>NC_142337.1:5720000-6400000 GCF_054954075.1 Amborella trichopoda | reverse complement strand
TATAAAGTCTTCCCAAAAGAATTTGGTAAAAAACAGGAATTGATTCCTCATATTGTGGAACAAAACAATTATACTAATTTACATATGCAATCTTTAGGTAAACAAGCAGAAAGAATAGAAAGACTTGTTTCCAAAGAACAACCTTCTGCTACACCTATACCTAAGGCAGTTTTGTTCAAACCACCTCCAGAGTTAAATAAAAATAAATTCCATATTGGAGATAATAATAAATCCTTAATGGATCAATTGATATCAAAATTATCCCAATTAGATATTAAAGGAATACCTTCTCTCAAGATAAATATTCCTCTTCCAACTATTATAAGTTCGCCACCTGAGTCTTCTGAAAAAGGAAAAGCAAAGTTACCTGAGCATGAGACAATGATGCTTCAGGAAGAAGAACCAATTATAAAATATACTATCCAAAATCAAGAACATGCATTTATGGATACCACTCCTATTCTTGAAACTATGAATAGAATAGCCTATGGAAAAAATTGGAAACCAATAACAGCTTTACCATATCATAAGAGACCTACACCTGTTGATATACAAATGGAAGAAGATGCTATACAACAGGCAGTATCATACTCAGGAAGATCAATAGTAAACTGGCAAATAGATGGATTATCAGAATTAAAAATATTAGATGTTATGCGACATATGACAATGTATGCCTATGCAAATAAAATGGCAGGCAACCCTGATCAAGAGGTTGCAAAAGCAATAGTTAATGGATTTACTGGCTGGTTACGAGGCTGGTGGGATTTTTATGTAGATGATGAAACCAAACATAGAATCCTCAATAATACTAGACAATGGACCGCCAAAAATGAACAAAACCAAGAAATAATTTATACAGAAAGTGATGCAGTTAACACTTTAATCTATACCATTATCCTACATTTTGTAGGCAGTACAGCGCTATTAGCGGCACGATCGGAAGATCTGCTATCCAATCTACGCTGTCCTACCCTATCTCATTATAAATAGTATAAAGATGTATTTTTCTCAAGATTATTAATAAGAGAAGACTGTCAGTTAGACCACTGGAAAGAGAAGTTTATAGCTGGTCTACCATATTTATTTACTGAAAAGGTCAAGGAAAGACTAAGGAAAAAACATAACGAAATTATTGTCTATTCATCATATACACTCGGAGAACTCTCCGCAGAAATATGTGCTGAAGGTTTAGCCTTATGCACAGATATGAAACTCAAAAGACAACTAGATAAACAAAAATTCACTAAGCGCAAAGAACTTGGTGACTTTTGTGAACAATTTGGATATTATCTTGATAAGAAAAATATGCCTGACAATTTATACAAGAAAAAGAAAAAATATAAAAAGGAAAAATATAAATCCAAAAATAAGGATAAGAAAAAAAATTATAAAAAATCCAAAAGAAAACTGATCAATAAGTTTTCCCCCAATACAAAAGGTAAAAGAAAATTACCAGTATGTTATAAGTGTGGTAAAATAGGACATTATAAACATCAATGTAAATTAAAAAAGAAAATAGAATCATTACATTTAGATGAAACAATAAAATCAAAATTATATAATATAATCAATTATGATTTTTCAATTGGTATTGCTGTCGGTGGTGATGTTGGTAAAGACTTTTCCTATTCACGGTCTTTGACTGAATTCGTCTGGATCGTCTTCTTCTGGATCCGTCTCTTCTTCTGGGTCAGCTTCATTCAATTGGAGGTATCTATTGGTGTGAAGTAGGGAAGACTGTACAGTTTCTTCGGAGGATACTGGTTTTCTTCCGGCCTCGGCGAAGATCTCTTTCATTTATTTTTCTAATTCTTCTTTTGATGCATTGGGATTGGTTTGCAACATGTTTCGTAAGTAAGTTGGAAAGTCAAAAGAGGTATTAGCTGTATTTGGGCTTGGCTGGTATTTAGGTGTTTGTTGGGGTATCCTTTTTGGTGTGGTGGTTGTGAGGTCCATTTTGAAAATGTCCCACCATTTTACAGAGATGGTTTTCCCCAATCGAGGAATATAGGTGTAATCGGCTGTATTATTTACTGAGATAGTATAGTCTCATTTCATGATCCATGGGATCTGGTATAATGCCAGGAAGTATAGGTGAGTGTCAATTGTATTGTCACATTATTGTATTGCACAAATTGTTCCTGCAGGTTTTTGAAAGCAGGAGGTAGAACCAAAGATGTTGAACCCCACACTAAGAACCAATTTTGAAACCATGTGGGGAATCTTTCCAAAACAGGTAGCCGGAACTGAAGATACCAGCTGTGTGTGTTATTCGGATTTTGATAGTAAAAGAATTTATGCCAGGCTTCTATATACTCAGCATATTTATAGTATTTATATGAGAAATCTGGGTTGTGTAGTTTCTTTCCCTGTGCGGGATTGCAACCCCACTCTTCATAGGAAAGGAGCTTTTTTATTTGTACCTTAGAATAAGCAATTATTCTGGTATTCTGCTGATAATAATGGACCACAGAGATGGACCCTGTTTCCATTAGTATAGCCTCATAATATTCTCTGGTTTTTACCCCATTGGTGGGGTTGAGATGGTTCAATAAATATAATGGTGCAAGTTTAATGGGATCTGTATGGATGTGTTGTTCATTTATGGTAATATCCATAAGATAGGCTCTTTCAATGTATGCAGATCTTGGTGTATTAGGTATTGAGGCAGACTTGGATTGGGCTGGTGAATATATGGGATTAGAAGCATGTGCTTCTGGATAAGTGATTTGGTGAATAGGTGACTGTGAAGGTGACCGTATTGCCAAAGGCGATGGTTCCCTTTCGTATGGAATTATATTTCTCATGGGTTGTTTATCTCGACGAGAAGTGCCTAGAGAACCCATTTGACTTGATAAAGGTGAGAGTAGAATATTAGTATTATTCTTATTCTCCTCGAACAACTGTAGAGCAAGGGATAAGGGTGATTCGTCGTTGGAGTCAGTGTTGCCCCCTCTGCAAAAATTCACGGGTTAAAAAATCAGGAAGAGAATTGGAAGACTCGGGAAGGTGTTCGATGGAAAAATCAAACGCGGACAATATAGCCTGCCATCGGGCAAATATTTGTTTTGAAACCAAATTTTGAACATCTTTTTGCAAGATATCTTTAGCTACTTTGCAGTCAGTTCGTATTAAGAAATGTTGATTTAAAATATCACTTTGGAATTTGGAGACACAATGAACTATGGCTAATAGTTCTTTTTTGACCATGGAATAATTGAGTTGAGTGGTATTCCACGCTTTAGAAGTATAACGAAGTAATTGTTCTTGAGAATCAATTTTTTGTTTAAGAATGCCCCCTAAACCTTTATCAGAAGCATCACATTCTATAATTTTGAAAGCAGTTGGACGAGGAAGGGATAGACATTCTAGAGTCTTTACCTTGCTTTTGATTACCTGTACTGCTTGAGTATGAATATTTGTCCATGGTGGAGGGTTCTTTTTTAGTCTATCATATAAAGGTGAATCTAAGGCAAGGTTAGGATAAAAATCACTAACATAATTCAAACATCCTAGGAACCTTTGAAGTTCCTTTTTATCAAGTATTTGATCAGGGAACTTATCAGCAAATTGTATTGATCTATCTATAGAAATAATGGTTCCATGATGGATCATATGACCTAGAAATCTAATATTGGTTTTGAATAAGGTTATCTTTTTGGCTGAAACAACCAATCCAGCATTTTGGATGGCATGTATAAAAGTATTAATGTGTTTAATATGTTGATCTATAGATTCAGAGAATATTAAAACATCATCAATATAAACAATCATGAAATGATGATAGGCATTAAAAACATCATTCATTATTTTCTGAAATTCTGATGGAGCGTTCTTTAAACCAAATGGCATAACGTTCCATTCATATTGACCAAACGGGACATTGAATGCTTTTTTATATCTATCTTTTTCTTGGATTTGTATTTGCTAGTATCCAGATTTCATATCAAATTTAGAAAAGATACAAGCTTGAGCAACTCTATCTAATAAATCTTTTTTATTATGAATAGGGTATCTAATCCATTTTAAAACTTTATTTAAAGGTTTATAATTAATAACTAATCGATGAACTCCTCGTTCTTTTTCAGCATTCTTATTGACATAATATGCTGCACAGCTCCAAGGAGAGGAGCTTGGTCTTATGAGCTTTTTATTTTGGAGATCAGCAATCTCTTTTCGACACATGTCTAATAAGATAGTATTCATTTGTATTGGTCTATCTTTTGTAGGTATTTGTTTTTCATCAAATCCTTGTTCATATGGTAAAGTAATAATATGCTTTTTCCTTTCCCAAAAAGCATTGGGGTGTTCACTGCATATTGAAGTTTCTATATGCTGTTGTATTGATTGAATTTTTTGTTGAATTGAAGGGGTTTGTATTTGTTCTTCAATAGACTTATATTTAATTTCTTGTTTTAGCGTACAAAGAAATCTTTCTTTATTTTGTAACTGACTTCTAACATGATTTAATTCTTTTACTTTTGGTTTATGTATAAAATTAAAATGTATTGGAATATTCTGAATAGTTGAAGATATTCCTGTTTCATCTATGGTTAAAGGATATAATAAGGTAAGGAATGGGACTCCAAGTATTACAGCTTGGCTTAATCCTTTTACCATAATGAATGGTGTATCAAGACATTGATGGTTGTTACAAACGGAAGCATTCGATAATTTATATTTGATATATAATCTACTTCCATCTGCTGTGTTTAGTATTTGAGTAGTCTTATCAAAGCATTTTGAAGGTACAAGTCCTTCATTGATGCAATTTAAGTCAGCTCCATAATCGATTAGAGTTGAGGTTTCCAAACTATAATCTTTTGCAACAATAATCTTAACTTGGACAAACCATTTTTGTATTACTATTTTGTCTATTAGATTAACAGAAGGACTAGTTACTATTTGTGGTTTAGCTTCTGAAGATTCAGGAATATCTGCTGATGGATTTGGTTCATATGCCATTAATTGGTCAAATTCTATTTCATCTGTTTCTGAATCTTGTTGAGATAATTGTTGTAATTCTAATGATTTAATTCTATTTTTTAATTGAACTATTTCAGTCTTTATTTCTTTAATTTCTTTCTTGAGATCTGAAATTGTAGGTTCTTTTTGTTGAGAAGTGTGTTGTTCACTTACTATTTTCATTATAGAAGCAAAATTGTATTCATCAGGAGATTTATTAAGAGGAAGTGATTTTGCTTTATTTTTTGTGATAGAAATAAATTGAGTAATGACAGCTCTTTTTTCATCTGGATCAATAATTTTGTCAATAATGTCCAGGATGAAATTATCTTCTTGGTTAAGTGTGTGTACATTATGTGTTGGTATAGGACAACTACAATCATTATCTTTCATTGAATTGGATGATTCTGTATCTGCAGAATTAGTGGAATCAGCAGATTCTGTCTACATGAGATCATCATCTTGGATTTAATCTATATGAGAACTAGTAGAAGTAGAGGATGAAGAATCATAATTGATTATATTATATAGTTTTGATTTTATTGTTTCATCTAAATGTAATGATTCTATTTTCTTTTTTAATTTACATTGATGTTTATAATGTCCTATTTTACCACACTTATAACATATTAGTAATTTTCTTTTACCTTTTGTATTGGGGGAAAACTTATTGATCGGTTTTCTTTTGGATTTTTTATAATTTTTTTTCTTATCCTTATTTTTGGATTTATATTTTTCCTTTTTATATTTTTTCTTTTTCTTATATAAATTGTCAGGCATATTTTTCTTATCAAGATAATATCCAAAATGTTCACAAAAGTCACCAAGTTCTTTGCGTTTAGTGATTTTTTGTTTATCCAGTTGTCTTTTGAGTTTCATATCTGTGCATAAGGCTAAACCTTCAGCACATATTTCTGCGGAGAGTTCTCCGAGTGTATATGATGAATAGACAATATATATATATATATATAGGGAAAAGATATGATTAGCCCACTAGCTCATATGAATATATGAGCCCAATGGTCCAGATTGAATATGGGCCGATCAGACGATCACAAATGTCCGATGGTATTTGAATTTTTTCTACAGATCCAAATCACTTGAAATTTTAGTTGTGTGTCCTTCTCATCAATGCGCACCTAATAAAAAAACTTATTTGTAAAAAAATATGACCAAGATACCCTTTGAATATTTTCGGGGATATTTTGGTCAATTTATTTCATATTTTGGTCAATTTATTTCATGCAAAATAGTTTTTGATATTTTTCAAACATTTACCTATATTTGATAAACACAAGACTAATATTTCAAATAATTTGGATTTATAGAAAAAAAACTAAAATTCAAATACTATTAGACATCTGTGATCGTCAGATCGGCTCAGAATTAATTTGAAACAATGGGCTCATATGTTCATATGAGCTATATATATATATATATATATATATATATATATATATATATATATATATATATATATATATGGAAAACACTACGCAAGGCCTATAGACGAAAATAAATAGTGATTTCGTCTACTCTCATCACCATCCAAAATTCATTCGTAGTCACGATTGTCCGGTAGTGTTTTATTTTTCATTTTTTTTCTACAAATTAGAATGATTTGAAATTTGGAGCGTATATTCATCAAAAATAGGGAAATCTTCTAAAATTATGTAAAAAAATATTTTACTTAAAAAAATTGATCAAAATACCCTCGAAAAGTTTATGGGGTATTTTGATCAATTTATTTTTCACGGATAATTTTTTTTATATTTTTATTAGATGCGTCTCAATAAGATGTACATACCTTCCAAATTTCAAATCATTTCGACTTGTAAAAAAAAAAAATGGAAAATAAAACGCTACTGGACAATCGTGACCACACAGTAAAATTTGGACGGTGATTAAAATAAACGAAATTATTATTCATTTTTGCCTATAAGCGTTGGCAAGACTTTTTCTATACATATATATAATTGTATTTGGTTAACTCGTCCCAAATCAAATTATGGTATAGTTGGCGGGACAACCCTTCAATATGTACGGAGAGAACGTAAAATGAAAATAAAGATTTAAAAAATTATTTACCTGAAATAATTTAAAAAAAAACAAACCAACAACTTTCTCTCTCTTTCCTATAGTTTACCCCTTTCTCTATCCTAAAGTTTTTCTTATTTTGTCAGGCGACCTTATCTCTACCTACTTTTCCTATTTTTTCTCCCCACAATCCCACTTGGCATCACTATCCCTCTTTCCTTGTCAACAAAATCTCCCTACTTTCTCTCTCCTACCGTGAATCTCCGCAAATCTCTTTCCAAAATCCAAAGTCCATAAGAATAGGCCTTCTTTCCATCCTTGTATAAGAGAATTTCCATCCTTTTAACCAACTCAATAAAAATGGATTTTACAGGATAATCCTCAGATAAGCTTTTAAAAAAAAACAAAAACATACCACCTATTTCCTTAAAAAACTTACAACATTTCAAATCCACCTTCAATTCCACCTCTCACCTCCTAAAGAATAATAACAATAATAATAATAACCCATAAAAAAATAAAAATAAAAATATTTAAATAGCCACAAGATTTCAAATCCACCTTCAATGCCCACCTCCCACTTCCTTAAAAAAAATAATAATAATAATAATTAAATATCATCTGTAACACGTTCCGAATTGCATTATTTCTTCAAATTGACCTGATAAGGATCATCATGTGCAACAAATCCTCTTAATCTAAGAATAGTATTTTTTGCCATGGGACCCAAGATGCAATTTGGTCCCACAGGACCACCAAGTCCATATCCTTCTAAAAAAATTCTTTAGTTTTTTATTTGCTAAAATTTGTTTAGGAGGCATACATGAAAAGGTATTTGAGTGGGAGAGGTAATGATAAGGTGGTTGGCAGGTGAGAAATGGAGGACAGAGAAAAAGGGTAAAGCCATGGATCCCACTCACCATATTCCAAAACAACAAGTCAGAAGAGAGAGATTCCACTGCCCACAAAAAGTCCCCTTTCTAGTATTGGAGGCACCCCTCCATTATTGATCCTTATTTTCTACTTCATAAAGTTTTACCTTTTCACATCTTATCCCTTTCCAAGATAAATAAAGATGGACTGTCTATAATGCCTATGCTGCCTAGAGAGAGAAAAGAGTGAGAGAGGTTTCTTTCAATCAAACTTCGTTTGCCAAAATAAGTTGTATTATACGCAAGTAGCAACGGGTCGGGTCATGTCTCGTCCTAAAAAAAATTTATGGGACTTGATCGAACCTGATTGGACCCGGACCCTGATTGGACCTGAATCAAAATAAAATATATATATTTAAATATATCTAAATATTATGTTAAATTATATACATTTATATCGAATAGTATTTGGGTCGAATGTTTGGACTAGGACCCAACCTGCTATGTCCAATTTTTTGACCCGTACCCAGATCCAACCTGTCAGGTCAAATTTTTTAATCCATACCAAAACCCGACTTGCCATGTCCGATTTTTGGACCCATACGTTGACCCAACCTGTCAGGAAAATTTTTTGGACCCATACCTAGACCCGACCCACCGGGTCCAATTTTAAACCCATACTCGAATCCGGGCCAGGTCCGATCGTCGATCCCTGGTCGAGTCCCCCCTCTTGGGATGTAGGTTAGAGAGAGGAAGGTTTCTTGCGGCCTCTCTCTTCTTTTTTTTTTTTGTTTAATCTTGGGTTTGAGATAAAATGGGGTGCCTTTGATTCCTTTGGCCAAGAGAGGGGGACAAATTATTCTTTGACAATGCTAGTACATACTATTCATTTATTCCCACGAGTGATATTGCAACTTGAGATAATTTTATAGATTGAAACCTTGGCGTCCACTTAATAACTCCCACATGATTATTTTCAAAAAGGAAAATGCGTTTTGAGTTGTTTAACACTTATCTAGCTTTCTAAACGTTAGACTATGTACATTCAATTTCAGGATGTTATTTATTCATGCTCACATGGTGCATTTTGGATTTTATTTTATTTTTTTCTCTTATTTTGTTGGAAGCTGGTCTCTAGGGCGGAGAAATCCAATGCCCAGATTCAGGGATCCTAAAAATGCTCCTATAGTGATATTTGTCCGAGGGTGTAAATAAACAATGTGCTCCCCAAGAGCACGAAATCATTGGACTAAAAATAAAGTACGCATGGGATGTAACCAGGGCATAAAGATCAACCTATTATTTTTTTTAATATCGGTATAAGTCTTCCATTTATGAAGTAATGGAGCATATGGGTAAGTGGAGTTTTTTTTTTTTTCCTATAAAGCGGTGGGGGAGAAGGCCCCTTGCCTATTTTCATTAATAATAAAAAGAAACACAAAATGCAGCTCATAATTTTACAACTACGCAGTAGGGAAATTGTCTGATATCATGAAGTAAAAAAAGAAAGATATAATCCAACGGTTTAGAGTGTTAGCATAAGAGGAGGGTACCTTTATTAACAAGTGTATCAGTTACAGTATCTTTTTAATAAATACAAATAATGATTTGCCCACTATTTAAGTTGACAAGAGAAAAATTACCTCTTTTTTAACAAGTGTATCAATCACGTATCTTTTTAATAAATACTTATAATGATTTACCCACTACATAAGTTGACAAGAAAAGGCAAACAGTTAACATGCCTCTGATTTCAAAATTAAAGGTCAAGATATTTCATACTAATTGGGGTCTTAAAGCTGCAACACGTTTGTTTTTTTCCCTTTTTTACCAAAAGATGAACTGCAATGCAGTTTCTTCGTAAATGACGAGCTGACTTTAAGCTTTTAAAAAAATGGCAAATGACCCACTCTTTCTCTCTCTCTCTAGCTTTTTGTCTCTCTATAAAATATCAGTTATCTCTCCCTCAAAAGGTGAATTCACTTTGACATTTTCAAATAACAAAGCATCTTAATCTCTTTCTCCCTCAATCAATACCAGGAAAATTTCAAAACAGCAACACGCGGTAACAATGGAGCAAATTCACCGCCTCCTTTTATGGGTATACCTGACACCTCATCGGACTAGGTCCTCGTGGCAATGGACTCGGGCTTGACGGCTAGACCCGACCTGGGTCTCATGCTATATTTCGGGACCGAGTCCTAGGCTCCCATGGTTGTCACCCTAAGGCCAGGTGATCTCATCTGTAAAACCTAGGCTTGGGCCATAAGAATTGAGGTGTGGATCAAGCCAGGCCAGACTAGGATTTCTCTGTTTTTTTTTTTTGTTTTTGTCCTTTTTTGGTTGAATTTTGTGATGGTTTCTCTTTTCTTTTCTCTCTTTTTTTTTTTTTTTTGTCCACTATTCATTTATAGTTCCAATAAAGTTTTAATCTTGCAACAATAGAAACAAAAAGTTAATCATGGTAATGAATTATCGGTTGTTTGGCAATGTGCAATATAAAAATATAAGGCTATCTATTTAAAAAGTTTCATTCAACATAGTTTGCTTAAATTTTTTTAGTCAGAATATCTAAAAAAAAATGCCAATAATTTGAATAATATAGTAAACATATGTACCAAACAACTAACAAGTTAATATTATCCAAAGTAATATTAATTTCATATAAGGTAATATATTTCAAGTAAAGCTACTTGTCATGCAAATAGGTCATATATATTTATATAATGTGTATAAATATATAATAGTGTTTTGAAACATGGATTGGTTGAGTGAACAGGCCGTCCGAGAAATTGATCCAATACGGCAATCTAGCCTAGAGAGACAAATAAGGAAAAAAAAAAAAAAAAATGTGGCAACTAGGCGATCCGACAGCGTTAAGTTACATGGTTCCCTGACAAAACTAGTTAATTGTCTGACATAACCCACTGGTTCCCGCCGATTTCCCATCCGAATCGGCCGATTTCAATTTAGATCGACATTTTTCCAAACACTCATATGTATATTTTATATGCCAAGCTTGGGCCAACGAGGTCCAACTTTTAGACTAAGCTCACATCTCAAAACAATTCAGGCTAGTCCTAGGCCCAGCTGGAGAAAAGGGGACTGGCTCAGGCCAAGTTTAGGCCCGCTTGAGCCTGACCAGTCCGAAGCCCCAAGAAGAGGCAAAGGATCCCCAATTGTCCCTAATCACTACCAGTCAACAAAAGAATAGCAGGATTGTGTGTGATTTTGAGAGAAATACTGTATAACAAGGTCCTGCACTCCCACCCAATGTTTAAAGACCTAGATCAAAGGGGCAAATCTTTCACCCATAGATCTGTATCGGATTGCTAATTAGGATCTGGTGTAGATCGGTCCAAATTTGTGATCAAACAATGTTAAAATAAATAAATTTTAAAAAAGTAAATAGGGGATCATAGGGTGGAGATTGAGAGTGATATAATAAAACATTAGATAAGTTACAGAAAAAAAAATATAAGCTACTTTTTTAAGGGCAATTGAACTCGGATCTCTACCATCCTAGAACCAATTTAATAACAATCGATTCCTATTCAAATCGAAATCGCCTACCCGATTGGCTAAGAAGAGGGATGCTTTCATGGTATACACTTGGTAAAACCGTGGTCCCTCATGTCATTGCCACATGGACTACGATGGGCTGAAAGTAACAATACAAGAGACATGATCCCAATCCCACTCTCCAACTTCAATGGTTTGTTGTCCCAAATTTTCTCATATTTTTATAGATTTTTTACAAATTCACAAGATTAATTTGATGAACACACACTTGAGGACTATGATCGCTATATTTGAGGTACACTTCAAAATTTTACTGGAAAATAGTGTTTTGACACAGGAAGTCTTTGCAATGAGTTACTATGTTCATGCTCTTAGCTGTAGAATTTGAAGCTCTCAAAATAATGTAAATATACGAGATTGACGGTTCAGAATCTTGCCACAAGATGGACCGTTTTTAAGGTTCAATACTTGAAAATAACTTTTTTTCCAAATAATAATTTTCGACTATATTTGAGGTACAACTTTATAAAGCCGACGCCCAACAAAATATTTTGAAAATAGATAACGCACAAAGTAATTTTTCTTTATTCTTTAGATGTCATCCACATTTTTTTTTTTTGGGTGATAGGATTTGAGCCTAATTTAATATATGGTAAAATTCATGGTATATGAGAATGGAAAAAATTCCTATAAGATTGCAACTTTATGCCATAGAAGTAAGATGCACCTCAAAAATCTAATAATAAATATGTTTTCTAAATTGAAATTTTTTTTCAATTTATCATCTTGATATCGGATGTTTGTATATAATGAAAAAAATTTGAATTTCAAGCCTTAAAATAGTTCATTTTGTAACAAGCTATCTAGAAGATTTATTTTCAAAATTTTTAAGTGTTTATAGATATCGGATATATACCTTTTTTTTAATTTAAAGTTTCATAATTAGAGTTGCACATGGATTAGGTCTGCGGTAAAATTTAAAGGTGTGCCTTACTTGTATAGTGCTGAAGGGCCACCTCAACAAAAAAAAAAAAAACCTTTTATTCAAAATAAAAGGAAAAATTTTATATAAGGTGTCAACATAATACTGTATAAGTAAAGTGCATCTAAAAAACCCACTAGAGAAGGTTGTTCCTATGCAGAAAAACCCTCAAATCAATCATCTTGACCTCGAGATTCTTAGACATGAAAAAAAAAGGGTTTTTAGTCATAAAAATTGTTCATCTTCTGACATATTTTTTGAACCGTCCATTTTCAAGATTTTCAAATGCATATAGATCTGGTTGATTGTCACTATTTCTAAAACTTTAAATTTCATAATAAGGAGAAACAATATATTTTGATATCATCCCAAGGCTTTGCCACACCTAAAGAGAATTTTTGTTATAGATTTGAGGTGCACCTCACTTCAATAGTATAAGGTTGCTACCTTATACAAACCTCACCCTTATCAAAACTCTTATTTATATTAATTAATAAAAAAAAAAACAACACATTATGATTTGCAGTTGCAAGGGCAGTTATTTGCCGTCAATAAATGACGGCGTTTGAAACGTGCTCATACTCCAGCGTTTAAAGAAAAATATTGGTTCATTTTCTTATTATTTTCGTAATATTCTTTTACAGCGTAATATTCATTTTTGACTCTTTATATAAGTTCGCATTTGATTCCTGCATATTTTATGAAGAACATTTCGCCTTTTCCCGATGCCCTAGAAAAGCCAGGCCGCTCTCAATATATTCCTCTCTCTCTCTCCCTTTCCCTCTCTGTATCTCTCTCTCTCTAAATCCATAACACAAGTCAAACCCTAGCCTTTCTGAAATTATAACTTTATGGAAACCTAGCTTTTCTCCTGAAACCCTAGCTTTTCCCGGGGTTTCATGGCGACGGAATCCTCGACGGAATCGACGATTTCTCAGATTCCGGCTATTCTAGTCCTGTCTATGAATCAATCGGATAAGGCTTGTTTTGTGTGAAAAAGGAAACCCTAATTCGTGGATTTGGAGTGACAATGTCGTTTTCATGGACTAAGCTGAAGAGATCTATGTCTCTGTTACTTCGCACTAGAAAGGACGACGATGAATCTGAAGGAGATCGAGCTTCTTCGACGGTGGACCCTGAGGTGCATTCAAAAACGTCTATCCCTTCATCATCAGGGCTTTTGTTTAACAAAAGTGGAGGTAGATTATCAAAGGTGATGTTTCATTTCTGGTTTTCTAAGTCAGATCTGACTGCATTTTGGTTGAATTCCTGAAATGGGTCAGTTAGCGTTTTGCCTTCTTGTCTGGGTCCTTTTGGTTGCTTTTCCTATGAAATATGCAAATTTGGGATTTATCTGCTTGTCTTTGTGGATCATTTTGGTCGAGTAGCTGAAGAATAGCGTGAAATATGGTGTTAACTGCTGTGCTGTAATGTAATTGGTGTTTTATCTGCTCTGTCTAGATAATTTTTGCAGTTTCCTGAATTGTTTCAATTGATCAACTTGTGTGATGTATATATATTAGGCTAACTTTTATCTTCTGTATATATATTGGCATGACTTTGTACATTGGTGATTGGTGTTAAAGCCTCTGCTTCCTAGGCTTCTGCTTGTGTGTTTTAGGTTCTGTTTTTAGACCACATTTCTGTACAGCACGTCAACCCAGAGGTTTTCTCATTTTCAACTGAGAGGCCCGACCTGTGGGTCCTCTCCTTCTATCAGTGTATCTTTTCTCCCCTTTAATTCAATGTTAACTTTATCAAAAAAAAAAAAAACTTTTATCTTCTGTTTTCTGGCGATGCTTTCATTTTTTCTGCTGATGCTTTCATTTTTTGATATCCATTTAGAGTTTTGAACTGTTTACATAAATAATATCTGTTCACATTTTGGGATTTTGGGACCATTTTGGAGATTTGAACAGTTAAATATATAAGTAGTATCTGCTCGTTTCGGTGTAAAAAGGTAATTCCTCATACAATGTTAGAGGTCTATGGATGTTTTAATGAATTTCCCATGTTAAAATGCAAATTTGAGTTTTATAATTCCGTATTTCATTTTCTTGGATTGTGTTGGAAGATTTGTCATATGTAACACTTGAAAGGGGGATTTTTCTGCTTGTGTTGGGTATGTGGTTAGTTAGTTTGGAGGATCTTGCAATACAATGGATATGGTTGTTTCATTAGTTATGTTTGTTTTTGTTTTATTGTAGTTTGTATAGATTGGGGAGCACACCCTTTTTGTTTTTTGTTTCACAACATTGTTTTCGTATTTGCAATATTATTATGTTTATTGAAAGGGTAATGTGTTTCTGTTCATGCTTTGATGTTTACAGAACAGAACTTAGGAATCTGGTCTTCTGTTCATCTCTGTGTTTCTGGTATAAAATTTATATCTCATAACCTTTTTAAGAGCTTTTGATGGCGTCTTCATGAAACCCTACAAGTTCCTTTTACAGTGAAGTATCTCTCTATGGAGAGGGGAACATTTTCTCACTTGTGAAACCATGTGTCAACATTCATCCGAGATTAATAATTATAAGTGTATTTGATTACTATATGTTTTTTGACATTCATATTGAGATATCAACACAGAATACAGCTCTTGTACTGTGTTTAGAATATTAGATTTGGAGACTGAAAATTATATAGATGGGACTGTGGGACCTTTTCAGTGTGTCATGTTCATTAAAACAGATAGCTGAGATTTGATTCCTTTAGATGGAGTGCTCTAGAAAGTGATTGTTAGTAACTTTGTTGACAATTAAGTGATTCTTAGTAACTTTGTTGACAATCTTATATTGTTTTGTACATTAACTATGCTAAGAAATTCTTTCTTATAATTCTTTCTTATATCAGTTCTTGATTATTTTTTATAAATTCTTAATGTGATATACAAAAAGAAGTGGGCGAAGTGGCAAATGTGACTTATTTTGATAAGTCAAATGAGTACAATGTATTTTTTTTTTAATTTAATGTGGGGATATGTGCTGCAGATGATTACCTGTATACATATATTTCATGCTTTGTACACCCTAGTGATTGTTGGTCCCGGATTTTTCTTTTTGAGTTTATTTGGATATAGGTAAATTGCGACAGTTTTTAAGTGCTTACGAAATTGGTGTTTGTTAAGGTACCTGAAAATATTGATAGGGTTGTCTCCGAACCAGCATTCAGTTTTGTGGACCTGAATGTGCTTTTCTTGCCTTGCATAAAAAGGAACTTTTGTTTTCCCTAGTATTTTCAGATGGGAAATCTATGATGAAAAAAACTCTGTTGTGTGTCCTTATGCCATGCTAAGCTGCCACCGTTTTTCAATTTTAACTTTGCCCTACTAAAAAAGGGCTGCTTGTCCTATTATCTTTGTGGGAAGATCTAAAATTATATTATCAGCAAACAAATTAAATTGCCTTTTAGGTGCAGATGCGAGGCAGATGCCAGAAGTACCCTGCGAAAAGTTTGAAATTGAGTCGAGGATGGTGGGAAAACTTGGAAAGTAGCTTTGGTTTTTATGACAAGACAATTTTTTTAATGCTTATCTACTTTTTGACTGGCATTTCGTGCATTTGGTATTGAACTTATGTAGTATGGCAGATCAGAGTAATTCGAAATGCATTTGTTTGTTGTATGGTGCTTTTTAGGATTTCTAATTTTTTTTGTGAAATATGTTAACTTGATTTCTAATATTTGAGAACTACTTCTTGTGTCAATTGGTAAATGTTGTTCTCATGTTGCGGGGGCCATTTAGTGAATTTTGCTCTATTATAACTGCTGTTATATACTCATTAGGAAAGTGCGTAATGCAGTAAGCAGGCTTATTTGTTTTTTATCCATGTGTTCTTGGAATTAGTTGGAAGGGTTGTAGACTTGAAGTTTCTTAGTCACTTGCGGTGTTCGATTTGTTTAATCTATAATTGGAAAGGAGCTCAACTTTTTCATCCTTGATATTTCAGAGTTCTTTGCTTAATAGGATTTTCTGAAGATGTGTTCCTCTTGCTATCAGGAGAGGATGTTTTGGCCCTTGCTCTCTTGTGTCAATCTTTAGTAGCAACCTTGTTACGGTATTTGTCCTCTTAAATGTTTTAATTATTTGAAGATGGATTACACCATTGGCCTGGTGATGTTAAAGAGTATTTACTATGCACTTCTATGTTCATTGAGGTTCTATAGTTTTTATGAAATCATTTTGTGTCATAGGAGATGGAAACCTTTGGAAGGAGTGGTTTGGCCATCAAATTATTGCATGTGGTGGAGGGCATATTGCCTCATAGTAATATTGAAGTTAATTCTTTCATGTTGAAGTCTATTTTGAAATGCATATTGTTCTATGAGGAAATTATTGTTGTGGCTTCATAAAACTCGTATATTCAGATTCTGGCTATTGTGAGTCAGGGGTATTTAAATGATGTAAAGTGTGTCTATAAGCACTTTAACAGTATTTAATTTAGTTAAGTCCCTTTTTGTGAAATTCCAGGCAGTTGCATTGTGCGTGTTTTTTCTAGGCGAGATTTATTGTGTCCCATTATTTGTTTTGGATATAATATGATGATGAATGTATTATAGGGTTATGGATATAATATGATGATGACTGTTTTATAGGCTTATTATTCAATAAAATTGTCTTTCTAGAATCCATAACATATTACATTGTTTATGTTCGAAGTAGTTTGCGGCTGATTTTTGTGCCTTTTCTCTTGAAAATTGTTATTTTAGATTGCTCACAACTTTTCTGAGTTAGTATGCTCGGTATCATAATTACTCAAGAAATGTCAGGTAATCAGGTTTTACACGGATGATGATAATCTGGATCTGTTTTGATTGATGCAATTGAAATACTGAAGCATCTTCTTGTATTCACTGTGTAAATTTCGTTATTGAATCTATGCTCCTTTTTTTTCATAATGAACTGCCAATTGTTTCAGTGCCTTGCCTCTGAATATCATCCACTGATATACTGTTTTTCTCCTTAACTTCTTCCGAAAAAGCAGAAGATATGTGCAATATGCCTTGGGATGATGAAGCCGGGCAATGGGCATGCCATCTTCACAGCAGAGTGCTCCCACTCCTTCCATTTTAACTGCATTGCCTCCAGCTTCAAGCATGGCAACCGCCTCTGTCCTATGTGCCGGGCCAAATGGAAAGATATTCCCTTCCAATCCCCCTCTCCTTCTGACCCCCTCCATCGTAGGTCCCGTGTCAACCCCTTGGTGGTGGAACCTGCCACCTCTTTTCCTGACCTTAACCCCCACCTTTCTCCTCACCGAACCCACTACGACCCCACCGACCCTTACACAACCCTTGAGCCCGAGCCTGACTCCTTCTCTGATGACGAGCCCTTAGAGCTCACCACCGAGCCCAGTACTGAGCTTGCCGCTGTATCAAGAAGCCGAGAAGCCATGACCATTGAGACCCACCTTGAGTTCCCAGCTGTACCTGCTTCTGAAGCATCTGATGCTTTCACTGTTTTGGTTCACCTACGAGCCCCATGCCTGGCCTTTTCCGGTGAGTCCCTTGACCGGGTCCCAATTGACCTGGTCACTGTGCTCGACGTGAGTGGTAGCATGGCAGGCACAAAGCTCGCTTTGCTAAAGCGAGCTATGGGTTTCGTGGTCCAAAACCTTGGGCCCACCGATAGGCTGTCTGTTGTGGCATTCTCGTCAAATGCAAGGAGGCTGTTCCCTTTGACAAGGATGAGTGAGCAGGGGCGGCAGAGGGCTCTGATGGCGATCAATGGGTTGACATCGTGCGGGGGTACCAATATTGTGGATGGGCTGCGGCATGCGGCCCGCGTGCTTGAGGAGCGGACACGAGCTCGCAACCCCGTCTGCAGCCTTGTGCTCCTCTCCGATGGGCAGGACACCTACAACTCTGTAGGTGCCTCCCCCCACAGCTCCACCCCCTCTGACCAGATCCTCTCTCTCCTCCCTCCCTGTCTCAAGCGGGCCTCACACGAGGGTTTGGCTAACGTCCCAGTTCACACATTCGGGTTCGGCTCTGATCATGACGCCAATTGCTTGCACTCCATATCTGAGGCCTCTGGGGGGACTTTCTCATTCATCCAGGCTGAGTTGGCAATCCAAGACGCATTTGCTCGGTGCATTGGTGGTCTACTTAGTGTTGTGCTGCAAGAGCTCAGGGTGGAGGTGGGACGTGCCTCACCGGGAGTGAGCATTGCATCGGTGCAAGCAGGTAACTACACGAGCACGGTGAGTGACGACTCAGGAATGGCCACCGTGCATTTTGGTGATCTCTATGCTGAGGAGGAAAGAGATTTCTTGATTCAGTTGAGGCTGCCCTCTCTCTCTCTACCCTCCGATGAGCCTGTGGGGGTCCTGAAAGTTGGTTGCTGGTACAAGGACCCCGTGACTTTTGCAGTCATGAGAGCAGAGGGTAAAACGGTCAGTATTCCCCGGCCGGTAAGTGTGGGGCCTGACCAAAGGCTCACTTGTGTGAAGGTGGACCGGCAGCGGAACCGGCTACGGGCTGCCGAGAGCATTGCCGAAGCACGGGAGATGGCAGAGCGTGGTGATTTTGAGGGGGCCCATGAGGTGCTTGCACGGCGGCAGGCAGCTATCCGTGCTTCACGGGCTGCCTGTGCTGGTGACGGGCTCTCGGGGCTCCTCGATGTCGAGCTCGGGCGCATGCGGGACAACATGGCGACCCAACGTGTGTACGAGCAATCAGGGAGGGCATATGCTCTTTCAGGTTTGAGCTCGCACTCATGGCAGCGGGCAACAACGAGAGGGGGAGGCGATAGCAGTGAGGGGTATCAGACGACAGCAATGACAGAGATGCTCGCAAGGTCGCAAACGCTAACATTTGCGTCGGCATCGGTGTCGCTTTCAGCTCCATTGCCCCCAGAGGGGGTCCCACGCCGGAGGCTAGCGCCGACGAGGTCGTGCAAGATGCCGTCAAGGCGGTGGGGCGGGTGAATAAATATTTGTCTTTTGTCTATTTGTTTGTGATTTTTGTTTTTCTCTTCTTTGGGGGGTAATTTTTGGATCTATGATTTTTGTCTTCCTTTTCGCTAAGCGAATCTCTGAATTTTTTGTGGTTGTATATAGAAGAAAACATAAGGGGAATTATGGCATCATTGAGTTTCTTCTTGTTTTTTAAGGATTGAAGGGAGAGGGAAAGGGACAAGGAAATTAAAGAGAGTCAAAAATAAAAATCACTTAGCTAAGGTTTTAAGTTGATTTTGTCTTATATTTTAAATCTCTTTTTAAATAATTTCGAATTTATCTTTGGAAAAAGTTTGTATAGAGCCAAGGCTCTAAACAATCAAATTAAAACCCACATCAAAAATTTCACTAGAAGAGGTTCATTGGTGCCCAAATATCTTCAAATTGATTATCTTGAAATCAAGATGTATGGACATGGAAAAAAATAGATTTCAAGTTTTAGAAATAGTGCTCTCGTAATGTATTTTGGATCATCGATTTTGAAGATTTTCAAGTTTTCATTGATATGTTTCATCTATATTATTTTCAAAGCTTTGAGTTTTTATAATTAAAGATGAAAAATATATTTTTAGGCTATTACGAAGATTTTCAGTATTGTAACTACAGTTCTCGACTTTATTTGAAAATATGCCTTACACTTTGTTTAGAGCACCGGCTCTACACAAACGGTACCTTTTTATCTTTTTCTTTGAAAAGTGGGTGGCCAAATTGATTCTAGTTATTTAAGCTTCCTCTCTCTCTAGACTACCGGGATCGTGTGCGTTGCAATTAAATATGAAATAAATGATATGCAATAAGAGAGTATGTAGATATGAAGTAAGCAATTATGTGGAAAATTGTTCCATGCGGGCTGGACTGCATTTCCACATATGCGGTCTAGAAAGTGTAAAAAGATGGATGCAAGTTGGTGTTTTATCAGCAAACAATGGAAATTAATGGTGCAAATGTGTTTTATTAAACTTATTATTTTTAATTTTTAATATTTTTTTATATTCGTAGTCTTCATGATAGAGATTACATGTCCTTAAAACTTAAGTCTTCAAATCTGGCTCAAAAATTAAGAGGCCCGCCTTTCTACATATGCGGACTTGGCCATATAGAAACTGGGTACTAATGCAAATGATCATGTAAACATTGATGGGGATAGTACATTGAGATGTAATAAGTGATCACATAAATAACAAAAAAAGAAAATAGTGAGTTTTTTATATTTGATTGTACTAATAAAATTTTGTCATTGTTCCTTTGATATTTGGCCGTTATTTTGTCCCCTTAGGCTTTGAATCTAAACTATTGACAATTCCATAATTGTACAATGATCGTATTGTCACTTTCTTCTCGTCCGTATCATATTTAATGGTTATCTTTTGGGATCCTACACACATGTGTGAGAGAGAGTTTTATAGGATCATTTCTCTATAATTATTTATTAGTGAGAGGCACCTGCTTCGCAATCTTGTCAGAATTTTTTTATTAATAATGCATTAATTGATACAAATATTACGAGATAATATATGAGGGACTTTCTATAAGGAGATCCTTTGTAGATGGACGTAACAATCATTCCCATTTATTAGATGTCAAATTGGATTAACGTAACAATCATTCTCATTTATTAGCTGTCAAATTGGATGGTTTGGGGTGAGTTATGAAGTCCGGGAATTTTTTTTTTAAAAAAAAAACTGTCTATTCAATGACACTTTTACAACCAACCAATTTAAAATTTAAGGGACAATATTGATTGTGACCTCCATGTACAAAAGATAAATGATTTGAAATTTAAGGGAAAAAAATGATTGTGACCTCTATGTACAAAAAATAAATGATCTCTTTGCATACAATCCCAACATATTAAATCAGAAAGTAGACCATGCCTCTCTCTTTATACTTGGTAATTAATTATTATATATAAGTTTGGCAAATTAAAATATTTATGTGAAATGTAAAATAACATATAAAAATTAATATAAAAATGAAATAACATAGAGATGATATTATTATGATTATACTTCAATTACAAATATTTTTATTAATTGTAAACTAACCTAATTAATATAAATTAAAATATTCTTAAATAAAATTACGTTTTGATTACTATTGATAAATAATTATAGAATTATAAGATATTTTTAATATTTTTAATTAATTTTTTAATTATTATGATATTTATCAAAATTATATAATATTCATAATATTTTTAATTAATTTTTTGATTATTATGATATTTATCAAAATTATATAATTAATATTATTTAGGCAGCAACGGTTTTATCATAGTATAATGCAACCACACTTCTAGAAAATCATGCTTGTGTTATTTGTATGACCCAAACTTTTGCACACACTCTCTCTTCATCTCAATAATCAATCCAAAAAAAGTTTAATTTGAACCCTAGATAGGGTTAAAATGAATCCCATTCAACAACGAATGTAGACCATTCATTTGGTGAATTTCAAGATCTTAATCCTTATAAACTCAAAATCATTTTTTTCCTTTTGACCATTGTTCATCTAATAATAATAAATCCATCTAAAAATTTTGGAAGATAAAATATCATTTTAAGTCCTAGATCTAAGCATCTTATCAAAATGGATGGTCTATGTTAATTGGCCTCAAAAAATACTTTGTAAGTTATGTTTTCAAATTTTCTTTTTTGTATTGTTCTTTAGAATGAAAAGATTGTATATTTTAAAATTTGGATCAAACAAATGGCTCTTATATGGTTTTTGAAGATTGTTGCATTATGTTACTATACTAATATTGTATGAAATCACTGCTCAATATTATTTATATTTATCGCAATTTTAACTTTATAACAATTACTATTACTTTGTTATTATAATAAACTATTTATATAATTATTATTACTTAATTATTATAAAAAATAATTAATTATAATAATTAAAATATTATATTTTAAAATGCTTTAAATTTAATTATTATTGTTCATATACATACAATATATTTCTAATATCAACAAAAAAAATCTCAAAGTAAGAGAATATAAAGTGAGAAGATAGTTATTTTTTTTCTTTTTCATCAAATACATATTTATACTCACATGAATATAATATCTAATTATACTTATAGGTTTGTAATATTTTTATTATATTCAAATGTTATTCTATTTATTTATGTAATTAATATACTATTCAAAATTCCTATTCTATGAGTAAATTATCAATGTATTTATGCATATTTAATTCAAGTCATTTATATTTTATTACGTGGTCTAATTTATACATATTAATTTATATTTATTTTATTGGAATGTTAACTTTATGAATGTTTTTACCAATACAATAGTATGTTCAATTACTAATTAATCACCTTTGAGTGATGAGAGAGAGAGACTCGTGAAATAAATGTGTGAATCCCCATCTTTAGGGGAGAGATGGATGAGAGAGAGAGAGGGAATGCACATTAATTGGGAGAGAGATTTAAAGGATTAATATGGTATAAATTAAATCAAGCTTGCAAATTGGAAAATTCAAAAAGCAGTTGTCAAAATAATAATGGGGGACCTCTTCTTGTTTATTATAGAACTAGTGTTGTGCACGTGCATCGTAAATTATACGAAATATTAATTATTGAAATAAATTTTCAACCTTGGAATAACATTTTCAAAAAGTTGATTATTGTATATTGTAAAAAAAAAAAAAAAAATCGAGTATTGAGAGATAGAGACTTGATGAATCCAATTCTACATAATGGCAGTTATAAGATAATGCTTGTTTAAATTTGCTTATAATCCCTTTATAAAAAGTCAATCTAAAATTTAAACAAATATGTAAAAGATTTGCTTGGTAAACAATAAAAGTTGAACCATGAAGAGAGGTAGACCGCAAAGCACAAAAAGTGATGCATCTTCATAGCAAAATTTTTTTGTTTTCAATTTACAGTCGGGATTTTTTAATTGAAACATAAATATAGGGTCTATATTCCCTACTGAATTACTCAAAAAGTTAAAATAAAGAAAAATAAAAAATTAGAGGAGTAATGCTCTTTTTCTTTTATAAATTTAAAAGTAAGTTATGTTATATTTTAAACTATAAAGTAGTTATTTGCACAATTTAATATAAATTTAATTATATTATCTATCTATATAAGTTCCAATTTTGGTTATTTTTTTCTTTTACATTTTGACGGCAATTAATATAAGAGTGTGGTTTGTATAGAGCCTAGGCTCTAACTAATCAAAGTAGAGCCTACCTTCCAATATTGTCGAGAAATGTGGTTTTGATATTGATAATCTTTGTGATAGTCTTAAAATATATTTTCATTTTTATTTATAAATTTTAAAGCTTTAAAAATAGTGTAGATCGGCAGATCTATGAAAACTTGAAAATCTTGAAAATTGACGGGCCAAAAATGTGTTACAAGATACACTATTTCCAAAACTTGAAATTCATTTTTTTCTCATGTCCATGAATCTGGATGTTGAGATGATCAATTTGATGATATTTGGGCATCAAAACAACCCCTTATAGTTAAGTTTTCGAGGTAAGCTCTAATTTGATTATTTAGAGCGTCGGCTCTATACAAACTTTTCCCTTAATATAATTCCCATTAAATGATATAAGGTCTTGTTTGTTTTGCACGCAATCCCTATATAAAAGGTAATTCTTAAAAGTAAACACAAATGTCAAAAGTATGTTTGGGATACAATAAAAAGCTAATCATAAAGACAAATAATTAATATGAATTGGTAGTAATTGTCTTTTTTTTCAATTTAGCTTTGGATTTTGGAAATTGAAGAAATAAAGACGAAAAATGCAAAAAAAAAAAAAGAAAAAAAGAAAGAAAGCGAATGAATTCTCTTTTTATACTTATAATTATAAGTTATATTATATTTTAAATATAGAATAAATCTTTGTGATGATATTCTATAATTTCAAATATATTATTTAGTGTAAATTACGTGGATGTCCTCCAAATCTCCTGTTATTATTAAATTCCCTCTAAATTTTGCAAATTATGTTCACACCCAAATGCCTCATTTTTGCTTTTTTGTTCCAAACTTAGCCTTTATCGGACTTTCAAGATTCAAAAATAGCCATGTTCAATATTTAGTTGTATTTCAAGAATTTTCGGACCACAACGTTAAAAAATTAGCCACAAACCATTAAAATTGTATATTTAGATTTTGAAAATCAGTAAAATTTTGAAACAAACTAAATTTTTATTTTTATTTTTTATTTTTGTTTGTTTTTAGGTAATTTATTGGGGAAGATGGGCCACTACCCAATTTTTCAAATAAATTAAGAGTTAGCTTTTTGAAAAGGAAAAAGTTTATATAAGGATGCCTTATAATGTAAAACTATGGATGCCCCTCAAAAATCCATCGAAAAAGGTAGTTTTAATGTTTCTTTTGATTGATCATCTCGACATCGAGATGTATGACTATGAAAAATAAAAAGATTTTAAGTCTTCGAAATAGTGTATTTTACAACATATTATCTACACCGTCCACTTTCAAATTTTCATAGGTTTATAGATCTACTTGATTTTAACCATTTTTGAAATTTAAAATTGTATAGTTAGATATAAAAATAGATTTTGAGACAATTCTAAGAACATTTACATCAAAATTATATGCCATGATAAAATTTGAAGGTGCAACTTACCTCTACACTTACGGATGCATCTGTATGCAAACTTGATGCAGATAGAAAATAACACGAGCACATGGGAAAAAGAAAAAGAAAAAGTTGAGAGCCATATCTCAAAGTCTGAGAAAGAATCCACCCCAAAATAATCTCTTCACGAGACCAAGTTTTATTAACTCATTCACCAATTTACAATGAAGGGAAATGTCCTTTAAATAGACTAAAAAAATAAGATAAACACTTTCCTATTTTATCTCTCCTCCCTATTTTCTACGTCTTAACCTATGTTTTCTCATCCCTATTTTCCTCTCTTAAATTTATGCATCACCCATGTTTTACAATTCACGTGCGACCCACGTTTTAGCCAAAGTTATTGTTGAAAAGATAAACCCCCACCTTTTACCCTAATGAAAAAGATAAATCCCTAGATTTAATCTTATCCTATTTATATTTCTAAACTAACCACCCAATTGATAAATATCAATACATTCACGTACAAAATAAACTCTCATCTAAATATCCCTGCGCACCTTAGCTATTCTTGTATTAAAGATAAACTCAAAAATCCTAATAATAATAAAAATTAATTTTTTTTGCATTATTCTCCCGAGGTTGGGAGAAGTTCGACCTCAAGCTAAAGCCAATCAGTATCTGCTAATTGGTGCTACCTCAAGCTCAAGCCAATCAGTATCTTCTAATTGGTGCTATCTCAAGCTGAAGCCAATCATTATCTGCTAATTGGTGTGACCTCAAGCTGAAGCCAATCACTATCTGCTAATTGGTGTTTCGCCATCTGCTAATTAGTCAATCCTACCCTGCGTATCGATACTTTTTTTTTCAATTTTTTCAAGGCTAATTTCTTTTTCAATGTCTTCAATATTTTCAAGACTAAGTGTTTCAGGAGTAATTTTTCAATGCCTTCAATGTTTTCAAGACTAATGTAAGACTCTTTGCCTACAATTGTGATCTAAAAGTGTCACACCCCAAGAATTTACAGTACTGTTATTCCTGAGATGTGACAGACAAAACATATATACATCTATTGATAGGACAAATTTACAGTGGCGAGGTCTTACATAGTAAATAAAGAAAGTTAGCACAACAACAGTATCTTCCAAGGTTGATCTTGATTAGCACTCAAAATGAATCCGTAGTTATCCTGAAAAAATGTTTACCATAGTTTGATGAGTTTGGCTACTCAGTAAGTGATCATCATAATCCTAAAAATAATCATGATTGAAAGATATCAATATTTTCTAAAATGAGATCTATTAACAGAAATGCATCAACAGTTTCACTTTCAATAAATGCATAATTAAGTATAATCCGAGTAATTGAAATGCTTATAACACTTTTAACGGCAGTACATAATTCAAAGGATTTCACAAAATACCCTACTGGCGTCCCAAGTAGGTCACCTATATACCCCATCAGCGTCCTGATGGGTCCACTTAATCCCTATCGGCGTCCCAGATAGGTCCACTTAATCCCTGCAGGTCCACTTATACCTCACCGGCGTACCGGATGAGTCCACTTAATCCCTACCGGCGTCCCAGATAGGTCCACTTATACCTCACCGGCGAACCGGATGAGTCCACTTGCATACTTAAATTATTTCTAAATCTCTTTAAACATTCGAAAGCAGCAATATCATGTACTCAACATATCACTGAAATCATTAATATGAATTTCACTTAAACCATTAATAACAGTCACTCTCTATAACATTTCAAAAATAACCAATCAAATATTTTGGGCTCAAATTTAGAAAGGTAGCAGTTTGTAAAGGCATTCTAGCATAATTGCCAATTTAATATGTATAGAAAAACTCTTATAAAAATTCAAGAATACGGAATTATCACAATTTATGGGATATCAATCCACAAATAAACATTTCACAACAATACTATAATCAATTGCAAAAATGTCAATTTTTTTAAATAATAAGGCAGTCATTTGCACATGAATTTTACAATGTCTAAATATTCAAAACAGTAGAAAGAAATATCACAATTTTATTAAAAGCAGAAATATCACATTTATTTCTAACAATAAACAAGAAAAATAAATAAATATATTTTTCTAATTTACAGCATTCAAAATTTCTAACATAGATAAAATATCACAATTTTTATTAAAAAGATTATTTTTCAAGATAATGAGGTCACGTGCGCATAAAATTTATCGCGCCTAAAATTCATGATAATAAGCTGAAATAATTATTTCATTTCATTTTTAAAAAGAATGGATTATTTTTCAAGACAATGGGGTCACTTACACACAAAACTTATAAAATAAAGATCCTGGACGGAAATATCACTATTTATTAAAAACAGACTATTTTTCAGGAAGACGATGTTACTTACCCACAAATACTTGAGAAGGAGCTTCCGATAAAAATTTGGCTAGAGAGAGGAGTTCACTGTGTTTCGATTAGAGAGAAAAATCTCATAAGTTTTCTAAAGTAGGAGTCATCATCTCTCTGAATTTAAATTCTACTAATATATTATTTTATTATTTTATTACGTTACAGGTGTGAGAGTTAGCTTACGCTTTAAACGACTAAAGCCCACGTCCTTTAGTGGATGTGGCAAGAGCAAAGAAGCAACAAAGCTTTTAAACGAAAAGCTTTGAAAAGTAGAGATGGTCCCTAAGGACCATCATGTTCAAACGAATCATCATGTATTAAGAGTTTATTTTCTTCTCTTTTTTTTTTTTTTTTCAAAAGTTTAAGATTGTTACAAAAAGTAATTGTTGAATATGAGCTTGGGTTGATTATTCCTAACTAGGAATTGGTCGAGCTCCAAAGACGCACCATATGTAATCGATGAACACTTTTGACAATGAAATTTTGGGAGACCGATTTAATATCAAAATCTCGTGGTCACTCTATAGGACGTGGATCTGTCCTGTAACTTTTTTCATTATGCTTGATTGGAATTACTAGATTGTCGTGCAATTACTGGTGCAAGATGGATGTGGTTGCGAGCACCTTCTTCACTATGAAAATTGCGCCAATTGTTGCAACCAACTGTTGCATCCTCATCTCACGTAATTCAGTTTAAAAATCCATCCTCTACAGCTTTATTCAAATCTTCTATAGCTTGTATCCAACGATCATCCATAGCAAGAACTCCTGTAGATCTAAGTAGATTTAGATCTAACTTGCTCTGTTACCAATTGATGCAGAGAGAAAACAATAGGGGAAAAATAAAAAGAAAAAGTTTATGTAGATCTAAGTAGATTCACATCTAACTTGCTTTGATACCAACCAATTGATGCAGAGAGAAAATAATACGGGAAAAATAAAAAGAAAAAATTTAGAGAATATACCCTCTTTCAAAGTCCGAGAGGGAATCCAACCCTAACTTTGGAAAAATAAAAAGAAAAAGTTAAGAGAATATACTTTCTTTTGAAGTCTGAGAGGGAATACGCCCCTAACTTGCTAGGTTTGAGAGGGAACACACCCCTAACTTGCTAGGTCTGAGAGGGAATCCACCCTTACCTGAGAGGAAATCCACCCATAACTTGCTGATACTAATTGATGCAAAGAGAAAATAACACTTGCTCTCATACCAATTGATGAGAGAGAAAATAACACGGGAAAAATAAAAAGAAAACGTTGAGAGAAAATAACACTTGCTCTCATACCAATTGATGCAGAGTAAAAATAACACGGGAAAAATAAAAAGAAAAAGTTGAGAGAATATACCTCTCAACGTTTGAAAGGGAATCCACCCTCAAATAATCTTTTGGGACCAAATTTTATTAACCCATTCACCAATTTCTAAGGGAAATATCCCTTTAATAGACTTAAAAAAAAAAAATAATAATCACTTTCCTGTTTATCTCTCCTCCATATTTTTTCTCTTAACCTATTTTCTCTCTATTAAATTACGTGCCACCCATGTTTTACAATTTACATGCCACCCACGTATTAGCCAAAGCTATTCACATGCCACCCACGTTTTAACTAAAGCTATTGTTGAAAAGATAAACCCCCACGTTTTACTATTGAAAAGATAAACCCCTACATTTTACCCCAAATAAACCCCTTAGATTTAACTTTGTCCTATTTATACTCTTAAACTAACCACCCAATTGATAAATATAAATGAATATCAATTCATTCACGTACAAAATAAACTCCCACCTTTATACTTCCAAACTAACCACCCAATTAATAAATATTAATTCATTCATGTACAAAATAACCTCCCACCTAATTATCCCCGTGCACGTCAGCTATTCTTGAGTTAAAGATAAACTAAAAAATCCTAATAATAATAAAAATTAATTTTTTTTTCTCTGCATCAAAACTGCACCCTTTTGAAAATATGAGTGAGTGGTGTCAGTTAGATTGGAAGCCATAATGTGGTAATTAGATGTGGGGTGCTACCACAACGACCCAACTAAATTTAAAATTTTAGTTGAGATCTCCAATTAAAAGAAAACTTGCATTTGTATTTTCAGAATTTGCCAATTTTTTTTGAAATCAAGGTTTTAAAAGTAGCAAAGGTCTTCTTTGCTATTTAAATAGCATCCTTATCCGAATGATGACTATGCGGTTATCTTCGTCACTTTAAAGAAAGACGGGGATAGCACATATTAAGAGGGAGAATATGTGTTTTAAAGAGGACGGATGATAAAAACATGAAAAAGTTTATATAAGGTTGCAATCTTCTATAGAAGTAAGGTGTACCTAAAAAATGTAGTAGAAAAGAGTTTTATGAAATTAGATAACTTTTCAATTAATCATCTCGACCGTGTGAAGTATAGATATAACGAGAAATGATCCTATAGGACCCTCCCCCACCCATGTGTGTGGGACCCCAAAGATCGCTATTAAATTTGGCACGGATCTATAGAAAAGTCACGCCCTACACCCATGTGATAACTTTTTTAGAGATCCGTACCAACTTTAATGGTGATCCTTTGGGATCCTACACACATGGGTGGAGGAGGGTCCTATAGAATCATTACTCTAGATATAAAGAAGAAAATAATTTCAGGTCTTAAAAATGATGCATTTCATAACAAATTATCAGGACCGTCTATTCTCAAGATTTTCAAATATTTATAGATCAATTCGATCTTTACCCTTTTTAGAATTTTAATTTTTTTTAATTATTGTTGAATATGAATTTTCAAGCTATCATACGGTTTCTGACACCAAAATTATATCTTTCGGCAAAACTTAGAGGGGCGCGTAACTTGTATTATAGTATAAAAGTGGGTACCTTATATAAACCTCATCCTAAAAGTAAGGGAGAATATCTGCGTACACCCTATTAAAAGTTCTATTTCCCAACAAACTCAAGGTCTCAAAAACATTTATGGTTGTATAGAGATCACACATGTTTTCAAAGATATACTATGCGGGGTTTCTATGCCGTCAATAATATTTTCAAATCCTAATTATGTAGGGAAATAAAACTTCAAAATAGAGTGTGCAGAGATATTTTTTGTAAAAATAATGTTGGTGCAATGAGTATGGACCGGAAAAGGGACTTGGACTAGGGCAAAGTGACTCTAGTAAATACTTAGTGCTAGTTAGACTATCTTGCCCTATAAATGGGCTTGGGTAGAGTTTGCCTTTTGGTTAGGGCCGGTAGATAGGGGTGGCAATGGGTCGAGTCTGACTGGACTCGGACCCAAACCCAAATAGTATTCAGGTCCAAGTTTTGGACCCGAACCCGACCCAAACCCGAATAGTATTCAGGTCCAAGTTTTGGACCAGGACCCGACCCATCGGGTCTAAAAGTTGGACCCATAGCTGTCCTCGTCACGTCCCGGGTCTGGTCGGATCCATTGCCACCCTTATTATGAGCTTTTTATTTTTTTGCCCTTTTTTTTACTGTCATAGACCCATATTTTTGGCAACAAAGACGCAATCATCCGCCATTAGATTTTAAGCTGTCTGATTTATCGTTTAATAGTTAAAGATGACTACGAGTTTTTATTTTATATGATCTTTAATACACCCTAATGAATAGGGCTTGAAGTATTTTATCTCCGATAGTTTATAGGTACAGGTTGGGTCCAACCGGATTTGGATCCCGAATGGTGTTTGGGTCCAAGTTTGGGACCCGAAGCCGACCTGCCGGTCCAAATGTGGTATACCCGATGTGTTTGGGGTCGGGTCTGAGTCCATTGCCACCCCTAGCCGTTGATCTTTTAATTTATGTTCTTTTTTAAATTTATAAAAAGAGAAAAAAAAAAAGAAGTGATAGTGCTAGGTAATGGCCCAAGTTCGACCTGACCCAAACACTAGAACAGTAGACTTAGATTTTAGATTTGAGCCTGTCCTTCATGTTGATTTCAGTGGCCCTGTGCTGCTAGGTTCATTGTTGTGCCTAAAGAAAAAGCACATACTACGATTACCTAATTTAGTACAAGAAGGATATAATTAATCTTAATCGTTCGATAGGAAATAGAGCAGCACATGGTATCTATTTATCAGATCAAAGCTCTAACTAAAAATAGAATTGTAGACAATAATCCCTTTTACCTTTGGTGTAGGGATGTCACAATTACTTACAACTATCCAATGTGAAATCTAATAGTCTGGGTATGTCATAAAATTCGAAAAAATTTATTTTTAAACTTTGAGCTTGGTCAATAAAATAAATACAATCATTCAATGGTCAATAATAAAATAAATGCAATCATCCAATTTCGTATCCAATGATTAATATTATTTGTGACCATCTTGTACCAAAAAAAAATAATCTCATTATATACTTTACCATAAAAAAATTATTGAACTTTACAATGCATCCCACGCGGTTACATTTAAAATGGGAGGGCCGTGGTTAATGTAATATCCTTGTGCCAAAAGTGATGCGTCGCTTAATATAAAAATGCCGATGAACGTAGTGACAGAGAGATGATGCATAAGAAGATTACGATGATGCATAGAATTATGTAGAGAGAAAAACTTTTAGGCCCGGTCATACCAGCATTAATGTATCGGATCCTATTAGAACTTTGAAGTTAATCGTATTTAAAAAAATATTAAAAAAAACTTTTATTTCAATTTGCGAGGTTGAAAAAAATAAACTTTTTCTTAATCGAAGAGACACAAGATATTCTACTCCTTCAAGAGCATATTATTTATTTACTCCTTCAAGGAAAGTCCTACTTGGGGTTAGTTTTAGGATTTTTAAATTTTAGGGATATAATCTCTTTAACATGCAGATTAACTTCAATAAAAATATTTCTGAATTACACCTTCTAAGTACTTGAAAAATAATATCTCAAGATTGAATAGAAATCATCTAATTTTTAAAAGGTGAAATCTAATTGTTAGGAACTCAAATTGTAATTTTATTTTTAGAATAATCATCTAGTGATTCTAGGATGGCTACCAAAATTCTAGATTGAAAAAATATTCCCAAGTAGGTCATATGACCGAGGGAGTAAAAGTAAACTGTGCTCCCAAGAGAATATAGTATATATGGGAGAGATGAATTAGTAATACCTATTCATAAGTGAAAAGATAGTATTTATTAAATGTTGAAAGCATGTATTCTGAATGCTAAAACAAAAAAGTTCTCAAACTTTATGGTACGTGTGATATACCTCAAGCTCTCCGCTTTGACATCTAATGATTAGAAGTGACTATGAATTGGATTCATTGAAGGTTAAATGGACTTGTTTTACCTTGTTCTCAAACTTTATGGCATATGACACACCCCCAAGCCCTCCACACCCCAATCCCTCCACTGTTACAAAGATTTTCAATATGGACCCGGTTTCTATGTGGCCAAGCCGCATACTATGCAGGCCTATTAATAAAAGAAAAAGGTTGTATAAGGTTCCAACCTTATACTGTTAAGGAAATGTGCATCTCAAAAGTCCTACAGTGGAGAGTGTTCCCACGTAGGAGAACCTTCCAACTGATCATCTACATTTTGAGATGAATAGATATGAAAAAAAAAAAAAATTCAAAGTTCAAAAAATAGTACATCTAATAAAAAGTCAGTTGTACCATCTATTTTTAAGATTTTTAAATATTTATTAATCTGCTCGATCTGTACCTTTTTTTTTTAATTTTATAGATGCACCGGACCTCTACGGCAAAAATGTAACCTTATACAAACCTCACCCATTAATAAATTTATTTTTGAGATGGATTTTTTGACTTAATTTTTCAAGACATGTAATATCTAACATGTACATCATGAATATGAATAAATAAATAAATTTTAAAAATTAAAAATAATATTTCTAGTAAGAAAACATTTGGGCCGTTAGTTTCCATTGTTTTTAGATGGAACACCAACTTGCATCCATCTTTGAGATGGATGCTTTACACTTTTTGTACTGCAGATGTAGTCATGCGGTCCAGCCCGCATGAAACAATTTTCCTTTAATATTGAAACCGCAATTCTCAACCCTATTTGAAGGTGCGCTTTATTTTGATTGTTTGATTCTGAAAATTTTGGAATTTGGGTAATGGTGAATTTGAAGTTGGTTTTTCAACGCAATGGCCACTGAAATTCTAGATAATTCGGACCGTGATGATGGTGTAATTGGTTTCTTATTCTATAGTGTTTCTAAATTCTGGAAATTATAGGATTACTGCAAATTGAGGCGAAGAAGTAGTGGACATTTATTGAGATAGTTGCAGAAACCCTAGAAATTTCATTGGAGGTTGAGGCGTGATTGGTTCATATCTTGTGTTGCTTTAAGAACCCCATATATTGATGGGATTTGAAGTGTTTACGTTCAATGTCTCTGTTGCCTTTTGAAACTCTAGAAATTTCAATGGAAGTTGACAAGTGACCAGTTCACTGTTTAGATAGCTTTGGAAAACCCTAGAAATTTCTATGGAGGTTGAGGTGAGAAGTGTTGGGGGAATGGAGAGCTGCTTTGTGGCTCTCCCTCTTGCCCTAATCCATTCTTTGCAGTCCACATGTCCTGGTTTTTTACCACCTGTTCTTGCTCTCGAGCTTCAATCAGTCACTGATAGCAAAGAGCCATGGCACTTAGCCTGGTCTGGCGCTGCTTCTCGCTCCCATGCAATTGAGGTATGTGTACTTCGTGCTTTTCCTAGTCATTTCCATAAAACTTGATGTTTTGACAATTTTGTTTTATGGAGATTTTGTTTGGGTTTTCGTTTGTTCTCAGAAAGGGAGTTTACTGCACTCCAGTAACTGGTAAATAAAATTGAAACTTGGGTTTTGTTCCCTGCTATTCTTATATCAAGGAATCATGTGATTCCATGACAGGCCCATTTTTGGTTGTGTAGAACTTGAATTCAGTTATATATTCTTAATATGCTGTATAGTTTAATTCCATTATATATTTTCTTCTTTTCTTTTGGAGTGTTTCCCCTAGATGGTTATGAACCTTCTTTTTTATTCTTTGTAATTATTTTGGATAAACTTCTTATTTTTTTGGTTTTTTTTTTTTCCTTTTTAATTAGTTTTTCTTCTTTTTATATAAAGTTGTTCATTTTTCCATTGGCTTAGGTAGCAAAACAACTGGCAGAATGCATTGGTATGCCTAACCGTACAAAAGTTCAAGTAAGGGCAGCTGCAAATTTACCGAAAGCTACATTTGCTATGATAGAACCAATCAGTGAGGATGATTGGGAAGTTATGGAGCTTAATTCGGAATTTGCTGAGGAAACTATCTTGAAACAGGTACTTGTAGACTATTGTTCCCATTGTTTACCGTGTTAATTTTAAATCTGATGCGTTGATAAGAACTTGAGTTGCTGTGTCTTTTCGAAACTTATGCTAATAGTGTAGCCCCATTGCAGGTTGGTATTGTCCATGAAGGGATGAAATTTCCTTTGTGGTTGCATGGCCATACAGTTGCCACATTTGTCGTAGTTTCAACTACTCCTAAGAAACCGGTAGGTAAGATGAACTTCATTTCATGTTTTCATTATGAAAACTCTTCCATGTATGTGAAAGTTCTTTTGGAGCATTAAGCATATGAAGATAAAGATCTATTGTCTTAAATTATCAGTATAATTTAGAAATGAATTAATGTTTTTGGTTGTTCAGAACTCAACTCTAAGACACTTTTTGTGGCAATCTCAAGGTTGTGGGTTTAAACCAGTTGTACCCATACACTTCAAGTTCAACTTCTCTCTCATTTTCGCATGTCAACACATTGATCCTTAGACACGTGTTGACATGTGGCCAATATGCTGTTTGTTCATGACAGCTTATAAAATGTAGTTCGTTTGTGGGGTTTTAAATCATGACCATTTTAGATGGTGTTAAAAGTGATAGCCATCATGCCATCCATTTAAATTTTGTATAGCTTTGAAAAATATATTACTTATTATTAAGGGCCTGTTTGGATATGCTTGTTATCACTGACATTTCATTGTTTCAATTAAATTAATCTTGACAATGAATTATCTGTTGTTTGGCAGCATCCATCACAAAGTTATCTGAAACAAACTTTTAGGCAGTTTTACATGCGACTTTATCTTTTTACTTTATTCAAAGTAACTTTCTGAAAATCACAATTTTTTGGCTAGAAATAACTAAACATAGCTGAATTGTGCCAAAAAAATAAAAATAAATATAAATAATACAAGATGTGAACCGAACATGGTTTTAAAAAATGCCAATCCAGATCGGGAATCGATGGGACCTGTCCGGTTCCCACAATATATTGAGAATTGGCCGGTTCTAGAAAGAATTGCCCAGTTCTCTAACAAAACAAATTCTCCTTGCTCCCCCCCACTTTTTATTTTTTATTTTTTTTCTTTTTAACTTACTTGAAATTTTTGAAATTTTTTTATTTGAAAGAGGGTCGGTCGAGTGGCCCACCTCTCTCCTCGGGCAGCCACAAGCTTCTTTCATTTCATGACTTAAGTGGCATGTGAGCTTGTTTTATGACCTTGACCCCCCTCGCCCCCCACCCCAAATAATGCTTCAAACATCTGGGACTAATCAAAGCAAAGGTTTCCCACATTCGGGATGTTTGATGCTGGAAACTATCATTTTATTGAAGGGGTAGGTTTTGTTGAAGGGGTAGAGTGATGTCAAAATTATGGAAATGATCCATAGTTTCAAAGGGGTAGATTTTCTAAGGTGTTGGGGCCATATACTTTCTATTTTAAGGACTGTGAAGATGATCCATACCATTCTACCTTTTCAATAAAACCTATTTTTACTTCATTGTAAGAAATAAAAATAAAAAAAATGAAACCTAGTTTTACTTGTATTTTTTCCTTCTTTTCTTTTTACTTTCTTTTTTCTTATTTTTCTTTTTATTTTCCATATAGATTGTGTGCTCAATATTTTTTTCTTGTGTTTCTTTTTACCTGTTTTTTTACTTCTTTGGTGTGCTAACATTTACGTATTTTCAGTAAAATAATGATAAATCATAATGCAATAACTCAATTTTTGAAGCCTTAAAAACTATATTTTTAAGAAAGTTTAGCAATTTTTTGAATTTTTTTAAAGCCAGATCAGCCCAATCCGGCCGATCCACCGATCCAAACCACCGTTTTGGAACGGTCAATTTGGGTCACCGATCCACTTTTTAAAACATTGCTACCAAGCAACTAACAAAATCATATTATCCAAAGTATATAAATTTTAAATAACATAGTCTGTTTCAAACAAAATTAAATGTCATACAAATAGGCCCTAAGTGAGAAAGTAACAATGTCAAAATGTTTGGATGATAGGACGACATGCATATGTTTATGCATGCCCTTTAATGGTCAATTGCGCATGCACGTCTTTATAAATATTTTTCAATATGTTAGTAGTTTATTGTCATATGCATATATTTGTGGATATATTCTATTGACATATTTACATGGGTGCATAGTTGGGATGAGGCTTAGACGATGAAGATGATGATATGGACTCAAAAAATAATTCTCGTATAAAACATATTTGGTTCAATTTAATAGTTCTACTTACATAGCTATCAAAGATGCTCTACATATTGTACAAATGTTATCACTAGAGAGACTTAACAACACCATTTTAAAATTTAAGAAAGAAATATAGTTTTATTTTTTCTTCCATATACACACATGCATATATATATATATATATATATATATATATATATATATATATATACATACATAGATACATACATACTAGATACACACCCATGTTGGTGCCCATATAACATCGTTTCAAACTTAGGTCACCTACTAGAAAAAGAAAAGAGTGACTCTCATGCATCTTTCTAGTGCTCATGCATTAACATACAACACGTTGTATCATACAAAATCCTCTGACAAGAGAAAAGACAAATATGTTTCAATGATGGCGCATGTGTAGCAGTCTTGTCTATTTCTTGATTATTGTTTTTGTTTCCTGCATGTTTTTGTATATTGTGCTTGTGCTCTTGCCTGCATATGTTTAAGTTTAAAATTTCATGTTTCATAGTCATCCTATTCACATATAATTCTACTTATTTTTTTTACGGTTGACTTTCTTTTTTTTTTTTTGGAAGAAAAGGTTAACTTGATCTCATTTATTCAATTAAATTAATCTTTATACAGCTGCATTGTCTCAAGTGGTTCTACACTGATACAAACATGTCTACACTAAAGACTATAGAAAATTTGTGCTCCATGTAGGATTATTTATGACGAACACAATGTAGTTTCTAGTTGTTCCTTTCCTGATGGGAGAATATTCACGATGCAAGCGCTTTTCTTTTCCGCTAAGCTAATAGTTGGCAAGGGCTGCTCTGCTTATGCACAAAACTGTTCCTTTTTTTTTTTGGGGGGTGGGGAATTAATAATGCTGCAGTTGCTTTATAAAACAATTAAACCTATCATATAAATACAGTTATCAGAAAGGGGAAGTATTATATTGTTTAAAACAATAGTCCTCAGTACTGTTGGAGATGATTAGTGGGACCCACATTTGAGGTCATGTCCTGTTCTGATGCATCCCACTCTCCCTTCTCCATTCATATCAAAGAATGGTCAATGGTGATACCCAATTGGATTATTCTTCACTTTCCTTAGAAGGAATGCAAATTCATCTTGAGGTCTTTGGACTTGTTTTTTCTAGAATTGTCTTTGGTCTGGTTTTATGCGCGTAGTATACATCATAGAGGGATTGATACATTTTACGTTGCTTAATGTTACGTTTTGGGGCTTTTTCTAGTGCAACTTGTGCCAGAAACTGAAGTTGCAGTTGCCCCGAAGAGAAGAAAGAATGTTGGAGGCGCACAACAAGGTGTTGGGTATGTGAAAGAGCATATCACGACTAAGGCACTCTTACGTGTTCAAGAGCTAAACAGGAACTATGTTCACACATACAAACAAGAGGGTGTAAAGCTTGGTGTGGTTCTCACTTCTGTTGTTTTTTTACATCCCGAAACTGCGAGGCACTTTATGTTTGATAATGGTCAACTAGTTAGCATATCATCTAGAGCATCTGGGAATGGCAGCCTGCAGAATCAGAAATGGGGCCCCTCAAGAAAGAAGGCCAATTTGACTACTGCAGAGAAGAATAATGGGTGGTTGAGAAGTGGCACAATGGTTCCTAGGCACGCAACTGTTTGCATTTCTCTTTCAGATTCAGTGGCAAGAGGGCATGTCATGCTTCAACGGTCTCTCCGTCTTTATATAAAAGCAGACTTGCACACATGTAAGTATGTTATTGTCGCAAAGATTTTCTTGACTCGTGGCACCTGTGAGTTATCTTTAAACCTTTTCTTTTATATAATTGTGTCCTGGATCTCAGTTCAGTTCCCACTACGTAAAAATATTTTCTGCTTCATTGAGAATGAATATCTCGATGTAAATGGGACATTTAACACTAGGACACTTGTTCATGGGTGTCTCACTGTCCTAGTTTCCTTACCTTTTTTCGTTGTTTCTTTTTTTCTAATCGGTATCCAAAATGGTTGTTGTCAATAGGAGAGGATATTTAATGGTGATATATCATTCCTAAATGCTTACAACATCTTGTTCGCTTACCCTTTATACATCTCTATTTTTATTTGGATTCTATCGGATGGTTAGCTGCCTAGAATTGCTTCTCAGGTGATATTCTTCTTTATATTTTTTCATTAGTAACTAGGTGATTAGAGTTTGTGATATGCACAAACCCTTTGGTCAGTTTTGCATTTTGTTTCTGATGAAATGTCGATTATTGGCACAAAAAACTCTGCTTATCTTGCCTTGAGTTTAAAGCTTGTGTTTGTGGCTGGGGTGAACATTTGCTTATGTGATCTAGCAATAGAAAGATTATAAACGCTTTTGTATTGGAGTCCTTTGAACCAGTGGTGATGAATACTTGATTCCCCAGTCTAGCATGTTGATGCTTTGTCAAATGTTTATTTTCATTTTCTTATCTCTTAGTTTCCTGCTCCGAAAAGAACGTATTGATTACTAACAAGGTAATGACCAAGCCACATCTTATATTACATGTACAATAGCAATTTCATTCGTCTTATGATTATACATATTTCTCTATAATTTTATTTTCTACTTAATACGCTCGGACTTATATGTGATTTTGCGCACACGTGCAGGGGTTCATGTATGGAGATGCAGCTCCCATGTTAAAAAAGATGCTTCTTTAATCCTTTCTCCTTGTCATTTTAAGCTTGAGACAGATAAATTGCTTGAAGATAATGCTAATCTCTTTGAGTTTCGCAACTCTCTCAAGACTAACAGCATGCACCAAAATATTGATTCAATATTCAATGAGGAAGTTATGGATTGGTCAACTCATGAAGAGTTCATCGAGGCACTTCCTTCCGGGTGTCATGGACATGGGGAGAATGAGCATGACTGTGAAACCTGTGCTGTAAAACAAAAAGAAAGGCTCGTCCAGATTTGGACAATGGGGCAACTTAATATAATGGCAACACTGAATGGTGTAGATGATGTGAAGTCTTTGGTTCTGGGAAGGGAAACAATTTTGCACTTTGAGGTGGATATGGGTTTGACCTTTGGAAGCTGTAAAACTGGATCTAAAGGAACGATAAATATGTCTGATAAGTCTCCTTTAGAACTGCTGTTTTTGTTAACTGTAACGTCTGACGAGTCTGATCTTGGTGAACAGTATGAATCTTATGAGCTTGCCTTCTCAACTGTAAATTCAAGTAGTGAAAAACATGGTGGCTTAGAGTTGCAGTTTGAGAAGCTCGATTTTGGTGGTCCTGTTTGTTTTGATTGTCCTAATGAGAAGTGTTTTGGTCGAAGCTTTAGTTCAAGTGTTTCATCTTTGAGCTGGATGGCAGTGGCTTTGACCGATATTATTAACCGTAGGCCTCTTTTCTTTCTCTTGTATATGAATGCGAATTGTTGGAATGTATTTGTTCCTCTGTATACTCCCTTGTTGAAATATTATTATCGATTAGTTATAAGATTTTGCATAACCAACAAAAATGTATGCAGTGTCCAGGGATTCAGCTGAGTCGACTTGGACATGCCCGAGTTGCTCGTACTCGGCTCCTTGTCGAGCAGAGTGCCAGGTTAAACTTAGGGTTATCAAAAAAATAAAAATTCATAAAATGTTTGTTAATTGTAGAATCAATATAGAAATATTTCATGTAATTAGTAATGTAATGCAGATATATTTTATGCAATTGTAATTGTCTCCAGTTATAAATATTTTTTTTAAAAATCCATGTTTCGTATTTTTTTCCATCTTATTTGGGTTTTAGTATTTTTTTTAGTTTACTATGATATTTAATATTTTATTTTGTTTTTAGCAATTTATTTATCTATTTTAGTTTTTTGGCTGCATACACTACTCAAGTGAGTCCACTTGGACTTGCTGGAGTTCCTTGGCTCGGGCAGGGCCTGAGTCTTGAGCCTGACGCGAGTTCTTGAATATTGTTTATATGGTTTTGTAATATCTGACCAGTTCACCTTTTCTTCCAGGGTTGACAGTGCTATTATCTCCAAGTTCTGGAAAGTTATTTAGTAACCTGGATCTTCCTCTCCCTGGCCATGTTCTTGTGCATGGACCTCCTGTGAGTTCCTCACACTTGATCAGTGTCAAAGTGGAATAGGATCTAGATCCACCTACTTTTCTTTTTATAATGTTGAGAAATGCCACTTCATCTTTTCTTTTGTTTGAACCCAAACTAATGGTTTTGCTATTGGAATACTTCTTTGCTATCGGAATACCATTATAGAAAGCCAGCTTACTTCTGTTTGCTATCAGAATACTTCTTGTGTGACTTAGTAGTATATTTATGATTTTATGTCATATTATTTTCCACCCTTCTGTGCTCTCAAAAAGGAAAAAAATTCCTTCTCTTCCTTTTTCGGAGAATGTAACTTCTTTGTTCTTTTAGGTAAATGGAAATGCAGACTTCTGTTGAGTAATATTATTATTATTATTTTTTCATTGGTTTTGGAACTGTACCTTTATTGATCAGAACATGCACCTTCATTCTTCAGCTGTTTGTTGAGAGTTTACCCAGGCTTGCTTGACTCACTAAGAACATCAGTTTGATATAGTGCATGTCCCAAGTCTAGAACCCTTAATAATAATCAACAATGAGCCCATGGATTAGTCAATGTTCTTTTGACATGTGGTTTTATTAAGAACAAATGAGGATCATTTCCAAACTGTCGCCCTCTCGTTTTCTTCCCTAAACACTTTATATGACGAAGGACGAGTCTGATTCCTGGATTTTATGTAACTCTGTCACTTGGACTCCAAATGATAGGTTGCTGAAGCCATGAATGTGAGTCCTCTCAGTTTTTCTCTTCTTCCGTAGCATGTGTTATGGGTATTTTTGTGCCACAGATTTGTACACAATTCAGGTTGGTTATTTATATTTATTTATTTGGCTCCTGAAAATTTTGTGGTTTCTAATTTTCAAATGAGAAATAAGAGTAATGGAACCCGGCCCAAAAAAAAAAAGAGAAATAGAAATATGAATTGCGGCTGCGAGATGAATGCATCAGTATACTTTGTGAACAGTCTGGCATACTTTATTAGAATTGCTTTTTTGTAGTAAACTACTCTATGCGTGCTCCTTAGTATGTTATGGTTGATAGTTGCTGGTTAGAAATGACAAAATTAAAGAGGAAAACAATAGCATGCTAATATCTCTACTTCTACTACTCCCCAGCATCACCATAGGATTGTGCTGGAAGATGTACAAAGCTTTTAGACTCCATCTTATTCTGGTATCTCTGTTTGTCAGGGTTCGGGGAAAACCTTATTAGCTATGGCTGTTGCTAAACACCTAGAAGGCAGCAAAGATATTCTAGCTCACATGTATGCAGCCCAGTGATTGTATTTGCTTAGTTTTGTCTTTGTAGTCATTTTTATTCGTGAGGATTTGTCTTCTATAAAGTTATCTCAATATCATGAGCCTATATATATATATATATATATATATATATATATATATATATATGGGAGAGTCTGAGGTCAGCCTGCTAGCTGACAGCTACATTAAACACCCAATTGCTCATATTGAATCTGCGCAATGGTCACAATTGCATTTCGTTTTTCGAATTTTAATTCTTTTTCTCAAAATAAAAATTACTTGAATTTTGGAGCGTTTATTTTTAAAAAAACAGGTGAATCTAATAAAAATATCGAAAACATAATTAACAAAAATTTAATGGACCAAACTACCTCTAAAACTCTAAGGGGTATTTTGGTAAATTTATTTTTATGAATTATTTTTTTAATATTTTTATTAGGTGCGTCTCGACTAGAACAGTTGATGCCCCGAATTTCATGTGATTTAAATTTGTAAAAAAATTATTAAAATTGAAATACAAGATGAAGTCCTGACTGTCAGATTGGCTCTGATTCAATCTAGGACATAGGGCGTACACTATTTCATCAGCCCATATATATATATATATATATATATATATATATATGTATGTAATGTATTTTTCCGAGCTTTCTTGGATTGGGTTTACCTGTTCTTCCCTGATTGGTCTTTTTCTTTACAGAGTCTTCATAAATTGCTCAAAACTTGCTTTAGAGAATGTTAATACAATACGGGAAACCCTTAATGGCTACATATCTGAAGCTCTTGATCATCCACCAGCACTTGTCATATTTGATGATCTGGATGCTCTTATTTCATCTTCTGAATCTGATGGCTCTCAATCTTCTCATTCTGTTATGTCTCTTGCGGAATTTCTTGGAGATATAATGGATGAGTATCAGGTATAGTTGCGTAATGAAGTTTCCCTAAATATTGGTTATCATTTATTATAACCGTATATGGTTTCTAGGAGTAGATTATTGATCTTTGAATAGTTGAGCAGGAAACGATGAAGACATCTTGTGGTATTGGCCCTGTTGCATTTATGGCTTCTCTGCAGTCACCAGGGACTTTGCCCCAGACTTTGCGCTCTTCAGGTTGTTCAATTTATTCGCATCTGGAAATTGGGGACACATCAAATTGGGGCCCTTGATGTGTCCATTGTTTTGAAATTAAAACTTGATTGTTTTTGTAAAATTTGTAATTTTACTGAGTACGCCTGCTCTGTTTTCCTATAGGAAGATTTGATTTCCATGTTCAAATGCCAGTGTTTGCGGCCCCGGAGCGTGGTGCTTTGTTGAAACGTGAATTGCAGAAGCGTTCTTTGCTTTGTTCCAAAGAAGTCATATCTGAAATTGCCTCAAAGTGTGATGGATATAATGCATATGACCTGGTATTTGTGGATTTTTGTATTAGTATGTTTTTGTTCTTGGGTGTTTATATGGAAGCCCATGATTTGGATTCCCTGCATGTGTAACTCTTTTTGTTTTCCTCTATCTTCTTAACCAAGAAAGAGTAATTTGATAAGAAACCTAGAAATATCATTGTCTTGCATAATAACATGTTTCATGCCTAGAGATATCATGGAGAGGAATTAAGAGTAGATTGCATGTGAAAGAAGACTGGGCCCTGTTTTATTGCAGATAACTTCGGCTATGCAAAAGGCTATTCATTGCAGCAGTAAATTTACATACTGACGTGAAAGAGTATTTGGCATGAATTCATTCACACCAATATGTAGAACTAGGTGTGGTTGGAAATTGATTTATGAATGTTCTTTGAGTGCATAGTCATTTTTATTGGGTTTGTCCATTACGCCTCTTACTGTTTGTGTTCTTTTCATCTTTTTATTGTTTCTCCCATCTTATATGAACCATCTCAGAGCTGTTGAAAAGTATGCATAGGGGACTTCATGTATTTTGTTTTTGTATCTATGGGTTTTCTGTTTTCACTCACCTGTCAGTGCTTGTTTGACATATTGGATGGGCTTGGATCATATTGCTGTGGAGAATTTGTACTGAACATTGAACTGCTGTATGTGTGTGTGTGTTTGTTTGTTAGTAAGTGATTAAAGTTTTATTTTAACTGCAGGAAATATTGGTTGATAGGGCTGTCCATGCTGCTGTTGGTCGCTTTTCATCTACTTCTGCAGTTTTAGGGCACAGAAAGCCAGCTTTAACGAGGGAAGATTTTTCCCATGCAATTAGAGATTTCCTTCCAGTAGCCATGCGCGGCGTCACAAAATCTGGATCTGAAGGTGGCCGTTCTGGGTGGGAGGATATTGGGGGGCTTCATGATATCCGCAACTCCATCCAGGAGGTACTTATATGTTGATGGACTTCTTCATGGTTTTCCTCTCTCTCATGAATCTCAAAAGTCATATGTTGCTTCAATATGGGCCACCACGAAACTTTGTGAAGTGTACCTCTTCATCTGCAAAATTAGGTCTCCTGCATTTTGAAGATCGTGATATTAAAAGCCTTTGATGAAGGGCGATTGGTTCTATGACCTTTGTCTCTTCTAGATACTTTATTAGGCTGCATTATTAAAATCTATTGAGAAGCCTAATGCTGGAAAATGTAATGTGGGGCTTAATAAATACTAATACACAAGTTTGAGATATTAGTACACAAGTTTGAGGGAGTTGCGGTAGAAATACGCAAGTGCTTAGAGAAGTTAGATTGTCTTATAATCATGTTGTTTATATCGCCTACATATGTGACACATGTTTTGGCCTTTTCTTTTGTTCCTCAATCTTTTACTCTTTAGGGTAGTGCAATCATCAGTATTGAGTTAGTTTCTGTCTTTGAATTTTAAAGTTAAATATAAAATGGATAATGTAATTTATGGAACATTTTGTTCGTCATCATAATTATGGCTGGGTACATCAGTTTAATAGTTGTTTTATTTTCTCTTTGATATAGTTCTTCTTGCATGTCTTTTTTTTTGTGGAGTTCTTGTAGCATGTGAATCATTAGGCATTGTGTTGTTCAGTATTTTAAAATTTGGACACCTCCTCACTTAGGCTGCCGAGGGCCCTAAATGCACCTCCTTGGGGTAGGCTGACGCCTAGGGTTGGTTATTCAAATGGTGCCTGCCTTTTGGTCCGAGGCAGGTGCCTTGGCTTGCCTAATGGCCAACCCGGGTGGCTTGTGTTGCCTCTTATTGAGGGCAGAGAATGGCCCTAAGTTGGGGTCATTTTTTGTCTCTTCCCTCTTAAGTGCTAAATTTGTGAGACCTTTTGAGAATTTGAAAGTTTTTGAATTGCAAAATTTAGTAGTATAAAAGCCTATTGTTTTTTAGACTTGAAGTGCAGGTAAAAGACGTGTTTCGGCAACTACTTTGATTTAGTTTCAAAAGGTTAGTGTGTTTCAATTTTGGATTTAGGGTTTGGTGATATTTTTTAATATTGGGTTTTAATTTTTTTTTTAATTTTTGTTAATCTTCCCCAAGTTTGGTTTTCGATTTGTTGCCCCTTTTCACAATTAGGTTCAGGTTTCGGCTGCCTAGAGAAGTAGGCACCCGGCTGGCTGCCTAGGCAGCCGAATCTGAACTCTGAAAGTTGTGCTTTCTTCTTGAGAAGTGAGCATAGTTGATTTATCTTTTCTATTAGGTGTGCTAGACAGTTTGAAAATTTTCCATGATATTTTTTTTTAGGTAGTTCAGTGGTAGGAGTTAAACTTGAGATGTAGGTTTGCTAAAGTCAACTTGCTAAGCACTTAAGCCGAAGCCCAATTCCTAAAATTTTACATGATATATCATAAGAAAGGAACTTTTGCTGGATGTTATCTTCTAATCATTGCAATTGACTGTCAAGGATTTTTAAATTTAGCTAATCAGATATGAGGACTAGATAATTCATAATTCAGATATGAGGACTAGATATGAGGTCTAGCTAATCAGATATGAGGACTAGATAATTCATATTTTACATGATAACATGGATTGAGATCCTTACACTTCTATTCCATGTTCCAGATGGTTGAGTTGCCCTCTAAGTTCCCGGACATTTTTGCCAATGCGCCATTGAGATTAAGATCTAATGTTCTTCTGTACGGCCCCCCTGGTTGTGGTAAAACTCACATTGTTGGAGCTGCTGCAGCTGCTTGTTCTTTACGATTTATCTCAGTAAAAGGACCTGAGCTGTTGAACAAGTATATTGGTGCATCAGAGCAAGCTGTAAGAAATCCATCTGGTCACCCTCTTACTGTTGGCAAAAAATGCATCTATATCTTTATGATCAATATTTATGCATTCTATGCACAATTTTCCTTATAATTTAAGTGCTTTCGTCACATGCCTACTTATCAAGAACATGATCAATCATCATTACATGGCTTGTTTCTTACTTTTAGAAGGGAAGTGTGCTACAATCCATTGGACCACGGAAATGCTACATTCGGTCATCAATGTCCATTGAAATTATGGATGGTGGTTGTCGAGCTAAAGTGGGACACCCACCATTGGGGTCATGCCCTGTTTTAAAGTTTTATTTGTTAGTGACATTACTTGGAGCTGGGCACTTGTCACTAATCAATTTACTGCCTGAAGCAACTAAGCTCACTGTTCTTTTTTCTTTTTGGCTTTAATGGGAGATACTATTGTGGTCATGACCATCAATCATATGCTGGATGATGGAGAGAGACTAGGATCTACCAGATAGGGGCATGCCTCTAATAGTGGGCCCCACATTTACGCTTCCCTATCCATCCTTCGATTGGACAGTCATGACCCTGGTGGATTATGGTTATTAGTTCAATGGCCTAGATTACCAAGTTTCTTTTTGTCATTGGAAAGGAATGAGGAGGTATAATACCCACTGTACCCACTGTGATTTCAGGTACGGGATATATTCTCGAAAGCTGCCGCTGCAGCACCGTGCCTGCTGTTTTTTGACGAGTTCGATTCTATTGCACCAAAGAGGGGTCATGACAATACTGGCGTAACAGATCGAGTTGTTAATCAGGTTTCTAAGTAGTATTGAATGATTTATTTTAGCACTTGTCACTGCTTTAATAACAATTCCCAGAGTTCCTGATTTTAAAATTTTGTTTTCATTTGCAGCTATTAACTGAACTTGATGGTGTCGAGGTCCTGACTGGGGTATTTGTATTTGCTGCCACTAGGTTTGCCATTTTGTGCAGTAACTCCTCTTGGCAAAAAGGAATATTTTATGTGATCTTTGAATACCACTATCCAATGGGGTATGGTTTATGATACTCAGGGGCTTCCACTTTCCATTCCTGAAGTTGGATTGTGGATATTAATGATAGTGGGACCCACCAAGATATTTTGGCAATTACAGTTAAATCTCCCCAATCTGTCGTCTGGAACAGAAGTGGATGCCTCTTTGAACTACTGTATGCCATACTCGATGGGATTATCATACACTTTTGTTTATGACTGTCTTATGGCTTTTGGCATGTTAGGAAGTAAAATGTAAATACAACTTTCCTGGTTCTTTAGGAGTAGCTTTTTGGGCAAAATTGATATTCTAAACATGATCAACTAGGTGTTTTTATTGCATAGATGGGAGAGATTTTTCTCATTAAGGGGACAAGTCACTTTGGAGTTGTTTGGTGGGAACCGACTCCTAAAGCAATGGGTCACTTGCTTTGCATATCTGCAAAGTTAATTTGTAGATAATTCCTGATCTGTAATAGAGAATTCACTATGATTACAAACATTTTCTGTCACTTGACCATATATCTGTAATTGAAAATTGTTACTGCTTCGTATATTAAATTGTGGACATATACTTGTCTATGCCAGAAAAAAAGACAGTACATGTTGAGAAAAAAAATTGGGAAGATGCAAGCTAAGTGGATTGAATTTTGAATTGTTTTTTATTTATTATATTATGTGGTTTGTGGTATTTCAGGTGTTTTTCGTTGGGATAATTTATTGGTGTGTTCTTATTCCTTCCTTTTAGTTTAAGTATTGAATGTGTCACTGTTGCTTATTGAAACAGTCGCCCTGATCTACTTGATGCTGCACTTTTACGACCTGGAAGACTCGACCACCTTCTCTTTTGCGACTTTCCATCTAGGGAGGAAAGATTGGATATCCTTAAGGTCCTCTCCAGAAAGGTCAGTGGTTCTTCTAATCCTGGAAAATATAGTGAAAATAAGTTGTCGGAGAAAGATGATCTCAAATCTGTGGCAATGAGCAACTGTTTTTCTTAAATTAGAGTATGTTGGTCATCTACCTATTTCAGTTTCCATCCGCTGATAGAATCCAATTCTGTTGCAGCCAAAATTTTAAACTTCTGAGCGTCGAAATGTGTCATCCTTTTGAGAGAGAGAGAGAGAGAGAGAGAGGGAGAGAGAGGTGGGTCTCCTATGATGAATATTGACACTACGATACAATCATTCCATAGCTAAAAGACATCTGCATATTAAATGTGCAGCTTCCTTTGGCAAGTGATGTCGATCTGAGTGCCACAGCCTCAGTTACCGATGGTTTCAGTGGTGCAGATCTCCAGGCCCTTCTCTCTGATGCCCAGCTTGAATCAGTGCATCAGTTTCTTGATAGTGGGAGCAATGGTCAGCCTGGAACCACCCCCGTCATATCTGATTCTCTTTTGAAATCAGTAGCTTCTCGTGTGAGACCTTCTATATCAGAAACCGAGAAGCAGAGACTTTATGGCATCTACAGTCAGTTTTTGGATTCAAGGAAATCTGTTGCCGCGCAGGTCTTTCTCCCTCTCTAACCTCCCAACCAAAACCCGTGCCCCCTCGTCTTCTCTCTCTCTCTGGCAAAATTAGTGTGTTTTTGTTGTTCGCTTAATAGACCAAAGGCCTGGTTTGGTTGATGCGCCGGTCTTGGGTTCAAAGACTATCTCTCTATCTCTCTCTCTCTCCAGTTCTTGGGTTCAAGGAATCTTGTTACTCTCTCCCTCTCTATAGCAGTGATCCATCTTTCTCTCTAACACTGATCCATCTTGGTTTTGCAGACAAGGGATGCAAAGGGCAAACGATCAACTTTAGCTTAATAAGTGTACCATGCAAGGAATGTATCAATGCTGGTTGACTGTATAATAAGCCAATCAGTTCTATATCAATGGTTCAATGCTTATCTAAAATCTCGGGACCAAAAGCTTCTCGAAACGGCATCCACAGTGCAGAGATTCTGAGGATGCCCAGATTAAAAAATAATGCAGTTTTTACCATGAAGATTTTCCCGTAGATTGCTTCTCTTAATTCACTTTATTTCATTTTCTTTTAATGGCAATTGTTGGATGTATGAAAATTAGAAAAGTATGCAAAGAGTATTTCCTTTTGATACAAGGTGTTTACAATTATTCGTGTCCGTCAGATTTCAAATCAAGTGGTTGTCAAAGTGTTATTGACAACGGCTCAAAAGTTCAAAAAGATTTTTTTAAATTTCATAATACATTCCAAGTCATTCAATTTGATATCTAATATGTAGGAGTAATTGGGGACCTTTTGGTAACAAAGATAAATAATCTCTCAGTATACAATCCCATATCTTGTTTCTACATATTTGAGAGTCTCTGGTTATTTGGGAGCATGTTTTCTACGGCTCATTACGTGGGTTATTGTTCACAAAAGACTTGGCAATTGGTAGGCATCCATAAATAATTAATTGTATTTGGTGATCTTTAAGATAATAAATTGAGTACCATATTCATTTTACGACCTTTCAAGACCTTAAATATCATTCAAATGTCAACGGAGAGGGAATTTACACCACATAGATATCTATACTACATTATTACCCTTACCCTACAGGTAAGAGGTGGAGATATGTTCTAAGAATAAAAGAGGATCTTACATTATTACCCTTACCCTACAGGTAAGAGGTGGAGATATGTTCTAAGAATAAAAGAGGATCTTATCTCTCCTAAGGATGTAGGACGTGTAACCTCCAAGGGGAGAAATTTGTGGTATTGTGTAAGGGATATTGTTGTATTTTTTGAAAAAAAAGAAACAAATTATGTCTTCTTGATAAAGATATTTTAAAATAAAAGAGATGAAATATATGTACTTTGAGATGTTACACGGGAGAAGTATATCTATATTGAATATGTATTATTTAAAATGTATAAAAGTGAAAATAAATATATTATAATAAATATTAGGTCATTTTTATTAAATAAGTAATTCTTAAAATAAGATGTTGAATTTATAAGTAGCATATCACCAACTAAGTACATTTCCACTCATAATAATATTATTTGTAACAAATATTTATTTAATTAAATATTAATTGATTATTGTTTTAATAATAAATATTAAAATAGTACATATAAAGATTATACGTATAAATAAATTTTTGGGAAATTCAACTAGAGATATTTATAAATGATGTTCGTGCATCTCACAAGATCTTAGGTTGTATCTCTCAAGCTCTTGTAGAGATATTTATAAATGATGGTCGTGCATCTCACAAGGTCTTACATAGGTTGCATCTCTCAAGTTCTTGCGTAAAAAATTTTATAAAATCAACAATGTTGGAGTTAATTATCTTTGTATAGGGGTGGCAGTCGGGTCCTGTTGGACCCGGACCCGAACCTGGACCCAAATAGTACTCGGGTCCAAAATTTGGACCTATACTCGGGCTTGTTGGTTCCCAGGTCTGATCGAATCCATTGTCACCCTATGATTAGGAGCTTCTTTCTTTTTTTTTTTTTTTTTTGTTTATTTGTCTTTTTTTTACCATCATATACTTTGTTTTTTTTTTTCTTTTTTTTCTTTTTTTTTTTTACGAATAATATTGTAATTGTTGTCAGTATTGTGACGATATGAATACCTAGCACACACCTGAAGACACATGATTGCCATCATGTACCCTATGGCTACGGGTACAGGTCAGGCAGGTCGGATCCGTATTCGGGTCCACAATTTGGACCCATACCGAGACTTGAGATCGGGTCTATTTGTTTGGTCCCGGGTATGGTCGGGCACCCTTATCTTTGTAGCTCCTTTGACTTCTCACCCTACATAGAATAAAGAAGTTTATTTGAATTCTCGTGCTCTCTCAACCTCTCTGCCTCTCTATTTGAATAGTTGCATGCTTATAAGTTAAGGGGTAACACACATTGCAAGAATAAAGGTAGACTCTATTCTAGCATGGTTGTAGGGTACATGAATTTTAAATGAAGTAGTTCATGACATTTATCTGTCTTTTTATTTTTCTTTCTCCCTTTCGTTTTTTTTTTTTTTTTGCTCTTGCATGTAAAATATTCTTAAGCTAATAATTAGATTGGCGTGCCAATATATCTACCTACATTTTTATGAGATTTTTTATATTAGAGCGAGATTCAAGGAAATATCTGAGGCTAAAGATTATAAGAATTCTTTAAGATTAGAGAGATATTTTAGGAAATTTGTAAGGACAGATAAGAGAGTAAGAGAGAGAACTTTCTAACCTGTCGCTCTGAATACATCGTCATTCATTTAAGAGTTTTTCTCTTTCTTTCTTTTTTTTGAGCGTTTATATTCTAATTCATGTATTGGAGCTTCTCCCTTATTTAAATAAATATTTAAGAAATTCAAGATGGAGAAAGAAAGAATATGCTTATAAATAAGGTTAGTAGGTCTCTTCAGACTTATACAGGCCGTCTCGCTCAAGCTTTTGCATTAAAAAATTTCTCAAATCAGAATGGAGCTAATTTTTTTATAGTTTTTCTTGTCCACTACTCACAAGTTAAATACAGTCAAATAGTTCTTAATTTATTGTTGTTGGTTCAATATTGAGATATTATTTTTTCAACTGAATAGAGAGTTGCGATTTGAAATTTTTCTTTTTTGAGGTTATTATTTGGATCCCAAACTAACTCCTAATTTAGGGGTGGGTAATGGGTCGGTCTTCCAACCTGACAGGTTGACCTAACTTGGGCTCGAGTCTAGGTCCTATTTCTCAATGGGGCGGGTCAGGGTTCAGAAGTAGAGGTCCAACATCAGGTCGGGTACGGTCGGGTTCCGGTCTAGATTGACTCGACCCCGACCTAAATATTTTAGATATACTATTTATTTTATTATGACAATATTGTATATTATATAATCTATGATTATCTCGTTACATTTTTTGTGGTATATACATTTCCCTTATAAATAATATATCTTAAAGGGATTGCCAAGGAGAATGTTCCTTTTCTCTTCCCTTCCAACTATTTTTTTTTTTGTTTAGTAATATTGTTAATTTTTCTCTTTGCTGACTGATCACCAAAATAAAACTGATAATCATATTTTTTTTTCTCTTTAGTGATATTGCTAATTTCTCGCTTTGATCAGAAAAAAAAAATGTATTCAAGAAGGATCAAAACCCGATAAAAGTATCGAATAGAGGGAGCGATGAGAGAGTTTGAAGCTTATGAACCTTCAGCTTCTTTCCCTTACGCTCTGTGTTAGCTTAGCTATGTAATGCAAACTATACTCATTAGGTTTCTCAAAATACTTCAACATGGGAAAAATTGAATGTTCCCTTTGCTGAACATCTCAGATTGGTTGTTCACATCATTAATATTTAGTCGAGTGCTATTAGACAAAGTCCAAAAAATAATTTTGAATATTGTAACACATACTTTTCTCTATTGGATTTCATATACTCCAAATTAGTTATAAACTATATTATACTATCACGATTATTATAATATGAGATTATGATATTTCTATTATTATGAGATTATAATCTTATATTATACTATCACAATTATTATAATATGAGATTATGATATTTCTATTATTATGAGATTATAATCTTATAGAGTGATTATAATTATAGTCACTCATAATCATAATCACCTAGGTGTATGAATAAAAAGGCCTAGTACACTTTTATCCAATGGTTTAAAAAACGGATCGATGATCCGGATCGGGCTTCCAAAAAATCGATCTGGATCGGCGAATCGGCGATCCGGATCAGAAATCGGGTGAATCGGTCAGAATAAAGCTTAAAAAAAATTCGAAAAAATTATTAAAATTCATTATAAATATTTTTTTTTAGGAATTCAATAAAAAATGAGGGTACTCCATTAAGAATTTTCATGTTTTTGAATGAATATGCGAATATTGATATGTTCTTTCCCTGCATGAACCGCCATTCAGCATTTAATTTACAGTATTTCGTGCTCATTCCTACACTGTTGCTGTTGGGACTCGATATGTGAATAATATGGCTGGGATAGGGTGGCCTCATAATCATCATCTCTCTCATTTTCTCTTTGAATAATATGGATTAAAAAAAAAATATCAAATTTTCAAAAAAATCGATCATGGATTAAAAAAAAAATCACAAATTTTCAAAAAATTCTATCATGGATTACAAAAAAAAATTCGATCATGGATTAAAAAAAAAAAATCACAAATTTTCAAAAAATTCAATCATGGATTACATAAAATTCGATCATGGATTACATAAAATTCGATCATGGATTACATAAAATTCGATCATGGATTACAAAAAAAAACAAACAAAAAAAAACAAAAAATTCAATCGTGGATTACAAAAAAGAAAAAAACAGTTCGATCATGGATTACAAAAAATTCAATCATGGATTACAAAAAACTCTATCATGGGTTACAAAAAAAGCAAAAAACAAAAAATTCAATCATGGATTACAAAAAAAAAAACAAACATTTCGATCATGGATTACAAAAAAAAAACAAACATTTCGATCATGTATTACAAAACATTTGATCATGGATTACAAAAAATTCTATCATGGGTTACAAAAAAACAAAAAAAAACAAAAAAATCGATCATGGATTACAAGAAAAGAAAACAAACATTTCGATCATGGATTACAAAAAATTCTATTATGGGTTACAAAAAACAAAAAAATTCGATCATGGATTACAAAAAAACAAAAACAATTCGATCATGGATTACAAAAAAATCCATCAAGTATTACAAAAAAATCTATCATGGATTAAAAAAAAAAAAAAATTCCGTACGGGAATCGCCGATTCCGTACAGTGAATCGGCGATTCACTGTACAGAATCGTCCGGTTCTCTCTAGAACCGGACGATTTCCGATTTTTTAGGCGATCCGGTCCCCTTTTCACGATTTTCGAGTCGACTCGGCGTTTTTTAAAACACTGCTTTTATCACATTATTTGAAAGAGAGACGTAAAGCTGTTATGAGAATGTAATGAAAGAGGGTAAAATTTCGTTATTGGCGATTTCCTAAGGTGTCTTTAATTTTATTGTTTTTTTTAAGTTAGTGATTTTTCTAATAATAACTTGTACCGTTTTAAAGTCATGACACTATTTCCTACTTATTTTAAGTGCCTTTATGCAATCACATGTTTTCTAACATGACATTGGTTTCAACATGATAAGTCATTTGAACAATATGATTGGAATAACATGATTTTATTATGATAAGCTTTATTTTTATTTATTGTTTATAAAAGTCTTTCAAATGTCTCTCTATAAAATTTCAAATAAACAATAAAATTTATGATATTCAATTCAAAATCAGTAGGGTACGAGTTAAAAAAGGGGACGAAGTTTGATTAGTAAACTAAAGGATTGGTAATTGCAGTATAAAATTTTGAGGTATTGGAGGAGACTAAAGATGTATGTTATTTCAATTCAATTGAGATTTTTTCTCGTTTCTTTTTATGAAAATTTTAAATTGATTTCAACTATTAATAATTTATTTTTAAAATTGTTTTAATGTTGAAAAAACCTATAATTGATCATCTCAACATCAAGATATATGAATATGAAAAACAAAAATATTTTGAATCCCAGAAATAGTACATCTTATAATACATTATCTAGACCGTCAATTTTCAATATTTTCATATGTTTATAGATCTACTTGATTTTAATCATTTTTGGAGTTTAAAATTTTATAATTAGATATGAAAATAGATTTTACGATAATCCTAAAAATTTGTTTCACCAAAATCACGTGTTATGGTGACATTTGAAAGTGCATCTTAATTGGATTGTTTAAGGTTAAAACCTTATAGAGACCGCACCCTTTTAGAAACGGTGGGGGTTTTTATGTGTCGATGGACTCATATATTCCCATGCAGCTCTTCTATAAAATCTATTTAAAACATTGATTTTGGATCCGAATTTTCATGATCCATAACCTAAGTTACAATGATATGAATCATTATCATCATCATCTAAGGCTTATCCCAACAATTTGAGGTTGGCGCCATAGTGATTATGAATACAAGAAAATAGTAACAAATTTAAAATTTAAAATTTAAAATTCATCATTTTGTCTCCATCCCCTTTACTTTAGAATTTGCTCAGGTTCTTTTTATGTGAGATCCATGTTTAAAATGGACGTTACATGATATGGAGATGAATGCATCCCTTGACGCATACAATACAGTTCCTTTAAGAAATGTACACCACCCGGACTCTCCTCAAGCTAACATCGAGTCTGGGCCCAAGCCAATTTTGGGAGCATTATAGTAATCTCTGGGATGAAATTAAAAAGAAGTTGACTACGCTAAAATGTAGAAACTTGATCAACTATGTGTGTGTCTTCTAGCTTGTTGAAATGCTACTTTTCTAAAAGTGGGATTTTTTTTACGTATGGAGTAGGTCAAATTCCTAATTGACTCCTTGGTCAAACAAGTTTGATATTGTTACCCTGAGTCCTACCCCAATTTTTGTATGTTTTCAATTTTATCCTAATGCAATATTTGAAACATCATCAAAACTAATTACTTTCTCCTCTGTTTTTAGGACTTTAATGGTGCAATCCAGTGTCCAAAATATCAAACTGCCTCATTTTTTTCTCCCCATGGTTGTGTATGTAGTGGTCCGAGGATCACAATATCACACTGCTTGATATTGGATGTTCAAAATATTGGACTACTAAAAGTACATAAAAACTCTTAATTATAGTGTGGTCCAATTTTTGTAACATCCAACTACCCCATACGCAATATCAATGAGAAAATGTAGGGCATTTCAATGTTATGGACAACCGACTAAGTCGTATGAGTAACAACATAGAAAAAAGAATATAAAAAACAGTTAGATGTTTGAAACATCGTACAAAAGGCAAAATTGAAAAAAAAATATTTATAGAGGTAAAAAATAAGTCATAAGACCTCACTGTAAAATTACCGAACTTATAGAATTAGGGGTAAATTCAATAATTTTACCATGTGTAAGAATCTCCACACTAAGAAATGAGCAAATTTCTCATTAATCAATTTGCTTTCTTTCTCACCTACTTTTCTCATTAATCAACTCTCTCCCTCTCTCTCATCATCTAGATGGACAAGCCAAAAAATGACATTCCCAAAATCATTAGAAAATTCATTTCAACCTTTTTAGATTTATTGTGCATATTAAATGTGCAGCTTCCTTGGGCAAGTGATGTCGATCTGAGTGCCACAGCCTCAGTTACCGATGGTTTCAGTGGTGCAGATCTTCAGGCCCTTCTCTCTGATGCCCAGCTTGAATCAGTGCATCAATTTCTTGACAGTGGGAGCAATGGTCAGCCTGGAACCACCCCGTCATATCTGATTCTCTTTTGAAATCAGTAGCTTCTCGTGTGAGACCTTCTATATCAGAAACCGAGAAGCAGAGACTTTATGGCATTTACAGTCAGTTTTTGGATTCAAGGAAATCTGTTTCCGCGCAGGTCTTTCTCCCTCTCTAACCTCCCAACCAAAACCCGTGCCCCCTCGTCTTCTCTCTCTGGCAAAATTAAAACCCGTGCCCCCTCGTCTTCTCTCTCTGGCAAAATTAGTGTGTTTTTGTTGTTCGCTTAATAGACCAAAGGCCTGGTTTGGTTGATGCGCCGGTCTTGGGTTCAAAGAACCATCTCTCTATCTCTCTCTCTCCAGTTCTTGGGTTCAAGGAATCTTGTTACTCTCTCCCTCTCCATAGCAGTGATCCATCTCTCTCAAACACTGATCCATCTTGGTTTTGCAGACAAGGGATGCAAAGGGCAAACGATCAACTTTAGCTTAATAAGTATACCATGCAAGGAATGTATCAATGCTGATTGACTGTATAATAAGCCAATCAGTTCTATATCAATGGTTCAATGCTTATCTAAAATCTCGGGAACAAAAGCTTCTCAAAACGGCATCCACAGTGCAGAGATTCTGAGGATGCCCAGATTAAAAAATAATGGAGTTTTTACCATGAAGATTTCCCTGTGGATTGCTTCTCTTAATTCACTTTATTTCATTTTCTTTTAATGGCAATTGTTGGATGTATGAAAATTAGAAAAGTATGCAAAGAGTATTTCTTTTTGATACAAGGTGTTTACAATTATTCGTATCCGTCAGATTTCAAATCAAGTGGTTGTCAGAGTGTTATTGACAACCGCTCAAAAGCTCAAAAAGATTTTTTTAAATTTCAAAATACATTCCAAATCATTCAATTTGATATCTAATAGGTAGGAGTAATTGGGGACCTTTTTGTAACAAAGATAAATAGTCTCACTGTATACAATCCCATATCTTGTTTCTACATATTTGAGAGTCTCTGGTTATTTAGGAGCATGTTTTCTACGGCTCATTACGTGGGTTATTGTTCACAAAAGACTTGGCAATTGGTAGGCATATCCATAAATAATTAATTGTATTTGGTGATCTTTAAGATAATAAATTGAGTACCATATTCATTTTACGACCTTTCAAGACCTTAAATATGATTCAAATGTCAACGGAGAGGGAATTTACACCACATAGATATCTATACTACATTATTACCCTTACCCTACAGGTAAGAGGTGGAGATATGTTCTAAGAATAAAAGAGGATCTTACATTATTACCCTTACCCTACAGGTAAGAGGTGGAGATATGTTCTAAGAATAAAAGAGGATCTTATCTCTCCTAAGGATGTAGGACGTGTGACCTCCAAGGGGAGAAATTTGTGGTATGGTGTAAGGGATATTGTTGTATTTTTCGAAAAAAAAGAAACAAATTATATCTTCTTGATAAAGATATTTTAAAATAAAAGAGATGAAATATATGTACTTTGAGATGTTACACGGGAGAAGTATATCTATATTGAATATGTATTATTTAAAATGTATAAAAGTGAAAATAAATATATTATAATAAATATTAGGTCATTTTTATTAAATAAGTAATTCTTAAAATAAGATGTTGAATTTATAAGTAGCATATCACCAACTAAGTACATTTCCACTCATAATAATATTATTTGTAACAAATATTTATTTAATTAAATATTAATTGATTATTGTTTTAATAATAAATATTAAAATAGTACATATAAAGATTATACGTATAAATAATTTTTGGGAAATTCAACTAGAGATATTTATAAATGATGTTCGTGCATCTCACAAGATCTTAGGTTGTATCTCTCAAGCTCTTGTAGAGATATTTATAAATGATGGTCGTGCATCTCACAAGGTCTTACATAGGTTGCATCTCTCAAGTTCTTGCGTAAAAGTTTTTATAAAATCAACAATGTTGGAGTTAATTATCTTTGTATAGGGGTGGTAGTCGGGTCCTGTTGGACCCGGACCCGAACCTGGACCCAAATAGTACTCGGGTCCAAAATTTGGACCTATACTCGGGCTTGTTGGTTCCCAGGTCTGATCGAATCCATTGTCACCCTATGACTATGAGCTTCTTTCTTTTTCTTTTTTTTTTTGTTTATTTGTCTTTTTTTTACCACTATATACCTTGTTTTTTTTTTTCTTTTTTTTCTTTTTTTTTTTACGAATAATATTGTAATTGTTGTCAGTATTGTGACGATATGAATACCTAGCACACACCTGAAGACACATGATTGCCATCATGTACCCTATGGCTACGGGTACAGGTCAGGCAAGTCGGATCCGTATTCGGGTCCACAATTTGGACCCATACGGAGACTTGAGATCGGGTCTATTTGTTTGGTCCCGGGTATGGTCGGGCACCCTTATCTTTGTAGCTCCTTTGACTTCTCACCCTACATAGAATAAAGAAGTTTATTTGAATTCTCGTGCTCTCTCAACCTCTCTCCCTCTCTATTTGAATAGTTGCATGCTTATAAGTTAAGGGGTAACACACATTGCAAGAATAAAGGTAGACTCTATTCTAGCATGGTTGTAGGGTACATGAATTTTAAATGACGTAGTTCATGACATTTATCTGTCTTTTTATTTTTCTTTCTCCCTTTCGTTTTTTTTTTTTTTTTTTTTTTTTTTTGGCTCTTGCATGTAAAATATTCTTAAGCTAATAATTAGATTGGCGTGCCAATATATCTACCTACGTTTTTATGAGATTTTTTAAATTAGAGCGAGATTCAAGGAAATATCTGAGGCTAAAGATTATAAGAATTCTTTAAGATTAGAGAGATATTTTAGGAAATTTGTAGGGACAGATAAGAGAGTAAGAGAGAGAACTTTCTAAGCTGTCGCTCTGAATACATCGTCATTCATTTAAGAGTTTTTCTCTTTCTTTCTTTTTTTTGAGCGTTTATATTCTAATTCATGTATTGGAGCTTCTCCCTTATTTAAATAAATATTTAAGAAATTCAAGATGGAGAAAGAAACAATATGCTTATAAATAAGGTTAGTAGGTCTCTTCAAGCTTTTGCATTAAAAATTTCTAAAATCAGATTGGAGCTAATTTTTTTATAGTTTCTCTTGTCCACTACTCACAAGTTAAATACAGTCAAATAGTTCTTAATTTATTGTTGTTGGCTTCACAAATTATAGAATAGATATGGTCGCGATAAATCATGAGTTTTATAGTGACATGATCAGTAGTGGCTAGTGTTTCAAAACCTAGATTAGTGGAGTGGATTGTCCATTCCAAAAATAATGTTTAGGATTGCTAATTTCGACTATTGTTTTTACTCTATATGCCAATATTTTTTACTTTATGATGCAACATAGAGGTTAAAGCTATAAATGCATAGGGCAAATGAATTTGGCAAACCTTTTGTGTGTCATTGATATTTTTTTTTTTTCGCTATAAAAGCATTTCAGTATCTCTCCCTACATAACGTCCAGTTAATTTGTGATGCTAAATTCATAAACTAGAAAAAAAAGTTTAGAAAAGTTTTTTTAAAACTATAAAGCTTGGTGATTATATTGGATGACAATAACTTCCAATTAATTTGTTAGGCTAAATTCATAAACTGCAAGAAAAAGTTGTAAAAAAGTTTGTTTACAACTATAAAGCTTGATGATTACGTTGGACTATAAAATATGTCAAGAGATTAGAAGAGACTATAGAGGTATGTTAATTAGTACCATATTATTATATCCTGTATACATTTTTTTTTTCTTCTTTATTATATTTATTATATTGTATTATTACATTGGAGGATAAAATATATTAAGAGATTGGAGGAGCTCAAATAGATATGTTAATTATCTTGTATACATTTTTTTTTTCTTGTATAATTTATTTATTTATTATATTATATTATTTTATCATTTTCTTGTGTTATCTTTTCTTTTGAATATATTGTATTATTTTATCATTGAATGTCATTCTATTCCTTTGGTTGATGTCTAAGCAAATTTAGAGTTATTTAAGATCTATATTTTATAAAAAAATCTCTAATTTATTTTTTTAGAATTTGATTTATGTACTTATATTTTATCGCTTTAAAAATTTATGTTTTAATACTTTAGCGAGAGGAAATATTTTAAAAAGATTAGTTTGTCATCTCATGATTATTGTGCTCTATCTATATTTATTCGTTATTCTTTTGTTTTAAATTAAAATTAACTTCATATAATCTTTTTATACTTAAAATTATAAAATTAAAATTAAAAATATCTTTTTATGCATTTAATACACGAGTTTGCACGTGCATTTGAGTAGTTATTTTAAAATATGAGAGAGAAGAGGGAGAGAGAACATATCTTTTAAAATAAGAGAGAGACTAGGGCGAGCATGACGAGAGTAAAAGAAGTGCGACAAGGCCAAAACTTAATTGGAAAAAGTTTATATAGAGCCTAGGCTCTAAACTATCAAATTAGAGCCCACATAAAAAATGTAACTATAAAAGGTTGTTTTGATGCTAAGATATCTTCAAACTGATCATCTCGACATCAAGAAGCATGAACATGAGAAAAAAATGGATTTCAAATTTTTGAAATATTGAAATAGTGCATCTTGTAATGTATTTTTGCACTGTCGATTTTCAAGATTTTATAGATCTGATTGATCTACACTATTATTTGAAGTTTTAAATTTTATAATTACAGACGAAAATATATTTTAAGGCCATCACAAAAATTTTCAATATTGAAACCACATTTCTTGACCCTATTTGAAGACGCATTTCACTTTGATTGTCTAGAGCCTCGGCTCAATACAAACCACATCCAAACGTAATAAGAATAATATATAATTTGGGGTTTATCTAGTGGGTGTGATTTATGAAAGGTGTCAACCTCATACAATCAAAGTAAGCACTTCTAAACCACCTAAAAGTTGTAGTTATGGTACCAAAAATGCTTATGAAGGCTTAAAATTTATATTTTTATCCCCAATATAAAAATGCTTACAATGGCCTAAAACCTTAGGCTTAAAATTTATATTTTTATCCCCAATATAAAAATGCTTACAATGGCCTAAAACCTTTCCTTGCCCCTAATGAAAATCTAAAGCTACAAAAATGATGCGGATCAAGTAGATCTATACACAATAATTTTGAAAATTGAAGGTGCAAATAATGAGTTACAAAATGCATTGTTGTTTTTTTACAAATGTTATAAGTTCTTTAATGAAAATATGCTTAACAAGCATCAGAGTACATAAAAAATGCATTGTTTTCTCGACATAAATCTTCTTCTTTTCCATATCCATACTTTGCATCAATTGGAGGGTTTATCAATGCTGTAACAACTTGAAAATGGACAGTCTTGGTTCAATATTGAGATATTATTTTTTCAACTGAATAGAGAGCTGCCATTTGAAATTTTTCTTTTTTGAGGTTATTATTTGGATCCCAAACTAACTCCTAGTTTAGGGGTGGGTAATGGGTCGGTCTTCCAACCTGACAGGTTGACCTAACTTGGGCTCGAGTCTAGGTCCTATTTCTCAATGGGTCGGGTCCGGGTTCAGAAGTAGAGGTCCAACATCAGGTCGGGTACGGTCGGGTTCCGGTCTAGATTGACTCGACCCCGACCTAAATATTTTAGATATACTATTTATTTTATTATGACAATATTGTATATTATATAATCTATGATTATCTCGTTACATTTTTTGTGGTATATACATTTCCCTTATAAATAATATATCTTAAAGGGATTGCCAAGGAGAATGTTCCTTTTCTCTTCCCTTCCAACTATTTTTTTTTTTGTTTAGTAATATTGTTAATTTTTCTCTTTGCTGACTGATCACCAAAATAAAACTGATAATCATATTTTTTTTCTCTTTAGTGATATTGCTAATTTCTCGCTTTGATCAGAAAAAAAAAATGTATTCAAGAAGGATCAAAACCCGATAAAAGTATCGAATAGAGGGAGCGATGAGAGAGTTTGAAGCTTATGAACCTTCAGCTTCTTTCCCTTACGCTCTGTGTTAGCTTAGCTATGTAATGCAAACTATACTCATTAGGTTTCTCAAAATACTTCAACATGGGAAAAATTGAATGTTCCCTTTGCTGAACATCTCAGATAGGTTGTTCACATCATTAATATTTAGATTTGAAATCGAGTGCTATTAGACAAAGTCCAAAAAATAATTTTGAATATTGTAACACATACTTTTCTCTATCGGATTTCATGTACTCCAAATTAGTTATAAACTATATTATACTATCACAATTATTATAATATGAGATTATGATATTTCTATTATTATGAGATTATAATCTTATAGAGTGATTATAATTATAGTCACTCATAATCATAATCACCTAGGTGTATGAATAAAAAGGCCTAGTACACTTTTATCACATTACTTGAAAGAGAGACGTAAAGCTGTTATGAGAATGTAATGAAAGAGGGTAAAATTTCGTAATTGGCGATTTCCTACGGTGTCTTTAATTTTTATTGGTTTTTTTTTAAGTTAGTGATTTTTCTAATAATAACTTGTACCGTTTTACAGTCATGACACTATTTCCTACTTATTTTAAGTGCCTTTATGCAATCACATGTTTTCTAACATGACATTGGTTTCAACATGATAAGTCATTTGAACAATATGATTGGAATAACATGATTTTATTATGATAAGCCTTATTTTTATTTATTGTTTATAAAAGTCTTTCAAATGTCTCTCTATAAAATTTCAAATAAACAATAAATTTATGATATTCAATTCAAAATCGGTAGGGTACGAGTTAAAAAATGTGACGAAGTTTGATTAGTAAACTAAAGGATGGGTAATTGCAGTATAAAATTTTGAGGTATTGGAGGAGACTAAAGATGTATGTTATTTCAATTCAATTGAGATTTTTTCTTGTTTTTTTTTTTGAAAATTTTAAATTGATTTCAACTATTAATAATTTATTTTTAAAATTGTTTTAATGTTGAAAAAACCTCTAATTGATCATCTCAACATCAAGATATATGAATATGAAAAACAAAAATATTTTGAATCCCAGAAATAGTACATCTTATAATACATTATCTAGACCGTCAATTTTCAAGATTTTCATATGTTTATAGATCTACTTGATTTTAATCAGTTTTGGAGTTTAAAATTTTATAATTAGATATGAAAATAGATTTTGCGATAATCCTAAAAATTTGTTTCAACAAAATCACATGTTATGATGACATTTGAAAGTGTGTCTTAATTGGATTGTTTAAGGTTAAAACCTTATAGAGACCACACCCTTTTAGGAACGGTGGGGGTTTTTATGTGTCGATGGACTCATATGTTCCCATGCAGCTCTTCTATAAAATCTATTTAAAACATTGATTTTGGATCCGAATTTCCATGATCGATAACCGAAGCTACAATGATATGAATCATCATCATCATCTAAGACTCATCCCAGCAATTTGAGGTTGGCGCCATAGTGATTATGAATACAACAAAATAGTAACAAATTTAAAATTTAAAATTTAAAATTTAAAATTTAAAATTTAAAATTCATCATTTTGTCTCCATCCCCTTTACTTTAGAATTTGCTCAGGTTCTTTTTCTTTGAGATCCATGTTTAAAATGGACGTTAAATGATATGGAGATGAATGCATCCCTTGACGCATACAATACAGTTCCTTTAAGAAATGTACACCACCCGGACTCTCCTCAAGCTAACATCGAGTCTGGGCCCAAGCCAATTTTGGGAACATTATAGTAATCTTTGGGATGAAATTAAAAAGAAGAATGTAGAAACTTGATCAACTATGTGTGTGTCTTCTAGCTTGTTGAAATGCTAGTTTTCTAAAAGTGGGATTTTTTTTACGTATGGCGTAGGTCAATTTCCTAATTGACTCCTTGGTCAAACAAGTTTGATATTGTTACCCTGAGTCCTACCCCAATTTTTATATGTTTTCAATTTTATCCTAATCCAATATTTCAAACATCATCAAAACTAATTACTTTCTCCTCTGTTTTTAGGACTTTAATGGTGTAATCCAGTGTCCAAAATATCAAACTGCCTCATTTTTTTCTCCCCATGGTTGTGTATGTGGTGGTCCGAGGATCACAATATCACACTGCTTGATACTTAAAAAAAGCCTATCCAAAGTGATCTGATGTTCAAAATATTGGACTACTAAAAGTACATAAAAACTCTTAAGTATAGTGTGGTCCAATTTTTGTAACATCCAACTACCCCATACGCAATATCAATGAGAAAAAGTAGGGCATTTCAATGTTATGGACAACCGACTATGTCGCATAAGTAACAACATAGAAAAAAGAATATAAAAAACAGTTAGATGTTTGAAACATCATACAAAAGGCAAAATTGAAAAAAAAAAATTTATAGAGGTAAAAAATAAGTCATAGGACCTCACTGTAAAATTACCAAACTTATAGAATTAGGGGTAAATTCAATAATTTTACCATTTGTAAGAATCTCCACACTAAGAAATGAGCAAATTTCTCATTAATCAATTTGCTTTCTTTCTCACCTACTTTTCTCATTAATCAACTCTCTCCCTCTCTCTCATCGTCTAGGTGGACAAGCCAAAAAATGACATTCCCAAAATCATTAGAAAATTCATTTCAACCTTTTTAGATTTATTGTAAAATATGGTAGGAGCAGTCCTCTTCATTTTGTTTCTCTTGTTACCCATGGGATTAGTCCATCAGTCTTTCTTAGGATGGAAAGGCTTTTTTTCAACCATTTTCTTTTTAAGGATGGTTTAAAATAAGATTATTTACTTTTAATATAATGAGGTCATAATTACTTACAACCATCTGATGTAAAATTTGATAGCTTTGTATTTGTCACAAAGTTTGAGAAAAATTCTTTTGTTTGAGCATGGTCAATGAAATAAACGCAGCCATCTAATTTCACATCTAATGATCAAGATTAATTGTGAGCACCTTGAACGAAAGATAAATGGTCTCATTGTATACTTTTTCTTTTTTTTTAATGGATAAAGCTCAGGCTATGAATTTAGGAGAACAATGGGCAAGTAAAGAGTAAAATGGGCTTTATTTATTTGTGTTTCCCTAGTACTTACTTAAGTTGTCAATGCCTTTAAAGCCTTAAAGCTACTGAGAATTTACTACTACGATGAAAATATTATGTTAAGAAATTTTGTATCGCTTGATGGTATAAATTATTATAGATAAGTTCTTTGTTTGTTTTCTGTATCAATTTCTAGGGAAATATGAATAGAATTATAAACCACCTTTAAATTGTCAGTATATCTCCTTTTTTCAGAGCATTCTTTCCCTAAACTTTCCCTTAATTTTGTTATGGGCTGGGTTTTTGCACATTTTCTCTCTTTCTGTATACGTTCTCATTGCTACTATTATGTGTATGTATTATATATTCTTCCCCATGATTTTGCATCAATCTTTATACTTATCCTTTTCCCAAATTCAAGGGAGAGAGATAATATTTATGTATGATGTTTTGTATTCTTTTACAGGCATGGCAGATATAGATATTCGAAATGTATGGGAGAGTAATTTATACATACAGTTTTGCATAATGATTGCTATAGCAGGCAAGTTCCAAAACATTGCGCTCGATACACAATTCCCTGGTTTTTATATAATTGCTAGCGCTCAGCCCCATCGAATATATGCTACAACACCATAAAAGCAAATGTAGACCGGTTAAAGCTCATCCAAGTGGGACTTACATTTTCGACGATTGGGGTAGCTTACCAACCAATGAATATGGCCAACAGACGGCTTGGCAAATAAATTTATGTGATTTTGACTCCACCTCTGTTCCGCAATCTTTACGTTCGGCTTTTGAGTGATAGGAGTCCCCTTTTTGATACATTGGCAAAATTTCTGGAGTTGGTTAATAAGATATCTCCTACTATTTATGATGCCAAGCGTATGCTCAAGGCCATTTGATAGGGGAAGAAATATGAGTTTGGCAAGGCTTGCTAAGGCCATGCGGGTGGAAAAGGTTGGTATGAGCCATCAAGCAGGCTGTGACAGTGTGGTCACAGCAAAAGCGTTTGTTGAGCTAAAGAAGCGCACCACATAGACTTGTAATGGGGAGTGCAAGGGCATATTATTCGGTATGGAATTGCAAGAAGAGCATACGAACAAGCGGGACTCTACTATCTCTACCCCTCTCATTCTCTTCCCTATGTCTATTTTTTCGTCTCCTTCTCTTTCCTATGTCTATTTTTCCTCTCTTTCTCTCTCTCATCCTTATCGGCATGTCGCTCTTCACACTCCCAATCTCGGTTTATCTGTTATATACTGTTTTTAAATAAAAAGAGTTGGATATTTGCGTATGTGTATTTTATCTGTTAGGTACTCTTTTTTTTTTAATAAAAAGTGTTGGATATTTTCCTATGAATGGAATGTGTATCTCGATAACACTTCTTCTGCAATATGATGTACTACGTTAAATAAAAAGAGATGGATAAAGTAAAAGACATAACCCATAAAGATCATGTCATAGAGTACATACAATATATTTAATAATAAGTCACAAACGCCCCTAAACTATGGTTATGCTTGCAATGAATAGAGTGTATAATATTTATGATGTACTAAGTTAAATAAAAAGAGTTGGATAAGGTAAAAGACATAACCCATAAGGATCATGTCATAGAGTACATACAATATATTTAATAATATGTCACAAAAGCCTAAATTATGGTTATGCTTGCCAATGAATAGAGTGTATAATATTTATAACATTTTTTTGGGTGGAGTATAAAGTGAAATATAATAGTTGAACAAGATAGAAGACAAATACTATAGTGAAAGTTAAATTAGCTCCCAACTTAGTAAGATATGTAATCAGTATATTTCTGCTATGTCATGAACTTTTTCTTTTTTTTCCCTCGAATATTTTAGTTAGGGAACACTAAATCCTACTAACTTCTACTGAGAAACAAGGGAAGACGCCCCCACATTCCATGGAAAGTTTGGGTTAAGCTACCATTTAAACTCTAAAACTATGTTATTTGAAATGAAGATAATGATGTGGTTGAATAATATGACAATTTTATTATGTAGAAACCGGTAAGAAATAAGGTTCGAAGATAGTAGAGGAAGTAAGGTTAAGAGAGGTATGTGCACTCGATTTTATTTCAAACAAAGACAGTGTTGCTTCTGTTGGATTTGGTGACATAATGAAATCCATATTATGTGGGATTTAGATTGAGATTGATATTGATAAGTTTCTTAAAAGCAATAGAAATCCAAAAAGATTAGTACTCTTGAATATATATCTTGGTTTTTTTTATATATGTAACATCTATAAGAAGGTTTTTATTTAGTATGGATTCTTAACTTTATATACGGGATGAAAGATAAAATACTAGGTAACCTCGGGCTGTGCATAGAAGGTAATGCTCACATGAGACCGATTGGGCACTGCCCCAAACATTTGGGCAAAACCCTACAATAAAAAAAGCTCAAAAAAACAAAAATTAAAATACGATCTGAGGATGGTATCCTCAGATCAAGGGGCAATTTCGAAAATAAAAAATAAAAAACCTCATAATGACGGACCTTTCGTGCAATTTTAACCCAAAATTGACTCATTTCATATTTTAGTATTTTTTTATGCCCATACGTAATTAACCCTTTTTTTTAATGTTAACTGTGGATTTTCATTAAAGAATCGATTATGATTAGGAGTCCCAATACGTGGAGAATTAAAAAGGTATAAAATTCGTCATTTAATTGTGCGAGTTAGTTTGAGTTCTATTGTAATTAGGAGTCCTTCCGGATGAATATGGCCTAATTTTTTGGGATTAAATTGAGCTATTTAATTTCTATGGATATATGTTGCAATCCCATTAAGATAGGGAACACAATTTGAATTAGGGTTAGGATGACGTGCGACGTAAGTACTATTTGAATTAGGAAAGTATTTGTAAAGTCAGAATTAGGAAAGAGTTGAAGTCCTAAATAGCAGCCTGAGAGACACAGAAGTTGCTTGTAATAAAATTGAAGAGATAAATGAGGGAGGTGACGATACTTTGGTTAGAGACTTTGAGAGTTAGCGTGAGAAAGAAGACACAAAGCGTTTGAGAGTTAGAAAGAGGAAGCATGCGAAAGAAAAGATCACAGAGCTTAGAGAATTAGAGAGAGAATGGTGCTTTTTTAGAGAGAGAAAGGCAGAGAGGCAACCGTGCCAAAAAAAGACAAAGTTATTGAGAGAGAAATTCAAGTTGCTTCTCCCTCTTCTGCAATCATGTCCAAGAAACGATTGCACATATCATGGTCGACTATGTGTCCTTCGATGATCTCACTGCGCTAAAAAATTCGTGAGTTTTTTTTGTTTAAATTCTTTCTTTAGATCTTTATCTTCTTTTCTTTTTTCCTTGCTTTCTTTCTAAACTCTTTAACTGAGTTGTATGGTTGTTATGTTAGGGGTAAGAGGTTTAAGTGTTGGGTTTATGTAGTTTTTAAAGGTCTCATGAGAGCTTGTATGAGTATTTTATATAGTGGAACATAAACTCTGTGGGAGTGTGGTCTTTTTGTGGACTACACTAGGCAAATGTTATTTGCTGATACTCGGACTAGGCTCGATGAGTTAGGCCAGTCGAGGTTTGGCAAAACCCAAGATACCTGGGCATAAGGATCTACCGAGAAAGGTTTAGTGGGTTATTCCTTGATGAGGTCAGAGTACGTCCAGATGAGAGAGCCAAGGGACCGTGTAGCCCTTGTGTGTGATAAATAGCCTTTAGAGACATGGCTAAAACGTCATCATTATATTATCACACGACATATATATAGATAACCGTTTTGAGATTCACCAATGAGGGTGAAGCGTGTATATGTGCGAGAGATTACCCTATACACCATAGAGCCATGGTTGCATCATGGTCTGGAGGACTATGGTTTTTTTGTCTTTAAGAGAGAACCTGAAATCCGTAAACTGCGATTGCATCCCCTCGTCTATTGTCTGACTTTGGTGGTCCAATCATGAGCCCCTGCAATGGACTGTGGGTCATAGGAACTGCTTAGTCAATTTGATAAAGCTCGACAGATCGTGATTCGCAGTCGAAGGTGGAGTGCTTTCATATATTGATAATTTCCTATATCTAACGGATCCGATTCCCATCATAATTAATTAATTTTATGTTATGTGATTTTTAAAATTTTTATTTGAATTTTTATGAATCTATTGATTATTTATTTTTGTCATTTGGTTTTATAAATTAAAAAAAATTAATTTTTCAATATTTTAAATAAAATATTAGATTTAAAAATTATAAATATGAAATAAAATATTTTTTATTATATATGAGACCTCTATGAAATATGGGGCCCAAAATTTAAATACATGTGGATTAGGTGGGGCCCACACGGGTGGCGCGCTCTATTCATTCACCTATTTTTGTTTATCCCTTGTTGGCTTATTTTTTGGGTATAGCCATGATAAAGTTGAATATTTGAGATATTTATTAATTCTTTGAATCAAGATTGGTTGATCCAATAATTAAGGATTTGATATATTAAAATATAATAGATGAATAGTCATTCGATGGATCGTTATTTTACTATATTCATTTATTATCTCCTGTATATCTCCACTGTTTTCCTTTTTATTTTATTTTTTAAATTAAACTCATGTATCTGAATGTTTTTGTGCTTTGATGCCATAGCCGTATTTGTCTTTGTTGTATTCATTCGGGTTTTGGGGGATTATTTGTTGACAAGATACTGCATGTGAAGCGCTCTAGACAGAGAAGAAGTTTGTCCAGCTCATATCTCCATTGTATTCAAATGGTTTTTAAATATTTTTCCTCTCTAAACTAATGGTTTTTTTTTTGGTGGATTTCTCTCTGTTGATCGAGAGAAACAAGGGGATTTAATATTTGTTTAGAGGTCAAGCTCTAAACAATCAAAATAGAGCGCATCTTCAAAACGTATTCAGAAATGTGATTTTAATACTGCAAATATTTGTGATGGTCTCAAAATATATTTTTCATATCTAATTATAAAATTTAAAGCCTAAAAAGTAGTGCGGATCAAGTGGATCTATGAAAACTTGAAAATTGACAGTCCAAAATGCATTACAAGATGCACTACTTCCAAAACTTGAAAACCATTTTTTTCTCATGTGCATGCATCTTGATGTCGAGATGATCAACTTGAGGATATTTGGGCATCAAGACAACATCTTCTAGTGAAATTTTTGAAGTGCGTTTTAATTTGATTGTTTAAAGACTCGGCTCTATATAACTTTTTTCTTTTACTTTTAGTACGTGGAGGTCACAATCATTCTTCGGCTTGTTTGGATCGTAGGGTAAAGAAAACCATATTTTGGATCATAACATGGTTATACAAGCCCTGGGTATATCAAAATTGTTTGGATAGCTTGTAAATAATACCCAGTTTATATAAAAACCCTTGTTTGGGTCATCTATTTGCATAACCTGGGTTTACACTATTTTGGACACATTTGATAGGTGTGAAAATATTTTCGTACAAAATACTTTCATGTGAAAATCACATTGCACACATTTGGTATGCAACAAATACATAAGAAAATTTTTCCCATTAATAAAAATTTTATGAAAATTTTAGAGAGAAAAACTATACCAAATTTTAGAAAGACAAACTACCTTAAAATCTTTAGAGAGAGAAACCATTTCAATATTTCTAGAAAGAAAAACCATTTTTTGTGTTTTTTTTTATGTCCATGAGTTGATCGGATTTTAGGGTTTTTTGATATCCAAACATTTTTTTTTCTAATGAATTTTTGAAGTGCGCCTAAATTTAATTGTTTAGGGCCTAAACCTTGTATATCTTTTTTCCTCTAAATAATAGTAACAAGAGAAAAGATATTAAAACTTTTGAGATGAGAGAGAGAGGAAAATGTTAAAGACGAAACATTTTGGGATGAGAGAGAGAGTTCCTGTCTAGGGGCCCATATACTGCACAAGCCACATATGAAAAAAATGCGCACAGACAAGGTCGATTATTGGTTAAAAGGGAGGCAAGAGACGAGCGTGGCTGATTAAAACAACGTTTTGTTTAGCTAGGTGTTTTTTCTTGAATTGGGGAACCCACGTTTTGTGGTTATACAAAAGGTGGTTTTGTGTTTAAAAAAAAAGGCAAACGCGTTTTTTTTCTCAATAACATGGGTATACAAAACCGTCTTATGCTTACCATAGGATCCAAACGAGCCCTTAGCCATTGGATGTAAAATCAAATAAATGAATATGTATCATTACATTGGAGAAATTTTTTTTTAGATTTCTACCCAACTTCTCAACCACCCATTTTCATTTTCATTTTCAAATTTAACCGTCGAAGATGGAGCAACTCAACTACCTTCTCTTTGCCTCTCGACTCGATACCGTCACCTTTCATCTTCATAGCCAGAGAAAGCTCCAAGGCTACCAAAAACCAATGGCAAGCTAAGTCCCTTCAGAAGGCCTTGGCAGTAGGAAACATGAAAAAAATTTCTCTCACAAAGGAAAGTTCGTGAACCTTTTCACAAACATGGAGGTACAAGCAACCTTCGTCAAGTCTTTGATGGCGGGGACTTCCTTTCTCTCTACACCCCAAGGGGACCTGGTTTCTCTCATCCAACAAGTTGGAGAGGACTAGGGAAGGGAGGTTGCCGATGGGTTTGAGAAGTTTGCTATACAGTAGAAGCCTCTTTAAGGGGTTCGATGCATGCCAATATTTTCATCTAAACATTTCTACCATGGTCTTTTGACTATTTACTTTTGAAAGCTCTACGCCCTATTTGTTTCATCGACTCATGGGTATACAAAACCATCTTAATGCTTACCATAGGATCCAAACGATCCCTTAGCCATTGGATGTAAAATCAAATAAATGAATGTGTCACCATATTGGAGAAATTTCTACCCAACTTCTCAACCACCCATTTTCATTTTCAAATCTAACCGTCAATGATAATTATAATCTCTTGTTTCAAAAGTAAATAGTCTCATTCTATACATTTCTTTTTATAATAATATACATTTCCTTTTATAATAGTAGGAAGCTAATTCACATAAACCTGTAAAACGAGTCAACCCAACCCAACCCGACCCATTTACACCCCTAAGAAACCTGGGTGAACATTTCACATTGTTGATCGTACATGAGTGGATTGATCATATTCGGTGCTGCACTTGACCAAATATCACGCATATTGGGTTACAGTGTGCGTGAGGCTATGCTCCCATGGGAGCAAAATATAGAACTGGGAGCATGCTATGCTCCGGTGAGAGCATAATACAGAATTGGGATAATGGTGAAGTACTGTAAATTTGACACAACTAATCTACAAATCATTTGGGTGATTTGGGGACCTCTGGACTTTGGGCCCGACTGGATCCTGGTTTTCTTTTTACCCAGTTATATGAAAATCGGGTCTCCCTCAAGGGAAGTTTTGACACCTTTTCTTCGCTTTATCAGGTTTATAGAGCTCTCACAGAGAAGGTTTTCGGGGTCTTGATAAATACCTCAGTTTTGGATAAAACCCAAGTTTCTTTATATCTGGTGCCAAAAAATTGTTTCAGAATTTCCTATTAAGTCAAGTAAAACACTATAATCGCAAATGAGAGAGAGAGAGAACACAGGGAGAGAGAACCATCAATTATCATTGCAACACCACTCACAAAATAGCTTGTGGCTGTCTTCATTTCCTTTAATCGCGTCCCACACAGAGAGTTTCTTTCATGGCTAGACTCAGCCATTTTGCAGGGACAGTGAGAGAGAAGACGCAGGCAGCAGGCAGCAGGCAGCAGGCAGCAGGCAGCAGAGACAGATAGAGGGTGCTGCTCATTTTACCCTATGAAATACAGAAACCGTTTTGCAAAGAATTTCAACAATATAAGTTGCATACTAAAATCGTACCATCATATTACATGAATTCAATTTTGAAGAGTTACAAAAATGTTGTCCTTGAACTTTGAAATAGATAAAAAGGAAATCAACTTCAAGCACGTGATCAAGATGTAACAAAAAATTTAACTTTTTCTTTTTTGTCAAGATCTTTCGAGGCAGAGGCAATGCACAAAGTTTCAAAGGGAGCTACCATTGTCAAATGGGAAACATAGTCCAATGGTTTCAATATCCAGCAACAATTTTTGGAGAATTTGTCAATTTGTTGTCAAGAATAAACCACCAAACCCTGAAATCACTAAGTTGCTGATAACCTGGGACATTAAAAAAGCAGGTAAGAGAGAGAAAGAGAATGCAACGTTTGATTGCTCAGTAGATCAATCTCAACAAGTTCTTGTTACAACCAAAGTTGGGAAGTAAAATCAGCCAAAAACCATTTTCAGTGTAAAACCACAAATCGAGGATAAGGGAATATGTAGATAAATACATAACTTTTCAAAGCTAAAGGTCAAGAAAATAAGCCTAAGATATGATTTTTACCCAAGTTGTTAAGATTTCACATGCTCCCTGATAAATTGTTCGACCTGTGAAATCTCACCAGTCATGCCAGATGACTCCCCAACAGTGACCTTGTTAACACAATGAGAAAACATGAAAGACTGCCCTGAAACTCCGAGTGTAAACTCATTGCTAATATCAGCTTCAGAAACAGCATTTCTTGACGTACGAAGCTTGTCTCTGCAAAATACACAAACCACAAAACCACCAAGCATGGCTCAACACCAAAGAAGAAAACTGAAAAGCAAGTCCAATTTCCATAAACAATGAAAAGAGAACCTCATTTCAGGAGTTCTTTTCAATGGATGTACACCTAAACTCTCGAGGGATACTTGGTTCGAAATATCATGAAATCAGGGGTAAGATCTTGCTTCATATAGGCATAATTTGCATATTTTTGGATACTCATGCCCCCATCCTTAGGTTACAAAAGTACTTTTAGAAGCGGATCAGTGACCCCGATCGGGCACCTCAAAAACCGATCCGGATCGGCGAATCGGCGATCTGGATCGGGAATCGACTGAATCGGTGATATTAAAGCTTCAAAAAATTCCGAAAAAATTATTAAAATTCATTATAAATGTTGTTTTTTAAGAATCCAATAAGAAATGAGGGTACTACACTATTAACTTTCATTGTTTTCATCAATTTATGAATATTGAGATGTTCTTTCCCTGTATGAACTTATGCTGACCATTAAATTTACATCACACAAAATAAATCATAGAATTATCATGGATTAAGTATATAATCATATATGGACTACAATAAAGAGTTGACTAAATCGATGAAAAATTGGCCACTAAAATCTCGAATCGGCGGAAAACCCTAATTCGCTAAAAAAACCCAAATTATTACAACCTAACTAACTATAATATTATATACCAACAATATTTTATAATTATTTTATTATATAAATAATAACAAATCCAAAATATTTTATAATATCATATAATTTAAAATGTATTATTGACAACTGTAAGAAAAATAGTACACTACATGATTTATAATACAAAAATTAATAAATAAAATAAAAGATTTGGTTAACAATGTAGAAATTATTAGAATACGTACCAATTTTCTTTAATTTTTTAGGTTTCCAGAATAAATTAGTGGAAGAGATTGTTAGTAGAAAGAGAGAGATTTCAAATGGCCTCGTTGTATGAATCCTATCTTTAAATTAATATTACTAAATTTATGTTAAAGACCATCATGTTATAAAAATAAAAAATATAATGAGACCATTTATTCCTAGGTTGTATTAAGAAATACCTTTTATTTTTTTGACAAGAAATACTTATTGTGTTATCTTTTATTTTTTTTAACAAAAAAATATGATACTTGTTGATTATCTTCTTTTTTTTTTGACAAAAGAAGTAGATGTTGTACTACATTTTTTTTTGCTTGTTGTATTACTTTTTATTTTTTTTATCCTATGAGCTAGTACTAATTTTTTAATCCTAATTAACAAATTAATTAATTATTACTCATATAATGAAATAATACCATGATATATTAGCTTAATAGAGTTTTTACATTTTTTTGGTAAGTAAATTTAAATTTTTTTGGTGAAAGATAGGGGTGATGGGCACCTAATTATTATTTTTAATAATTTTTTTCTTTTTTTATCATCAAATTTCATTGCCACAATCAGACATATAACTTTCTTATTCATGACAGGCATACACCGTTGTGCGTACACCATCGCGTGTACACTATCTCACTGCAATTTATCCCAAGCTAATAATATTTGCCAATGTGTTTTCAACTCACAGATATATCCCACATCGAAGCGATGTGAGAAGAGTGAATATTATAAAAAAACCCAACGAGTTGGTTTGTTGTATGTTGTCTTGGCCATGTGAAGCATGCGTATTGTACATTGAGACTTTTTAAGCTGACAAAAATTTGTCAATCACGTAGGGGGAGCAAGGTGGCAAAAATTTGTCAATCACGTGGGGGAGTAAAGTGGAGAGCAAGGTGGCAAAAATTTGTAATCACGTGGGGGGAGTAAAGTGGAGTGCCAGTTGGCATAAATCACATTTCAAAAAAACCAGGGTGGGTTCATAAAAAGAAAACCGGATTGAAAAATAAAAAAGTAGGAACCGCCCGGTTTTACCGATACTGCATTTCGATCGATTATAACCAATACCCGATCCGGATCGCCCGATTCCAGATCGGATCGGCGATTTTTGAAACACTGCTTTTAGGTATAGGCATTGCATGGAGCAATGACAAACATGCCATGAAAAGTGAGAGATCATCGATCCTGGTATCCATTCAATTCTCTGCACACGTGCAGCCTTATTTTATAATGATCACTTCATCTATGAACTAAATACTGACAGCATAATCATATAACTATAAGAGTTTGGAAGATGGGGTAGAGGCATTATCTGCATATAGAATATGAAGTACAATCACAAAGTTCATTAAATCCTCTTCATGTAGACTCAAATGACAAATGGCGCTCCCTGTAAGTAAACAAAATAGAAAAAAAAAATCGAGTGGTTCCTAAACTTGTAGAAACATTGAAAGTAGTTGAGACGATCAATGGAATAATAGTCTGTATAACTTATCTACTGTATATTTGAAAAATTGCAAAGAGAATTTAGGCCGTAACTATTAAGAAATCACAAAATAAAAAAAAGACAACATGGAGCCATACATTTCCTTTTCAAGCTGTTTCCTTATGAAATCCTTGGAGTGTGCTGTCACTTTATCAGTCTTGTTGCAGAGAATTAGTACCGGGATTCTCTTGTTGACAACACTTGCCTTTGTCAGAATATCATAGAGGTACCTTTCAACAACCAAAGCAAAAAGAACAATCAAAAAGGAAAAAAAAATACAAGCAAAAACGGTTAAGAAATCAGGTCAATTACCCATACTAACAGCTTTAGACAAAGAAAATTACTCAGCAGCGGCTCGACAGTTTGGCAAGAAATCCAAAGCATCAACAACAAATACTAGTCCAGCTGCTTGGGACAAGAATTCATCAAGCTTGGGCCTAAGGCGAGAGTGCCCTGGGACATCAACTACATGCACAGGCTTTATTTTCCCCTTCTGTTTAAAGGACAAGAAGAGTTAGTCCTTGTCTCTGTCAATTTCACTATCAACTTCAGTTATGTATATGCATGTGTGCATGGACATAGTGGAGAGCAAACACTGGCTTTTGTGCATGGTTGGTTTTCTTCTTTTTTTTTCAAAGGTTGGGGGGGGGGAGCAGGGCAGAGAGAGCACTTCCATAGCAACCATACCTTTGAAGTCTCAGAGTGAAGCACAAAACTGCCCTCATTTGGGTCCATTGATGTAACAGTACCTTGGTGCGAGGAGCCATCCTGAAGCTAGTTCAAGGCAAAAAGATTACAATCATCACAAAACTCTACTGATCCTATTAAAGAAATGCAAACTAGAAAAAGACTGTGCTTATCAATTAAGAAGTGAGTTACTCTTATCCTAGCGGTAATACAAGGATGCCTTCAAATGCTTGCAAACATAAATTAGAAGGCAAATTTTACCATGCAAGAATACTTACTTTTCATTTTATACACATGCCCACTCACATGCATATGTGCATGCAAGATAAAAAGGTATACAAATGAAAGCCTAAATCTAAGAAGTGCCTGTAGTGAAAAGGACCCAGCCCCATGCCATACTAAGACTCTTGGGCAAAAACCTTATGCAAGTATTTGCCATAAAACGGTACCAAAATTGAAATTTTGTCACCAAATGCTCTTAAGCAGAGAGGTAAAAACAGAACTCAGGTTGAGACTCAGTTTGAGCCAAAACCATTTCGAATCCAAGCACGTCATTCTTTGCTGTGATTAACAACAAAATCCAAAAAATGCAAAATAATTTTCTTTTTTTCCAGTAAGTCTTTTTCAAGCTTTTTCTAAAGTTTAATAAAACATCCTAAAATGAAAAATGTAACGTGAGTTTGTTCTGTTACATTCTTTTGAACATAGAAATGCAAGAAATCTTAACTCATAGAAAATGTAATTTCTTATATTGAAATTCAAAAGAGTTGATAAATCTATAAATATACAATTATTGGTTTGAGCAACGATTAAGGCATAAAACGAGTGTATCTGAAAACCAATTTGGTTTTATGCCAGAAAGGCTATTTCCCTACTTAGGCAACTGATTGAGAAGTTTAGGGCAAATGGAAAAGACCTTCACATGGTCTTTATTGATCTAGGGCAAGCTTATGATAGAGTACCTTGAGATTTGATTTGGCGGGTGTTAGAAAAAAAAGGTGTCTCTAAACACTACATCGATATATATGATAGAACGCTAACTAGTGTACGAACAACTAGTGGAGAGACGAGTGAGTTTTCAATGACAATAGGTTTACATCGAAGGTCAGCATTGAGCCCGTACCTCTTTATCTTAGTTATGGACAACTTAACTAGGCACCTATAGGATGAGATACCGTGGTGCATTTTATTCGCAGATGACATAGTTTTGATTGATAAGACCCGAAACAGCATCAACACAAAGTTAAAACTTTGGAAGGATGCTCCAGAATCCAAAGGTTTAGAGTATATGGAGTGCAGGTTTTAAAAAAGACTACATTTTCAATATCTTGAGCTAATAATCCAGGAAAATGGAAAGATCGAAGAAGATGTCGCACACAGAATTAAAGTTGGGTGGGCAAAGTGGAGATGTGCAACTGGAATTTTATGTGATCGCCGCATACCAATGAGGCTGAAGGGCAAGTTCTATAAGACAGAGGTGAGACTAGTTTTGCTTTATGGGGCGGACAACAGCCAATATACCCATAAAATGAGTGTAGCGAAGATGAGGATGTTGAGATGGATGAGTGGCAAGACAAGAAGGGATAGAATTCAAAATGAATCTATTCAAGAGAATTTAGGCGTGGCACCAATAGACGATAAAATGAGAGAGAGTAAACTTAGGTGGGTTGGCCATGTGTGGCGACGACCAAGTACTGCACTATTAGAAGGTGCAAGTTGGAAGGACTGAAAAGGATAAGGGGTAGATCCAAAGGATATGGTTGGAAGTAGTCTAAAAAGATAGGGGGACTTACGGACCACAGAGGACATGGCCTTTAATAGAGCAAAATAGAGAACCAGGATTCATGTAGCGGACCCCAATTAATTGGGAAAAGGCTAAAATGATGATGATTCAATTATTGGTTTATATTGTACTGTATCAGACAAATCCAACATATTATACAACTTTTTCAATTGAAACATATAAATCTCCAATGTATTAAGGATCTCACTATCTGGATATAATGTCTCCAAAATGGAACTAATTGAAAACAAAAGATTAAAAGAAGATAAAGTTTGATTATCACAAAGTCATGTTAATCTTCTGCACTATTAAATATATAGTCTCATTACTTATTAGTAGAACTAAACTGAAGGTATCATTACCCTACAAAGAAAATATTCAGATTCACATAGCGCATTACATAGATGCGTACATACATCAAATACATGCATATGCATAAATGTAGTGAAAGAAAAGACATAGATATTACTCTAAAACTATAATTTTACCCCTAAAGTTCTTCTCAAAAATAAAAGAAGATAAAGTTCAAAATAAAAACAGACAGGAAGAGCCTGAATAGGAAGAGAAACAAGAAAGATAAACAGATAAAACTCATTTGAGTCAGAAAAGTTGTGGGAAACTTACTGGGGGTTTAGCGACTTGAAACAGTCAAGTCCCTTGAATTCTCATAAAACTTGAGCAAAACCAGATGAAATGTGTAACCAAAATTGGTTTTTGGCTTATTCTAAGAACCCTTCTTACAAAAGTTAGTTTATCTACCTAATGAAACAAATAACCAAAATAGTTAACTATCCTTATCGAAAGAACAAGTCTCGAATGCGTATGACTCAAAAGCACAGTGTTGCATTTCTCGACATATACAATTATCTCTTCGAAACAAAAAATTTCTCACTAATTCATCAAAGAAGGGGGGGGGGAGAAGAAGAAGAAGAAGACAAAAGTTACTAAACTGAAAATCAAGATTCCACTTAAACTCACAAGATGGAATTTTGATCACTAGTCTCAGGGAACACAATCACATCTTCAAAGAAAACAAGCAAAGAAATCTGTGTTTTTGGAACAATAGATAGGATTATCAAAACTGCTTCTCCAATTGCAAGGTTCCTACATCTAAGCCATAGCTACCGAAAACTCTCCACCGACCTCGTGATTCTGTTTTCGAAACCTGATTCCGCGTTTCTGTTAAGGAATCTCCACAGAAACCTTTTTCAAAACCAAGGAAACTCGATTCCTTAATTTTGGAATCTCGATTCAACACATCTTTAGAAACCATTTTTCAGAACTAAGGAAACTCGATTCCTTAATTTGGAATCTCGATTCAACACATCTTTAGAAACCATTTATCGGAACCAAGGAAACTCGATTCCTTAATTTCGGAATCTCTATCCAACACATCTTTAGAAACTTGAACCCATTAACCGTAGGTAGACGTTCCCAAATATATCGAATCTAGATTCCAGTGATTAAATCTTGATTAATAAATAAATCTAGATTCCAGCGATTAAATCTTGATTAATAAATAAATTCAGAGTATAAAAAAAAAACAATACAAAGTATATAATGTCCAATGTTTGTGATGGTTGTGCACTTCTTAAAAGAAATTGAAGTAGAAATCTTCCTTCGAATGCTTCTAGTGGTTGTAGTGTTTCATTATTTTACTTGTGCCACCCTAGATAGCCTTTACTTTAAATTTAAAATATAACTAGTAAATACAACACATACAATTTAAAGTAAAACCATGGCGTAGATTTAATACTATTTTGTCTTTATAATAGTGAAGTCAAAATAACAATTTAGATATACTTATCTTTTGTATATAATGACCGTAAGGTCAATAGTCAACACAATCACTTTAAAATTTGGAAAACCTTATAATAAGAGACATCCAATATAGGTTCTAAGGTTGATAAAGCTCAAGATGTGCTTGGGGCTTCCTTCTCCATAAAAATGAAATCTTGATTCCTGGAAGGGGTCGTCAAACGCGTCCCATAGTCCATATTATTGTAAATCTCGATCTCAAACTGGCATGTCTGATCCATATACTTCAGAAACTTGATTCCAAATATGTTCGAATCACGATTCGAAACACCAACATATCTTTGTTCCACATATGTCAGAAACTCGATTCCATAGATGTCAGAAACTCAATTCCATAGATGTCAAAAACTCGATTCCACCTATTAATGAATCTTGACTCATGGAGTGTCGATTCCAAGGGGATGGGAATCTCGATTCCAAGGATGAAAGAATCTTGATTACTCATGTGGATGAAACTTAGATCTATTTTGGTCGAAACAAGATTCTTAAAAACTAAGAATCTCATTCCCAACGATTCCTATTGTACGGACAACGATTCTTAAGACAAGAATCTTCTAGCAGGTGATTCCGCGATTCCGGTTCCTAAACGATTCAAATTCCCATGCGTTTCCAACAACTATGATCTAAGGTTTGGCTAAACAAACCCCACTGGATGGAAAGGCAATCAAAGATGAAAATCCAAGTGAGTTAGGGTCACATGTTGACAACCTTTGTTCCAAGAATAGCACTTTGTAGTGCCGCCAAGTTCTTGAGTGCAAACCGAGGTTTAAAAGGTAAACAACAGACAATATGATTTTAACATTTCAGCCAACAGAAAACATGACAGCAAATAAGTATGACCTCCATAATCCACTGAATCAACGGAATGAACTAGAAGGTGTGCTGCTTGGCATTTATCTGTATCTGCCCCTATTTGTGATGCATCACTACCCCGACGTATGGGTATGGCTTTGCTACTGTAGACTATCTATGTTGTTGGGAGAGGCAATGCAATATCCCATTCACCACATGCCCAACAAATTGCTGTATTTGCCAAGTCAGCCCTGCCAACAAATTGCTGTATTTGCCAAGTCATCCCTGCCACCCTTGAATAAAATCTTAATTGTTAGTGTACTCAATTTTTAAGTGCTAAGTTTTTCTACCTGCATCAAGCAATGGCCAGCTCTAGACCTCCCGTAATTTCACCATCATTACTCCGGAACCCCACAGCACATCCCTGCCAACACGCACCTCCTCAAACCAATTGAAGCCACATAGAACCCAAGAATCCAACCACATGGAGTATCCCATTGTTCTTTGAGAGAACTTTAAAGGCCAAGGATAAACTCGATTCCTCCACAAAGAAACCTCCACCCAGTATCAGTATGACACTAACCTCAAACAAATATCACAATTAACTCTCATTCCACAAAATTACTTAACATTTTCATTTGGCCATAACAGAATCAACACCCAGCAATAACTGCCTTCCTTTATCATGTCTTAAGCAGTAAACTCAGCAACCCTGTAGGATTTACCACCTTGATCCTCACCAACCCTGTAGGTATCCCATTTACAAACCTCATTTGTACAAACTCCAGTTTCGAGTTGCAAGTCAAAGATTAACTACTGCACATCCTTTTTTGGCCAGGCTTTTTTTTTTTTGGCTAGGCAAACTACTGAACATGTGTACACATTCAACTAAAGGTGTGATAAAGAATGCTAGGACACCCACTAGTAGATCTTTTTGATTGGTACAATACCCATTAGTAGATCATATTCACAATACGCATTAGTATCATTGGATAGGTATTATGATCTACGATACCCATTTGCAGATCATAATGTCATATGCAAACGGGCCCAAGTAATTATCAATTAATGGCACAAGAATAATATGCTAATCGAACAATTGTGTGTACAAATATTATTTAGTAGCATTGTGCAAACCTATATTTACAGTCCCTGTCACTCTATAGCGTCATAATGAGCTACAAAGAGATGGCCAGAGGCTAGGTGAGATTTGGATGCGGAGAGGCAGAAAAGATTTCTTTGTTTTTTATGATGCACATAAATGATACAAAAGACAACATCTTCACAAAAAAAAAAAAACTCTCAAGAACTATTATTTTCTCATGTTAACAAAATTTAAAATGGGAATAGCTAAGGTATTATTTGATGATATAATACGGAAACCTGTGACTTGAAACTTTCCTTCAAAGACACCCAAGTTGACCTTTCCAGTCACAATCCTATTCCTCCAACATTCATATACTTACCTATGCACTCTATTGGCTTCTTTTCCTTCTGAATATCTCAATCATTTGACTCAGAGCAATCAAATCAACACTCAGATATGAAGCCCCCAAATGCATCAGGACCCTCCTCCATTCACCTTCAACTAAATCAAGGCACAACAAGCTTACTCAACCATGTAAATCAATCATGCTCCAACATCTCAATGCAAGGTATTGCAATAAAAATAAATTTAATGTCAGGGCATGCAACATCAACTCCTCAATCACCAGAAGAATATAGAACTTCTGCGTTATCCTACTAAATTTCCAAGTGAACTGATGCAGCAAGAATCATAAATCATAAATTTCCCATAAGGCAATATAGCAACAATAAAAAAGCACTCAAATGTCTCAAGAAACTTCTAGTCCCAACAATAAATTAATCCCCCTAACAAAAAACGCCGAACAGTTATCTCTTAGCAAAAAGTTAAAAGGTCAAAGTTGTGTGGCTTCATTGGGGATCAGCACTTCGATGTTAATAAAGGGAGGAGGGTAAAACAAGTGAATTTGAGCCTGAAACCAGGGTGATGCAAGTTGAATAGCCTGTTTTGATAGCTGAGTTGGGAGAAACAGTAAATGGTTCAGCTCAATTATCAAATCAGATAGTGGTTAGAAGTAACATTTGAATTGGGTATGAAACACTTTCTGTGGAGCCTGTGCCCTTTGGATGAACTGCGGTATTTGAATTATGTCTTGGTCATGGATCTAAGAATGCGTTTACCTTCTATTTAATCATTGTAAAGATGAACAATGGAGAAACTTCTTCCTTTGATTTGGAGCATTTGAAGGAAGCTGCTCCGTTTCATATCAAAGCGGTCTGATTGGACAATATGGCACAAGAATAATGGGTTGAGCCTTTAGTTACTTGTTGCTTTCAACACGCAATGATAATGAGAAAATTTTGGAACAGAAGAACCTGATAAATATTGGCAAAGGGTTTGTGAGGGAAAAACTGTCTAACATTCAAAGGCCATGGCATCTTAATTATAAATCAGGCAGATTAAGGGATTTCAAAATTATAATACTTTCAGAAATTAGTGCTAGATTGAATTGGGATTTTAATTTGATTCATGAGTGAGAGGAGACAAGGTTAGGAATAAAACTTTGGCCAAATTTGGCTCAGAATACCTCACCAGAACCCAGCTCACATACAGCCCGAAATGCTCATAATGGCAATCCAAGAAAAAAGTATAGAGCTTCAATCCAAGTTATTACAATGTAACCATTCCAGATACCTTCGAAATCAAACACTCAGAGCCATACCTCATGCTACTACAATACCAACTGACTTACTCTTCTAATACCCTACATGTAGGACTTTGTAGCCCTTAGATCTAGACCAACCCTCCATTGTCACAAAACTACAAAAGCCAAGTACACAGACTCTTCCTTAGTATTGTAGCGAGCCAGCTAACGTCAGGCTCAACAGTGCATGGAGGGTGGGGTCAGGGAACTTACTAGTAAAGCCCAAACACGCTCCCTACTCTCAATCATTCAAGCATAAGACTTCACCACAATCAGAACCCATTGCAAGATTCAGCATCCCAAACCACTGACCAATGTTATCAAATTTGCTTCACTTCAACCTCTTATGCCGAAGCCTTTGGATTTTAGGCATAAACCAAAGAGAAGCGAATCCTGGTGCTGCCGCTTCAATTAGATTTGGGCCGCTTCGGGCTGCTTTGATCAGATTCGGGTTTGCTTCGGGTCTACTTCGGCCAGCAAAGAAATAGCTACATAAAAAAAATAAAAATTATTTTTTTATTTTTAATTTTCCATTATTTGTATATATTTTATAGATAAGTATATAATGTATTTATACTAAATCCATTATTTGTATATATTTTATATATAAATATATAATTTATTTATTAAATTAAAAAAAAAAATCTGAAGTCTTCCCCCGAGGCACCAAATTGCTTCATTTTTCTCACCAAACCGAAGAAGACTCCGAAGCGAATCTGACAATATTGCCACTAACAAGTCCAGCACCATACTGTTGAAGGCATGTCAGGGAGAGCCACATCTATAACATAGCATCCCCACACTTAACTACATTTAAACTTCCACCTGTAGCCCATCTAAGGTCGAGGCCCTGTAAGCAGGCTCCATCATAATTAGCCATAAAAGTAAAATTGATCTTAACAAAGTAAGCATCTCAGATATTTAAATTTATGGAAGAGTAAGTATCAACAAAATTTTGATCATATTTCTCATTAAAAGATACGTGCAGTGCAGGAATAATAAAAACTGACTAATACAAGAGAAAAGGTGATGAAGGGCAATTTTCAAACAAGGATGAAACCATGACAACTGAAATTACCTCACATCTAACACCAGCCAAAACATCACCCCCAATTCAAAGTAAGAAAAAAAAAAATGAAAACTTCAGTATTTAATCATAGAATTTATCTCCAAGAACTACATGAGTTACAAAATAAAACCACCAACTAAATCTTTCACTTAAAGTACATCAAAACTCATTTCATCTCTTACAAATATTACAAAAAACTTCCAATCCACCCATAAGCAGCTTACCTGGTAAAAGAGAACAGTTTTGCCACTACCACTTAAACCAGCCAGCACAATGGTGTTAGATTTTGTGCGCCTAAACAACCGAACTGCACAAAAATACAAATCCATATTATTTGAACCAGAATTTAGAGAAACAATTTCAAATCCCATAAGAAACTATCAAAGGAAGCTTCAGACCTCTTGACAGGTCCAAAACTTTTTATGCTAAAGTCCAACCCATAAAAAAAAAGGAACAATAAAATTGAGATTATCTTATGGCACCAAACAAATAAAAATTTACATAACAAGGAGAAACAATAGACTAATCCAAGACAAATTTAACACACTAAATCTACAAAAATTTACATAAGAATAAGAAAACAAAAAACCCATACAAGAGAAATATATGGCACCAAATCAATATGAACTTATACAACAAGAAAACAAAAGACACGTACAATAATTTTTTCTTTCTGGGCATATAATATATAAATATTTATGGCACTAAACTTATAAAAAAGCTTGCATAACAGGAAGAAAACAAAAGACCCATAAAAGATAAATATATGGCGCTAATAAACACAAAACTTCCACAACAAGGAGAAAACAAAATACCTATACAATAGAAATTGCACTAAATGAACAAAAACTTACATAACAAGAAGAGGACAGAAGTGAAGAACAAAACAGCGAGTGCTACATAAACTTCTTGAGTTATGAACACCTGATTAAGCCATTGCTCCATTATAAAACTTTATCAGCCCTGCAAAGTTTCAAGGAGAAATTATACATAGATATGCATAATAATTATCAATAATTGCCAGAAAAAGAAATCATTGCACATTCGTTTACATATGATATAAATAAAAGACATTTTACAATCACTTCGCACAAAACTAGATATCATTTTAAAACTGAATTTAACTCAAAACTCTTGAATATTCAGGAATAGATTGAAATGGAAAAAACTATAAATATACACTGATCAAATGGTTAGGAATTAGGAGTCAACAGAAAATGAATACTAGAATGAAGCACGAACGAGAACCCTAACTTTTGATGACAATGAAAATAGGATAGCCCTAAATCTCAAATTTCAACCGGTTGCTCACTGAATGGATCTGGGCATGTCTATATATATATACTATACGGTAGAGAGAGAGGGGGAAAGCACCCTTCAAGAAGAGAGAGAAATAGACACCAGGTTGATGGTTGTCGAGCGTGAACTGCGAAGCCACTCATTTGCGCCTTACTGCGAAAGGCGCTTACATGCGCTCCCGCGGGATCACACTGGATACATAGTTTTCTGTGGGATTATACAGTATACCTACTTTGTCCGGCCCAATAAGGGTGGCATCGGGTCGAGTCGGTCTGGCTGGACCCTGACTCAATCAGACCCAACCCAAACAAATAAAATATCTATATATTTAATTATATTCAAATATATTTCTTATATTGGGATCCAAAAAATATTCTCGGACCCGGACTCGACTAGATCTGATCGAACCCAAACCCGCCTCGCCCTATCCAACTTTTTGACCTATACCCAGACCCGGATTGAGTCTACCCCTCCTGTCCTCGGTCCTCTTCCATTACCACCCTAGGTGCCCATATACATTGTTTCACTTGGCATATACTATGCTCCCGTGGGATCATATACTGGACATGCACTCCCTCGGCCAAATCCGAGGGAAGATCTTTGAAAAAATTACAAAAACCACCCAAGTTTATTATATGTGCAACTTAACTCTCAACTAACCTTTCTTCTCACTTTTTTTTCCGCAACAAAAACCCTTTCGAGGTAAAATGTTGTTATTTAAATAAAATAAAAAAACGGTCCATTGACGGTCCCAAACAGCGTATTGCCGAAGCGACCAATTCAATCGCCGAAGCGACCAATTCAATCACCGAAGCAATGTGGCTCCAAAAGGTATATTGCTCAAGTGCGTCTTTGTACTGCCGGAGCGCTTGTCTCCATTACCGGATCAACTTATTCAACCACCAGAGCGCTTTAGCTCCAAAAAGTGTACTGCCGAAGCGAGTCCTTGCATTGCTAGAGCGCGTGTCCTTATTGCCAGAGCGACCTATCCAACTGCCGGAGTGCTTTGGCTCTAGAAGATGTACACTGCAGCAAGTCCTTGCATTATCAGAGCGCGTGTCCTCATTGTCGAAGCGTTTAAATGGACTGTCGGAGTGCATGGGGAGAGAGCCGTGCATAAAAGCCACAACGAGAGAGGGGGGTAGTTTAGTCTCTTTTTTTTGTTTTTTGGATTAAGAGGTTTTTTGCGAGAAAAGGTAGTTGTAGGGAAAAAAAGTGAGGGGAAAAATTAGTTGGGGATAAGTTGTATAGATAGTATACTTGGAGGAGGTTTTGTAATTTTTCCAAGATTGTTTTGGTTTGTCATTTGAAGAAATCATATATGATTATTATCAAAATAAAATATCTTAAAGATTTATTTGAATTTTTGGTAGTTAGATCTAGCCCTTCAAAAATTAAATGGTCTTCATTCAATATTAAGACATTCTTTTTCTCTAACGGATAAAGACTTCAATTGGAATTTTTTTTAATGAGGTTAGTGTATATGTTGAATAGGTTACATCCTCAAACTTCAAAATCCTCAAATTACTTTTATAATAGATTTTGGCTAAAGGAGTAAATGGATAGTATACTCTCATGGGAATATAAAATCTTATGGCATTACTAACCGCAAAGAGTTGGGATGTGTTTTGACCCTAAACAACCAGCTCCAAGGTACTAATTTTGGCCCGAGGACCAAGTTTGGGCCACTAAAGTTGGCCCTAGGGTGGGCTATGGGCTTGAAATCCAAACCCAGTGTTTGGGCAGAGTTAAGCCCAAGCCAAGGGGTCATGCCCCAGGCTGACCCTTGTTTTCTAATTTTATTTTTTTATATTATATAGATATTTAAATTTGAGAGTAAATGTACCTCATCGAGGAGCACATGTAAAACAATACACAAGAAATTTCATAAAAATATTAATAATAATAAATAAAAGTCCAACCAAGTTGGACAATGAAAACCACAGGGACATGCAATTTCCACCATCCAAATAAGTTGGGCAGGAGACGTTTTATGCGGGCATGTGGGCTTGCCTGCGTAAAAACCATGTCCAATAAAAGGAAATTTTGTTGAAAAACTTACAAGAGAAATTATTTAGCATTTTACTTATGTAGTTCAATTTTACCTCAAAACACCCGTCAAAAGCCACATCATCATGAGTTGGAATAGTTGCAGATGTTGTAAAATATTAAATAATACATCTCTCCCCCAATAAAATGATTAAAAAAGTTTTAGAAGTATTTTTGTTATTTTATTATTTTAGGTTCTTAAATTTTTCAAAAGTGCATGGCAGTAACTTAGGAGCCCAAACTTTTAGCTCATTTCAATGTGTAAGAAAGGAAACAAAATTGAAATACTAACTCATTCTCACGACCCTCCACTAAAACTCACAATTGAGATAACATATTAGTAGTGGTGAACAATAACTACATTACTGATTTCATGTGATCTTAAAACCTATAAATATCTAATCCAAATCAATGATCTAGATGGCACCAATTAGGACTATTTACACTCGAACATTTTGGCAGTGACCACGATCCCCGCCTCATTTTCAGGTGTAAGCTTGTCGAAAAGGGGTTCTATAGAGAATGAGTTCCGTTAAATTATGATTCAGGAGAGAGATTGGCCATAAGACCACCCTTGCACAAATTGTCGGCAATGCCGAGTTCTGCAACAACTAAACTCAAATCTCGCACATAAGTTTTGAAATGGGGTTTTGAGAAATAGGGGAAGGGGGCAGGGGGGAGGAGAGAGGGATAGAGAATATGTACTTTAAATTTAGAAATAGATGAAAGAAATGAAATGGGTCCATACCTTGAGTCAAGCCCCAAGGCCCGACACTCGCAGCCGGTGTCAGTTGATAAGCAGTATGGATGGGCTGACTTTCTCTAATCCTTTAGGAATCCGCCAACCAAGGCGATTGAAGTCGAATATGTTTTTTTTGGGTTCGAAGGTATTAGAAATTGAGTTTAGGTGTCATCAATTGAAGTTCGAGTCTACCAAGTCAGGAAGGTTTAGGTTGGTATTGGGGTCAGGCAGAGTCCAGGTCGAAACCAACAGAGTATGATTAGATAGTTTAGAGTTCTGTCCTCAAAATGAGGGGGCTTCAGCCCCTATGTATAAACATATGGCATCCTTAATCACTGTTGGATGTTGGGTGCAGTTTGTATAAGGCCGAGGCTCTAAGCAATCAAAGTAAAACGCATCTTCAAATAGCGTCGAAAAATGTGGTTTCAATACTGGAAATTTTTGTAATAGCCTTAAAATTTATTTTCATGTGTAATTATAAAATTTAAAGGTTAAAAAACAATATAGATCGAGCAGATCTATGAAAATTTTGAAAATTGACCGTCCAAAAAATGCATTACAAGATGTGTTATTTCCAAAACTTGAAATCTATTTTTTTCTCATGCCCACACATCTTGATGTCGAGATGAACAATTTGAGGATTTTTGGGCATTAAAACAACCTCTTGTAGTGAATAATTTGATCGTTTAGAGCCTCACAGTTAGATAAAATTTTTCCTTGGAAGTTTGGGATAAAATATGTGTCATCCATCATTCAAGGGTGCAGTTGGCATACAGATGCATTCGTCGCTGTAGAGGTAAGGTGCACCTTCAAATTTTATATTTCAAAAATGGTTAAAATCAAGTAGATCTATAAACGTATGAAAATCTTGAAAATAGAAAGTGTGAATAATATGTTGTAAAATGAACTATTTATGAGATTTAAAATCTTTTTATTTTTCATGATCATACATCTCGATGTCGAGATGATCAATCGAAGGGTTTTTTAACATTAAAACTACATTTTCCAATGGATTTTTAAGGCGCATCCGTAGTTCTACGTTACAAGGTTGCATCCTTACTTAAAACTTTTTCCATCATTCAATGATGCTATTGGCCTCTCTAGTGGTGCCATTAGGGGAGCTGAAAACATAATTACAGTTTGCACAATACACGACAGTAAGAATTATGGACAATGTGACATCACCTCTATCATCCGGATAATGATGGTTACTTCTTGCCTGTGATTTGCACATTCTAAGACTTGGTGGATGGCGGGGGTTTGGGGCAGTTAGAGAATGGCGATGCTGGTGGATTCATTGGCAACGCCACCCCTGTTGTTCAAGTGACCATGAGCTTCTGCCCCCTCATTCCAAAACATGACTCTCGACTTGCACGCTCATAACTTGAGCCACCAACTTCTCAACGAGGCCTCTACTTCTTTGGTTTTACAAGTGATGTTATTGGAATGCTTGCCCAACTACCCGACCTCCGTTGTTGGCGCTACTAGCTGGGTTGTTGAACTACGAACCACCTTGGGGAGCTCTATTTGGATCCCAAACTTTTGTAGGGTAGTTTTTGACCATTCAGGGCTTCTTATTGAATTTCGGAGTAAGGGTTGAGGTTTAGGGATACTGGTTTCTAGGATTCTTTGTTTAAGGCTCACGATGGATGTACCAGAGTTCTTTAGTTTCTTACAATTATTTCATTCGAGATAGGGTGTCTACAACACTATCTATGTCGGCTTAGATGCAGATTTGTTAAGAGTATATTCTTTTAAGGCTGATTTCTTTTTAAAATAACTACGTTTGCACACGATTTGAGACATATCATACTTCTCTTAGCATGGTTGGTCTTGGAATCCTGTGTAGACACACATACCAATAAAATTGAGGGGAAGTTCTATCATACGATTGCAAGACCTGCCATACTTTTTATTGGATGAAATGTTAGATAGTTAAGAAACAATATATCCATAGAATAAGTGTAGTGGAGGTCAGGATATTGAGATGGATGAGTGGTAAGATACTAAGAAATGATAAAATTCTGAATGAATATATCTGAGGGAACTTATAGGCAAGTGATGGTAAAATTTAATTCCAAATTTCAATGGAATTTTGTGACAAAAAAGAAAGAAATGTTAATTTATAGGCAAGTGCTGGTAAAATGTTGGTAATGCATTTCCCATATTTCTTCTAGACAGAGCCAAACAGTAGCAATGCATTTTCCAAGTTGCATCTAATTACCACCAAAACGATGACAATCCATTTGCAGGTAGTGTATTACGCCAATAATATATTTCACAGACAATATATTTCCAGGTATCCAAACGACCCCTTAGGGACTGCTCCAATAAGCAATAAGATAAAGGAAGTAGACTTAGGTAGCTGATAGTGTGCAGTGTAGACCTAATATAACATCGATTAGTCGATTCAATTCAAGTAGAAGGTTCTAAAAGGCCAAGGAAATGATCCAAAAAGAACATGGATGAGAGCAGTGAGTGAGATGACGATTTATCGTTCGACTAAGGTACGACAGTTGATAGAGCAGAATGGCTGGATTGAATTCCTATAGTTGACTCCAACAATTGAGATAAGGACTAGAAGATAATGACGATATACATCAAAGTTTAGAAGATACGGGTTAAAACAAGGACACATTTTTTATGACTCCATGTGCAAATGAATAACCTCTTAAAAGGCTATTTTTGAAATAGATTTTTGGACCTAATTTTTAAGAACATGTAATCTCTAACATAGATATCATGAATATGAATAATAATAATAATAATAATAATAATTCTATTAAAAAAATATTTGGACCGTTAATTTTAATTATTTTTATATGGACCACCTATCTGCATCCATCTTAAAGATGGATGCCATATACCTCGGGGACCACAAATGTAGAAATGCGGTCCCCAGCCGCAGGAAGCAATTTTCCTTAAAACAAACATGGTCCAAAATTCAGAGAAATAACTGCCGCTATTTTTTTTTTTTTTTCAATTTCCTCAAAATTTAAAGAGTTCCAAATTCGAAACTAGCACTCCTCTCTGTTAAACACACCTAGGAAAATGCCGCCACTCCCTGCTTTGCTCTCCCTTTCTTAATAGCTCGAGCTCTACAGTCTTCTCTCTCGACTACTGCTGCATTTTCCCTATATATTCTCGATCACAAATTAAGAGAGAGAGGATCTGTTGATTGCAGAGGGGACAGACGATGTCGGTTCTTCTGGTGACGAGCTTGGGGGACATTGTGGTCGATCTCAACACTGATCGCTGCCCATTAACTTCGAAAAACTTCCTCAAACTCTGCAAGTAAGTGCCTTCTTCCTGCTCCCCAATTTTGGATACCCATAAATCTCTCTCTCTCTCTCTCTCTCTCTCTCTCTCTCTCTCTCTCTCTCTCTCTCTCTCCCCTTATCTAATTCTGGTGTTCCTTGTGCTTTTCTCTCTAGTTTGAAAACGAATCTTCTCTGTCTAGTTCGAGCTTCACAATTTCTCTCTCCAACCTTCGAGACGCACAAGAGATTCTCTAATACCTAATTATGTTTTCTCTCTTTATTGAATACCCATAAGCATTTCGTTTTATACTGATAAGATCCTTAAAAACCTGTCTTTCTCTCGGTCATTCTATACCGATAAGTGTGTTTCTCTCTCTAATCTTTCGCTTGCCTCCTGTTTTAGTTTTATATAATTAATTTTGTTTGCTTACCATTTTCGACAATGGAACTGTGCTGAACTTAACTTTCAATTTTTTGGGGGGCAACTTTGTTTTGTGATATTTTTGTTTTATTGTTCTATCATAGATTTAAGGGAATATTCTTTCAAGGGTCATTGCATTGGAAATAATGGTTCTTTTGATTTTTAAGCTGTTCTTAATCTTCATGCGTTCTTATTGGTCGCTTCGATTACTCGAATGACGATTTTGAATTCAATCCGGGTTATCTATTCTTGTCTGGAACTAATAGATCCTTAAAATTTAAATTTCCTTTAATTTTTAAGTTTCTGTTGAACTTTGTGTTTTTATTTTTTGCTTGAATTGGTGAATGAGGAAGTCAATTTTGATCTGGGTTGTCATTCTATTTTTTCATTGTTATTTCTGTCTGGGTTATCGTTTTTGTCCAAAGAATGTTTCCCTTAGTTTGTTTTATTTATTTTTTATACTCTGCATTTTTTTTTTTTCTCGGATTCAATCTGGTTTATCATCGAATCTTGTTGAACTTTCCTTTGATAATAATACCCGAATTGGGTGTTTGCATTTGTTGTTTTTTTGTTAATCTTTCATCTGATTGCGTTTTATTTATTTCTATGTTTGACCACCTAACAAACTCTTTTAGGGTGCTTCACTTAAGGGCGGCGCTGTTTATTTACTAGGTTATTCCATGCTGCACTTGTTTGTATATCTTTATTTTATATAAATGGAATTGTGTGCTGTATCTGGGAACTATATTTCAAATGTCAAGCACAAACCTTTTCTTTGACCAAATTGGGTTAATGATAAAAAATAAAAATAAAAACAAGGTTTTTCTAATTACTGTAAGATGGGTTATTCAGGCAATTACTATTTGCCTGCACACATTGGCATTATTCAATGAGTTGCCCAATATATATTTGTTGTGTGATTAACTATCTTTCTTATAGAGAGAAGATTGCATTATTTCTTCTTTCTCCGGTCTTCTTTTTATGTACCTGATGGTCCTTTTTATTTGGTTGATTGCAGAATTAAGTATTATAATGGCTGTTTATTTCATACTGTTCAAAAGGATTTCACTGCTCAGACTGGCGATCCTACAGGAAAGGGCACCGGTGGTGATTCCATTTATAAGTACGAAACTTCACTTCATTCTAGCTCCTCTTTGCCCCGAATAAGTCCTAAGACATTGACAGTCGTACTAAAAGCAACAAAATTCTTTGATGTCATACTGTCATAGTTCAATGGTTTTCATTCATGAACTTTCTAATAGATATTTATTTTCTTTCTTTTTCCATTGACAAGTAATGCTGTAATAATGATAGCTAGTATTCCAATTAATCAAAAGCTTTGGACAAGGAAACTTGTCACCTGATACTTGATGGAATCACTTATTGACTAAAGAAAAATTTTCCATGATTCACTAGCATACGGAGCATATCTATGGTTTTAGGCTGACTACCTCATGTTATGGTCGAGCGATTTAATGCTATTTCAGTTGACCTGCTTTGCTGAATGTCAAGAGGCCAACTTGCATCTGAAAATATTAAGTGTGAAGGTCTCTAAGGGTATGTTTGACAAAAAAGTATTTAAATATTCAACTTTTTAAGAATCTAAATAAAGCCGTTGCCCCATTTTTCATATATCTGAATTATATATTGTTATGATATAGTATGTTTTGTGCATGTTTGATTATCTGATCAACATCCTTCTTGCAAATCTTTATTTTGCAAGGAAAGTGTGCTCAATAACTTCATAATGTCACCTCTCCAAGCGTTATCAATACCTTTCAACCACTGTAAATCTAAACGCTGTAAAGTGTTCCATTTCAAGACTTCAAACAAAATCCCTCAATTGTACTCTACTCCTCCCTCTCTTTGCCTGTCATTCCACGTTCTATCTCTGTCTCTTGTAGAATTATCTATCATTTTTTTTTTTTTGGGAACTTTATAGAGAGAGAAGACAATACTAGAGATGGAATATCGGTGTGGAGGTAGAGAGAGAGACTGGTTCATTGAATTGGGTTTTATGATAGGCAGGTAAATTATAGGGGTTAGACTGCTGGGTTGATGTCAGGTAAAGAAAAGGCGTTTGTGGAATGCCTCTTTCCTCCTTTGGCCAAATGTTGGGTTAGCTCCCTTTGCAGGAAACTGATTTCCACCCTCTTGTATGTTTGAATCCTTTTCGATTTTTTTTCTTCTCTCTCTCTCTCTCTCTCTCTCTCTCTCCCTCTATTCTTTTGGGTTTCCCCACCTTCTTCTTCTTTCTTGCTGGTTCTATCTCCTCCATTGAGAGATAGAGAGAGGGGGTTTCCTGAGAGAGAGAGAGAGAGAGAGAGAGAGAGAGAGAGATTAGAGGAGGGAGAGGGGGTGTTGGGGTCTAGAGGGGCCTCTGTTAGAGAGAGAAAGAGAGAGAGAGAGAGAGAGAGAGAGAGAGGGTTGGGCTCTTCGTTGACAGATGGGAGCCTCGGCTAAGAGATGAGAGAGGGAGAGAGACGAAAGAGGGAGATGATTTGAGAGAGACGCAAAATTTTGACGGAGAAATAGAATCCCACAAAATTCAACTAAGTGGTGAATTATTGGGGATTCAGATATATGTGGGTTATTTGGATATAAGCAGATATGATTTGATCCTATCAAACAGGTTATACAAACTTATGTACTTCAAATTATAGAAGATTCTATATTATCTAGATATATTATGAGATTAGGGTGTCATCAAACATACCCTAAATCTAATTTTAATGTCTATTTTATTTGCTGGTTTCAATTTTGCTACACAATTAAAAAGATCTCTAGATATGCACCCTTGTGTTAGCTTGATATTCAATGTGCTTTTTAACTGGTTTAGTTACCTGTATTCTGGATATCATGTGTTAATGGGGTTGCTTGTGTTTTGGCATATGTGGACCATTTGGATCTTATTTCAAAGATCTGAGTAGGATATTTCCTTAGTTACAAGAAATGCTAAGGAAGCATCTGTGGGAGTGGGGAAGGGAGCAGAAGCTAGACCAGGAAAGTGATGGTTTTCTACTGGGATTATCTGAGAAGCCATTGGTTTCTTAGTTCATGGAACTTGCATGAGGATCTTGTTGTTTAATTTATTTCTTTGTAGTTTGAAGCTTAGGATCTGGAGCAACACTTTTCCAAGGTAGTGATCCTAGGAAATTTCCATTAAGCTTTTGCATTCACTTGCCTTTACACCTGTTCTCACTGTGAATTGGGCAGTGATATTATATTGATGGTTTACGAAATGTTTTGGTTTTATGTTTGTCTTTTTATTTTTTGCTTTACATAAAAATGGTTGTATGTTATTGAAGGATGTGCATATATTGGAGTCTCACAGGAAAAACTTGTTGCTTTCTTCTGGTTTATTTGCTTGGTTTGTTTGTCCTCAACCATAAGTGTTACACTTGATTATGGTGTCCCTTGTCAACTTTTTGGTTAATGTGGATATCATATGCAATCTATATTGCCTTACATTTGCTGTTGCGAATCATGATTTGTTATTGCATATTTTCTGTGGTTCTTCTGCATTATTTTAGTAAAAAATGAGGTTGTCACTTTTAAATCATTTATCAAATCTCCACAATTCCATTGATTTGGTTAAAAGCTGAATTTATTCCCTAGATCACGTGAATTGACTCATTTTTTAGATCCATTTGTATTATGCTTTAATAGTTGTGTCTTACCTTCTCTTTTTCTTTTTGCAATTATGTCGCATACATTGTTTCATATTGCTGCTCTAGTCATCTTATGTGCTGCTCCCTTTGTAGATTTCTTTATGGTGACCAGGCTCGCTTTTTCGGTGATGAGATTCATCCTGATCTAAAGCACTCCAAAACTGGCACATTATCGATGGCAAGTGCTGGGGAAAACCTCAATGCCTCACAGGTATGGATAATAATGAACTGCTGCTGTGATCTGTTATTTTCTATGTCCTTAGAACATGATAAATCTTAATAAGGATTGGGTAGGACATACTGAATTGGGTAGAATATATATTTCTATTATGATGTAATTCATGATATCTTTGAGAATTTATAATTTCTAATATTTGAAATGTTTAAAAGCTTCTATAGGGATGTTATGTGCATGCTTGAACATATGCTTCTTTGACATGTAATCTTTCTTTCTGTATACAGTTTTATTTCACATTGCGTGATGATCTTGACTATCTTGATGGAAAACACACGGTAGGACTTCCATACCATGACTTTATAGCATATGCTGCAAGTTCTTCTTATATTGGGGAAAGATCAAAAAGTTAATATTGTTACTTTTCCTATGGCACAGGTATTTGGAGAGGTAGCTGAGGGACTGGAAACCTTGATGAGGATAAATGAGGCCTTCGTGGATGAAAAGGGTAGACCATACAAAAACATTAGGTTGGTATTTTTGTTCTATTTGTATAAGCATATGACTCACATTTTAATGGGGGTGTATTGTATTTTAAATAATATACTTTTTGATAGTCTTCTACTTGTAATAATTATGTAATGTTATATGAACAATTATTCTGTTTCAAAGGGATAAGAAAATGTGAATGCATATGGGAGGTCATTCACATTTGCTGGTATTATTACTTCCTCATAATACTTCCTCCTATTTAGGCAAGATATGTTGGGGCTGGGTCACAATCTTGATGAGAGCTAAAATTTGGAACAGCCTGCAACCTAACTGAACTTGGATGCTGTAGGCTTGTTATTCCAATCAAAAGAATGTAATTCTAGAACAGAATCCATTTTGTCGAAAGTCAGATCAGATGCAAGTGAGCTTCTAAAAATTGGACATTTACTTTGTCAGTGCACTGGCGATTTTCTTAAGTGGACACATATCTAAAAGGCTTCAAAATTGCGTTAGAACATTGTTGCTTCTTTTTTTTGGGCCCGGGGGGGGGGGGGGGGGGGGGGGGGGGGGGCTTTTTGTCTTCCTGAATTTTTTCATTGGTATCTTACTTTGCTCTCCCTCATTCTGGGACCTGAATTTTCACTACCAGCCTGAGATATTTCTAAGTTTTATGGGAATTCTCTTACTTTTGAAGAAATAATAAAAGGAAGTTGAAAAAACTGATATTTCAGTTGATTCAACTTTTGTATTCCTGATTTATTAAAGTGATAAAAAACAAACTTTTTCTTCCACTTGTTGTATCTTTGCTTTATTTTGTTCCCTTATTCCTTTTCTATATTGCTTCCTGAGAGAGTACCGATGCATTCTTTCACTTATAGTTTTCTAAATTCAAGGACTCAAATAGATACTGCCTCTTCATTCTGGCCCTTACCTGAGGTATTTGCTGGTACAACAGAATAAAACATACGTATATCCTGGATGACCCATTTGACGATCCCCCTCAGCTTGTGGAATTGATTCCCGATGCATCTCCCGAAGGCAAGCCAGCTAATGAGGTATCTATAGTTCAATACTCTTAGCTTTATATGTACGTACTTTCATATCTTATGTAACATCTATATTAAGGCTGTCATGGTCATCTCTTCAATCATTTCCAATTAGGTGCTTCTTGAGGTGGCAGTGCATGGAGGCACTTCCATGTCTCCTTTCTCTCATTAACTCGTTGCTTTCCTGGGAGCAATAGTCCCTTAGTTGCGTATAGATCATTCTATCCTTATATTATTTTTAGTTGGTTGCAGTCTGAAATACTAAATTCCAGGAGGAGGCAATGGTTTTAAATCAGGAGCTCACACTTAAGAGTATGTAAAGAGTTGGAGTGTAGATGCAGATCCTTGCACTTAACCTACATATATCATCTAGATTCGAATTTATGTGTATGCATAGCATAGTTCTTGCAGTAACTATGCAAGTAAGAAATAAAGGCTGCATCTTTCATCTGTTGAATTGATCATCAAATGCCTTCATCTTCTTTGAATCTTTAGTTCTTGTCATGATCATCTCTGTTACTTGATGAGAATAGGGTTTCCATTGCTTGTATTCTTTTATTTGTTGAGCTTTTGTAGATGGAAGAAGTACGCTTGGAAGATGATTGGGTTCCTATGGATGAGCAAATGGACCCAAAGGAACTTGAGGAATTGGTGCGCAAGAAGGAGGCACAGTCTCGTGCAGTTGTGCTTGAAATGGTACGATATGGGTCATATAATTGGTCGTTGCCTCTTCTTATTTAAAGATTTTGTTTTCTTTCCTAGAATATTTGTATAAAGCTCTTGTTAACCTACCCTCAAAAAAAAAAAAAAAAAATTGTATAAAGCTCTATCTTCTAGGGGTTAAATACATTAATATCCAGTAGAATATGAAAACCACAGTCTACTGGGGTCATCGCGTCCATTGATATGAAGTTTTGTAATGGAGAGTGAATGGGACCCGCCATATTATCACATCCTGCACTGGTGAGTCCCGCTCTCTGTCCATCACAATCCATATCCTTGGACGCCAATAATTTCAATGGATTCTGAGCAGATTTTGTTGCCTTAGTCCGCCGGAATATTTAGTTTTCCTTCTGTATATGGCCTCTGAAATAATATGTCTGTTGCCTCACAGATTGGAGACATACCTGATGCAGAGATAAAGCCTCCAGAGAATGTACTTTTTGTTTGTAAGCTTAACCCTGTTACCCAGGTATTTACATTACTTCCCTAGGTCCTATGTGATTCTTAAAAGGTGTTGCTGTAAGTTGGCTTGATAATGCACTAAAACTTCTTTGCTTGCTTAAAGAGGTTGCACGATATTGTGTCAGATTATCTATTCTATCTATTTAGATCTCTGTATAAAGGTTGGAAACACTTGGTGTATACATTTTCTTCCATTTCTTCATCTATAATTGTTCAATTGAGACAATAACTGATTCCCCGGACCTCTAAAATGCAGGAAGAGGATCTAGAAATTATCTTTTCACGTTTTGGAAAAGTCATATCGTGAGTATCTGATACCTTGCCATAAATGTTTTTTTCTTAAGAGATTATGTGCATGTACAATAGTTGTAATGTTGCTACTTCTGAGTGTGACAAGTTATTTTTGGCAGCGCAGGGCTGATATAATCCGTGATTACAAGACCGGAGATAGTTTATGTTATGCTTTCATTGGTAAGAAGTTCATGCTAACATTATTTTGGATCTATAGAGTTTGATATTCATAAGTGTCGTTTATTTATTTTAAGGAAAAAGTTTATATAAGGATGCAACCTTATAATGTAGAACTACGGATGCACCTAAAAAATCCATCGGAAAAGGTAGTTTTAAAGTTGAAAAACCTTTTTGATTGACCATCTCGACATCGAGATGTATGACCCTGAAAAATAAAAAGATTTTAAGTCTCATAAATAGTGTATTTTACAACATATTATCTACACCTTCCATTTTCAAGATTTTCATATGTTAATAGATCTACTTGATTTTAACCATTTTTGAAATTTAAAATTTTATAATTAGATGTAAAAAGAGGTTTTGAGATAATCCTAAGAACATTTTACATCAAAATTATATACCATCATAAAATTTGAAGGTGCACCTTACCTCTACAGCTACGGATGCACCCGTATGCCAACTGCCCCCTTATTTTAATTGTATGTATCTATGGTCTTAGGGCATTTAGCAATACATCTAGATTTTGTCCCTTTGTTATTTTAATCAAAAGACTTGACGCGTTTTAGAATTTTGTTTCTTTTCTAAATCTAGTAATGAATGGCAATTAGGTGACTGGGAATTTTTAATTTTATCACTTAGTAATAGGTGGGACTTTGAGACACAAAGGTGTCCAGTGAATTTCTGAATAAATAAGTGAACTAGCTCCCCGCATTTTGCATGGTTGGTTAGTTTTTGTCAAGAGAGGGAGGGTATCATATGTAATTTGTCTTTTGGTACTTATAAATATCCTGTTAGCAGATCTGTTATGTTGCATAATGTGTCATACCTTATCTGATTTAACAAAATATCTTAAGATGATGTAACAAGTAAAATATTGTTCTTTATTTTGGTATGTATAGTGCCTGATTAAGTACTGTCTTATAAATTTTTAAAAGCTTGAAAGATTGGGAGTGCAATTTCTATTGTAAACAATGAACGTGATTATAAGTGAAAAAAATGCTGTATACATGACATGATTTTCAATTTTTGTAATCTTTTACAGAGTTTGAGACTGAAGAGTCTTGTGAGGCAGCATATTTCAAGGTACCCCGATATTCCAACAATTTTCTTTGCTTACACGATCACGGGTATGCCAGTATAGTTTTATTGTCAATTCTTGTTACACATGGATATAAAAGTTGGTGCTCTTGGATTCTCTCTTTTTCTTTCTCTTTGCTTTTTTTTGAGACTGTTTATAGTTTTATTGTCAATTCTTGTTACACATGGATATAAAAGTTGGTGCTCTTGGATTCTCTCTTTTTCTTTCTCTTTGCTTTTTTTTGAGACTGTTAACTTGTAATTAAAATAATAATTACAAATTTGTCTCAAAAGACTATTAGAACATAATTGTGTTAAGAAACTCTGTGCTTCTGTACAAGGATGAGGGTAAAGATAAAAGAGTCCATACAGGATGGATATACAAAGAAGGATTTAAAACAAAAAGAGAAGGCTATGGCTAGGGGTAATTATCTGGCTGAAACACACCGATGTTGGCCTTGGTGATTTCTTCCTTGACTAGAGAACCCGCCAAGGAGTTTGATTATCTCCAAATATGAGAGAAGGTCTCATGAGGAGAGAGGCTCAAGACGGGGATGTTATCAATAATATGGTTCAGTCTTCAAGGGAGCAGGATGGAATGACAGGCCCAAACAATGATGTTGTTGGAGTTGCCCTCGACCATGAGGTGCTGAACCTAGTGGTGGTCGAGAATCCTATGACCAGCTCGAAAAGCCAGTGCTTAGGTCCTGTTTGAGTCAATCATTCTTGAAGAAAGTCTTCAAGATTGCACTGTTATGGTCAATGATTTAAAAAGTGAACCACCCAGCTCCTAGGCGGTCCAAAAGCGCCCAGGCCTAGGTGGCCAAATTAGGCGGGATATCCCTGGGCGCCTGCCTAGGCGCTCAACCCTAGGCGGCCCCCAGGGCCTGCAACCCGCCCAAGGGTGGAAATGCCCCTCGTTGAGCGCATTTTTTGGTCAAATTTTAATACTAAAGGGGCAAAATTGTGGGTTTTAGGTTCATTTGAAACCTAAAATCCATTAGAGCCTATTTTAGAGAGAAAAAAATCCCAAAAAACTAGTTTTTGGTGATTTCCATAGGATCGAACGATTTCTTAAAGTTACGAGAAATTGATCTAAGCATCACCCATTGATATTAGATTTAATTTTAAATGTTTTATAAATCTATTAGAGGGTTTGGTAATTTAGTTGGTAAATTTTAAGTTTTAACTATGTTTGGAGTGTGGAGTGTGGACTATCAAACTATGGATAATTGGATATGGACTTATGGTTATGGAGTATGGAGGAGTGTGTGTTATGTGGACTTGTGTACTGGACATTTGATGTATCCTAAATCCCTAATTCTTAGGTCACACAGACCCAGTTATCCCAGCAGTCACTAGGTTACCAGGGGAGCAGTCGTTGAAATTTAACTGCACTACCCCTCAGAGGCAGTGGGGTCCTGGAAGATTCGGGGAGAAGGGTGAGGGCGGAGGTAGACCAAGGTGCAAGAGTGGCCAAACGACTCTTTTCAAGGCAGGACCAATGCAATGCCTAAGGCTTTGGTGCAGTCGATGGGAGATTTGCAGTTTTACACTTTGAAATGTCATTTGATTTTGCCCTAACCAAATTAACCCAAGGATAGCTAGGATGGAGAAACACCACAGAAGAAGGCCATAATTGGGAAAGGGGGGATCACCTGCTCTAAAATCATCATCATTATCATCATCATCCAAGCCTTATCCCAATTATTTGGGGTCAGCTTCATGATAAGATATGGCTAAGTTTTATGATATTGCCTACCTAATGTAACCCACCTCCTTTACCCGGGCTAGCACATGCTCTAAAATAAGGTATCTATTGACTTTGGGTTGGGCCAAGCAATCTTGAAGAGAGACAAAAAGGTCCATATCTGGGAGGTAGCCTTGCAGTGTATCAATAGACGCATTGCTATTTCTGCTACCTTTTTGCATGTGCTGCATCTATTTGGCAGGCTGGAACCTCACCTTTGTAGATAACCTTGCGTGAGCACTTTGTTCAGTAAGATGAGCCAGCCAAGAGCTTGGATTATTTATTTATTTTGGGTTGGGGGGGTTCACCTAAAGGGAAAAGTTTATATAGAGCCTAGGCTCTAAACAATCAAATTAGAGCCTACCTCAAAATGTTCACTAGAAGAGGTTCTCTTGATGCCAAAATATCATCAAATTGATCATCTCGACCTCAAGATACATGGACAAGAAAAAAAATGGATTTCAAGTTTTGGAAATAGTGCATCTTGTAACGCATTTTTTGACCGTCAATTTTCAAGATTTTCAAGTTTTCATAGATCTGCTCGTTCTACACTATTTTTGAAGCTTTAAATTTTATAACTAAAGATGAAAATATAATTTAAGGCTATCACAAAACTTTCCAGTATTGAAACTATATTTCTCAATACTATTTGAAGGTAGGCTCCAATTTGATTATTTAGAGCCTCGGCTCTATACAAACCACACCCTTACCTAAATGGCTCTGTGGATGAGGGCTGGGAGTGTGCTAGCAGGGAGGAGGGTTTTGTAGAACGAGGAGACCGATAACTTTTGACCCCCTTTCTTAGAATGGTGACTAGCTTTGGTCTCCATAACAGAGACTGAGTCAGCTTGTTCAATCTGGATCCAAATCCCTGTGGAAGTGAGGGGGTGCATACTGGACGACCACCAATCTCCTCAAAGAGATCGACAATAGGGACCTGAATCGGGGGCAATATTGCCTAGTCTAAGATATAGACATTTGAGAATGAAAGACCCTGTGCAGAGGTCTCGCCAAACTGAGGTGCTCCTCGTTTTTTTGGCTAGAAATGAATATTTTGCATGAAGAGAGAAGTGACGGCTGATGCTGCGACAGGTACGAGGTGGTCCAGCATTAATATGGACCTCGGGTAAGCCAGCCAAGATGGTCAGCCCCACAGGGTTGTGAGATAACCCTCTGTGCATGTGGTCCCTCTGCCACATGCGGTCCTGTTGGGCAGTGAAGTGCCACCACCATTTTCCTGAGGGGGCAAGGTTTGTCTCCTTGAGCTTCCTAATATCCACACCTCCAGCCCACTTAGGAAGACAACCTGTGTCTCAATTACATAGGTGGCATTTGTGTGAGTCTCCTGCTCCACTCCATGAGAACTCTCTCATAAGTTTCTCAAGCTTATGGACAACCGCCATTGGCATCTCAAAAGAGTCACACGGAAGATCGGGGATACTGGACAGGGTAGCTTTGATGCCCATAGGAAAGGTAGTAGCATGTCCGTAAAGCTAATCTTCTCTTGAACTTCTCGACGACGCTGTCCCACTGATGGCTCCTTATTTTGCTGATGCATAAAGGAAGGCCAGGGTGTTTCCAGGGGAGCTTATCTACACCACATCCCAGTCTATGGGACAAAGATTGGCAGCAATGTTGTTAACGGCAACAAAAGTAAGCTTGGTTTTCTCAAGTTGATGTGCAGGACATATACCAATTTAAAGCATCTAGTAAACAACCAGAGATTGTTGGCCTCCTGTGGTGTCTCAGGAAATCTACGGTGTCAATTGCAGATGAGAAATGGAAGGACCAATGTGGGAGTTATGAAACCTATGAAGGAGGTTGTTGTGGCCATGATGGCAAAGTGGATGGGAGAGTAGGGGTCTCCTTGGCTTAGGCCTAGGTACAGGGAAGAAGCCCTGGGGAGAGCTATTAATGAGAATTGGGAAGTGGCAGAGAAGATGCATCCTCGAATCCAATATCGCCAATTTGATCCTGATATGGTAGATGTTTTCTTGGGCAGGGTAATCTGAGCTTGCTTTCTTTTGATCCTGATATGGCAGGTGTCTTCTTGAGCTTGAATGGCGATGTACTCAGGAATGGTCTCTGGATCAAGGCTTTCAATCTTGCAGGGAATGGAGCCAAGCTTGCTCCAAAGGAATCTTTTTTTATCCTTTTTTTTAAAGAATATTTGACTTTATATAGATGGCAAATTGTGAGTGAGAAACTTAGAGCCCCAACATGTGTGAATATATAGATATTAAGTAGTCTTCACAAAAAATGTGTGAGAACCACAACATGCGCGAAGCCACGAATTACAAACAAAATCTGCTATACATACACTATACTGATTATACTTAAGAAAACAAAAATTCTGTCATGCTAAGGCCCTGTTGATTACAAAAAAATTGTTGTTCACTCCTTCCTCCTAGTGTTTGTAGAAGATTTCTGAGTTCTTGGAGGTCATGAAGATTCATTCAAAAATCTGTTAAAGAAGCCAGGGATATCGGGGCCTTCTTTGTGGCCCATCTAATCACATTTTGTGAATCTCATTTCACCAGTAGGGAGTGTCCCCAGCTTTAGTCAAAACGTTATAAGTCCCTCGAACAGAGCAGCCACTGTCCTGGTTGAATCTGTGACACTTTCTACATATTCCAATCATCTACAAACCAGGGCCGCGCAAGCAACATCCATCAAAATTTAGATGGCTCCATGGAATGGAGCAATCCAAAACCTAGACCTGGACACCATCAACACTCTAGCCCTTCTACTGTAGCTCCAATTTTGGACAAAGTCTGAATATGACCAGTCAATGAATTCCTTTCACTGGCATGCCCAAAAGACCATCAAGGACTTGATCTTGTCTTTCAAAACTATTAACCTCTTTTCGTTGCCCTAATCCAAGAGTTCAATCCATAATTAGCAGAGCATGGCTAAAATTGAAGCACGCCCAAGAAGCAAGCCAAATGCCAGGGAAGGAGTAGAATAGGCTGAAATAGCTGTTGAACATTTTGGGGCCACATCCACTCCCATTTGAAAGTTCTATTAAGGAAAGTCCATACATGAACTACCACTGAGCAATGTCAAAACCGGTGGTACTCTGGGCCATGGGGGAGGGATTCAATGGGACAGTTGGATCACCATTGTTTTCATTCAGGGTTAAAGTGTCCACTGAGATGTAGAATGTGTTTGGAGATTTTCATTCCAAAGACACAGTAGGTTGTCTTCCTCACAAATTCCAGATTTTGGATAGCTTGGATAGCTTGGGACTGTTTTCCATTTGATTCCAGGGAAACTAAGGAGAGGGAGACCCCTTGGAAGAAGATGGACTTTCTCTTCAATGATTTTCAAGCAATTGGTTCTTGAAAGAGAAGACGCCCTTTTGTTTTTCAGAGCATGACAGGAGATAGCAGTTTTCCACAACTTGCTGGCCTAGGATGACATACCTCTGTTGTCATGTTAGGCGGAAGCTTTGAGGGCCTCTTTGTATTCCAAGATTATGGGTTCTCCAACCTTAATTGAAGTTGTGCTTTTGCTGAGAATCTTCTGCAAATGCAGGTTTAGAATGGGTTAAATCTGATGAAGGTGAGGGTGAGAAGGGGCCAGTGAGAGGATGGGTGCTAGCAGGGTGAAGGAAGGGGAAAAGGGGTGGCTGCCTTTGAAGCAGGCTGATGGTTGATCTTGTCAGGGGCAGCAGGATAGTGGAGATTTGGAAGGAAAATGTTGGTTGACAAGTGGAAGGATCGAGAAGATTGGGAGTGGTGGACAATTGAGGGCAATAGGTTCAGGAGGAAGAAAGTAAGCAACAGTTTGAGGCACCAGGATGAACGGTATAGTGTTTAGGAAGAGAGGTAGATGAGGTGGATGATGAGTCAGGGTGTTGGTGCTGGGCTTGGGGCAAAACATGGAACAAAAGGAGGTGGTGAGATGATCCTTAGGGATGAGGGTGGTGAACTGCATGGAGGGGATGACATTGCTGGTGTTGGGATTGGGCCCAAATCTTTTCCGGCGTGTAGCTGCCATTGTGGCTGTCTAGACATGTATTGGAACCCAATTTTGTGATAGCTTTCTTATACCACATAGGCGCACATAGGCGCTATTTCTATATGTGAGAACTATTAGTGTCACATTTACTGTTTTCATTTGTCATTTCAGCGGGGTGTATCACATAGTGATCTCGTATTGTAATCTATCTGCTTTTTTAAGAATTCTAATCTGTGTAATCATCCAAGGTAGTTGACCTTCCTTAGATTACTTACTTACAAGGTCTCCTAGTAATTGATGTTTTTCATTAAACTTCTTTTTGAGTATTTCTGTAACATGCAACCCTAGTTCTGTAGTTTTTTTATTGTGTGTGTTCTAATTTCGTCTGTCTGTTTTGAGTGTTTATTTGTCTAGATAGATTGAAAGATTTACTTGCTATCTTATACGTTTCACTTGTATGATATGCAGATGGATAATGTTTTGATCGATGACCGTAGGATACATGTAGATTTCAGTCAAAGTGTTTCCAAGCTGTGGTCTCAATACAAGCGTGGTGGTAAAAGCAACCAAGGTATTAGCAGCCCATTTGCAATGTGTGCTGGGATTCATACAGTGCTAGACACTTTTATCTTCTATGCTTTAAACAGACTGCTGTTATCACTTACTGTCTCTCTACTGAGCAACTTGCATCAGTAAAAGCAAGATAGTGGTTCTTACAGAGTTACAATCAATATTGGTATTTTGCCCCATTGTTTAATGTACGTACATATATAATTTAGAACTGCTTTTCAGTCATTCATCACTTCTCATTTGTCATTTTGCAACTCACTAGTGGTATTCTCATTCGTTTGCATGCACATGTATTCATGCACATGTAGACGAGCAATCTAATCCTTTCTTGCACTTTTGAAAATTCTTTCTATTCCATACTCTTTTGACTTTGATTAATGTAATCCATTCTTAAACTTCTTTTGACAATTCTAAGGGTACTCTAGATTTTTCAAAATATGATGAGTGGAATTTTTGTTATTAACATTGAGTAAAGTGGCAATTAGGGGGAGCATCCAAGTTGATTAAATGTTTTTAAGACCTTGGATTCTTGCAAAACAGAAAATGATTTAAGATATGCCAACTTGTATTATGACTTCCACTATGCGTTAAAAATTTATGTGAATGGTTTGGTCATTTGTTATGAACAGGGAGCGGATGCTTCAAATGTGGTGCCCTTGATCACCTTGCAAAGGATTGCAGTGAGGGTTCTGAGAGGAAAGGAAACACGTCAAAATATGTCTTGAAAAACACTAATACACAACGTGGTGATAGCCACAAAAGGTGGGTGACTCACCATATCAAATGCAACTTATCCACATATTTTTTGATCAGGAAGTGTCTATAGTCTATGGACCTTGGGAAAACCATAATCTATTAGTTACTCCATCGCCATGCATTGAAATGATAGGTGGTGATGGATAGGGTGGGTCCTTCCAGAAGAGGACACGACACCAATATTGGATCCAACTCTCTCCATCATCATTCATTTCAGGGGAATGGGATTGACCCAAGGGCCTATGGCTTTCTTTTTTCTATTTTATTATATTATACTTCTCTCTATTTATGATTTAACCATGCATTTCCATTTTTATTTTTTTAATAATGGCAACTGAAGTATTGCAATCTTTCCAATCAGAGAAAAGAAGTCAATTCAATTCTTATTTTTTATTTACAAAAAAAATGGAAAATGAGAGCCAAAGGTCCGCATCTCTATTGATCCTTATATAGTTTGCAGCATGAGAAAGCAAAAACTTTCTTGCCATCAAGGGAAGGAAAAGAAGCCCCCCAAGCATTTCTATATGGGTGCGGTTTGTATAGAGCCTAGGCTCTAAACAATCAAATTGGAGCCTACCTTCAAATGGTATCGAGACATGTGGTTTCAATATTGGAAATCTTTGTGGTAGACTTAAAATATTTTTTATATTTATTTATAAAGTTTAAAGCTTCAAAAATAGTGTAGAACGACAAATCTATGAAACCTTGAAAATCTTGAAAATTCGGTCCAAAAATGCCTTACAAAATACACTATTTCCAAAACTTGAAATCTATTTTTTTCTCATGTCCATACTTCTTGATGTCGAGATGATCAATTTGAAGATATTTGAGCATCAAAACAACCTCTCCTAGTGAAAATCTGGAGGTAGGCTCAAATTTGATTGTTTAGAGCCTCGGCTCTATATAAACTTTTCCCTTTCTATATTTTTTTATTTACACCAAAAAGAAAAGATGAGTGGAAATGGGATATTTTATTTACCAAATAAGAAAAATGAGTGGAAATGAGATCTAAAAGTTGGCATGTCTGTAGATCCTTACATAGCTTGTGGTATGCGAAAGCGAAAACTTTGTTACCCCTCGTGCAATTGATTTGCAGCTATGACATGGTCTTTGATGGGGAAGATACTGAAAGCCCCCAAAGAGGAGAGGGAAAGCACACGGATCACAAAAGGGAGGTGAGAGAAGAGGAACAGCGAACACATAACAGAAACTCAGATCATCCTAGGCCTAAGGACCCAGAGAAGACAAATTGGTACCGAAGGCAAAGAGAGGAACCTAGGAGTGAAGAGAGAAACAAACACAAGGACAAGAGAAGGGAAGATCATAAGGATGGTAGTGGCATGCAAGATCATAGAGCGACCGAAAATCAAAAGAGGTACATGGATGATCAACATGGAAGAGAGGACAGAAAGCGAAGTAGGGAAGAGACAGAAAACCGCAGTCGTCATCATGACCATTACCACAGCGAGAGAAGGCCAAGAGAGAGTGTTCGCCATGATCACAGGGAGGACAGCCGGACCCTAGAGCGAGAAAAGCATAAGGAGAATAGGAGAGAGGTGTATGATGATACTCGTAGTGTTGAAGATCGCAGCGAAAGAACCAAGACAGGGGGATACAAGGCCAGAGATAACTGGAAGAAGCATTCAGGAGATAGCCCTATGAGGAGAGAGGAGAGGGAAGACAGAAGGCGACATGGAGAGGAGAGAGAATACAGGAAGCAACATGGACAGGGGAGAGAGGATAGGAAGCAACATGGAGAGATGAGAGAAAGTCAAGGACAGCATCATGATCATGACCGCAAAGAAAGAAGCAGAAGATGAGACTTTTGGATATATGTATTATTTGGTATAATATATAATACGAATGAATTTGAATCATTTGATGGTAACAATTGACATCATTATACAAGAGCTTCATGTGATCAGCATGTTCACATATTCTGTAATTTTGCTCTGTGCCTGTTTGTTAAGAGTATTGTTAGGATCTTCAATTTTGGTTCTAAACCTAGTGACCAACTTTCAGAAAAGGTAAAAAAGCATGTGTTTGAAAAAAAATGATGTCTTGAAACCTAATTAAATATTGTTCAGTTTGCGATTGGTTCGATCCGAGTATTTGTGAACTCAAAAGTCTTTATTTTATTTTTGTTTGAAAATACTTTATCTGGTAATTCTAAATTATATATCAAAATTTATGATAGAACAAATCTTAGCACGTTTGCACGAGGGAGTAAGTACAGAGTGTCCTTCAAGGGAAGGGTGGTGTATGTAGAGGGGCATCTATACAAAGACACTTAAACTAGGGGCATGAGTTTCTGTGGGAGGTAAAGAAACTCATTATTCCAATTGAAAAATATGAACCATTCACCCGCTATGCATAAACCTACCAGACAAAATGGAGTAAATTTGGCAGATATGTGAATACTTGAGATGGACGGTCCAGAAACTATTGTAATTCCAAGAGGGACCATTTTTTGGCTCAAAATAATTATTTTTAGATCTTGAGGTTGAGAATCGTTGAAATTGAGTTATATGCTTTACCTTTTTACCTCTCTTTGGACAGGATTACCAACATGGAACTCATTTTCTTTCAATGGAAACCTACGATCCAATTTCTTAAGCTTAAGTAAGTGTTCATCGCATTCTTCTGCCCTGGCCACTTAAGCAGTGCCAACATTGCCGGAACTTTCTTACTTGATCAATCTTCCAAAATTTGAATAAGGGTATTTTGGAATTTATATTTTTTTATTTAATAATGTGAGTGAAATGAAACTTCGAAAGCAACCATTCTAATGGCAAATTGGATTCTTTGATATCCTTGTAAAGTGGTTTGACAACCATCTACGTATATTTTCCTATTAAAAATGAAAATCGAGTTCAATCCCAGGGTGTATTTCTCTTTGAACATATTTTCATATATTTTCCTAATTAAGGTGAAATTTAAGTTTGTAATTACTTTGTCAACATACCAGAGATATATAGCACCGTGATTATATCACACAGTGATATGTGAAAGCTTAAAATAAATGGCCCAAAATGCTTGTTACAAGGTAGACCATTTATTTATTGAGGCCTGAAGTTCCCTTCCTGATCCATGCTTCTAGAGGATGAAATACAATTAATTCTAATTGTATGGTGAGTCTTTTATTTAAAAGAAATTTTATCAAAATGCGAAACCTTCGCATGCGCATGTTGTGGGAGAAAATCATTTTCTCTTTAGAGAAATCCACAAACCTTTTTATTGGCTCCTATAACTCTTTTTTATTGGATTATTTTGTAATAAATATGGCGGTTGTCTGGGCTTAAGTGTTAATATTGCTTTCAACTCTTTTTTCTTATTTTCGTTACTTGGTGTGCTTAAAAATTCACAAGACAAATCAAGAATGGCTTGATTTTAAAAAGGAAAAAGTTCAGGAAATTTATGAGAAATGTGCCGTGCAGTTCTTTATATTTTAGTTATACTAAAATCTCTTATTTAATACCCCCGTACCTATATAATCTTTTTTTTTTCTTTTTTTTTAATATTATGTAAATAGCATTTTTTACCCTGTTCGTGGTGGTATACTAAACCCAAACTTGCCTGTTGCCCTTGGTGTTACTGATTACACCTCACCAGTAGAGCGGCAGGGTTGATTTTTTTTTCTTTTTTTATATTGTTAATTACCCAAGAAAAAGAGTGGTAATTTTTTATTCTATGGCTCTGTGAAAAAAAGGTATAATTATGGTAAGTCAAAATTCCATAATATTAGAAAACTTGATATCTCTGCGTCTTTTTTATGGGAAATGATCTTACGAGATCCTCCCACACCCATGTATGTATAATCTCAAAGGATCACCGTTAAATTTGACACAGATCTCCCACACCTATATGATAACTTTTCTAGATATCTGTGTCAAATTTAATGGTGATCCTTTGAAGTCCTACACAGATGGGTATGGAAGAGTTTTATAGGATCATTATTCTTGTTTTATTTATATAATATTTTCTATACTTTTTGGATGTAACTACACCACCAATTTAGAACAAACTCTCTATTCTCAAAATAGCATTTCAACATTTTAACAAAAATATCATTAGAAAGTGTTGTGTTTTATATCCAACATGTCATTTGCCTCGAATTCCCTTTGAAAACATGTCACCTTGGGAGCAATTTTTTAGTCTCTTTATGCCTAATTTTTGCTACTTTTTTTGGGCAACCTGTCAAGCAGAAATAGCAAGAAAACTCGAGGAAAATAAAATGAAATTTGAGAAAATAGTACAATGGTTTCCTCCTCACACTTTTGAGGACGATGAAGGAGAAGTTCCCCAAAGCCACAAACATAAATATAAAAGCCCAAAGTGATATTTAATGTTGTAGTTTTAGGATTTCAATGCTTTGTTCTATTCATATCCATAGATCTCAAAGTCAAGATAATCAACTTGTGTGTTTTTTTAACAATTGAAAAACGTTTTTTTGAAAATTAATTTCTCAGACTCATTGAATTGCTTCATGGTGTTTAAATGAATCTCGATCATATCTCATAGAATAACCATTCAGGCAATTTGCTTCATGGTGCTTAAATGACTCTCACTCAAATCTCATAGAATAACCATTCAGGTAATTTGCTCAAGAATCTCACTCAAATCTCATAGAATAACCATTCAGGTAATTTAGGAATCTCACTCAAATCTCATAAAATAACCATTCAGGTAATTTATGAATCTCACTCAAATCTCATAGAATAACCATTTAGGTACTTTATGAATCTCACTCAAATCTCATAGAATAACCATTCAGGTAATGGCAATGCAGACTCACCTCAATAATTTTGAATGGCAAATACACTTGGTTTCAGACAGTTGGGTTCCCCTCTTGTAGTAAACTTAAGCCTTAGCAATTCAGATTAGAAGACTTGGAGAGATCAGCAAATGTGGATTCCCGTCGATAAAAATGAACTAGTTGCAGTCTGTTTGATGTAGTTTCCCACTGTAGCCAGTTTGAAGTACCAAACAAGGTCATCAATCACATTTCCAAGCCAAGCAAACTCCACATCTTCGAAGCCCGAGTCCTGGTTTTTTTAATAATGAGTTCATTCACTCCAGTTTCCAATTCTCTATCCAAGTGTAAACCTTACTCTTATTCATTCTTCTGTGAAACTGAGAGAGGGGGTGATCAGACCAGTTGGATCTCTCTCTCGCTCTCTGTTTGTCTTGTTGCCAGTTTGAAATGACTTTAATTAAATCATCAATCTCATGCCCAATCAGCATCATCTCGCCAAGCAATCTCTCCATGACTTCATAGATTAAGTCCGACTCTGGGTGTCTTCCAATTTCCATAATGAACGCATGCACACAAGAGTTCACCTCTACCCAACCGCAACCGCGATTTTTTCCTCACCCCCCGAACCCTTATCATTGCACTTTAGATACATTCTCCCATTGGTTCTCGGCTGCATAGACATTGGATAAAAACAGATATACTGTCCCATTGGTTCTTGGCTGCATAGACATTGGATAAAAACACATAGTTCCCTGAATTATCAGGCTCAATATTAAAGAGATGCTTTGCTGCAACTTCAGCTAATTCCACACGGCAATGAACTCGGCAGGCAGCAAGCATGGACCCCCAAACAATCGAACCAGGCTCAAAAGGCATGGTTTCTATAAGATCCAGAGCTTCACAAAGGCAACCAGCTCTACCAAGAAGATCAACCATTTAAGCATGGTGTCTCACTGATGGCCTAGTGACATGGCCTTTGGTCATAGACTCAAACTGCTTTCCTCCTCAAAAGGCATAGTCTCTTTTCATTATTATTATTATTTTTATTTTTATTTTTATTTTTTAACATGGGTCTCTTTTAAAATTTTCCAAAGATTATATACTTGTGAAAGCACATCGTTCATTTGGTTTGTGCCTGCTGCATATCGGGAGATAAACATCATCTAATCAGAGTGGCCATCTTTTCTAATTTTGCCAACCTCATGAATCGGAAAATGGAAATTTCACCAGAATTTTGCAATGAAAATGCATTCGACTGTGAACACCAAATCCCATGTAGACATTCCCAGTGATTTTATTTGATGTTTAATGATCCAAAAAACTTATCATTCTCTAACCCTCTTTCAATATCAATATCTAAAAAAATAATGGACTAAATGCAAAATGTAGTCCTGCGTTTACAAATGTACAATTTGGTCTCATGGGAGCACCATCTCAATACCCTTTGCTCCGGACCATCGATAATACCCATCTCTTGGAAAAGAATAGACTGAATGCACAAGTTTTAATGACCCAGACTTGTAGATTTAGTCCTAATCAAGTTCAGGTTGGGTTGGGGTCCGCTGAACATGTTGCAATGTCTAGTCATGCTCTATGGGATCCAGACCCGGTTAGGTCTGGGCCCCATGAGGTAAACTTGCAGAGTCGACTCAATCAGGACCCAACCTATTTACATCATGCATGTCCCTGAAAATAAACGTATGGATATGCAGGGGAAGTGATGCACGTTTCCCCCCTGCAACACCAAAATTCTTCCCTATCCCACACAAAAATGCATCCCTTCCGAAATAGTATGCGCATAGGGGAATGATAAGATTTGATTTGAGGGTCCTTTTATATTCCTCCCCGACATCCACCCGTTCATTGAATTGATCGATGGTCTATCTGATCATGGGCTGGTGGTGGATTTAGAGCATATTTTTTTTTTGTCTAAATGTAGAATAATTTTTGGGGTGTAGGAGTTTAAGGTGGACCTTTACTTTGGGCCCTCACACCTTGAAAGTGGTTCACTTGTATATATAAAGATAAAAATAGGTCAAATTTTGGGAAATTGACTAGGGTCATGGTGATAGCATCCTTACAACTAAGTCTCCACGTTGTTTCTATTATCAGTAACACCACCCCCACTAACACCTCCAAAAAAAAAATAACTCCTGAACTATTTGAAAAACAGGTCCCTACCTGTCTTCCCCCATTCAATTACCCAAAAAGAAAAGTCAAATACATCCAAAGGGAGGGCAAACCCCACGACCCTCACCCCACCCCCAAGGCCAACAGGGTGTGCGTGTGAGAAAGGAGAGTGGAAGAGAATAATCATCAAAACATCGGCATACTAAGTGTTAAAAGACAATTAAGATCAAATTTGAAGTAAACAGAAGTGGTAATACAATGTGTGAATATCTTCATTCAATCAACACAGTTGACAATCAGACCCAAGACCATGGCATGGCATGGCAGCCCCTATATTCCAAATCACTATGCCAAGATGCCCATCCCAAAAACACAACATTCATAAAAAATACTGCGTCACATATTAACAAAATACTTGACAACACCATGAATACATGGCTTTCTTCCTTCAATGTGGTTTATACAAGCCATGCATACACCACACTTCGCCTTCTCAATCAATTATTCCACAGTAATCTTTAGCAGTCACCATTTGACTGCTTTTTGTTGATAAAGCCCCATCAATAATTGCTTGATTCTCTCATATATTCACAATCTTCATGAATTATGAACTTGGGGTTTGGGGCCTTTGGTTCTCTTGCTCTGAACCATTTGCATACCCTTGGCCCTGTTGGTCTCTCGTATCCCTAAACCTAGAGAGAGAAACGAGTCCATTCACTCCAAATACCCACAACAACATGGACCCAAGTGATGAGAGAGAAGTGGGGTTCGGTGCATCTTCAGGTCTATCCAATTGTTGGGGATCTGACCTTATCTGTTGGTTATCCACTGGCTCATTAGTTGCAGACGATCCCATCTGGGCCATTGGTTCTGTCGATCCTATGGTTTCTGAGCTGTCTGGTGGGTTGGGCCAGGGCCTTCGGGCACGATTCTCCCCGAATTCATCATTTGGGTTTGGAGGCCTCATGTTTAGTCTTGCAATGTGGAGAGTAGATGTGAGAATCGCAGACGAAGTTATGTGGACACCAGTTTGTTGCTGCAACCGAAGCCGGTTTCTCATGAATCTCTGGAGAGCGGGAACCTGAGAACAGATGGTTAGTGAGAGAAGTGATGCATGTTTTTGCTTGTTTTTCTTATGTATAGAGTAAGTGATGTGTTGGTTGAGGGGCAAAGGCACTGGCTGGAGAGAGAGAGAAGACAGTAATCAATAAGAGAAGAAAGACGAACTGCTACTGCATGGCTAGTGAGAGTAATTTATGAGATGGGAAAAATAGGCGCAGTATACTACCTCGAAGCGAATCCAAAAATATAGGACAAGGTGCTGCATAAATGCCGCAGTTGTATAAAAGGCCAAGTAAGAAAACCCTGGATAAGAGGAGAAAGCTTAGTTTGAGCTTGAAAAGCATAAAGAAATTCACCATATGCTGGCGGATACAAGTACATAGATATAAGCTACATACATGCATAAAATACATGTGTTTGACTATAGTTTCAGGTGTTAGAATTTTTTGGGACTGCTTACCATATGCATATGAGAAAAAATAGATGTGAAACACCAGAAAGTACAGCAGGAAAAAGCGAGGGAAGTACTGCATCGAGATTGGAGTGCGGACACTGCATGTTCACAAGCAAAACAGTTAGGGGCCAAAAATGCAAGTGTGCATGCCCGTGATCACGCATAGAAACACAGAGAGAGAGAGAGAGAGATTACCTGATCATTGTAAATACTTCACATAACCACACAAGCAATAACACCATGAAAGCAAGTAGTTGATCATCATAAAACTCAAAGAGGAAGAAGAGAATGCCGATCATAATCTGCAACCAACAGAGGAACTCTATCAAATGAGTGAATACAATAAATGAATCACCAAATACCCTGAACCTAAGGAATCGGCCTTGCATCAAGGTGGTAGGAGCTCGGTTTTCATAGCATTATGTCTCAAGTTCCATTCCTATGTAAGCTTGTCAAAAAAAAAAAACCTAATGAAAAATGAACGGAAAAACCAATGTTACTGTGCAAAACCAGACAAGTTTTGCACCAATTTATGATGTGCCCTCTAGCTAGAGCAACATGATAACTAATACACTTTCTAGCATAGTTATCTAGACTGCTGACTGGTGCCTTGGCTAGTCCAGTCAGAAGTCAAAATTGAGTTTGATAGAAAACCAACCAAAACCACTATTTGACCGACTTTTGGTTAGTTGGACCGACTACCTTTCACCAATTAAACCGGTTAAATAAAAATAGGATTTTTGTTTAATATATTTCATATTTAAACCATTATTCCTACTTTTTTTTTATTTTCTTAAAATCTGGTCCAATCAGTATGACCAGCAGTCAGACTGGTTTTGACTAAACTAGAGCCGCCACCGCTTACGTGGCCAATCCAATTCTGCTAGCACCGCTATGTACATAACCATGATAATAACAAATATTTCCTCAAAACTAAAACACTGAAACACCTAATTTCATCAGTCCAAGATTTCCCTGCTCCAAATATTCTCTTTTTGTAACTATGCAATGCGAGCGTTTGTAGAATCCTCTTGTAGCAGCATACTACACACACTGGCTCCCTTAGGGGAAAGAGCAACTTGGGAGGATTTTTTCGGTATGATTATTTTAGAAAATGGATTTTCAGTTCTTAAAAAGTTAGATATAATCGTCCAACAATTAAGTGGTCTCTAGCCATTTGGGTTGGGGAGGGGGGGGGGAGGTGAAGGGGGTGCAATTCAATGGAGAAGGGGAACTCAAGATGTTATTTTATAGCACTAGCCACTCTAACCACATGGCCTTCAATCCATTCCTAAGGATGGTCTCTATTCAATCTTAGAATTATTTTTTCAGGCACATCTGAAGTCCAAAAAAATTTTTGGAGGTTGGTCACCGAAAAAAACAAAAAAACCTTTTTTTTTAGGTTTGTCGATAACTCCGCCATTGCGAGTCCCAAGCCTGAATGACAAAGGAGGAGGATGTTGTGTTAGGTTGGCAGCCAGCAGAGAACTTTTGCATCTCTATCATGAATCATGATCTAACGTTATATGCTCATTCTAGGGCGGTCCCTATATGCGATAGCCTTGGTCTAACTAAGGGTATAGTCTTTGATAGAGCAGAATGGCTGGCCCTTGATAGAGCAGAATGGCTGAACAGGATTCATATAGCCAACCTCAAATAAAGAGGAAAATGCATGCCATGCTTTAACAAAAAGGAGAAGTAAACTCACCGGTACAAAGACGAGAGATTCAATTACATGCACAAATATCAATTGGAATGTAGGAAGGCGATGACGTGCGTGATGCTGGAGTTGTACTGCAATATTTATGCAAAAGAAATTTCAGCACAGAAAATAAGTAAAAGTATCTCATACCAGGTCTAAACTAGAGAATTAAGCTTAAGAATAGAAGGCATATGAAACAAACTTACCTGTAAACTTAAGCATGCGGGACTGTGTTTCCCTCAGAGTAAAAGAGACTGACATTGTTGTTGTAAAGAACACAAACAGTGACATGATAAGCACACCACACTTGGCCACAAGATAATCTGCATGCAAAAGAAGATATAGCTAGGTAACTGGAACAAAATGCATATATGAGATGGGAAACATTTATATTGATCCCCAGCCCACCATACTAGCCTATGAACGTCCAGCTATGCTGTTTGGTCTTGCAATACAAGAAAAACTCATCAATTGAAGCTAAAAATATAGGATCTGCCAAGTGCAACTCAGCATACCTCAACACCGATCTCATATTTGCTGACATGAATTTGTTAAGACTAGTTTAATGAAAATATATTATCCAAAACCATAGAAAACCGAATGTTTCATACAGTGGGATATCATCTATTGTTATGAACAACAGTAGTAGCATGCCAATACATGTCCCAAATGAATGTTATCAGAAAGCAGTGGAACAGTTCTAACTATGAAGTCAACTTTTCAGAGAAGCAATTATTCATTAGTAAGAGCAACATATATATCAAGATACATTAAACTATATAGGCGTACAAGAGGTATAACTCTTATTAGAAGAGTGAAAGTGTGCCCATAGATAACTCATCACTCCCTTTCTTACCTACGAACTCATTTTCTCATTGGAATATCGAAGGACATGGCCAAAGGGCACTTGCAATAAGTCACCAGTCTCAAAAAACTGTATTACATTGGCAAACCAACATAATTGCCAAGCTACCACATAAGATCTAAATGATAAGCATAATGTTCACAGACAAAATCTGGAGAAATGGATGATTTATTTCAAAGATACATGCGAATAGGTTTAGCTTGTAGACTGAGGCATCATCCATACACTAATGTTGTTTAATACAATAACCATCGATCATATATCCCTTGGTGCGTCATTTATAATATAACATTAGCATCGTTTGTAGGCATCACGAATAGAGTCTTATTTTGACATAAGGAACACTTGCATTAGAGTACTTCTGTACATGGGTAAAAACTTCAGCTCATTATGAAAGAACATGTCATGCCAGTTATCTGGTTCATGAAAATAAAGAATTTTCCTATAAACAACAACGTACATTTAGCAATCCCATAGTTCCTAGTAAATGCAAATATTCTCTTTTTTTTCTTTTAGTTTACTCAATGCAAATACTTATTCTCGTGCCCAAGCACACACACACACACACACACACACATATACATCTAAAAGGGGAACAAGGTAGAAAATATGAAGATGCACATTTAATGTAACCAGAGACAATTTAGGTTTACAAACCTTCGAATCTGGGGAAGACCTCAGCAGATTCATGTGTGAAACTAAGATCGTAGAATTCCTTTGTTTGAAAATTATATAAATAACCTGCAAGTAAAAAATAACTGTTTAGGAAGTGCATAGATGATAGAATGTGCTGGTACAACAAATAAAAATACTGGGTTAACTTGTTTGGGCTTTTTGGTACAAACTTCAAGGGTTCAAACCACTGGTCTCCCTCACCCAAACCGATGTCTAGCAGTAAACCGAGCTTGAGGGAAAAACTTTGGACCATTTCTTAATAGGCTAAAATGTGCTGGTAGAAATCAATTTACTGATTGTTTCAAATCTATAGTTGTATGACAAAGTGTCTGGATCCTAAACAAATAATTTGATTACCATTTGTCGTACAAGGAACAGTGGTACAACTTTCATGCCTGATCATGTAGGTTATCAAATACACGGCAAAGTCGCCTGAGTTAAGGCAACTCTGTGTCACTTCAGTTGAATTGCCTCCAGCAGCAGAAGCTACAGGGACACCTAGTTTCACCAAGGGGCTTGCCCACTTGACTAGCACATAGGTGCTCACCTAGAACATGCAGACCAAGCGTGTAGGGTTTTTACACAGTAACTTTTTAGAGGATATCCATGTGTACATACATGGGGAAACTTTTCATTAACAAAGCCATTATTTCCTGTGGCATTGATGGAAGCCCCAAATACTTGACTGCTCCTGCTCTTACAACTACTCTGGGACAGTCCATATGTGGGATGAATAATATAGCAATTTTTTAACAGCCCACTTTTTCTTTTTTAGAATTGATCACAACATGAATCAGGATGCATTTGTAAAATTTTAAGATCCTAAAAATCCTCCTAAAGTGGTCTGTTGGGTTCGGTCACCGACAGCCCCGTATATAGGTAATTTTTCCTACAAACATATTACTCTAATATTTTATATATGAAAGAGTGAAGAGAAAAAACAAAACATATCCAACAGTTTTCACACATAAACAATAGATACAACTAAAAATTAAGTATTCCAAACTCAAATCTCAAAAAAAAAATACATCAGAAATTCTGACACCATCTAGAGCACAAAATATCAAATTAATAACAAAAAAATATTCCATAATGTATATAACACATATGTACCAACAAAAAAAACAGAAACGTTATTACATCCCAGTTTAACTGCTTTACAAAAGAAACTACTTGACAAATAAAACAAAAAATAGCAAATGAGAGAGAAAAATTTTACTAGATCAAAATCTTGCAAACCTAATTCTAGGTAAGTCGAAATGGTCCAACAATGTTTGGCGAAACAAGAAACAGCCACAAACTCAAAACTCAATTGATTTTGTTAATTGTCCTTTTATCAAAATCAATCATTTTCAAAATTTGTTTTTGATTCTTTTGTAGCTATCAAAATAGCCTCCATGAGATTCTGGGGCCACCCCAACACAAAGAGAAAATGCTAAAATTTCCTAGTAGAGGGTAAACAAAGTGAAAACCCTCAAGTTCTTGGTGAACATTAAAGCAAGCACCTGGAGGCCAAGGGGAAAACGAGAAGAGACACCATCTAGGCTCCTCTAATCATGATAGAAAATGGAAGAACTAGCAAGATTGCCCCAACCAAGGTACCTATGAATGGAAAACCCTCAAATTGAGGGTAGCCATCGACGCAAGCACTAAAGGGTGTCACACCTAAGTGCCAAAGTTTTCTCACCCCTGTTAAAATGGAAAAAGAACACATAATCAAGACTAGCTATTCTCAGTTTGAAAACTGATATTTGAGTTTGCAACATTGTATTCGACCAAATCAATCGATCCTAAAAAGAATCGCACCCCTAGCCCCAATCTACATCAGTAGTTAATTGTCAATGGTCAGATATCGCTTTGCCCTCACTAGAAAACAATAAGAGAATGAATCAAGAATACTGGTCAGTGTTGTATTCTTATTTACACAGACAAAAAAAATATTCGAGACTTAAAATTACATAACAGAAAGAAAAGGAAATTAAATTACATAATATGAAAAAGGAATATAATTAAATGCCCAAAGAAATTGTATTGGAAACCATAAAAATCTCAGTTTTGTTTTCTAGCAAATATAGCCGAATTCGATATTGTTAGACTCAAACAAGTTGGCAACTTGGTCATGACCGCACATCATGCCAAGTTCCGTTAAAATCAAAAGTCAAAACTGAGGGTACCCAGTCATGAGGTGTGCTCAAGACATGTAACCTCATGAACTGAGTTAATGAACTAAACCCAGAACCTACAATAGACCAAGGAAAATTGCAATCACGTATAAGTATCAAACACAATATATTTAATAGTAACTGTATTGTGCAAAATAGATCAAATAGCACCCACAAAAAGTAAGTCTGTCACAAGAATGCCCTAGTGAACATTTTATAACCAACAACTCATACCTTGACCAGGAGCACTCAACAAACTGTTCATCAAGATCGTGTCATACCCAACGAAACTATTTATGAGAAGCCGCAGCCACCTAGAGAGAGGGGGGGGAATACTAATCAGAAAAAATAAAGGGAAAAATAACTGCTCATTCATATTACTAGTATGCGCAATTACATGAATGCAGACACAAAATTATGAAAAATAGTGTTATCTTTGTCAGTATCACTCAAGTTCACAGAGAAGCACATCCACTGTTGATAAGCTAACTTTTGGGGAACAAAGTGGGGAAGTAAGACTAGGGGATCCACTCATTCTTTCACTTGACCCTTCTCTGTTTTAATTTAGTGAATTTATCATGTGAATTACAATATGCGTCAGCATGTGGCAGCTGATGGGTGTGTATAAATCACAGATACATGCATGTGTATATGTTCATCGAAGTAAGAAACATCAACCATTTGTATGCACATAGATCCAAAGGCTTTTTATAATCAACACACAGGCATATTTAAAGTGGTATGTACCAATAATAATCAATTCATAGTATCATCTAATGCATTCAATACCCTCTCCGAACTTTAGCCATGGTGGGCACTGCCACCTTGGAGCCCTGTCCAACCTTATGATTCTGTGTTTTCTTCTGTTCTTTTTGTTTTTTCCTCACTCTAGGTTCTTTACTCCCTCTCTCACTCCCCCCCCCCAAAAAAAATAAAAAAAAATAAAAAATAAAAAAAATGAAGAAGAAAAATTCTCTTCCCCCAGGGCCTTGGTAACTTCATTTCTCTCTGAGCACCCGGTTTGTGGGTTGCCCCTTCTCATCCCCCTGATCTTCACTTCTTTCTCTCCCCCTCTCCAGATTTTTGCCCTGGCTTTTTATTTCATATTAGAGCTTGTTTCTGTTTTTTGGACCATCCCTATCTCTCCCCTAGCTCCAGTGACTGAGCGCCCAACTTGTGGGTGGTCTCCACTGTGACTTTTAGATTGTTGCTCTCCAAATCCTCAGTGGCTGAGCATCCGACTTGCGGGTGACCTCTACTCATTTTTAGACATTTGCACTCCTTTGGCGAGTGCCTCTTTCTTTTTTGTTAGCTTTATTTTCATGCAGACACCTGTGCAAGTGGGCCATCCCTCTGTTCATTTTCACTATTCCCCCTTACCCTTTCTTTATCTATCGCCTACTTGTCATTACATGCTTTATTCTGCGTCTTCCGCGCCTTTCCATCTTCTTTTTTCTCTCTTTACTATTTTGGTAGAACCCCAATCTACCACTAAGGCTTCCTCTGCCCTCTGAAAATCTTCCCCTTTCGTCTCTTCTGGCCCCTCTTTCCATCCCACTATTTCCCAACTCCCCTCCCCCGCTTCTTTTTTCCATCCACTTGACATATCACATTAAAAGGTTGACATTAAAAAAACAGAACTCTCAATCTCCATAAACAACCAACATCAAACTTGTGAGGTTTCAAAATCTTGTATAAGCAACAGTCTGACTTACAAGGTTACACCATATAAAGAAGAGAACAAAGCATTGAAGAGACATACTTAGATGCAATATTATTTATTGTAACAAGCCGCCTGAAGAATGGCAAGTCTCTTCCAATTAAACTTCAACTAGTAAACACTAGAGAAAGGCCAGTTTTCAAAACCTGTTTCCAAAGCATGGATGTTGAGCAGAAATGCTGACATTAATAGTGCGCACATTATGCTTCGATTTGGCAGCTTCAGGAAGCATGAAGTAACCCTGCACAACATGTAAAACGATGAACTGTTTTAAAATACTGTATTCACCAGCATATCACAAGCAAAAAGATAAAAGACATACTCAAGAGTGACTAGACTAGCCTTAGATATCTAATTTTTGCATAAGACAATAATTCGTACAGAGAAAAAGAATTTGTCAACCAAGTCAAAGTATAATTTGTGTTTCACCAAAACAAAAGTATCGGTACACTAGTCACATTTATGCAATCTATCAAAAACATAAGAAACAATAAAATGAGGATGTATTACATCTTAATAAGGATGGTCAACCCCATAGAAAACACAGGTAAAGTTACAATTAAGAAAAGAAATCCCATATATTCAGAACCTAATGAACCCAGAGCATCAGGCATATGCTTAACTATGAAAAACGAAATCTCCAAGGATGTGGCAATCTAAAGGATCTATTACAGAGCTCTAGCACATTGCAGTCTTTTAAGAGTCAATGAATGCCTCGATAGCCCCCCAAACCCATCAAAAGACCCTCATACAATCAAGAGGCTAAAGAAATGGCTCGCTAGCCCCCCATTTATTCCCATGAATGTGTTTGTCACTTTCTCAAGAAAATCTCAGGAAGTGGATCCCATTTTCCCAATCAAATACTGTCATAGAGAAGCTTGAGAACCCTTAAGAGCACCACTACATATCCTTGACCTTCGAAAGAGAAGATTCAATGCCCACCATGGTTGTCTCAGAAATTTAGAGGTGCGCTTCAGATAAGAGACAGCCTCCTCATCTTGAGCCAAAACTTCAAGGTGAGCGTCCCAAGAAACAAAGGATGAGACATATGCATCACACCTAGTGCTTATAACCCTAGAATTGAACGTGTGCTTTCAACAGAGAGTAAAGCTCTATTTATTATATCAACATTTCTGAGATTAAAACCAACCCCTAAATCCCAACAACCGACAACACACCCCCCCCCCCCCCCCCCCCGAGAAAAAATAAAAAATAAAAAAACCAAAATATAAAAAATCAGGGGACCCCAACAAGAAAAGGGACAACGAGAAAAAATAAAAATCTGGGGGGTGCAAGGAGAAAAGGGAAAAAGAGAAAGTATATTAAGGCACGGAGGGCATTAAAAAATTTGGAGATTCAAACCCCAAACATTAAAGAGGTACCCATGCCATTTCTCATCCAATGTATGTGCATTTTCTAGCTGGTCGCAACATAACTTCCACTGGGGTCCATTTGAAACTTCGGTTCTTCACAAACTAGTAAAAACCTTCCTCTTTTTTTTTCTTTCGCATACACTAACAGAAAGGCTCCTAAAAATGGCTCGGAACTGGAAATCTAGCAATTCATTTAATGATGCAGTCACCAATTGACACACAATAAGTTTGTGCTTAGATGTCAGTTTTGGGTAGTCAAAAGCACAATTTGATGATTACAGCCCCCACTTCTAAGGATTTTCCTTAGTTCAGGCAACCTGAGGTTCAAATCAACATCCGAATTCTAATGGAAAAGTAATGATGAATTTAATGCCATACTTCCACCTTACGTAGCTTTGTGCTTAGATGGCATGTCAGTTTTTTATGGCCCAATATTTGATTTGAAGATCTCTCCAAGAACTACAAATTTAATTTCTAAGGATTTTCTTGAAATCATTTCTACCCTAGCTCACACAATGAGGAAGCCAGAACCTTGAACTACTCGTTAGGATCAATCCTTTGGGTTCTATATCGATTCCGAAACCTGCTATTCGACTTGTGGAAAACTGGAAACATTTATAATACAGGTATTGCTCCAAAGAATTTCAAGGCAGGGCAATTCAAAAGGCCCAAAACCCAAACACCAAACACAAAGTTATGGAACAATATTTTCAATGCCTAGAAAATATTCAGCTTGAATGTGAGAGAGAGAGAAAGAGAGAGAGAGAGAGGGAGAGAGAGAGAGAGAGAGAGAGAGAGAGAGAGAGAGAGAGAATTGGATAATGCTTGACATATCAAAGGCTATCTAAAGAATGTCCCCTTAGTGAGGTTCACCACAACCCACAAGATCAAGTGTTGCTTGAATATATGTGCTCCTTTGGTTGTATAACATGTAAAGGAAAAACTTAATATGGTGTATCTAGCAGGTACACTCTGTAAGGCTAGATATATGTGTATGAAAACCATTAGATCTTGAGAATTGGGACTTGCATGTCTAGAGAATCCAACATTCTAGTAGATTGCATGCCACCTATGGTGCTTTTTGCTAGTAGATAGAACTGGGCATCAAGCTTCTAATAAAATTCTTCAAGGTTCTCTTAAGTTGTAACTTTTTTTTTCCTCGTGAACTTATCAAGAAAATGCACAAATTCTTTGCTTTTATTGCAAATTTTACACTGATTGTCCTAACTAAATACTCGAAATAAGCCTGCATCATAATGTATAGTTAGTTGTATACAAAGAAGTTTTTATTAAAACTGTAGCAACATGAGTTGACATTGCAAAAAGTTAGATGCTAGTGGCCACCCATTTTTACTTGTTTTGCTTTGTATGTTTCAGTCTGACACCACCTTTGGCACAGAGTTGACTAATAATCTTTTACTGAACAATAAAACTTAAAGTATAATAACTTTCCAAAAAAGAAACATTATAAGAAAGATAGATAAAAAGGTAGCTGCAAATACACCTTCTCCATTGTGTATAAATAGGTGGGCTCAGATGCTTTGCTTCTTTCATCTAGCCATTGCACTGCCACCAAAGAAAGAAATTCAGCTAATGGAAAAAAGAAATTCAGCTAAATGGAAAACTGTTTTTACAAAGGAAAATTCCAAATACAAGAAGTTGGATAATTTTTCCTATAGAAGCCAATGTTCCACACACACGAAATTAATTGATTTGAGCAAGAAAAAAAAAATGAAGTCTACACATGGAACAGGGTAAGCCATATTAATTTTTCAAATAGAAACAAGTTTTTTGAGCTCTACAGCACACAAATATCCCAAAAATGATTGCAAATGAAATACAAGAAAACTATACCTATAAAGGAATCCATCTTCTCCAGGTCTGACCTATGTAACCACGTTGAAATATCCAGAAGCACCTTCAATCCTGCAATCTTCTGTATTTAAATTTCAGTTCTCAGTTTAAAGCTAATTCTTCCAGGTTCCAATACTCAAAAATTCAGATGATAAAAATTTAGAACTATGAAGATGGTGAATTTTTCATCACATAAGATAACGATTAGTGCCAAAGGATATCAAAGGGGGAATGGCCATAAAAACTAACGTCTGAAGAATTCTTTCCTAATAAGTAATAGCCTTAATAGAAGATTCGCAATTAAATAGCTCCCAAATGCTACATCCATGCAACACTTTCTTCAAAGGATTCAGAGCCCCTTAAATCTTGGTGGTCGAGAAACAGGATAATTTGGAAATGTAGAAGATATTTATTTAAGCATCTTCCGTCATCAATATTTTCAGATACATTTGTAACAAGGGGTGTCTATCACAGATTTTCAGGGTTTTGTTTTTACGTTATAGATTCCTCAGGTTTCCTGGACTTATCTCTGATCATATTACACATTTTCGGAACATTTTGCTACAACAAAAAAAACAATCCAAGGTTTAAACATCCGAAGCACCTGAAGCAATCTGATTCAACCAAAATTTCGGTGTAATAAACTTAAGTCCGCCTCCATGGACATCAGGGATCTGGATATTATCCGCCAGTTCTCCCTGCTTGAGAGTATCTATCACAGTACGAGTAAAAGCTTTATGTGTCCACAGCCCAGCACTAGTTATCTGGAGAAAAATGAGAATCAAGACAAAAATATTAAAATGGTCAGCAAGCAAAAATACAAGAATACAAATATCTGACAGAAATAACACAAAAGCATATTCAAAATACTATTTATCAATACTAGAAAAACTATGTGAATCACTAGGTGGCTCATCAAACGAAAATTTCCCACTCATATCCAACATTCTTTACGGGAAAAAAAAGGGTCTGCAAGCATGGGTGGTAAAGGTGGTGGGTGCCAAAACATGCATCTAGAGTTCCATTCCTACCAGGTCCCATTTTAACACACAAAAAAGAAAAAAAAAAAAAAAAAGGAAAACCACCAATCACAAGCTAGCAACCATGAATATGTTAATCACATCGAAATCTGCCACAAAGAATCCCAATAATAATATAGCCAAATGTAAACCATTCTCATTTCTTGGGCTTTGGCCTAGTGGTAGGCACCCCCAGCTAGTAAGCAAGAGGTCAAGGGTTCGACCCTTTGAGGTTTGTCCCCAAAAACAAATCAGCTGAGCTAATTCTTCTCCATGGATTGGATATAGATTACTATAGATGGTTTGGTGCTTCGTAACCCTAGAGGAGTGGAATATGGACAGGTTTTCTGGATTCACAAGGTGCATTTCTTGTGGGCAGTGGCCCCCGTAGCTCTGCAACGAATTTAAGGAAAAAGCTTGCGGGAAATGATTCAACTCTTGACTTAGTCGCAAAAGATAAATAATCGCGAGCAACAGCATCGGCAGTAATTATTTCGAGAAGCAAGTTCCATCCCTGGTGTATTAGAATGAAAAACAGAAATGGAAGAAACAAGACCTTAACATTTTGAAAATTGGAGAATAGTGCATGTGTTCCAAGAAGGAATCATGGCAGATGAGCGTGGCAGAAAGGGCACGCATTCAGATGAAGCCAAAGTTTTTTAGAGTTTTTTTTTTATAAAGCCACAGTTTTTGAGAGTTAAGCTGCCAGTTTTATAGCTCAACCCTTTAGGGAATCTCATAACACATAACCATATTTCTTTTTATATTTTAAGGAAAACACATAACCATATTTCTTTTTATCTTTCAATGAAAACTTGATCAGGGGACCTCTTACCGCACTGATTTACCGCAATAAACAAAGGCATTCTCAACAAAAACATGGTCTACATTTAATAATGTGGTTGACAATACATAGGAAGCACAACACCTACAATAAGAGATCAGCATGAAAAGAGAAGACCGTAATGGCTGCCTAGAATGCTTGGACGAGACAAAACTGTGACGATCAAAGTGCTTGGTATACATTAACAGCTGATCTGATCAACTTATTCATGGCAAGCTCTCTAGCATAGAGTGGTAATCAATTCTATTGGTGTTAAAACATACAGCACCACACATTTGCCATATACAACATCGTCGTGCTGTTTGTTTCTTAATTAGTAAACATAATTGCAGAAATTGAAAGTAGTACATCACAAAAGAGAGAGAGGAAAAAAAAAGGATGTACAAATGTGCGAATATACAGAATCTAATGGTTTTAAAATTAGGTGGACTAAGATAGAATATATTGAATGCAAGTTCAGTAATCAAAGGAGTAGAAACGAAGAAGTTGCTAAGATTGATGGCCAAGAAATACCTAAAAGAGAGTATTTTTTATATCTTGAGTCAATAATCTAGGAAATAGAGGGATTGAGGAAGACATCGCACATAGAATTAGAGCTGGGTGGGCGAAGTAGAGATATGCAACCAGAGTTTATGTAATCGCCACATACTAATGAAGCTGAAGGGGAAGTTCTATAGGACAACTATGAGACCAACTTTATTTTATGGGACAAAATGTTGGGTGGTCAAGAAACAACATACCCATAGGATGAGTCTAGTTGAGACGCAAATATTGAAATGGATGAGTGGCAAGACAAGAAAGGATAGAATTCAGAATGAATACATTCTAGGGAACTTTGGGTCGCTCCAATACGCGACAAGATAAGAAAAAGGAAACTTAGGTAGGCTGGCCATGTGCAGCACAAACCCAATACAGCACCGTTTAGGAGATGCAATTTGATTCAAGTGAAAGGCACTAAAGACATGAGAAAAGCCCAAAAGAACATGGATGAAAATAGTGAGAGAAGATATGAGGACTTATGGTCTTACTGAGGTTATGGTCCTTGATAGAGCAGAATGGCAGAACAGGTTCGTGTAGCCAACCCCAAATAGTTGAGATACAGCTCTGATGATGATGATGATGAAGAAGAAATATGCCAATGTACCCTCTAGGGAAGCCTGAAGTCTTGAAAACCTCCTCATCTCTCCAAAGCCCAATATTAGTTAACTCATCATGTATGCCTTTAGTTTCTCTTAGGACATGAAAATATCCTACATACACAATATTTCCAGGTGATTCTAGATCTCTGCATAAACAAATTGTTCAACCTCAAGATGATACCGACATCCCCTCCAATCCACATAATGGCATTCAAAGAAAGTAGAGTTCTCCTTTAACTCCATACACGCTCCTAACGTCACTCATAATGTCATGTTACATAAATTTTACACCAGTAAAATGCATAGGGCCCTCTACGAGATCCCACTGACGACATAATTTCCAGCTCTATACTTGCCATGACACAATATCTTGGTTCTGATCATGGCAATTTACTTCTCCTAGAGTACGATTGCATGGGAAAAGCTCATTTGCAATGGTTTATCTAGACCCACCAGGAAAACAGCAATTATTGAATACCACAACAAAGTAGAATAAGAAGTACAAGTTGAAAGAGCACCCTCCTTCTCTATGAAGTCTAGTGAGTTAACTATGCAAAGCACTTGGTTAACTACACATGGTACAAATCATATGATGGTTAAACTACTAATGGGCATCGACTCTATGAAAATTCCATGGCGAAAAATGTACAAAACCTCCTTAATACAAAGAGCTTTTGTACATCAACTCTATGAAAATTCCATGGAGAAAAATGTTAAAAACCTCCTTCAAGAGATTAGAATTTTCCATGACTCTCGCTCTGGAACCTTATAGAAGGGTATTGAAGGAAGCTTGTCAAGCATCTAACTTTGCATGGATGTCCACCACGTGGACACAAGTGGTCGTGTTCAAGGAGTTAGATGGTTGATATCCTTGGAATATATCCATAGAAAAACCAGTGCAGATGCAATCTCTCTCGCATAGAAGGAGCCAACAGGGATGGACTCTATGTTTGCACTCCATGCCTTCATTGTATCCTATGAATGTGATGTATCTCATACACCCCTTTCTTATGCCTCAATAAATGTTAAGCTTCAATAAATGTTAACTCCCAAAGAATGGAATGAATCAGAGTTCACTGTTAATCCTTTTACCAACAACCATCCTAAACTTTAACATGTGGACATACATATGCAACTGGGTGATAGGCAAGTACAATTCATGAGACAATAAATTATTAATCCATCTGCAACCACAAGCCCACCCATATAACATGCACAAGCATGATCTATCTACAGAAGAAAAAAATAATAATCAGCACAAGATGTACCTTAATTTGGACGAGATGAGCTTCTAGTATTTCAGGTCCAGATAATTCACTAGAACAACCCGGCTTCACATGCAAACAAATATAAAAGATCAGTTTGTATGTAATTCCAGAGAAGTATTGAATAAAATAATGAAATACTTGCAGTGCCACATGGTGCACACAAGGAACGATCAAAAGCCCCAACAAACTAGAGAGACTACTATAGCAAAAAATGAAAAAAGAAAATGCATAATTCAGGATAGCAGACAACCACACAACAACAACATTAGGCAAGCTTCTCCGTAATGCTAAGTATAATGAACGGAACTTAGCATCAAGGTACAATATTCTGACAAAAAACAGATGTTTTAGTGGAATGAGAATGCAAAGCCTCTTGTTTCTTTCCATTTTTTTTTCTTTTCTTTTTTATGTATATGATATCTATGGGCATCCTCTATTAATTGGTCCAAAAAAGATGAACTCCCCCCTGAGTTTTTTCTTTTCCATGTTTTTACCATCATTAATACCATGAATTCCATTCATAAAGTTGCGCGTATAGCAGAAAAGTAAAAATAACCGCAAGAAGTGAAATAACGCCAAGCAAATGGCTCAACGGAGAGAGTCTTACAAGGCTGCGTAAAGAAGAGTCTACTACCAACTTCCTATTTCTGCTTTGACAAAAAGTCCACAAGAAAAAATACCTCACATCATTCACCCCTATTTTCAATGACTAATAGTTTATGCATATGAGTAATTGACTGAATGGGACAAAATTAAAATCCCAGTATTTCGAATGAACAAATAAAAATTAAAATTTTCACCTCACTGGATAAATAAAAAATTTAAATTTAAAAGAAAACCCCAGTATTTCAAATGAACAAAACTGTTACTACATATTACTGAACAATTAACAATTAAATATCTAAATATTGTCAAGAGACAAATAAATACATAAAATAAAAATTCACAATCAAAGCATATGACAACTTCTAATAGAACGATTTTTCTTTAAAAAAATACATAAGAGTTCGAAGGTATTTAAGGCCACCCTACCTGTGCAACGAAATTGGTGTGCATCACAACCAATAAGCAAAACAAGGCAAAAGCAACCACCAAAAAGACATACTCCAAAGCCACTCTGATCCTCGGCTTAAGCAATTGAGAAAGCTTCGTAGAACACCAGGCGTGAACACGCAGTAACATCTGCTCTAGATCCATTCTGACCTCTAATTTTTCTTCTTTTGCCCAAAATTTCTACAAAAAATCACCAGATATCAGTATGAACCTCATCTCCTTCAATCTGAATCCATTCCTTTTAAAGCTGTTCTCAATTCCAAGGTAAACCCCAATTTGGTATAATCCAAAATTCTAGGGTTTCAGCGATGAAAATGACAATTCTCCCTATGTAAACAAAATTATGTACCAAAATCCTTTGCTTTCTTCCAAATTCTACGTTTGAGCGTCCCTACAAGTAAAATTCAGGCCAGGCAACTACTTGACAACCTAAATTCTACAGTCGAATCTAGAATTCCAAACAACAACAAAAAAACAATGAAAAACTGATGGTCTTTCTTAATCCCAAAAGCAAAATAACTCGGCCTGTTTCAATTCACAAACCTGATCATCTAGGTTTTCAGCTTAAAACAAACTCCAACACTTGTTTCAATTTTCCAAATAATTTTCTGGTACTGAAATAAAACCATGGCAATAAACCAAAGAATCAAAGCGCCAGACCGGAGAAACACAAAAGAATTTCCCAGGTTCCCTAGTTAGAAGAAGCAACTCTGGGGTTCAGGAGACCACTCAGGGGCCACGTCCGCCATGAGTGAATACCACGAGCATTTTTTAATATAGGAAATGGATAATTTAGTGGGAAGTCGAAGAAAAACTAGGGCACAAATTTATAGGAAAATATAGAATGAGACTTGGGAATGGGCTGGGGCTGGGGGTCAAGGTGGTAGGTCCCCAAACACTAGTTACCATGTCACCACCTTTGTCCTTTCTCTTCCCACCGCTAACACCATCCCGTCGATACACCTTTGATACATAGTCGTCACAATAATTGTACCGGGCGGCATTGGATGCGAGGCGGTCACAATAACTATGATCATTGGATATGAAATTAGGGGGCTACAATTATTCGCTCAAACGTCAAAATAAATTTTATCAAACATCCCAACTATCAAATTTCACATTAAATAGTTGCAAAGAATTGTGACCGCTTTATATCAAATATACATATCGTTATTATACGCAACCGCTAAATTTATAGTCCTTAATAACATATTTTATGTGTGAGGGTAAGCGTACCATGATCCGTAGGACAATATAATCGCCTTAATTTGATTGTTTAAAGTTGCTATTAATCACGCCTTGTAGTATATGTTGGCTTGTAGAAGATTCCCTCGAATATTCTATATCATCTTCCATAGTGCCCTGTGAATATTGGTGATGATTTTTATTTGCTTTCCTGTATTGTTTCTCATTTGTATTACCTAAATGACAATAAAGGGAGAGGGAAGCTTATACAAAGTGTTGTTATGAAACTTTAGCAACTTTTAATGGTAAAGAGATGCTAAAGTTGCCTAATCTCTAAAAAACTGCGATTTACCTTCTAAAAATTGAGCTCCTTGAATTCCACTAGAATTCCACTAACATACACGAAAAGATTTCTCCTTCTAAATCAGCCCAAAAAAGAATAATAAAAAATCTTATGAGTAGATTAAGAAAATATTCTCTAGTCAAAGATTTATTAAATCAAGAAAAATTTCTCAAAATAACAATAATTGAAGATTTCACCAATATATTTTGCTTTAAATTCAGATGGGTGTGGTTTCTATAACGTTGTAACCTTAAACAATCCAATGAAGACGCACCTCCAAGTTTTATCATAATATGTAATATTGGTGTAAAAATTCGTAGAATTATCTGAAAATCTATTTTTCATATCTAATTACAGAATTTAAAACTCTAAAAATGGTTAAATCAAGTAGATCTATAAATATATAAAAATCTTGAAAATGGACGGTCTAGATAATATGTTGCAACATGCACTATTTATGAGACTCAAAATCTTTTTCTTTTTTTTCATAAGCATAATCTTGATGTCGAGATAATCAATAAAAAAACAACATTTTCCGATGAATTTTTTAGGTGCATCTTTAATTCTACATTTAAACATTGCTAACCTCATGCAAACTTTTTCCAATTTAAATACCCATGAATATACACATATCCATGATTTGGAAGAGTTTAAAGAGGTAAAACTAATAAATTGTTGAAAAGTTAGATGTATTTTGATAAATTTCTCTTAATAAAATATTCTCCATACAAAATATGATCATTTGTTCATTTTCCTAGTTGGCCGGCAATTAGGATTAGTTGTATTTTATCCTTTAAAATGATGGATTAGGAAAAGAAAAAGGGGGACTTCACTCCTAAATTAATGATCTACCTTGTAACAAGCATTTTGGACCATTTATTTTAATCTTTCACGTACTATTTATTTTTAATCTTTCACATAGCATTTTGGACTATTTATTTTAATCTTTCACATACCATTTAATCTTTCACATATCTTTCACTTCTCCTATACATCTCGGGGGGAGGATAGAACTTCTATGTTATAGGCGAAACATAAAAAGCTTTTCAATATGAGAAATGGGTTAGTCTTTTATCTATTTTCTATGGGCTATTTGAAATTGGTTACTTTTTATCTATATGTTCTATGGGTTATTTTGATGGGTTATTGGCCAAATCTATTACTCTATTTTATGATATATATCATCTTCTAATCTCAGCCACCCATTTCAGATCAATGGTTAAAAAGATGAGGGAAGATGCTGTGGGGGAGCTTTCCCATCCCTTATAGAATTGGAATGCCTCATTGGAAAGGGAGAATTTTAGTGTGGCCCTTTTATGGGATTGGAGGGCATAATAGAGAGAGAGAGAGAGACTTTAACCATCAAGTGTGAATTACAAATGCAAATCACTCAGATTTCAACGGTCCAGATCCCTCCACGTGGTCCAATCCAAAAGGCAAAACTACCTTCTCACAAGATAACATGACACTTGTAATCATCCCATTGGCCTATGAAGGATAACTCATCCAACAATGTCCACTAACTTTGAGAACCCTACAATCACCTCCCAATATATCTGCAACCTCATCTCTCTCTCTCTCTCTCTCTCCAAAACAAAAACCAAACCCATTCTCTCTCTCTCTCTCTAAAAGCACTCTTCACACCAAGCTCAAATGGCTTCTCTCACTCTCTCAACTCTTGGCTCAAGCATCGGGACCTTGAAACTCTCTGGTGTTTCTCCTAAGAGAGTGAACCCAAGTCATGGAAGCATGCCTGTGATAAAGGCATCAATGGCGGAAGAGAGCGAAAGCAACACAAGCCAAAGAAGGTCAGTGATGCTGGCCTTGGCTGCCACTGCAATGTGCTCAGCCATGGCTCCACTGCCACAGGTGGCTCTCGCAGCTGAGGGTGACTTCAAGCGAGGGACACCGGAGGCCAAGAAATACTATGCACCTGTCTGTGTCACCATGCCGACTGCTCGTATTTGCCGCAAATGAGGTTGGGGATGAAAATGTGATGTTTTTATTGTTTCTCTAAACTTTTCTATGAGAAGATCAAGAATTCTTGGGACCTTTGAATGCATGAGTGCGTATGCATGTAGGTATGTATGTACTTATGTATGCAATTGGGAAATGCAAATATGGAGTTCAAGCAAGTTTTGAATTGTTGTTTTAACTAAGCAATGGGATCGTGTGTTAGGAGTTTGTTTATCTTTGGTATAAGAATGTCACAATGAAATTAACGGCTAGAAATGTACTATTTTTTACTTGTAATTTGAGAAAAAAGTTTCAAGTGCAACCAATGACACACCATTAGCTCCTGAATTTCATACCATACAATAAATGGTAATTGTGACTTTCTTGTACTATAGATAAATGACTGTACGAAAGATTGTAAAAACTGGAATTTTGAAAATAAAAAGTAGCCTATGCATTGTGTCCCCCGATGTATCAAATATCCATCTTTAAGATAGATATGAAATTGTGATCCCTCTTGAAAAAATAAAATCTACCTGGTCAAATATTTTATCACATTAAATTTTTTTTTTGGATTTTAAAAGTTTTTATTTTTTATATGTTAATGGTCTCCATGATGGAGATTACATATATCTAAAAAAGTAGGTGCAAAATCCATCTAGACATTGGATAAAAAAGAGGGACCGCGTATTTGCATGTGAGTGCTACGACACGTAGAAACCTTGTCCTTTACACAATGCCTTGCCACATAAATAGAATAAAATTGGCTTGGAAATGTCGAGTTAAGGCTAGGATGGCTTGAGTTTGGCTTTGGACATGCAAATTTTGTGGATTAAATTGAAATTCAAATAGAAAACAGACGGTGTAAAATGGCTTTCTTATGCATCTTGATTAAGGATCGTCCATAGGTTAGCCAAGGTTCCGTATCAAATTGAGATAAAGGCCAAATAAACAATTAAATAAAGGGATTGTATACAATTAGACTATTTACCTTATGTGAAATCTACTAGTTTTGGTGTGTCACAAAGTTTGAGAAATTTTTTTTTGAATATTGAGTTTGGCCATTTGAATAAATGCAGCCACCCAATTTCATATGATAAATTTGTGACCATCTTGTATAAAAGGTAAATGGTTTCATTATCTATTTTTTCTTAAATAAATAAGCCAAATATTACAAGCTGGGAGCTTATCCTACAATCACTTATTTTTGATATAACCCTATTTATGAATATTTTTAGGTCTTTAAATTTTGCGGATGTAGCCTCTTCAACCTGACAACTTCAAGAAAAGAATTCATAAATTTTACATGTGCTTGGAAAAGGTCCTAAGGTTAATATGAAAGTTCAAACTTTAACTGTCAGATTTAATGTTGAGTAATACTTGCCACGAATTTCCAAATTGAAAAAAATCCCCCCCCCCCCCCATAAGTATTTTGCCAAATGGAGTAAGTATATAGTGTTCTCTGATGAGAGAACATTATGCACGTTATTATCTATTGTTGTGACAGAACGCCTCTTTTACACGTGTGCACATGCATATACATATTTGTGCAAAGCAACAAATTTTCCTTACATGCATCCAATGTACCTTACATTATTTATTGCACGCATACAATTAACTACTATTACACTTACTCCCTCGAGCAAAAGACCTACTTATCAAAACTCAAATGAATAAATAATGATAATTAAACCATGTTTGGCGCTGCCATTTATTAACAAATAATCACATTTTTCACCCCCTTTATGAAAAGGCCCAAAAATGCTCTCTACCTGTTTTAAAGAAAATTAGAACGGCCTTAATTCAAAATCATTGACATTCTTTCATAAATATATCGGACTATCCAAACAGGGCGTAGAGGTCACTTCCTAAAATCTACCTTAGTGAGCCTAGTAAAAGAGAGTCGAGGAGCAAAATGAAATGAAGAAAAAACCACAAATGAAGCAAGAAAAAGTGGGGATTAAACAATTAGTGACACCCATATGGGGGAATGTATAACATACAAAATGGTTTATGGCAGTGTTAGTAAAAAAAAAAGAGAAAAAGTTAGATGCACAAAATGAAATGAAGAGAATCACAATTCTGCAAGAAAAAATGGGAATCAAAATTTTTTTTTGGAAAAATAATAGTAGGGACCATAGGCACAGGAGGCTCATCTCATTTTTGCGGTAATTCCTTACAAAATCGTTAGGCTTCCATTCTCAAGCCGACTCAAGCGATTTCAAGTTGGCTCGACAAATTTGAAGCTCTCTAAGAGATCCCAAAACAATTTGTTTGATTAAAAAGAAAAAGAGAAGAAATCAAAATTTGTAATTTTGGATGTATTTGAATCAAATATCAAAAGTCCTTGATTCGTCTCTCATTTTTAACCGGATTAGTTAAAATTGCCCCAACATGTTTCTAATACATTGATCTAGAACACGATCTAACTTTTTTAAATAAATCTGTAAGGTTGAGTTTTGGTTTTTTCCTATCATTTTTTCTGTCATTTTCTTCCCATAGTGTTTTTTTTTTTATGTTAATTTTTTATTTGATATTGATTTGTAGCTCCTACTATGTGAGATAAAGTATTTGGTTTTCACTATTTGATTTAATACATATATTTTTTGTCCAATTTTTCCTTTTTTTTTTTAATGGCCGAGTTTGTCGATTCAATTTTGCTACTTAGCCATTTTAGCTCTGAACAGTGGATGATTGGTTAAAGAAAAAAGTTTATTTAACGGTGAGGCTCTTAACAATCAAATTAAGGCGCACATCTAAAATTCACTAGAAGAGGTTGTTTCAATGCCCATAAATCCTCAAATGATAATCTCAACCTCAAGATGCATGGATATGAGAAAAAATATATTTAAGTCGAGGAAATAATGCATCTTGTAATGCATTTTCTAAACCGTCAATTATCAAGTGTTTGTAGATATTCATGATTTACACAAATTTTGAAGCTTCAAATTTTATAATTACGGATAAAAAAAAATTTTCAGACCATCACAAAGATTTTCAATACTAAAGCAACATCTTTCAACCCCATTTGAAGGTGCGCCTTACTTTGATTGTTTAAAGCCTCAGCCTTATATAAACCCCACTCGCCATTTACATGGGAGGTGAACCCTTCCCTTGGCTGAATGTTTATATGAGCCGTCCATCATTAGTTGTGAGACGGTTAACGTTATAAGCAACACATACACGTTGCGCTACCTACATAATACTGCATTCTAAGCAGAGCTTAAAACAATGGATAGATCAGGTTCAACGATTATGATCCAGATCAACCGATTCCACGAGGTTGATTGACAATGAAAGCTTAAATAAGAAAATCATTGTCATCGTCAGATCTTTTTTTCAACTATTTGAGGTATATTACATGAACCCTGACCTACCATTACGCTTTATTAAATGTCACACTCTCAATGAAGCCATAAGTCATCATATCTTTTATCAATACTTCCAACCATGTCATTTTAGGCCTACTCTTGGCCCGTTTTTAACCTACCACTTGAACTAACTCGCACTTCCTAACAGGTGTTGTACTGAAGTTACGCCACACATGACCAACCTACCTAAGTCTACTTCTTAATAAAAAATAAAAACCAATGTAAATCACATGATTCCAAAGCTCCCAAACACTAGATTGTGCCCCTACCAATTCAGATCCGGACTAGAATCAATATTTTTATAAACCCTAATTCAAATTGAGCGATTATAAATAGTTTTAATTGCCATGAAACATGTTGAACTTATGAAAACCAGTCAAAACCATAAAGTAACTAAAGTGTCTCAGTTAGCATAGGGTAGATAGGATCGGGCATGAAACACTTTCGCAATTGCTTGACGCGGGAATGGGCAATGGGAATTCCGAATGCAAATGAGCATTCTTTTAGAAAATTCTTTTGGGATGAAAAAAAAAGAAAGAAAATTTGAACCGATGACTTTCAAGAAAATAAAGTTGGCTGTTTTGATAACAAGCGCGGAAAGGTTCTTAGCCACCGGTGACCGGCTCAACGAGCACCTTTGGGCGATGGTTTTTCATCCTCTCTTTCCCCTTAATGGATATGCCCACTATCTTTTCTATAGTTTTAAAAGGATGTGGTTTGCATAAGGTTTCAATATTAAACAAAACCCATTAAGGCACACTTCTAAATTTTTTCATAAATGTAATTTTGATATAAAAAATTATTAGGATGGCTTGAGTATCTATTTTCATATCTAATTATAAAATCTGAACTCTAAAAATGATTAAAATCAAGTAGATCTATAAATACATGAAAATCTTGAAAATTGACAGTTCAAATAATATATTATAAGATTCACTATTTTGCGGACTCGAAATCGTTTTTTCTTTTCATATTCATATATCTCGATGTCGAGATGGTCAATTAGAGGGTTTTCCAACATCCAAATAACCTTTTATGATGGATTTTTTGAGGTGCACCTTTGATTCTACAATTTAAGGTCGCAACCTAATATAAACTTTTTCCATTTAAAAAATTTACACAATTACATGTGTTTTTGTTTTTTTGTGGCGGACCAAACCGTTCAGTGGTCCTATCAATGGTCCCAATGAGGACATTGTTACAAATCCCAAGCGATGGTAACCTTAGGAAATGTAAGTCTTACCAAAACATTTCGTGTGATTGAATGGCGATTTGCCAACCCCGAAATATTTGTTGCTCCTGTAGGAGCATATTGTGCATTTGCTCCTCGGGTTGAACTCAAGATCGAAATAGTTTTTAGACTCACAAATTTTGGGATATAACGTCTTGAATCTAATAATCATCTTTAACGAAAAAAAAAATTGTGCCTACAAAAATAACATCACGAGAATTTGTCCAATTTTTTAGGGCAAAATCGAGGCGCTTCGATTACTCAAACTCCTTTTTTTTTTTTTTTTCCATTAAAAATATTCATCAGGTTATATATAAGGAGATTCCAAAATTTTGGATAAAAAAATTCTCCCAAATAGCTCTTTTAGTTGAGGGAGTTTTTGTACAGTATGCTCCCTGTGGGATCCACGCACCCTTTGCAAAAACAAGCCTCGCCACCATATAATGCGGGGAAAGATTTTGGATGTTTTTGTGCACTTACAAGCTTTTCTATGTTAAGTTCAGCGCACGATTGCCCAGCGTGTCGTGAAAAATAAATAAAACACGATTTATCAAAATTCAAATATCTGATTTCATATAATAGAAAAAGTACAAATCAAAATCAACATATTAAAGTAGAAAGGAAAAGTTTATATAAGGGTGAAGCCCTAAACAATCAAATTAAAGCGCATCTCAAAAATTCATTAGAAGAGGTTGTTTCGATGCCCAAATATCTTCAAATCGAACGTCTTGACCTCAAGATGTATGAACATGAAAAAAATGGATTTAAAGTCTTGAAAATAATGCATCTTGTAAAGCATTTGCTGGATCGTTAATTTTCAAGATTTTCAAGTATTCATAGATTTTCTCGATCTATACTATTTTTAGAGTAATGATCCTATGAGACCCTCTCACACCCATGTGTGTAGAACCCCAAATGATCACTATTAAATTTGATACAGATCTCTATAAAGGTTATCACATGGTTGTGGGACTTGACTTCTTTAGAGATCTGTACCAAATTTAATGGTGATTATTTGGGGTCCTACACACATGGGTGTGGGAAGGTCTCGTAGGATCATTAATCCTATTTTTAAAGCTTTAAACTTTATAATTAGATATGAAAGTAAATTCTCAAACCATCACAAAGATTTCCAATATTTAAACAACATATTTCGACACCATTTAAAGGTGCACCTTACATTGATTGTTTAGGGCCTCAGCCTTATAAACTATGCCTAAGTAGAATACTCTATGCGAGGAAAATGATAGGAAAAAATGGCAAAAAATAAATTGCTGTTAATTCTATAGATTTTTTTTTGTTTTGATTTAAAACAAAAAATTTATGGGTTTTGTAGATCAATGTGATAGGTACATTTTAAGACAAATTGGTGAAACAATGAAAAAGAAATAAGAGATTTTAGAATTTGGATTAAAAAAAGGCAATAAATTTTATAAATCGGTAAAATCACATGTTTGATGCCAAAAACTAACCAGATATCAAACTTGGCCCAAAAATATTTGTTTTAGAACTAAGCCCAGATTAATAAAGATATTGGTTTAAAAATCAATCAAGGGACAAAAAATGTGGGGATTCTAAGAATGCCAGATGAAAAAATTGTAAACATTATTTTGTTATTTTTTCATGTGGAATAGGGGGTACAAGGCAAATCACCCGATACCCAGGTGAGACCAGCCATGTAGCTCGCCTTTCCCAATCCAAATATGGTGATTTCGAGTCTGATACCCGGGTGAGACCAGCCATGTAGCTCGCCTATCCCAATCCAAATATGGTGATTTCGAGTCTGCTCGACTATTTTTTGAAACTTACTTATCTATAACATTCTCCTTTTTGGATGACTATTCACATGCAAGGACCCCTCGGAGAAAGAATCATGAGGTCACATGTAAATACCTGAATGAGGTTGTATTTTGTAAGGGGATTGTCTATAAAGAAAACATTTATCTTTTGTACATAGAGATCACAACCATTTAGACACATTGATGTCAAAGTTGGATAAATTTTTTTAGGAACTTTGTGTCTATTCAACGACACTCTTACAACCGCCTATTTTAAATTTTAAGAGGCAAAAATGATTGTGACCTCAATGTACAAAAAATAAATAGTATCTTTACATACAATCCCCTTTATAAATAAGCTTTTGTGTGCAGTCGGGAGCATCCTATCAATTTACTCCCTTAGAGAAAATGCAATATATGAGCACTCCAAACCTACTCCTTTTTTATTTTTTTGAATGTGGAGGAATGGGTTCCAAGAGTGCCCAAACTGTGGTTAGTATACGGATAACAAGAGGACGTAAAAGTGGGACCTTTGTACAAAATGTAAAGTAGGCAGTCACTTTTTAAATATCGATTTTCTAAAGGATTTATGTATAATTTTTTATATTAAATGTACTAAAATATACTCATTTACGTAAAAAAAATCTGGAAGTATTTTTAGGACCTCAAATTTCAAAGATGTAACCTCTTCAACTTATCCACCAACCCTCTTTGGAATAAAGAAAAAAAGAAAAATAAATTCATCAATGCATTAATAAATAATGTCTTAATATTCAATGCAAACAGTCCAATATCTGAAAGTGAGCTATAGGATTAGAAACTCAAAATTCAATCTTTTTTCCTATTAAAATACGCATTACCTATTGGGGTGGCAATGGGTCGGGTCGGGGCCGGATCTAGACACGATTGAACCCAATCCAAAAATAACAAACATATATTTAAATGTTATATCGAATATATTATTTGAATATTATAACTAAATATATATATAATTATATTTATTTAAATATTATTAAAAAATATTATATATTAAATATTTTTTATATAATAACACTATTCGGGTTATGCCCACATGGACCCATACCTATACTTGGGCCGGGTTTGGTCTATGTCGAGGTCCATTGCCACCCCTAATCACCCGATGATATTTATTTCAAAGACTCATCTAATTGTTTTAAAGTGGATCCTAAAATCTTAGATGAAGGTAATTATTAAGCGGATCCTAAAATAAAAATTTTAGACTAACGTAATTGTTCTATAGAACTACAATAATTTCGTTTGGTTTTGTGTTTTTGTTCTTGCTTTCTTCAAAGGAAATAATAGGGCAAAAATCTACAACTAAATATTATTATAAGTATAAATAATATGCCATCAATTTCATTCATGGATCCGTGGCGCAATGGTAGCGCGTCTGACTCCAGATCAGAAGGTTGCGTGTTCGATTCACGTCGGGTTCAAGCCCGATCCAATTCTGGATCCCTTTTTTTTTTTTTGTTCTTTCCAAGTTCATTAAAAAAAGTCTAAAATATTATCAGTTCCAACAAAAAAAATCTAAAACGAAAAAGTAAAGTCATAATTATTACATTTTTTGCATACACACGAGGCCAGATACTTTCATGCCCCAAGTTTTGGGCTCAAACCATCATTGTTGGTGGAGAAGTTTCGAAATCGCATTCTCCATGGGTTAAAAATAAAATTGCCTCAAGATTGAGAAGAAATCCTCCACTTTTTGAAGAGTGAGATTGTAGTGTTATATTCCTCAAAATTCAATTTGTTTTCATTTGAACATAGTCATCTAGTAATTTTTATGGATGTGGTTCCCAAAATTTTGGATATTTTTTTCTCCAAATAAGTACTCCCATGGAGGGAGTAAATATACAAAATACTCCCATGGGGGGTTGAAGGGTGTATATTACTCAAAATTCAAAACTTTTTCTTTTGAAACATAAAAAATCGATTTTGAAGGGTGAGATGGTAGTGTTAAATTACTCAAAATTTGGAACTTTTTCTTTCGAACATAATGGTTCCCAAAATTATTGGATAAAAAATAAATTCCAAATAAATATTTTGATCGAGGGACTAAATGTACAGCATAATCCCATGGGAGCTTAAAGGGTGAGTTCATAGTGTTATATTTTAAAAAATTCATAAATTTTATTTTGAATATGAAAAAAAAAAAAATCCTAAGCAGATAAAGTATATTCAGACTCATAGATTATATGTTATCTGTTTAAGCAAAAATGAGACATGAAAGTGTACAGATCTATACCATATTAAATGCATTAAGAGTGATGATCAAATATTATTGGTGAGGGATGAATAGGTTGTAAAAATGAGAGTTTATTTTCAAAAGTTATTAAATGACAAACAAGATGGGAACATAGCAATAGCAAGAACTGGCATATATGAGGGCGGAGGTCATTGATGTATTCATAGGGTTGGGCTATCAAAAGTTAACTTATTTTAAAAAGATAGAAAAGGCCCTAGGACCAAATGGTATTCCGACAGAGGTTTTGAAGTGCACGAGGGAGACTGACATTGATCGGCTGATCGACACGTTCAATAAGGTGTTGAAAACAAAAAAAATGCTAGATAGATGGAATAAAAATAGTGGTACCTATTTACAATAACAAATGAGATATATAGAATGTGCAAACTATAAAGGGATCAAACTTATGAGCCATATAAAGCCATCGAAGATGATTACCGATTTACAATAATAAATGAGATATACAAAAATGTGTGAACTATCGAGGGATCAAACTTATGATCCACGATATGAAAGTGTGGGAGAGAGTGATGAACAACGACTATGGCATAAAACGAGTGTATTAGAAAACCAATTCAGTTTTATATCAAGGAGGTTAACAACTGATGTTATTTTGTTACCTAGTCAATTGATTAAGAAGCTTAAGGCAAAAGAGATAGACCTCCATATGATTTTTATTAATCTAGATAAAGCTTATGACTAAGTACCTTGATATTTGATTTGGTAAGTATTGGAAAAGAAAATAATATCCATACACTATATCGACTTGGTGAGAGATATGTATGAATGAGCGTTAATTAGTATACAAACAACTAGTATAGAGATGCACGAGTTTCTAGTGGCAATAGGTCTACATCAGATGTCATCATCGAGTCCTCACCCCTTTTATCCTAGTTACAGATGAATTAATTAAGCATCTACAAGATGAGGTACTGTTGTACATGTTATTTGCGGACGATATAGCTTTGATCAATGATACTTAAAATGGCGTTAACACAAAGTTAGAAGTTAAAATGGATGCTTTAGAATCTAAATGTTTTAAGATTAGGCAAACTAAAAAAAAAAAAATGAAATGCAAGTTTAGTAACAATAGAAGTACAGACGAGGAAATAGTTAAGATTGACAGTCAAGAAATACAAAAAAAAAAAAAGCACACTTTGATATATTGGGTCAATAATCTTGGAAATGAGCTTGGTGGGCGAAGTAGAGATGTGCAATTGAAGTTTTATGTCGTCGTTGCATACTTACAAAGCCGATGGGTATAAAAATAATTGTGAGACCAGCTTTGCTTTTATGGGGCGGAATGTTGAGCAGTCAAGAACCAACATACCTATAAAATTAGTATAGCTGAGACGAGGTATGTTGAAATGGATGAGTGGCAAAACAGTAAATAATAGAATTTGAAATTAATACATTTAGGAGAATTTAGATGTGAAATAAATGGGCGACAAGATGAGAAAAATTAGACTTAGGTGGGTTGACCATGTACTACGCAAACTCAATACAACACCAAGTAGCAGGTGCATGTTAGTTAAAGTGGAAGGCTAAAAAATAACAGGGGATAGGTCCAAAAGTACATGGTCAGACGTAGTGAGAAAATATATGGCGGTTTATGACCTCACCAAGGGTATAACCCTCAATAAAGTATATTGACGGACCACAATTCGTGTAGCCGAGTTCCATTAGTTGGAAAAAAGCTCTGACAATGATGATGACAAGAGAAAAAAAAAATTGCTTCAAGGTTGAGAAGGGTAAGATTGTTCTGTTGTATTACTAAAAAATCAGAACTTTTTTTTTTTCTTAACATAATGATCTAGTTCTTTTTTTTTTCTTTTTCTTTTTTTGTGGTTCCCAAAATTTCAGATCAATTTTTCCAAGTATTTTCACCGAGGGAGTAAATCATAAATCTACATAATACTCCCGGGTGCTTGAAGGATGAGATCAGAGCGTTTTATTACTCAAAATTCTAAACTTTTACTTTTGAACATACAAAAAAAGTTGCCACAAGATTGAGAAGAAACGGGCCAAATTTTGAAGGGCGAGGTCGAATGTTGTGCTACTCAAAATTCGAAACTTTTATTTTGAACATTGTTATCTAGTTATATTTTTGTGGTTCCCATAATTTTGGGTCAAAATATTTTTTCAAAAAAATATTTTGGGAGTAAATGTTCCAAACACTAAAGTGGGAGCCTCAAGGGTGTTATAGTATATTACTCCAAAGGAAATTTGTTTCATGCGGGCTGGGCTGCATTTCTACATATGCAGTTAAAAAAGTGTAAAGTATCCATTTTAAAAGATAGATGCAAGTTGGTGTTCCATCTAAAAACAATGGAAACTAACAATCCATATGTTTTATTACTAGAATTATTATTTCTAGTCGTTAAAAGTTATTTATTTATTCATATTCATGATCTCCAAGTTAGAGATTACATGTATTTAAAAGTTAAGTCTTAAAATCCATCTAAATAATAGATTTATTACGAGGATTGCATTTCTACATATACGGGTTTGGCCGTATAGAAACTCGGTCCTACTAAAAAAGAAGTAAAAGTTTTTATTTTGAATATAATTATTTAGTAATTTCTATGTGATTCCCAAAACTTCACAAAAAAAAAAAAAATTCCACTACAAAATACTCGCTTGGGAGTATAATAATTTTTGAAGGGTGAGAATGTGAGATCATAGTATTATACTACTTGAAATTGGAAACTTCATTTGAACATAATCACGTGGTTCCCAAACTTTCGAATCAAAATATTATTTTTGTCTAAATAAATCTGCTGAACGAGGGAGTAAACAAAATACTCCCGCAAGAGCTGGAAGGGTGAAATCAAAGTATTATATCACTCAAGATTCTGAACATTTTCTGTTGAACAAAACCGTGTGGTGATTTTTGTGTGGTTCCCAAAATTTAGTGTCCTGGCAGAGGGAGTAAGAGTACAAAGTACTCACACGGGAGCATAATATATATGTCCAAAAATAAATAACTGTAGCAAGTCAAATTTCTTAGTAAGAGTACAAAGTGAGCATAATATATATGTCCAAAATTAAATAACTGAAGCAAGTCAAATTTTTTAGAAAGAGTACAAAGTGAGCATAATATATATGTCCAAAATTAAATAACTTAAGCAAGTCAAATTTCTTAGTAAGAGTAGAAAGTGAGCATAGCATATATGTCCAAAATTAAATAACTAAAGCAATTCAAATTTCTTTAGAAGTGTGGTGATTTTTGTGTGGTTCCCAAGATTTAGGGTTGTGATTGAGGGAGTAAGAGTGCAAAGTACTTCCGCGGGAGCATAAGATACCTATCCTAAAAAATGCGGTGAGCGTGGATCGAACACGCGACCTTCAGATCTTCAGTCTGACGCTCTCCCAACTGAGCTATCCCCGCATTTCTGTACGTGTAAGCTATTAAATATTAACTATTCTAAAAAAACAAAGTTTATATAGAGCCGAGGCTCTAAACAATCAAATTAGAGCCTACCTCAAAATTTTCATTAAAATAAGCTATTTTGATGCCCAAATATTCTCAAATTGATCATCCCGACATCAATATGCATGAACATTAGAAAAAAATAGATTTCAAGTTTTGAAAATAGTATATTTTGTAACACATTTTTTGGACCGTCAATTTTCACGTTTTCATAGATCTGTCGATTTATACTATTTGTTAAGCTTTAAACTTTATAAATAAATATGAACATATATTTGAAGGCTATCACAAATATTTTCAGTATTGAAACCATATTTCTTGACACTATTTGAAGCTAGGCTCTAATTTGATTCTTTAAAGCCTAAGCTCTATACAAACTGCACCCATTATAAAAGTTATACGCTAGCACTTGCATTTTGTACAGTATGCTACATCTTTCCCATCCATTAGATATCAACAAGGAATGGTTGCAAAGGTGTCAATTTTCTTGATTTGCAGTCCGTTGGGAATATTTGACAAACTTTTAACGGAGAAATGTGTCCAAGTATTCAATGCTGACAACATTCAGTAGTAAAGACGGGCCAACACCATGAAGAATATAATGTTGGCGCCTTAAACAAGGTGCACTTCTAAATGATGTTGAAAGATACAGTTTCTATGTGTTAGAACTATGTTTTTATATTTAATTATGAAATTTAAAGCCTTGATAATAGTGTGGATCAAACAAATTTACATATATTTAAAAGTTAATGTTCCAAATAATACATTGCAGGACATAGCATTTCCAAGAGTCGACAATCACATTATTTTTCACATCGATAAAACTTGAGGTCGAGATAATTAATTGGGGAGTTTTTTTATGTGAGAACAATCATTGTCCAATGAGTTTTGAGGTCCACCTTATTTCTATATCATAAGATTGATGCTTATATAAATGTTTTGCTCTAATAAATTATCACCTACTTAAATAAAAAGTTCACATTGATTTTTTTTTTTTTGGGTAATTCAGTGGGAAGTCAGGCCCCTACTATTTTTTTTCATATAGTATAGGAATTAGTTTTGAATATATTAGTGGAGTGGTGTCAGTGATAATGGAAACCACAACATGCTGACTAAGATGTAGGGGTGCTACCACTACGATCCTAATACCTTTCTCAAAGTTCTATTCAAGAAATATTAGGACTTCGAATTATTTTCTTGATTGTTGATGATGAGCAATAAATAACATATTTTGGAGATTTTGAGGTCCCCCCTTCCATTGTTAGAAAATGAAAAATTTATGTCGATCCTTTAACTTCTATTATTAAAAAAAAAATCTACTAAAATTTGTTTTTATACACCCATATTTTCCTCTTTTTATATTATCCCAAAATGCTTGAACCTAGGTTCAAATTTGCTATTTGGAACTCCATATAGCACTTCAAACGATCAAGGTATGGTTCAAGGCTGAATTCCAACTAATTCACTTGGATCTCGAAAGTTTGAAGTGAAATATCTAAAGTTCATTATAAAAAAGGAGTTCTTTTGGATCTTGGCTTGAAATTGCTTTCACTTCAGACCTTTAAGGTTTTGTAAAATGGATATTTTGGAAAATAAAAAGTATATGTATGAGTCTAAAAAAAATAAAAAATTAGAGGAGCTTTTTTAATAGGATGCAACTTCTAAAAAGCCTAGGCTTTTTAAAAACAAAGTAATACCTCATCTCGAATCATCGTATGCAAAGCAATTTGGGCATACAAAATCTCACAATAGCTCTATAATGATATCACACCTATGGTAAAAAGAAATCAGAATTACTTAAATTCTTATGATGTGAAATCTGATAACTTGGTTGTGTGGTAAAGTTTGAGAAAGCTTATTTTGATTTTCGGCTTGGTCAATAAAATAAATACAGGCACCTAATTTCATATCTAAAGGTCAAGATTAATTATGACTATTTTGTACCAAAAATAAATTATATTATTATATATTTTATAAAAAAAAAAAGATTGTCTATAATAAGGCTATTTACCTTTAGTACCAAAAAGTCATAAGTACTTATAATCTTAAAATGTGAAATCCGTTAGCTTGAATGTGTTGCAAAGTTCGAGAAAACTTTGATTTGTTGATTTTGAACCATTTGTTTTGCCCGAGGTATGAAAGGTACAATTTGGTCCTAAGGACCACTGTATACCAGCCAATAAATAAATGACCGTAAAAGTGGCAAAAGAAGAGGCGCGCGTACCACTGGCGCGCGTACCACTGTGCCAGGCCGCATTTTTTCTTTCAAAACATGGCAGTGCAGATAGCAAAGAGGAGCCCCAAGCCCTAAATCTAAAAATGCTGGAAAGTAAACCTTAACATACCAAAATAATGGTGGTTTAGGGTTTTCCTGAGAGACCCAAGTGCTATGCTTCAAACCTAATCTGTCGAATGAACCAAATCATCACGACATTGCGCTGGTAATGGTGATTCTAGGGGTTCTCAGTGGCAAGAGTGAACTGCTCTTTCCAAACCCTAAGTTTAGCATGAACGAAAGGCATATGGATAATGGCTGTTTAAGGGTTGTTCCGTAAGATTATTGTTGCTTTTCTCTAGCTCTAATTATTTGAGGAGTCGAGACTTATTTGAGCGAGTCAAGACCAGTTTACACCAGGCTGGTAATAGGGATTTTATCTTCGAAGTTGGTGCCATTTTCCATCTATTATCTTAAACGAAGGGAAAATAGAAACCACGGTGGAAATTCTGGGGAATTATTGACCAATCACTTATTCAGTTCTGTGATCGATGGCTGGAAACCCTAAATCCATGGCCGCTTTTAATCTCACGCCTCATAAGGTCTCAGTGTGCATCCTGATACAGTTGTATTCCTCGCCAGCTTCCGGTCCAGTTCCTTTTCCATTCTTGACGATCCCCCAACACAATCGGTTTGGTGTTTTCTTGTTCTCATTGACAAAGGTGCAAATGCAATTAAGCGTAACTGTGAATTGCTTAGGAACTATACTCTTTCCCATAAATTTTTGCTTTCTATAGACCTCATGCATTGTCTTGGACCAATTAGTTCAAGGCAACTGTGGATTTGGAATTCGAAAACTGTTTGCTCTTTTGAGAAATGGTTGTTTTCCACTGCAAATCATCAAAGAAATAAAACTTGCATGTCACAATATTTGTGATTAGTTATTATGTTTAGAACCACTTTTTCGTAGTATGGTTTACGGTAGACATGAAACGACTTTTCACAGTCATGCTACTATTAAGATTACATGTTGAGCTAGGTGGTAAGAATAAACTTGTAGTCATAATGGTTGGCCAAGTTACTCGGTGAGTTGCTTAGATTTGGCTCCTTGCCAAGCCGAGATGGACTTTTTACACTGGGTGGCAGACGGGTTGGTGGTTGACGCAAATCGGGTATGGCTATGAGTCCATGTGTTGGACCCGGTGGGTCGGATTGGGTCCAAATGGCTTAGACCCAACCTGGGTCGGGTCCAGGAGTGGGACCGACTTCGACTTGGACCCTATCGAGTCGTGTCCGGTTGGGTCTAGCTCTGGCCCGACCCAGTATAAAATATATATAACATATAATGTACAAAATAAAATATTTATTTTTATTTTTAATTACTATACTCAGGTCGAGGTTGCGTCTGGGCTGCGGTTGACCCGGACCTGAAATGTTGCCACCTGTATTTTTACAATGACTTTTGAGTTTTTCTTGTCATAAATTTTCCTATTTTTTTTATTGTTATGAAATGTCTACATCTATGAATCAGTTTTTTCTAAATCCATTTTTTATTTATGAAATAGTTTATATAAGGTTGCAACCTTATACTGTTGAAGTAAGGTGCACCTAAAAAATCCTCTAGAAGAGAGTGTCCCAGCGTTGGAGAACTCTCCAATTGATGATCTCGACCATGAGATGTATCGATATGAAGAAAATAAAATAAAATTTAAGTCCTAAAAATTTTGCGTCTTGTAATAAGTTATCTAGACCGTTTATTTTCAAGATTTTAAAGTGTTTATAGATATGTTCGATGTGTACCATTATTGAAATTTTAAATCCCATAACTAAGGATGAAAATTGATTTTCAAGTCATCATAAGATTTCCAATACTAGAATTACATCTCCAAGCAAATTTTAAAGGTGTGCCTTACTTCTATGGAATAAGGAGGGCGCCTTATACAAAACTCACTGTTTTCTATGTGTGTGTTTGTGTGTGTGTGCGCGCTTGTGCGTGTGCATGTGCGTGTGCGTGTGCGTGTGCGTGTGCATGTGCGTGTGCGTGTGTCTATATATATATATATAGCTTTATTGGACTTTTTATTTTGTCTTTGGTTTTGTTTCACTTTTACAAATTTTATTTTTGTTTTCTAATTTCTTTGTTAGGGCCTTTTGGGCCATGGGCACTACTCGACCCAGTCCATCGGAATCGGCCAAGTTACTTAGCTTGAGCCAGGGGCCGAATCCGAGGCCCGAGCCGACTTTAAAAACATTGATCAGTTCAAATGGGCATCATTATGTTAATGGTACGGCATACAGGTTTGATTTTAATAATCAGAATGTGCAATCAAATCATGATTCCATGTATATGTATGCTGAACAATTATGAACTCTCCTTAAACTGGTGGCATAATGCATGCATCACAAATAGGTAATCCATGACAGTACTGCTAGTTAGTTAATTAGCTAAACTTTAGAAAAGAGACATTTTTCGTATAGATTAACAACCTAATAACAGTGATTGCATGTTTTGCTATGCTTATTTCTTCTGACTTGATTCTATCCTTTGTTAAGGGCATATATGAGGTATTGGATCTTCTGCTTGTTCTAAAAGATAAAATTGAACTGACAACCTCTTTTGGACTTTCAATTGATGTTCGCGTTGCTTCTTGTAGGCTTGTGATAACTTTTTGGAGCCACCATTGGAAGAACTTATCTCACAACTCAAAGCCACTGCAGATGAACTAAATGAGTATTTTCTTGAGCAATTAACGAGTCGTCTCTCTTCACTAACTTATCCTGATGATCTCCATAATTTTTTCATCAGTTTGCGAGGTGAGAATTTGGTTTATTCAGCACTTTGGGTTCATGGATTTTTACTAATACTAGCGAGAATTTTATTATTGTTCTTTTCCTTTACTTCACTTGTTCTTGGGAATGCTGAAACAGGACAGAGTGAAGATAATCAGATCCTATTGGATCCAAATAGCAACTTGGGCTTGTTCATTCGCCGTTGCATATTGGCCTTTAATCTGCTGCCTTTTGAGGTATTTCAATAGATTTTGTCTTGTTCAGACGTGCCATTTTCATAATATACGAGCTCATTTTCTGCAGTTAGTTTTTCATGGATATATTTAGCACCTATATTTGGCACCATATATGCAAGGATCTATTCAGAATTCCTTGTTATAACTATGCATTTTCCATTCTATTAAGTTGATTCCAATGCTCTCTGTCTCCATATTCATCTTGCCTATTTCTTCTAAGCTCCTAAACTGCTAGCATATGAAGTTTTTTGAGGGACAACCTCACGTGCTTTTCAGAAAAAACTTTTATATCTTGAATTTGTTTAGAACGACACTTCGAAACTATTTTGTTATTATTATTATTGTTTTTTAAGCTTACTAAAAAAAGGTTGCAATGGGAGGGTACACGCCTCCTTTTTTTTTTTTTTTTGGCTGTATCATTGATTTGGCTGATATTGATGATCTGGATCAGAGTCTGTGGGTAGACAATCCACCCACTGATCCATTTGTTAAAACCAATGGTTTAAAAAGCGGATCGGTGACCCGAATCGGGCACCTCAAAAACCGATCCGGATAGGGAATTGGCTGAATCGGTCGGATTAAAGCTTCAAAAAAATTCAAAAAAATTATTAAAATTCATTATAAATGTTGTTTTTTAGGAATCCAATAAGAAATGAAGGTACTACATTATTAACTTTCATTTTTTTCATCAATTTGTGAATATTGAGATGCTATTTCCCTGTATAAACTTAAGTATTAAATTTGCATCACATAAAAAAAAAATCATAGCATTATCATGGATAAAATATATAATTATACATGGGCTATAATACAGAGTAGACTAAATCAATGAAAGAATGGCCATCAAAATCTCGTTTTGGTGAAAAACCCTAATCTGCTAAAAAAACCCAAATTATTACAACCTAACTAATTATAATCCAAAATTATTACAACCTAACTAATTATAATATTATATACTGAAATTATAATTATTAGTTTACATTTTATAATTATTTTATTAGATAAATAATAACAAATTAAAAATGTTTTATAATATTATCTAATTTAAAATGTATTATTGACAACTGTAAGAAAAATAGTACATTACATGATTTATAATGTAAAAATTAATAAATAAAATAAAAGATTTGGTTATCAATGTAAAAATTAATAAAATGAGTACAAATTTTGGAAAAAACACTTTAATTTATTATATGCCCAAGGGGGAACAAAAATTAAATCAAGAAGGGAGAACTATTATATGGCCCAAGAGGGGATTCAAACTTGAGATGTCAAAGCAAATAACATTAGTGATAACCATCATGCCTCCTTCTCAAACAATGGACGGTGGAGATTCCTCAGTCTTTCTCCAACAATATGAACCGCTTCCTCACCTCTTTTGTTATTTTCAAAAGAACGGCCTGGATACTCAAGAGAAAAGTTAATTAATCCAAGCCATCGGCTATCATTTAAAGGAGAATCAAACCCTAATTCTTTGCTCACTACTTGATCTTATTTGAGCAGCTACGCTTGCCTGGTCTCTCGTCGAAGCTGCCTGAGATGCTGCCCTTCCAGAAATGAACGACTTAGATTCATTGATGGGGTTGGTGGCGTCCGCCATGGCTGCCCGAGAGAAGGTCTGGGTAGGGGATCCCGCTGCTGTGAAGACTGCCCGTGGTTTGAGCCGTCATGGCGATGATACTTGCTCGGGCTAAACCCCCCAAACCCTAGAATCCCTCTCTCTCCTTTTTAAAAAAATATGTTGTTTTTGCTCTCTCTCTAAAAAAAATGGCTAGAATCGGCTGGGAACCGAGAGAAGGTCTGGGCAGGGGATCCCGCTGCTGTGAAGACTGCCTGAGGTTTGAGCCATCATGGCGATGATACTTGCTCAGGCTAAACCCGCTAAACCCTAGAATCTCTCTCTGTCTCCTTTTCAAAGAAATATGTTGTTTTTGCTCTCTCTCTAAAAAAAATGGCTAGAACCGGCTGGGAACCGCTAGAACCGGCTGGGAACTGGCGGTTTTGCTCTAGAATCGGGTTGGAACCGGCGGTTCTGCTCTAGAACCGGGCGGCTCTCAGTTTTGTGTTGGAACCGGCACGGCCTATGCCAATTCCCGAGTCGAACCAGGCGAGTCCGGTTCGACTCGCCGATTTTTAAATCATTGGTTAAAACACCGCCTAGAAAAGGAAGTTGATTCAATAACAGAGAGTTCCTGGGTTTTGGACTGATCATTGTGGCAACATGCGTTTCTGGCAGTGGACTAATTGATATTAGCAGCTTTCATTTTAACGAGATTCAGCTGTTTTTGTTGGCTAAATAACAGTGGTAGCATTTTCCATTTTAGCTATTGCCTTGAATAAAAGTTTGAGGGGCTAGGAACAACTATCACTATGAGTAGTTTCCTCTAACTTTGGGAGGATGCAGTGTTTGCACACAAATAAATGCATACTCACAGTTTTATGACCATAGTGTCCTTAGTCCCACAATAACTCATATACGTAGACATAACTGCGGAACTCCATAACTTCCAACTCAAAAATAACCTTATCATTACGACCTTTTACCTCTCTCATAAGCCCTGTAGAGATCACCCTCATAATCCTATTAACTTTTCCATCACCTTACCTAGTAGCACCTCCTTGAGAGGCTATCTAGTTAAAACCAACTCGACAAACTGTTAAGCAGTGAACATTGTCTGGCATAGTGATTTAAAAAGCGGTCCGTCCAGCGCTTGGGCGGCCGCAGAGGTGGTCCAGAAGGCCTGGGTGCATCACACAGGCCTAGGTGGCAAAAAAAAAGTGGAAATCCCTGGGCTTCTGCCAGGCTTCCGGGAACCCACCTGGGCGGGCGCCCAATGCCCAGCCCTGGGCGGCCGCTAGGGCATGTGCCCTGCCTATGGGTAGAAATGCCACTCGTTGAGGGCATTTTTTAATCATTTTTTTAAGACGAAAGGGGCAAAATTGTGGGTTTTAGGTTCATTTGAAACCTAAAACCCATTAGAGGCTATTTTAAAGAGAGAAAACCCCAAAAAAATTAGTTTTTGGTGATTTCCATTGGATTGAAAGGTTTCTCAAAGTTACGAGAAATTGATCTAAGCATCACCCATTGATATTAGATTTAATTTTTTATTGTTTATAAATCTATTAGAGTACTTTTAGAAGATTTTAAGTCCATAGAAATTGGGCCGCCCAGGTTCTAGGCGCCTGCCTAGGCACTGGGTGGCTTGGACCCCCTGGCCGCCTAGGCGCTACCGCTTTTTGAAACACTAGTATGGCATTTTATTTATTGAGATTCCTTTGGTGGGAACATTTCCAGAAGCAGAAGTACATAACACTAGGTTGGTGCTGTTACGTTTTATCATTTTTATTGGTTTTATGGCCTTGCTTTTGAGATATGCAATTCTCCATTCCCTTGGTATTCGTGCCTTTTTTGTTTAAATCTTTGTCCCTTTCTGTTTCTGATAAATCTCAATTAGATCACTTTTCCAATAATGAGGGATGTAGGAACTAACATCTATTCCTAAATGTTTATGTAGGGATTATGCCACCTGATGACCAATATCGAGACATACTGCAGGCCAGTCTTCTCATCATGTTCAAATGAGCCTCCTTGTGAGTCACCTAGACAGAAAACTATGTCAGGATCCGATGATGATGACTACAAGAATGATTCGGAGTTTTCTGAGGACGAGAAACTTAAGCTTGATTCTGATGCTTTTGAGAAACAGAGGCATGTGCTATCATTTTCTAGGGGTACCAGGAGAAGTGCTTTAGCTCACTTATGTGGTCCAAGATTACATTTTGATGTAGATGAAGCTGAAGGTATCATGACTCTGCCCTATGCTTTTGTTGACATGGTTCCTGCTGTGTTGGATCTACTGGTACATGTTCTGATAAATTTTGTAATTCTCATGTTCTGTAAGTGACATGTGTTACCTACCATAATGCCATGCTTTTCAGGAACCATGAAGTTGGCCGTTATGATCATTTGCTGGATGATTCTTATTCAGAATTCTGTCCTTGTGCTTCCCCCAATATTCTTCTTCTACTCCCTTTCTGATTTTGGCATCTAAGGTCACCAAATTTCAAGATCAATATAATGTAACATGATGGGCTACATTCAAAAAGGTTAATGCAACCAGAAAAAAGTGTAGTCTTTGTCTACATGCCATATATACAGACAACATATGTGTGTAGCGATCAAGTGAGAACTACTTAGCTTAGCTTAGATTTGGAGAATCTTAAGCTGGCGCTCCTTACTGTTTTGATTCTATTTGTATTGACATTATGTCCTACCAGTGAGTTTACCATTGCATGGCTGAACAATTCACCATATCGTCATGATTTGAAAACTCTGCCTTAGCCAAGTGAGAATTAAGATTCTTCCTCATTGAAGGTGAGTCACTCCCAAGTATGGGAATTATAGGACAAATCAAAATAAGAATTTTCTACCTTTGCAGTCCCCCATATACTCTTCCTTGAAAACTTTGGCATCTAGAGGTGACACCTTTCAAGGCCGTGCTGCTCCATTATAAAAGGATGGCCCTTACCAGGGCATAGATACACTGACCAATCTCACATAGATGCCACCTAGGTTCCACCACTTGAAAGTTAGATTAACCTCATTGATGCACCAGACAGTCCTTCGACTATCAAGATAATTCTTATGGGCCTTTTTACCCAATTAGTATATCCTTTGATGACCCCAAATTGCCTAGGCGGTTTGGGGGCTTGGCTGCCTAGGCGTGCGCATAGGACCAAGGAGAAGGCGTAAGACCCCAAACCCTCCGCTCACTCTTCGCATGCTTAATAGTTACATAGCACATAAGATTCCAAACCCCCCCTCTCTCTTCACATGCTTAATAGTTACATAGCGCATGCTCCAGTCCTCGCATGCTTCCTTTTTCTTTCACAAAATTTAATCGAAGGCAAGCTGATCAAACCTCGATACTCTCCCCTTACCCGTGTCCTTACATTCTCTTAGATAGTCATGAGCCTCCGAAGCTTCACACACGTCACATCTCATGGACAGCACACATGTAAGTCATAGTTCCCTTGCCCAACATGTGTAAGCCATAGTATTTTTGATAGCACATGTGTAAGTATTTATTTGGTTATTATATTTTAATAAACAACTGCCTAATATGTCTATCTATTTCCAACAACTTATATGTGTAGGAACAAATTTTTACATGTGGCTATGTCTTAGGCTACAGTTCCATCCTAATATTTTTATAAACAGCAGCTCACATGTAGGTATTTATTTGTTTATTCATAGTTCCCTTGCCCAACACGTGTAAGTCATAGTATTTTGACAGCACACATGTAACTATTTGTTTGATTGTTAATATTTTTGACAACACACATGTAAGTCATAGTTCCCTTGCCCAACTCACCTGTAAACCACGATTAACGTTTGATACCTAGAGCTTATTGTTGGTTAAATCTTGGTTAACTTTGGAGATTAATTTAAGTGAGCAATACATAAATGAATAAATAGCATCGACGTGCATCGTCAGTGTCTTTGCCCCATTAATCAACCTTGTTCCAAGGCGCCGCCTAGGAGCAAGGATGTTAGGGAGCCTGCCTAGGCATTTTGGCTGCGCGCCTGCCTAGGGCGGCCAAATTTTCAAACATTGATGTTGATCTGCGTCCCAAGGTTGCAAGGAGATCTACGAGGGGAAGGCCGAACTTTTGAAGGAGTTTATTTTTAGTTTGTTATTGTTTTTACAGTCTCTTACTGATTTCCCGTGTTTTAATTAAAATTGGGGGTAGTTTATGGATCTTTTATGTTTTAATTTAAATGAAGGGACTTGTGGGGATTTTTGCAATGTTTTAATAGTAAAAAAAATGGTTTGCCTGGAGCATAAGGGCCGGGCGGACCCCAGGGCCCATGCCTAGTATTGGACGACCCTCCCTGGCTCTAGTATAAGTGACCTAGGCGCCTAGGTCATGCGCTTTTTTTGGTAACAAAGTGACCCTGGGGGACACTTTGGGTAATTTTTGAACCACTCTTTTCAAAAGGCCTTTGGGGCTATTCTAAATCCCTAAATTCAAAAAATATTGGAAAAAAATCTTAAATTTTTTTTTTAATTTCCAAATCTATGGAATTTTTAAGTTTTTTTTTTACTAAATGTTTCTAGGATTTGAAGTTTTGAACATTTTTATTCTTAACGTGCGATATGTTTGTATGAAAAATGTTAGCTATAATGCATATAAACGTAAAAAATTGCAAAGTTAACATAAATATATGCATTCTGTGCATTTGGACAATACATATTGAAAGGTGTGGCTATGTGGAAGGCAAGGTATTAAATTCAAAAGTTTTCTTTTACTTTTATTCCAAAATACGTAAAATCCACTTATGTGAGCCCTAATATGTTGCTGTAAAATTAAAATAATGCCTTACATACAACTTAGGATCTTTATTTTTACTGGCAAGAGAGTAAAAGCTCTAGGAGCTTTAAACTAACTTCCACCTTAATTTTTAGCACAAAATAAGTTCCTGAAAATTTACAGGAAATAGGAAATAATACTGTAAATTAATATAAAACTACTGGGAAGACTTATTGGAAGATGTCTGGAATTATTCTACCAGGACTTGGTACATCCCACTTGATTTCCTGACTAATGTCGCATTTTTACTCCTTAAGGTGTTGCTGAAAATTCTGAGATAGGGAAGCTTTGTAGGCAATACTTCTTTCTCTAGGTTTTAGAGAACTCAAAAATAAACTAAGGTTATTGAAACCCTTAGGGTTGAACATGATAATCAATTTCCCTATAAGCTGCACATTCCTCTTCTGCCTTAAATAATCAGCAAACCTTTGCCCAAGGGTTTCACGTGCCACTGTATTTTCCCTTCACTTTGAGTGGCGTGAATAGAAAAATAGAGGAGAGAGAGGGAGAGAGAGGGTGGCGTGAGAAAGAGATCTCCCCTTTTTGTGCGTGAAGGAAAAAAGAGAGAGAGACATGAGGGAAACAGGAGAGAGATACATAGAGGAAAAAAAAGAGAGAAAGTGGCGTGAGAGAGGGAGGGGATGTAGTCTTGGGAGAGAAAGATCTTGTAATGAGAGAGGGGGTTCAAACTAGATTTTTATATAGAAAGAAATCTATCTTCTAATTTGAATAGGATTCCTTCAAGTATTGCCCTTATCTAATTTCCAGCTACACCTTATCTAATTTCCAGCTATACCTTTAGGATAATTAGAAAATCTGTGGGGTGAGAGAGGTTTAATCAGAGCCCTCCATCCCATAAATCAGCCATCATGATTTTGAGTGGTAAGATAAGAACCTTATTTCCTTAGAATTTGACCTAAGTCCAACTCCTATTTAAATTTGAAATACAAACTTAAATATTATCTAGATCTCTAGATCTCCCATAAGGAAACCAAATCTAATTTGAATTAAATGTCATATCTTAACTTATTTAACATTTGAACCATAAATATTTAATTGAAATGGGGCATGCCCCTCCTTTCTCCCTTAAAGGGTGGCGTGGCCCCCTATTTTCTTAAAAGGTGGTGTGGCCTACCTTTTTCCTTAAAAAAGAAACATGCAGCTTTTGTTAAAAATAAATATTTGCATGGCCCACTAGGGGGTGCCACGTGGTCCCCACACTTAAAAACAAAACACACGCATGTGGGGTTGGATCCTTGGTCCCACATGTGTTATTTTTTATTTTGAAATTTTCATAAATACCCCTTTGATGAAATTTACAGCAGAAATAATATATTAAAAATTTGAACAATATTTAAAAAGTATAAAAACATTTTAATACCAAAATAAAATATACTAGGAGTGGACTAGTATTAATGGGTCAAAATTAACGATGCTATGGGCACTCCATTCGCCCTAGAAATCATGATGTAGTATTAATTTCTTATCTAACCCAACAAAGACCCATGACCCACAGTCTCAAAGCAGGGGCTCATGATTGGCTTGTCAAAATTGGACAATAAACAGTGGGACTATGATCTTGAAATTTCAATTCCCCTCTTTAAGAGCAAGTCTAACGTTCGTCACCATAGTTCAAAGGGAGCTCTTTCTATGCACATATATACATGTTCCTCTATAGGGCAGCTTCCCAGTAATGAGGCTGTTATTGGTCGGGACCTGATTTTTCCTCGCACGGATGGTTGGAGATAATCCTCTCTTAAACAACCGCGGAGGGTCCGTGCGTGTTGCACGTTTGTGAGTGTGCCCACGTGTGCTCTCCTAAACGCCGATAGGAACCAACAAAGAGAGATTTTATGATTGGGCAGCGTTTAGGTGCTTACCTCATCGTTTGGGGTTCGAGGATACACCTGGGCATCTCGCCCTCTTAGAACAGTTACGAAGCCCTCCGGCTCTTTGCCAATTCGGTTTGGATACGAACTCTCCTAAGGCTTTAACACGTCGCTCCGTTCTCTTATGCTAGAAACTGCAATGTGAATTCGTAGATATTCCTCTATAAATGGTTGCTCAAACGAGGGGCTGGCTGGCAAGAGATAGAATGAGGGGAGAAATAGTGACAAGAATCCCCCTATCCTTTCAAACGCTATGCGCTCGAGCGATCAGAGCAGCTAAAGAGTTAGAACCCTCTTGACCGTCGACTCAGGAAGACTCCACCCAAGTGAGTGAATGTATGTGTTCCTCACAACTAAACTCGACTGTACGGAGAGGAAGTTGGAGCAATGGTCCAAGGGTTGGAACTCTTAGGTTGACTCTGAAGGGTATTGAGTCGAGCCTGTGTCGGATAGCGTGATGCTGTGTGGAGCTAGAGGTTTGCTGTGTTTACGCTTGAATCGCAAAGGGAAAAGTCACAAAGGGAGACGGGACTGTGGGTTCCGTGACTCCAAGTCCTTCAGTGCAACGAGAATGAGAGAAAGAAGGGGACAGAGATGGTTTAGATCGCTGTGCAGGGTGAGCAATGAGTGGAGAGAGAATGGGGGAAAGAGAGAGAGTGGGCATGAGGCGTTGCCTTAGCCTGAGAGGAGGGAGAGAATGGGACCGCACGCTTAGGATGGGTTAGGGGTATTTTCTCTCTTTAAAAGTTTTCTCTCTCCTCGCCGCTGGACCCAAGGGTTAGAAGCAAAAGACAAGTGGATGCAAGATCGTTAATGAAAGATCCAGTCCTTTTACAATTGACTTAAGCTTGGTTATATAGAGGACCCATCGAACAGGGGTGGATGCTCAAAACTAAGCCAAATCATAATTAAAAGAAATTACAATAAAATCCCGAATTTAGGAACGCTCCTTAAACCTTTTGTGCTACTGACGAAACCATCGCTCTTTGAGGGGCCTTTCGCCATTGCTAGATCTTGGAAGCTTTTTCGGATGCTTGTGGCGGTGATTCAGACGATCCATCATCGTAGTCTTCATACTTGCTTGATTCTGAAGAGTTTGATGTGTTTTGATCGACGGACTTTTTCTCGAGAGATAGAAATCCGGCTAGATCATGAACTTTGGCCGTCAATGCAATGCGATACATGTTGTTCTGAGTCTTTATTTTGATCACCAATTAAGGGGAGACTGATACAGTCGTTTTGCACCAAGTTTTTTTCATTTTGGTTCTTACTTGAAGTTTTTTTGAATTTGGGAGATCGTCGGAAAAAGGGATTTCGGCGACCGGGTGATCTTTCTTTCTTCAACCTTGGAATTTGCGATTATCCGACCTTAGATTGAGTGTAAAAGTTATACCATCTTGTAGCCCTTTCTGATACGGTCTTTGCAATGATCCGATGTATAGATCTCGAGTTATTGCTTCACGAAGTTTGAGATGTCTTTTCTTTGAAAGCTCTAATTTTCATAGTTTCGGGCTCATCTTCTCTCTGAAAATTCTTTGGTTCTAGGTCACGTGATGACGCGTGCCATATGTCAAAATGACCGGGTCGTCGAGACCTAGCTTGTGTTTGAATTTGAGCTTGTTTCGACTCTAAACGAGCGACGTGTGGGTGTTTGCCGATTATCCCTAGATGTGAAGAATGCAACCTCCATGATTGGGGACTGGTTTGGTGAGGCCACACCGCAATAGTGTAAAATCTATCCGTTTGTAGTAATTTGGGCCCAGAATGTTCTTGGGAGGTCCGATTGAGCCCAAATTTGGTCCCTGAGGGTTTTTCGACGTTCTGGATGCAATGACAGTGGTCTGGTATTGTTTTCAAGCCCCTAGCATGGGGCTGTAGTTATAAGGTCTCGTGTTGGTATGATAGTACTCTTTCCAAGGTTGCCTAGTTTTAGGATTATTTTTGCAGTGTTCCCTTGATCTGGCGGTGTCTTAGGTGTCGGCAAGACCAGGTCGTCACTGGCTCTCTGCTTGCCCCAGCGATGTAAGTACGTAAAAATGACGTATAACAGTCATGTGTACATGTCATACGGAAGTTTGTTGAGGCTTTGGCCCTTGCTCTCATAGGTCTACAACCGCGCACAGGGGACCACACAGTTCTCCTGGCCTACAAACATAATCGCTGAGCATCTCTTCGATCTCAACAAAGGATGACTCACTGCAAATCCTTCTCAGCAGTGCCACATGCCCAGGGCCAAGAGTTTTGGACATTACCGGAGCCATAAACCACCTAACCCTTAGTCAATCAACACACCTACTCCAATTGAAGTGCATATTCTAATATAAATATCATTTTTACAAGCTCTCTAGGCTTTTAAAGTCCACAAAACCCAACACATATGTGCATATATCTGCATAATTTTCACTATAGCGTTTAGGGTGCAACGATTCTGGGTGCCCGTCTACGTGCTGGGTGCCATGCCAGCTGCTTAGGGGGCATTTTTTGAAAATGGGGGTAGTTTTGGTCTTTATTATATTGTAAGGAAAGGGCCTAGGATGGTAGGGTTTGAGTCGTGAACAATAAAACAGGCTGTGAAATAGTAACAACAAGCCCAATCTAGGTTTTTAGGGTCTCTTTTTTGTAAAAAAAGAAGCGAAATCCTCTCAGGCCTCTTGTGGTTTTTCTATATTTTTGTGCATCAAATTAGTGTCCAAGCCTAGGTTTTCTTCAATAACAAAGTTGGGAATCTATAGCCAAGTCTAGTGTTTGTTGATTTTGCCAAATTAGTTTCGAACTTGTTGGTTTTATAGTTAAATTTTGTTTGTTCTTTGCCTAGGGGTTTATGATTTTGGTGAACCTATGGCAGTGAGGTCGAGACGACAAGAACTTTCAAGGCGGCTTGTTGACATTGATCGTGGCAAGATGAAGTTTTGTCCGTCCAAGAGGATGTTGATTACAACCCTTTTTTAGGATCACGCTTTGCAGGATGAGGCGAGTGAAATGGATTATGATCAGATGTATAAGCGGCACTCAAAATCCATTAATCTAAAAGTAGATATTCCTGATTTTGAAGGAAAGTCGCAGACTGAGGACTTTATAGACTGATTAAACACAATAGAGAGGGTATTTGATTACAAGGATGTGCTAGAGAATCTACCCAAAAAAAACAGAAAGAAAAAAAAGGATGTGCCAGAGAATAAAAGGGTTAAATTATTGCCATTATTACATTATAAAAAAAGTATTCGTTATGGTGGGAACAACTGAGAGCAAGGCGAGAAAGTGTGGGAAAAATCTAAAATTGTGTCGCGGGAGAAGATGTAGAAAAATATGAAGGATAAATATCTCGCTGAAAATTATTTACAATCTTTGTATCAAAAGATGCATGCGTTGTGCCAAGGATATAGGTTGGTGGATGAATACACAAATGAGTTTAGCCTTTTGACTGTTAGTAGTGATGTGATCGAGCAAGAGTAGTCAATTGCCTGGTGTGAATGGACTGGGCAGGCAAATCCATTCAAAATGTGGTAGTTTTGCAGCGGTATTGGACCTTTGATGATGTCTACAATCATGCAAAGAGGGTTGAATCTCAGCCCATGGTGGTGATTTTTGGAAGAGGAAGAGGGTTTAATCTCAGTCCATGGTGATGAATCATGCAAAGAGGGTTGAATCTGATGGGGAAAATAGGGCAGCAGCCCATGATGGTGATTTTGGAAGAAAAGACAGCATGACGGGTGCTCGTTCGACATCTTGCACTGTTGGAATGTCCAACCAGCAAGTTGACCTGGACCAAAAAGGGGTTGTTTCAGCAGTTGGGCGACCCAAAAGTTGTGTAGTTAGCAACATCAAGTTGTATAAGTGTTTGGGGAGGCTTTGATGATCCGGTGTAGCATAATTACACCTAGAATAGTAGACGAGGAACTTAAATGGGACTTTCTTCCCCAAATCCTTAATTATTACTGTGATTTCATGCGTGATCCATTGTTTGATTAGGAACCTATTGATGGAGATGGTGATCGGTGATCCCATCTTTGATAGTGATTCCATCTTTGATGAGGGTCCTATATTTGATGATGATTTGATGGATGATATTATCTAGGAGAGCAACAGGGTAAGGCAAGAAGGAGCAAGGAGATGATGGTGGCAATAAGTATTTTGTAATTCTTAATGTCTTGCCCGAAAATTGGGTACCATGTGAGGTTTGCCCCATGGGTTTGGTGATATTTTCCAATGAGCTTTTTGCTAGTGAGGTAAATATACAAGGTACCCATTCAATGGTTGGTTATGTGATTCCTAATGTTGGAGTTCAACTTCAGTCTTTTGTTTTTTTTGAGCAGAGACAAGTTGAAGGAAATCATGGGGGCAACACATAATTAATCTTGAGCTGCTTCAAAGTTCATGGTAGAGTATTTTCTCATGTGTTTAGGATGAAGTATATTGTGCTTATGTACTACTATGGCAGTTTTCAATGGGCTCAAAACATGGTTGATCAAATGTCTATGGGTGGTGTAGTAACATGGCATGCCTTGTTCTCAAGTCTTGGTAATGTGGGAGATTTGGTGATGGTTTATCTACAAAGAAATAGGCATCCTATCGGCAAATACAACATGGTGAATGACAGGAAAATCGGAGTATGGTACCATTTTGGGTGATGAAGATGATGGGGAGTAATGCCTATAAGATTGTCTTTTCAGCTGAGATTTTTTTTTTGATAATGTTAACCTTTGACTTTTCAGCTGAGATTGAGACCTCAAATGTGTTCAATGTTGTTGATCTTTTCGAGTACCACGGACAATGGAAGAAGAGCCAAACTTGAGGTTGCGTTCTTCCTAACGTGGGGAAAATGATGCACCGGACAGTCATTCGAGTAGTTTAGACGATTTTCAGTGTTTTAATTAAATTTGGGCAATTTAGTGATCTTTTATGTTTTAACTTAAGTGCAGGAACTTATGGGGAATTTTTATAATGTTTTAACTCAGTTAGTGGCAGTTTTAGTCTTTTTATGTTATAATATCATAAAAGGGCCTAGGGTGTTAGGGTCTCTAACATTTTTGGGACGGTAAAAACAGGCTGTGTATAGTAACAACAAGCCTTATCTAGGGTTTTTAGGTCTCTTTTTTATACAATATATTTAATAACGAGCCTTATCTAGGTCCCTTTTTAATCTCATCCTATTTCCCATGAGCCAATCTTTGGCTGTTGAGAGATCCACGCTGCTGTTTTCTTTTTGATGTAGAGATCGTAGTTATGGCTGGAGCGGCAACTCTGAATTGATACTGTGGGCATCTAATGTGAATGGCTGCTTCTGTTTTTTTTTCCCACTCTATGAATGCTTGATTATTGATTATTTGAGCTTTATAATTTTAGTTTTGGTCATGAAGTTTGAGCTTTTCTCCTGTTATAATTGGAGCAGGCCGAAGACGAGCTTCATATGTACCGGATCCTATGGATTCCCAATACAGCCACGATGAGGATGGTGCCCATGATGAATTAGATCAATGCCCAGTTATTGATGTACCAAGAGATGATGATCGCCATTATGATTTCTTACGTACAAATTGGCAAGTGCAAGGTTACTTGAGGGACCAAGCTGATCTCATTGAGAGGTAGGGACTCTTCTAGTTGATTGTGTGGATTAGGACAATATGATTGAGTTCAATTGAATTTTTGGCAGGCATCCCAACTTGTTTCCAATGAATGCTTTTGAAGCCATCCTAAAGGAGCTTCAGAAGCTGGCGCCAGAGCTGCATCGTGTAAGTTCTATAGTTTGTAGATGCATTTTTGTTTCCCATTAATGCGTTTTTGATTTGTTTAATTGTAACTTATTTCCTAATTAATTTTCCATTTATACCTAATGCATAACGTAGTGCCAGTTTCAAATTTGTGTTTTATTTCGTCATACAGGCATACTATTTGCGGTACTTGAATGGGCTTTACCATGACGATTTCCTTTCTGCTTTGGATAATCTGCATCATTATTTTGACTACAGGTATGTATTCTGGAGGATGGTATGTACATTATGATAAACCAAAATTTGATATCCCTATTTGGTAGTATTGTGTAATGAATGTCTGTATTGCTGCTGCAGATGATTATTTTACCGAATATTTATTTCTAGATGATTATTATTCCAGATGCATGCAATGATTACTATCAAGAATTCCTCCCTTAAAAATTAAATTGCCTCCTGTTGATTGTGATATACCAGATGACCTCTTAATGACATCCCAAGGGGGACTCTTATGGTGACGCCTTTGGGTTTATGTTATATGGATTTTTCTGCTTAGGTTCTGTACCCGTGTTGGACACATATCGCAACACATTCTTCTGAAATCTTCTTCCTGTTTACTAACCACTGGTCAGATTGTTTTGTACTTGGTCTTCTCTTTTGGTTTGATTTAGACGCATTTGTAACTATGAAAATATCTGTGAAACTCTGTGAATATCTATGGACTAATGCAATTAAACAGCTAATTTTTCTTGCTACTAATCATGAAATGAGACATTAGTAAAACATTATTTGGATTTGATACTCTTCGTGATATAGTTGTGTTGCAGAATCCTCTTTTTACGGCATGAGGAATCCTATGCCCCGTAACCATGTCCATGCAATGTAGCTTTGGGGGATACGGCAATAATGATCTCATTTTGCTTGTCTTGGTTTTTTCTGGACAATGCGGCTCTTCAAGCATCTTTAGGAGATGCATATTGCATTTTTTGGTGTTGTATACGAGGCTGAGATGTTTGCCCAAAATCGCTTGCTAGAAATTATGTACTTTTTCAATCAACTACGTATGTTCCTTTGAAAAAACAATCAATTACGTATGTTCCTTTGAAAAAAAAATTCAACTAAGTATTCAAATAGAGACACACATTTTGCACTTTATGCTTAATCCTCCACCTTTTTTTTCTTTTTTGATACGATGCTGAACAATATGAAGCAAATTCAAACAATAGCCTGCCAATCGATTTGGCCAAACCAATCTTTTCTCCATTGGAGATTCCACTAATTCACCAATTATCTCAGGTGTTAGGCCCATTAGTTGATTTATTCAAGACTACAGTTAGATTGATGAATACACCAAACTCCTGCCGTCAGTTTTTTTTTTTTTTTAAACAGTGGCCCCAACTTGGCACAGCCGTAAGACTCAAACTTGGGATGAAGTGTTGGAATAGTTAACGACTAGCCAATCAAGCCCAAGCTCGATTCCTCACTGTGAGAAATTATTTAGAACGTGACTTATATATTAATCAATGAAGAATATATCATCACAAATTTTTGAGATAGATATCAGTATTGGGAAGTTGTGCCTCAAGAAATTAATATTATACTTCTGAAAACAGACCCCAAAGAGGAATCTGTTTAAACTAGTGTTTAAAAAAACGCCGAGTCGAACTGGACTCGTCCGGTTCGACTCGGAAATCGCCATGGACGGATCGAATCGGTGAAAAAAACGGGAATCGTCCGGTTCTAGAGAGAACCGGACGATTATGCACAGTGACTCGCTGATTCACTTTACGGAATCGGCGAGTCCCGTACAGTGAATCAACGAGTCCCGTAAGGAAGAACAGAAATTATTATTATTATTATTATTATTATTATTTATTTATTTATTTTTTTTGTTTTTGTTTTTTTTTTGTAATCCATGATAGATTTTTTTGTAATACTTGATCGATTTTTTTGTAATCCATGATCGAATTGTTTTTTTTTTTTTTTGTAATCCATGATCTAGTTTTTTGTTTTTTGTTTTTTTTTTGTAACCCATGATAGAATTTTTTGTAATCCATGATCGAATTTTTTGTAATCCATGATCGAAATGTTTGTTTTTTTTTCTTGTAATCCATGATCGAATTTTTTGTTGTTTTTGTTTTTTTTTGTAACCCATGATAGAATTTTTTGTAATCCATGATCGAATGTTTTGTAATCCATGATCGAAATGTTTGTTTTTTTTTTGTTATCCATGATTGAAATGTTTGTTTTTTTTTTGTAATCCATGATCGAATTTTTTGGTTTTTGTTTTTTTTGTAACCCATGATAGAGTTTTTTGTAATCCATGATTGAATTTTTTGTAATCCATGATCGAATTGTTTTTTTCTTTTTTTGTAATCCACGATCGAATTTTTTGTTTTTTGTTTGTTTGTTTTTTTTTGTAATCCATTATCAAATTTTATGTAATCCATGATTGAATTTTATGTAATCCATGATCGAATTTTTTGTAATCCATGATAGAATTTTTTGTAATCCATGATCGAATTTTTTGTAATCCATGATCGAAATGTTTGTTTTTTTTTCTTGTAATCCATGATCGAATTTTTTTTTTTTTTTTTGTAACCCATGATAGAATTTTTTGTAATCCATGATTGAATTTTTTGTAATCCATGATCGAATTGTTTTTTTCTTTTTTGTAATCCACGATGGAATTTTTTGTTTTTTTATGTTTTTTTTTTTTGGAATCCATGATCGAATTTTATGTAATCCATGATCGAATTTTTTGTAATCTGTGATCGAATTTTTTGTAATCCATGATCGAATTTTTTGTAATCCATGATTGAATTTTTTGAAACTTTGTGATTTTTTTTTTAATCCATGATCAAATTTTTTTTTGTAATCCATGATAGAATTTTTTGAAAATTTGTGATTTTTTTTTTTTAATCCATGATCGAATTGTTTTTTGTAATCCATGATAGAATTTTTTGAAAATTTTTGATTTTTTTTTTTTAATCCATGATCGATTTTTTTGAAAATTTGTTAATTTTTTTTTTTAATCCATATTATTCAAAGAGAAAATGAGAGAGATGATGATTTTGAGGCCACCCTATCTCAGCCATATTACTCACATGTCGAGTCCCAACAGCAACAGTGTAGGGATGAGCACGACAGTGCAGGTGAGCATGAAGGATGGACAAGCTTCGGGGATTTTGGATTGGGAACACAACAAAACACTAACACTCAGGGATTTGGGAATAGTCAGACGCCTGTTAATATCGATGATTCGTTTTTAGATCAAATCAATGAATTGTTAAACGAATTCAATCAATGGCACCAGCGTGACCAAGAAGAACAATAACGTCGTCTATCATTTTATTTTTAGATCATATGTTACTAATTTTATGCTTTATTGTAGTCCATGTATGTTGATATAGTTATTCCATGATAATTCTATGTTTATCCTTTTGTGTGATGTAAATTAAATGCTGAATGGCGGTTCATGCAGGGAAAGAACATATCAATATTCGCATATTCATTCAAAAACATGAAAATTCTTAATGGAGTACCCTCATTTCTTATTGAATTCCTAAAAAACAATATTTATAATGAATTTTAATAATTTTTTCGTATTTTTTTTAAGCTTTATTCTGACCGATTCACCCGATTCCCTATCCGGATCGCCGATTCGTCGATCCAGATCGGTTTTTTGGGTGCCCGATCCAGGTCACCAATCAGTTTTTTAAACCATTGGTTTAAACATTTTCAAGTAATTTGTATGCTTCTAACTATTAACTTAGATGCTGCTATTCCCTTTTTGTTTGGTGTTGGCTTTTCCTTTTGTTGCTCTACCATTCTCTTTCAAAGAATTTTTCTTTTGTTCATCTGAAGTTAAAAAGTAGTATCACATCATGATTCTGAATCATTGGAGGATCATTAAAGTGCAGGGATAGAAGGAGTTGATGCTAGTTCGTCTTCATCTGATATTTGTTTTGGTAGATATGAGACAGGCCTTTTGTCCTTGGGCCTCATGCATAGTCATTTTGGGCATCCTAATCAAGCCATAGAGGTAACGTTCTTGAATTCTCTTCCCAATCTCGCTTTGGTAATTGTGGTTGCTTTCTAACTTAATTTCTATTGTAATTTCGGGGTGCAGGGTACTGAACAGTTTGTTTTTCTTCCCTTTCTTCTCAGGCATTAACTGAAGCAATATGGATTTCTCAGCAGGTGATCAATTAATTTTCTTAGTCTTTATGCATGATACTCTTGATATTTTATAATTTATAATGACACCCTTCAATTGTATTTGTCGAATACTATTTGCACGAGTAGTTATGCCCTTTATATACCCTAGTAAATTTTATATATGTAGGATAAGTGTAGGTGTGCAAGTGGGCTCGACTGATACGAACAGGCCGTCCCCACATGGAGTGGGTCTGGGTTTAACTTGCCCATATAGCTGGGCCGGGCCTAATTATAGGGCCTGCTAAATTAGCGAGCCAGGATCTGGTCTAAATTTTAGGGCCCAACAGGCCCTCATGATATTTTAAGAGGCGAGGCTGGGCCTGAGTCCCGACCCGGCTGGATTGATTAGTCTTAAAATGTGTAGGTGTTCAAGAACAGCATGGTTTATAGTCTTTCCTCCCTATTCCTCACTCTTCTTTGATATGGGATTATTTTTCCCATCTCTCTCTATCTACAAAAACCTGTAGAATATTCGCTTCTCTTTCCACTAAATCCAATATCACTGTCTCTTCTCACACCGAAGACCTGTATAAGATTCATTGCTCTCTTTCTATCAGACACATGCAAGATCGTCCTCTCTGACTGTATCCTTCTCTATCAGAACCTTACAGGGATTCTCTGTCCATCTCTTTCTCTACCAAATCCAAACTAGATCTCTCTCTATCAAAGCCATGTAAAATCCATCGTTCTTCCTGAAAACCCACATGGGATTCCTCTTATCTCTTTATGCGAGATCAGAACCATACAAGATCCAATCATCTCTAGTCCTTAGAACCCACATGGGATTCCTTGTTTTTCGTGAATAGTTCAATGGTAGGAAGAAAGGTCCACTTCTAAATTCCTGGTGCAAAATTATTATCGCCATCACTTCTCTCTCTCTCCCATCCGAGCACCTTAATTCTTGTAAAATTAGAACTAAGGTTGGTGGAATACAATGGAAAGACATTTTGATTTTGAATGAGAATAATGGATTTAGAGATGGAAGAAGGTGGTGGTGAATTTGACCAATTCCAAGATCAACTATGCGAAAAATGCCTCTTGCTCTACTTCATAAGTGGACCATTAGCAAAAGTTAACCCAACTTTTTTCCTCTCTTATCTTGCATGATGGTTCTGTACTTCCATAAATTTTATTGACTTGATTCTTTTTTAATTCACATGATCATTCTAGGTTTTCTTGTGTCCAATTGGACAAAGGTATTTTTGGCACCAGCTTGAGCCTCATCTATTAAGCAATAGCCAATGGCGCTTTAACAGGTATTCCTGGAGCTTCAGCATGGAAAAATCAGAGCCTGATTCTGGTCTCTCTCTCACTCTTTCTCAAGGGAGGGGGAAGAGAGGGAATGGGGGAGGGAGGGAGGGAGCGTGGGAGGGAGGGTGGGAGGGAGGGGTGGTTCCAACAAGAGGGAGACGATTCACTGTGGGGTGAAATAATCCCATATGAAGGGGTGGGTTTGCAAGTGGCAGAACTGGGGATAATAAAAGGGTCCTAGATGAGAATATAGCTCGTAAGCAGTTGCTAAGGCCATGGGCTGGGTCAATCATCATATGTGACGGGCTAAGCCAGGTCTGTGTTGGCTTGGGTGCCTTGTTGGGCGCCCGACAGGCCTGGGTCAGGGTCCTCACATTACAGGCCATGCCTGGGCCGGTGCAATTAAGGTAACTCGTGGTACCACAAAATCCAAAGCATGTTTCAGTATTAATTGTCATATTAATTTTAAAAAACTGAAAGTTTCTGCAGAAACCCAGCGAGTTTGGTTGAGTCGGATGTGTTGCAAAACTTCAAAACAAATTTCTGAATGCCATTGGATAGTTCCCTCTTTCTGATTAATGAAAATTTATGCATTTTCTTCAATTCCAATACTACTGATTAGTTTGAACTAGATTAAAATTCATGGCATCTAGCAGTATTAATTAATTTATTTTTTAGGATAAATTATGATGATGAGTCATCTGAGAAATATGGAATGCTTCAAACCACATGTGGTACCTGACCTACAATATGCAAGCATTCATGAATAACCTATTGCTTTCTCCTCGGTTATGATCTGCTATATTTTTTTGCATGTTTAGATTTGTACTTCATATGTTAGAGGCTGTACAGTTTATAAAAGAAAAAGAAACTATTAATGGGACTTTGTGCTTTTCTTTAGTTGGCTTTTCGTGTGGGCCACCTCAGTTCTGATTCACTGTAATTGCTTGTAGCTTTATTAACACACAAGTATATTGTCTCCCATGCAGAATCATGATGATTCCTGCCTTGCATACTCTATGGCAGCTGTTTGTGACCTTTTATTTGATAAAGGGGTCTCAACTACAACTGGAATGATTGGCTCCACGTATTTACCTGGGGGTGATATTGGTAGGGGTTCTTCCTTGTCTACCCAACAACAATTGCTGGTGCTTCTAAAGAAGTCTCTTAAGAGTGCAGAGAGTTTGAAACTAACACGGCTTGTGGCCTTCAATCGCCTTGCGTTGGCGAAATTTGATCTTAAGGTAAAGGTTATGTGAATGTTTATTCTTAGGCAATGTTTAAATAAATGGATTGGTGACCCGGATCATCCATCTGGAAAACCGGTGCAGATCGGTGGATTGGCGGTCCGGATCAGTAAATTGGCAAAGCCTTCCATCTCCGGTCTTAATGTTTTTTTTTTAAATACTAAAATTTCTTATGTTTCAAAAGAAATTGGGGGTATTTGCATTGTAGATTTTCATTAATTGAGTGTTTGTTGACCAATTCAGCCATTTCATAGTCAAAATAAAGTTTAAAATGCAACCCATTGCAATAAAATGGATCTCTTAAACTCAATTTTTTTTTTGTACTTTTATAATCTCCATTAGCACTTGTGCTTGTAAATATAAGGGGATCTTGCCTGCTCATTTTTTACTTTACCCTTTTCCTGTAAATTAATTTAGTGAATTACTTATTTATTTCCATTCGTATTTTTATAGTAATGAAGTTGTATAAGTCTTAAGGATCAAAGAATTTTTTTTCCCATTCTTTTTTCGTTGATCTCCCTCATTCGCTACACTACTCTATTAATTTTATTCTAATTTTACTTTTGCTTCATTTTAACTTTACTTTTCTTGTTCTAGAGTAGCTGGTTAAACTTTCTTTTTGCTTTATTTTTCTAAATCTTTTCTCTTCTTTTCCCATCACTACTCTTAAGTGGATGTACTTTAAAATGGAAAATCTTTTTTCAGAAGAACCAAAAGCCATTAATAAAAGTACCAAGAATCTCCCAAAATTGCATAATGGTCTCTTGAAACTTTGTATGTAATGCCTTTGAAAAGTTGCTTTGGTGGTCTCCCTGCCAAAAAATTTATTGGACCCTAAACCTTGTTCTTATTGTCATTGCACTCATGTTTTCTTTTCTTTTAAACATTGGGGTGTTATAAAAGGAGTGTTTTCTTTTCTTTTAAGCATTGGGGTGTTATAAAAGGAAAGGATTTTTATTAGTCACACATCGGGGATAATAGGAAGAGTATTTGGTTCTTTGGGGGGGGGGACGATATTATTTAAGGGTTCATAGGGAACGTGTATGACATCCCTCTTAGAAGGAGAAGGATAGGCGTGCTGCCACCCCTCTAAATGAAAAAAAAGTATAAAATAAAAAAAGGAAATTAAAATTAAAAATTTAAAACAATAAAAAATAAAGGTGGGGTTAGTAGGCAAGTTCCCTAACAGAAGTGGCCAGTTCTGTCAGAGAACCGGCCAGTTCCACATAGAACCTTGCAGTTCCTGATATGTGGTGGGAACTGGGCTGGCCCCACCGACTCTTGATCCGATCCAATTGGCAATTTTTAAAACCTTGTTCTTAGGTGTTTTTCTTAAAAATTCATCTGGGTTTAAGAATGTGTTGTAGGCTTTCTGTCAGGTTATTTATAATTAGCACTAGAAGTCAACATTTCAAATCTTGATCTCATGCTCCATTTTGGAAAATCTATTTCTTATCAGCGTGTTAAGAGATCATTGGTTTCTTTTGGTCCTAAAGCGCCTATCAAGCTGAGATCATGCCCTATCGAAGTTTGTAAGGTATGGAGTTCTGTGTTAGTTGTCATGGATCATAATTGACATCCTCTCTGCTCAACGCAGCTATCGGGGGTTAAACTGGATCTTGAATTGTGGTTTTTCTTGCAGGAATTGAGATTAAGTTCTTATCTACTTAGTGAATTTGGCTCAGATGGGAGCTCGTTTCTGGCTGATGGTATTTTCAGTACTGCATGGCTGAACAGTCTACAAAAATCAGAATTGCCATCCATTATGTCATCAGAAAATGGAGCAAAAACCAATGATGATGCATTTTACTTTGCTGGTCAGCCAAGTCCGATTCCTGCATGTGTTTTGCAGCTGGCTGGAACTTCATATTTGCTTAAATGTGCTTCGTGGGAATCTTATGGCAGGTAAAATCCCATATGGGGATCATCTTTTGTATATTGACTTATCCATAAATGTTTTTTTTCCCATATGGAATCAATGATTAGTGATGTTCTATTTGGCCACCATGGATGATACATTCCAGTTATTTTCGATATCTATATGGTAACATTTGTGATTCATGTATATTTCTTTTATTGGGAAAAATGTCAGTAAAATAGTCAAATCATCTCGCAAAGTCAAGTCAAATAAACAAATTTACTAACAAAGTAGATGCTTTTTAAAAATCTTTTTACTAGGGTGAAAGAATTGTGGAATTTAAGGGAGTAAAATAAAAAAAATTCTCTTTTCTATTATTAATATTGGAATACCATGTACAAATGCCACAAATCAATGTTGTCAACAAGAAATACCACTCCTTTTACTGCTAAATAAATAATGCTCAATCCATGACTAAAAAGCAAGCTCTAACTATAAATTTTAGTCCAAATAGTGTTCCTAAAACTGCAATATAATAGAAGAATAATGACTGAAATTAAACTAAAAATGACGGGAAGACTTACTTGACTTTGCCTATGGTCAGCCCCCTCAGGCTTGGTACACGCCGCACCCGATTAGCTAACCGATGACACACTTTGATCCTATTAGCCTTGCTAAATTTTATGAGTCAGGAAGCTTCCTTAGACAATACCTTTTTGATCTAAGGCTTTGAGAGCATAAAAAAGATTAGGGTTTCTTAGACTTCTTTTGGATCTCTCTAGGGCATGATTGACACCTCCCTTGGTCTTATTGTTGGATACATGTGCCTCGAGAGAGAGAGAGAGAGAGAGAGAGAGAGAGAGAGAGAGAGAGGCTAGAAACTTGTGTTGTGAATAAAAGGGGGTCGCCTCCTTGGGCCTCAACGGCCCTAGGTATGCCTATCTAAAAATGACTCATCATGACCAATAGGATTTTAGGTGATCTGTGACGTGAGAGAGGATCAAATCTATGTTATTCATCCAATGAATCAGCCGTCATGATTTAGTGAGAAATCTAGGGAACCTTATCACTTGAATCTTTGACCCATATCCATTTCTAATCGACCTAGGATAAGACCAATCTAAAACATAATCTTGTAAAACTTCCTTATCTCTGACGAGATTGTAAAAAGTCTAAAGTTCAAAAGATTTTGTCATAGATTTAAAGAATTTTTTTCAAAACTAAAAAACTGTCTTAATTGCCACAAAATAAGTTGACATAATCTTTCGTAAGATTAAACTAGATTTCCTTTTTTAATAAATTACCTTTTAAAAGTTAAAAGAGAGAGAGAGAGAGAGAGAGAGAGAGAGAGAGAGAGAGAGAGAGAGAGAGGAGGGCATGCCACCTCATAGGTGTGAGGTGCAGTCCCCATGGGCTCCACTCTTCACACGTGTGAGGGTTGTGTACATGTGGCCTGGATCCAAAGGCCCCCATGTCTTCCACCTCAGCCCTCCACAATCTTGTAATTTCTAAAATGCCCTTCTAAGGGGTTTTTATTGCTTGAAATAATTTTAGAAATTCTTAAAATTTCTAAAATTTGGAGAAACATTTATTACACCAAAACAAGACATCTAGAAGTCGGTTGGTACCAGTGGGTCAAGAAAAAATGGTTCTTAAGGCACTCCACCTGACCCAATGGCTATGATCCTCGACTTTCTTATCAAATCAACCCTATGAGATACATGACCCATAGTGTCATGCTTGGACTCATGATTGGCTTGTCCAAGCTAGCCAATAAATAGTGAAACAACTATCCTAGAATGTGGAATATAGGTTCCCCCCCTTAAGAGCATGTCAGACACACATATCGCTATAATGCAAAAGGGACTCTCTCTATGCACATGTACATGTATCTATTTGTACGGTTGCTTCTCGGTATGCAGTTGTCATGTGTACATACCGCGCAGAAGTTTTGTTGAGGATTCACTCTCACAGGCCTACATCCGCATGCAAGAGATCACAAAGCTCTCCCAGTCTATAAACCATCTTTGGGCATCTCTCCAACTTCAATGAGGGATGATCCTTTGAAAAACCCTATGTAGTAGTGCCATATGCTTTGGGAAAGGGTTTTGGACATGATCAGGGCCATAGACCGCCTAACCCTAGGTCAGTCAGCTAAAATACATATTCCCATTGAAGTGTAGAATCCATTATAATTCTTATGTACATGCTTTCATGGGCTTTAAAGGCCACAAACCTCAGCATCAAGTACCTCCTCAATCATTTTATTTAAAAATTCCATAATTGCCCTTATTATGGGTTTGGATCCTTAAACAAATGAGGACATTTTGCCTGCTCGAAAAACAAATGAGGCCATTTTGGTAATTTGGACTACTTAAGTCACTCAAGCGAAATGACCTAAATATCTCTTGCTTGTTTATGGTTCCAAACTCGAAACATGTTTTTTAAAATAAAAAGTTTTGTTCTGGGTTTATAACTTTTAACAAACAAGAGTAGTATTGTCGTTTGGCGCATGATAAATGGTTCTAGCCAAATGACGAAACTACCATGCTTTTGGCCCAGCATTTTGGAAGCCAGATGATCTAAATTCCCTTGTTTTTCCAGGTTCCAAACCATAACATGTATTTTTTAATTAAAATATCTTGTTCCAAGTTTGGAACCTAGAACTAATATGGCGATTTTGGTAATTTGCCCAAGTAAGTCATTTGAGTCAAATAATGTAAATGCCCCTATTTGTTATGGCTTCTAAACTCGGAATAAGATATTTTAGTGAAAAATCACTTCTTTCTGAGTTTGGAACTCAGAGCAAGTGGAGTATTTATGTCATTTGGCTTGAGTGACTTAAGTGAGGCTAATTACCAAAATGCCCTTAAAATAGTATATATAACACTAGAAAGTCCCAAATTTCCTTTTCTTCCAGTTTTATTGGAACCCAAGGTTAGTTGTCTAGTCCCTTGGAATTTGAGTCTCGTGGAGCATGGAAAATGTCAGTAATCATGAGGAGTCCTGTTATATCAGCTTTCTTGATAGGCAAATCATTGATATTTGCCAAAGTGAAAATGATTGAAAGATGTTTTGAGGGTGAAAAGGATTTCCTAACTGAAGGGAATAATACGAAAAAACAAAACTGCCGTTGAATTTTATGAGCTAGACATTTCTCATGAAAATTTATAACATTTGTTTGGACTAGTCCCCATAGTTCCATAACGGGAGCCTGTGAAACTTTTGATATTGTAACTTAGAGTTGAGACTCTGAGAGGTCTTAAAAATATACATGGACCATGCCAAAGTGCAATATAGTCCAGGTAGTTCAGCAGTGAAAGTATATGTTACCATGCTCAAGTGCAAAACAGTCCAGGTAGTTTTCATATGATGCATTGGAATGCCAATGGTGTTACCGTTTATGCTCTTTATTGATAATGAGTGGAAGAACTCTGCCCTTTTTACAGGGTAATGCAACTAAGGTTTTCATACTGTTAGGTTATAAGTCAGTGGTCATCCATTATTCTTAAAATGACAACTACAATTTTACCAACTTGTAGTCATGCTCCTTAAGAAGCTAATATGATGGCAGATACTGTAGCTAATCTGGTTGTAAGGAGGGTGGGAATGTTTTGGATCTCTTTTGCTACCATAGGTAGATTAGCTATCATTTTGTTAGATTACTATCATTATGTTGTTTTTTTTGTCTCTCTCTTTTCCATTTATACGAAGTTATCAGTGCTGAAATATTGTGGTATTATGTTCACCTTTTTTTGTTGAAATTGTTTATGAAATTTTTGGCAATTGTTCAGTGATCTATCTGGCCTTAGCTGTGTTGTTACCATCTTTTATTTGATCTTGCTTCTCATATTTTTGTTGAATTTACAACTCATGATCATTGGCAGCCTTGGAGTCTGGCCATGCCAAGTTTGTGTCAAGGGTTTTTGAACGATGCCTACTATATGATAGGAGGAACTTGATTTAAATGTAGTTAGATAAGATTTGGCAATACACACATGCAACACATACGTTTGTGGTTGCAAAATTGAGTACATTTGTCTCTTTGGTGGTTGGTTGTTTGATGGTGCAGTTCTCCTCTTGTCCGATTAAACGCACTAGTTCACGCTACTTGCTTTGCTGATGCAGCAAGGTAACCATGCTATCTATCTTGGTTATTTGATAATATTTATCCCGGCGTTTTTTTTCATTCCTTTGGCCATTCTACATACTTATTTTGGTGTTGTTCTCTAATAAATGTTCCATTATTTTGGCTTTCCTTCAGTACAACTGATCTATGTCAGGCTTATGTTAAACTCATCCAGCACATGGCTATGTTCAAGGGATACAAAGGTTGGGTTTACAAAATTGGGTCCTCTTATGACTACTATTGTGGTGTATGTTTTTATTCTTTTTTCTGATGTTTGTTCAAGTTTCACATCGCTTTGGGGCTATGATTGAAAAATTGGAAACTTGGAACACAAATGCAAAATTTAATTTAACAACATCACGGCAGGTAGTGTCAGTAACTTGGGAAATTGTAGAACTGGTGTGCATATCTCTCTCTGACCATTTGACATTATAAACTTTGTGAGTTGTTGCATCTGCAGGCAGCTGATGAAGATGAGTTTTCTAAGTGAAGATTTATCTTTGATTCTGACTTCGATTTCAAATTTATTGTGAAATGCACTTTTTGTGGACCTGATTTGTGCACATAGACCCTCTATCATTATTGGAGTCTCTAAATATTTGGGTCGGTGGGAAGTTTGGTACCCTGGCAAAGATTGTGAATGTTGTTGATTCTTCATTGAAAAGATAATCGTCAAAAGAAAAAACAGAAAATAGTAGATATTAAAGCTTTTTGTACCTGAAAATTATAGAGGACAGTTTCATGGTTTCTATATTTGCAATTGCGTGGGTTTGAACAACTCAAATGATTTATCTGAACCACATTGCTCCTCTAGGTGCAATTATGATCTGTTGGATATCTAGTTAATAAGGCGAATCACAATCTTTGATGATCAAAATTTATTTAAACAAATCTGGAAATACAATTTTTCTTTTTTTGTCTCACATGCCCCGGTCTTCCCTTTGGGACCTCCGGAGTTTGGTAGCATCAAGCTGAACTTCGATGGTTGCTCTCTTGGAAACCCCGGCCTTGCTGGCTATGGTGGTCTCTTCAAGGATCATAATGGCAACACAATTTTCTCCTACTCAGTATCCATTGGAATAAAGATTCCATAACTGCGGAGGCTATTGCACTGTGGGAAGGGATGAAATGCTTTAGCCTGGTTTGGTCTGGAGAACTTATTGTTAAGGGTGAGTCAAAGAATGTACTTGCCTGGGCTGCTCACACCTCTTCTTGCTCGTGGCGTCTAGAACTTGTGTTCAATGAGTACTTCGATCTTTGTAGGCCTATACAGATCCCTTATCGCCATACGCGGAGGGAGGCAAACCATCTTGCAGATGACCTTGCCAAAGTCAGTGCTAACTTCGGACCTACCACGGCTAATTTGCACTAAGGGTAGTCTCTGTGTCTTTCGCTTGCTGCCCCACGTTTTTTGCTTTGTGGGCCAGCTGGGCTATCAATTTTGGCCTGCGCAGTGTACAGATCATTCTCCTTTTTGTATAATACTGAAATAACCATATTATTTATGAGTTGTACAGTAACCTGTAAATGGGTGACCTATATCCTTTTCGTATTTTTTTTTAGTTTTCAATTCAAAATAGTGAACCTTCTTTCCAAAAAAAAAACAAAAAAGTCTCCTATGTGGTTCACCATTAGTTACTGAAACTGAACTCATCGAAGAATTCTTGGTGTACGTGGCTAGAATTTTTCATTTTGTTGGCTGTCCTTGTGGCCGATGTCCCCTTTGGTTATTGTTGAATTGATGTGAGGTGCATGTGTTAGGACGCATATCAAAGGGAGGACGGAGGGGGTGTCATTTCCTTAGATGAGAAAGGAGCCGATAGGCAGCATACTTAACATGAGAATTGATAATGACAATGTTGGAGATTGGGCTTCATGTAAATGGAGAATAATGAACTTAAATTGTTTTCAGAAACATTAATTTTATCGATAACAACGGAAGTATATCTTCTAGAATGGTCATTAGTTGAAGTTTACTACTTCAGTCAGTGTCTTAAAACTCGTTCAGTCCCACTCGGATGCGGGCTAATACTCGGACCGGCAGGGTGCTGGGTCCAAGTAGAAGTCCTTGGGAACTGGCTGGGTCTCACTGGTGCCCAAGGTTTCTTTTTTAAGTTTTTTAAGACTCGGTTGTGTCTTGCTCCTGCCCAGTTCCAAGCCTGACCCCGAGTTTCAAAACACTGGTTTCAGTTTAAGATTTTGTATTTGCTAATTGGCAACAATATGTTTATTTTTTGGAGTGAATGTATTGTTTCAAAACTGAGGTTCATTTACTCCTAAAGAAGACTCAGTTGTTCACACATGTACAACATTAACTTGTGTATTTATAGGATTCTCCAAATGATGGCCTTATTTTTATTCCTAGATCAGTTTTAAGTAGATTTTCATAAGAGCATGTCTTTTACTTGTTTTACCAACGAGAACAATTTCATCGGTAAATTTGCATATTTTACGGTGATCTTCTATTTGCGTTTCTCTGATGAGCCACTGTCAATTTTTTTATCTTTTAGTAAATTTATACGTGATTGCACACTAAAAACATTTGTGAAATATCAAAGAAAAGGTTTGACATGCGAATCTTTGATATATATAACTATATAGTACTCGTTTATGGTTCTATATACCCCTTCTAGTAGTACTCTGTTAATGCTTATATTATTATACCACTACCAGGTGTCCTTTTAATCCTCGCTCTGATCCTTTAGCCGAGATGATCCCATCCTCCCATGCACGTTATCTCTAGTTTCTACGCTTAATAAATTTCTTACTTATTATTCATCAGAACATATGATTGGACTTTTTCTTTTTCTTCAGAAGCTTTTACTGCCCTCAAATTTGTAGAGAAAAAGTTTTCATCCCTATCTGGGTCACGCATTCAACTTCTTAAGCTTCAATTGCTTCATGATCGTGCTTTGCATCGGTAAGTTCAATGATGTCTGCAGTTTTCTTTAGCCTTCTTGCCAATGATGATTAATTTTTTTTCCGTTTCTTCTTCTTGTTACTTAGAAATTGATTCTGGTGCAGGGGACAGCTAAAACTGGCTCAACAAGTATGCAATGAGTTTGGTGTGCTGGCATCTTCTATTTCCGGAGTTGACATGGATTTGAAAGCTGAAGCTAGCCTCCGTCATGCCCGTACTCTACTTGCTGCTAATCAGTTTAGCGAGGTTCTTCTTTTCATTCTTTCCACACACTACTTTTTACTCAGGTTGATTACTTGGCACTATCTTTATTTGCTTCTCATGTCATCCTTTTTGCTGGATCATCACTGTTTTCCTCCTCTTGGTTTCTCCAATTTTTTAATCTTCCAGGTTAACCAATTGTGGTGTTTGCAGGCAGCATCTGTGGCGTATTCTCTGTTCTGCATGTGTCACAAATTCAATATGCAAGTTGAAAATGCTTCTGTCCATCTCTTGTTAGCAGAGGTCCACAAGGTAGTCATCTATCTGCTACTGTTTCTCCTTGGGGCTATCTCTTGTGCCAAGAGCTTTGCTTGAAACTAAAATGTAGCTTCTTTTTAGTTGAAACAGTTTATAAAATTATATAAAAGTAGACTGAGAGTTAACTGATGAGGATACTTAGTTTCTGAGGAGAATGATCCGCATTTCAAGTTTCTGAGGAGAATGATCTACATTTCATTAGGGTATCATGCTCCATCCATATGAATCGATATACATGTGATATATTCATTCTCGCACTTGTCTTATTCAAATCGATGGTCTGAGATAAACGAAAGGAAAGCGCACTATAATCCATTGACTATGTGAAATGACTCTGTTGGATAACTTGGATTCGTTACCATCCAATAAATGGACAATAATGGAGAGGGAGTTGGACCAACCATGGTACCACGTCCTCTTTGTGTTTTCCCAAAAAAGAAATTCCTTATAAACAATAAATTGCATTGAGTGCTAGAAAATCACACTAATTTTTTTTTTCTCCAGAAATCGGGAAATGCTGTCTCTGGCCTTCCATATGCATTAGCGAGTTTGTCTTTTTGCCAGTCATTCAACTTGGATCTACTTGAAGCCTCTGCTACACTGACCCTAGCTGAACTGTGGCTTTCTCTCGGTGCCGGTCAAGCAAAACGGGCACTGATGCTTCTATATCGGAGCATGCCTATCCTTCTTGGTCATGGTGGTTTGGAGCTTCGTGCTCGTGCAAATATTGCCCTTGCCAAATGCCATCTATCAGATTCAAGCTTTTCAGGTTTCTTCATTTAGCATTTCTTTCTTTGAGCTGCGGTAGTTAGAAAGTGAAGGATATGATGGCAGTCAATAGTATGAAAACCATAGAATAAACCATCTATTGGAAAAGAAATTCTCCTTAAATCTTCAGTCAACTGAAATGTTTTACTCGTCAATGGACAGAATACTATTTCATGATTTGAATTTCTTTTTTCTATGAAAAAGTTAACTTAGTTGTATTGAATGTAAAAAGTAACAAAAAAAGGCATCAGGCATCCCACAAGTAGGGTGCTCATTACAATTTTCAGAAATGGCTAAGAAATGTAGCTCTGTACAGAAAGAAACAAAGTAGATTTTGCTGTCCAAGATTCCAAAAAGCCAAAAATGAGACCTGATCTCAAAAAGTTGCTAAAGAGGTCCCTCTGGTGTGGGTGTTTACTGCTGGTCCAGACCTAACACCAGCTGTAGCAAGAGTATCCACATCATGGTTTGCCTCACGCCACGTATGTCAATACGAGATGCATATAAGCCTAGACAGATTGAAGCATCGAGCAGTTGGTCAAAAATATGGTTGACGCGCCAAGGGTATAAGGAATCTCTCTTGACCCAGGATATGATTTTTTTTTAGCCCCCTTCCACCACCAAACAGCCAAACCAGTCCACCCAAACTTTTTTAATTCCCTCTAGAAGTGCCATAGCTTCAGCAGTAATGAAGTTCATCATGCCAAGGAATGTGAGTCGGCAAAGTTTCCAAGATGGCCTGGCAATTCTAAAGAAAGTCATTGGCTGCAAAATGGTCTAAACCTTTAGGCCCAAAAGATAACTGTGGTTTTAATCCTGTCCGTAGTGGTTGTGACTGAGCTTTCTCACTCCAAGAAGATTCTCTGTTTCCCTCCTTCCAATCGTCCAGATGGTTGTTGCCCGTGCTGCCTGCCAAAGGAACAGGCCTGCAGCTCTGGGAGAGGTGAGGAATGGAGGAAGTTGTGACCCACTGCCAGTTGAAGATAGGAGGAGAAAGGCCCAAAGACATAAAGGCCACTCACAACGAAAGAAGTGGTACTGGTTGGTTTCCTCTGCAGTTTTGCACATTATGCATCTATTAGGGGTAGGAAGGAAGACCATGTTTCTTAGCTGGTCGACAATGAGAACTCTCTCAGAGGTTGCCAACCAGCTGCAGTTGAAATTTTGGTGGAAGTTAACCATACCTGGAATGCAACAGGCTGGGGGGGGGGGGGGGTGTTGGAGGAAGCTTGGCATAGAAGAAGGATGCCGAAAAATTACCAGAAGGTGTAGACATCTAAATAATAGTATCCTGCCCTGCGAAGGGCAGGTAGTGGCTTGGAGGGCAGTAAGAAGGGCCTGGAAAGAGGGAATTTCATGATCAAGCAAGGGTCTTTTAAAATTCGGGCTCCACACTCTAAATCTCTCCCAAAAGTTTGAAAAGATCTGCAACTAAAGCGTCACTGTCCCTTGCCACTATGTAAAGATTGTGGGCAGTTTTCCGCAGAGAAAATTTCCCGGTCTACAGGCTGTCCAAAATTTGACTTTATTGCCTAAGCTGACTGTGAACTTAGCATTGGAACGGAAATGGTCCAAAGAGGAGAGAAGCATGCTCCACACTCAAGAAGATCTACTTTTTGGGGGTCCACTTGGCAGCCAAGAACGAGGTTATATATGATACTTTTTCGAAATAACTTGCTGCCACAGGTGGTTGTCCTGAGTGGGTGAGTCTCAACCATCATTTCCTAAACAGCGCTTTGTTGCCTAGAATGAGGCACGGGATGCCCGATCCACCACCACCCTGCTTCTTAGGTAAACAGATCTTAATCCAAGCTATTAGGTGGAATTTGTGATTTTTGGTGTCACCCGACCAAAGAAATTCCTCATCTTTCACTCTGGAAGGGCAGAAATAGATCTGGGGATTTGAAAGAGTGACATCTGGTTTATGGGCATATTGGTGGGGGGCTACTTCATGAGAGTTAGACGGCCAGTCATAGAGAGGAATCTACCTCTCTACCTGTGAACTTCAATCAAATTTTCCACAATGGGTCCCAAAGTTGTTTCAGAGGTTTGCCAATGCTGAGGGGGAGGCCTAGATACGTCATGGGTAGGTGAACAATCTCACAGCCAATGGTATTTGCCAAGACACGGGCTTTGGGGTGATCAATAGACAATAGCGACACCCATTTGTTTGGATTTGGCCCTGTTGATTTTGTGGCCAGAGGCAAACTCCAAACACCTTAGGTACACCCAGAGGGTTTCGAGTTGTTGCTGGGAAGCGTCACAGAACACCAAGATGTCGTCAGGATAGTGTAGGTGGGAGATCATGGGCCCTTGGCTGTCAACCTCGAATCCTTCCAGCAAGCCTTGTTTGTAGAATCTCTTGATTGAGTGGCTGAAGGCCTCAGCCACGATTGCAAACAGGAAGGGAGAGAGATGGTCCCTTTGCGGAGACCCCTGGTGGAAGTAAAGAAGCCCTTAGGGGATCCATTTACTAAAATGGAAATGGTGGGGTGGAGATGCAAACATCCATCCAGTTCCACTATTTAGCCCCAAAACACATCCTCAAGAGGATTCCCTATGGGAGGTCTCAATTGACGTGGTCATAAGCTTTCTCCCAATCTAGCTTGATGACCACACTCCCAAACGCTTTGCAAGGTGTGTCGAATGAATGCACTTGTGGGCAATAAGGGCACCGTCAAGGATTTGGTGATCCTTGACAAAAGCACCCTTGTTGGGCAAAATGATATGCCCTAGGAACTCGTTCAAGCGAGAAGCCAGGACTTTAGAGAGAATCTTGTAGGAGCTGTTGAAGAGACTTATGGGTCTGAAGCCTCAAACGGTCTCATCTCCTTTGACGTTTAGGGCAAGGGCCACAGAGGTGGTGTTCATAGCACTGTGGACGATACATATATGGTGAAATTCATGGACGAAGATGCAAATATATCGACCCAAAGTATTCAAGAAATTGCTAAATACGTCAACCAGGAAGGCAAGCTATCTGGTCCAGCAGCCTTGTCTTGGCCCAGTTTCTTGATGGCCAGCAGGATTTCTTCCTCAGAGAAAGGTCTTTTTAACCAATCCTGCTTAGAGGCAGAGAGGCAAAGGAAGGGTCGACCATTTTGGGTCTTATGAGATCCTCAGCAGAGGAGGTTTTGGAAGATTCCACAATCGTTCTTTTTATATCGTACTCTAATTCGTTTTTGGGCACGTAGCCTAACTTGTGGGTCATCTCTGCCATACCCTTGTATTTTTCTCTCTCGCAACACTACAGTTAACAGTATAAAATATATATATATATATGTATGTATATCAAGGGCTTGATTAAGGAGGTTGGGGCTATCTCATATCTGAGAGAGTATTAGAATGCCTTCTACAGTTTGCAATTTTATCGAAGAAAGCTGTGTTTTGTTCTCCAAATTTTAACCATTTCCACCTGGGAATGCTGGAACCAAAGAAATTTCTTCTGTTTTGAGAATGGATTGGTTGTCCATTTTGCCTTTGAAACAGTCGTCTATTTCAGCTTTGGAGAGGGCTCTAATTTCCTCTAAGGAGTCGAGGTTGTTTATGATAGCCAACAGTGAGGTTCTAACTAGGCCAAAGTTCCCCGAGAGAGTCGTATTCCATACCTTCACAGATGCTTTGAGCAACTTCAATTTTCTTTGCAGATGAAAACCTGCCCAACCGAGGACAGAGGAGGAGTTCTATCATTCTCTAACCAAGTTTGCAATGTTGGGTTCCTCTCGCCGAGAGCTCAGGTTTAAAGGTTGGCAGAAAAGGGGTGGTGTCTGGTAGGATAGGTCCGTGATCAGAAGTAGGTTTTGGAAGGGCTAAAGCGAGGGTCCCTGGGAATGTATCATCTGACTCGGTTGAAATCTGTCAAGTTTAGAGAGATGAGGGGAGGCTGAGTGGTTGGGCCAGGTGAAACATGAGCCATTCAGGAGGATTTCGATTGGCAATTCCTTGAAATGAAGTTCGAGAAATTGAACATACAGGTGGAAATATTGCAGTTGCTGTTTCTATCAAAAGTCCATATGGTTAGATTCAAGTCACCCCCTAGATACCATGGAGCAGGTGGAAGAGGGGCAACCTTATCCATTTCTTCTCAGAGTTGGCCTCTCTGAGGGAAAGGAAGTTAGGACCCATAGACAGCCAAAACTTTCGAGGAAAGTCTGTCTGAGATTCTCTAGAGGCCAAGGGTGACTGAGAAAGAGGCAATGTGGGAAATTGAGAGAATGAAGGGTAGGCTTTCAGATGACCGAACTGCCCCCTGAAGCACCAAGGGCCTCGAGGAGTCCACTGGCAGGGCCTACGACCACAGATGCTTCGAACCCGAGATAGATTGGTGGGGGGTTGTTTGGTTTTCACCAATCACAAGCAAATCAGGGATGTTGCTGTGCTTATGGCAAAAATCGCAGATTGCTGTGCTTGCGGGGGTCTCCCAGACTCCGAATGTTCCACACTAAGAGTTTCATTTAGAAAGATAAGAGGTGGACACCAGCCCTGAGGGAATGTTGGGGACTAGGTTGTAGGCAGAGGCGGGGGGAGGCAGAGGGACTTCTTTCTCACATGAGATACCAAAAGCGAGGTTGTGGACCTCTCTCTTCCCTTTGCCTGAGACTCTTACCTGAGCCCTCATGTTGGTGTCTGCAGAGAAAATGTCTTTGAAGTTCCCTTGAGGACCATCAAGCTGGAAACCCATTGCTTTCTGGACGTTGTGGATGTCTCCCTGGGCATTGTCTATATTTTTTATCCCCTCCGAGTCCACTGAGTGGAATGATTCTGCATCTGATTCTTCAATCGAGTTCATCCATGATAATTATCTCAGGGTAAAAAGAGTCATCTCTGAGTTTTGGGGCACAAGGACAATGAGGGAAAGGCAGAAGGCACTGGTTGGGTGGTTTCGAGGGGGAGCCTGCTAGCTGAGAGATCAGCCCCTGCTCCATTTGGTACTCTTCTCCATTGCAAACACCAGTTTTGGTGTTTTTTTTGGGGTTTTTTTTTTCCCTTTTTTGGTTGGTGGGCTAGGGGTTGATCCTCATGGTTACCAGCAACTGATCCCTGTTCACACTCTTGTGTGGTCATAACTGTGGCATGGGGGGGAGGGGGAGTGGGGAAGCGGGGGTTTGTGTACACTGTAGACCTGGGGTGGTAAGGAGAGCTGGAAAGGGAAGGGTTAGCAGAGGCAGGGCGTTGCAAACCAGAGGGAAGAGGTTCCATGCTCTGCAAGATTGGAAGAGAAGCGGCCCAATCAAAGATGTAGATGGTACCTCAAAATGGGAGATAGAGAGACAGTCTGAATAGGAGAACACTGGACCACCATAGAGAGGAGTGAAGAGTGGTGCAAGACTGATCCTGGGAAAATGAAAGAATGGGTTGACAGAAACGGTCTCTGGATATACGGAATTGGGAGCTGTCCAGGGAAACCTGGGCCCAGGAACTGCTGGGGGAGAGGGTATGGTCCTGCTAATGCCTTGAGAATGGGTTGTGGTGACATGTCAAGGGCTGAGTTGGGTAATGTGATTAAGGAAGGGAGGCTACCCTTTTTGCTGCACTGAACAACACCCTAAAAATGGTATATTAAATAAGTTATTGCTTGTCCTATGGCTGTTTTAGAAAATGAAATGGGTATAGATTATGAGTCATGTGTGGTTCAACCTTGTAATCTAATCGTATTTAGTTGTTCACTGACTTGGTTTATTGTTTTAGTATCATTTACTTGGAAAAAGCAAAAAAAATTGAGGCTTGGCAAGAACTTTTAACATACGTTTCAAAATTAGCCCCTCAACTTGATATCCATTGTTTCTTCAGAGTTAACCCGTTCACTTTCTTGAAATTTTCGCTGTTTGCCATTTCCAAAGTACAATGCAATTACTTTCATGTGCAAAAACAGAAAATCATAGTCTATCTCTGTGGATGTGTGTGCGCATGCACGCGTGCATGTGCGTGTGTGTATCTGATTCCTTTACTTTCAATCATTACGGAGAAAAGATGTATTATTTTTATATGATTGTTTGGCTTGCCCCATTCATTTTTTGCAGATCCGGGTGTTGTACTAGATCCTCTGGGCCAAGCCGCAGATGAACTCCAAATTTTAGAGGTGAATCTTAAACTTCTACTGTTGTAAACATGTTCTTAAATAATGTCTCTCTTTGTTCTTGTTTTTTTCAATATTTGTTGCCATACTGCTCATGACTTTGAGATAGTATTACAATTGACCCAGAGTTTAGTTTCAATTCAGTGATTCATTGTTCAGGAGAATCTGACGCAGCCATTGGACTCGGACCTATGTATTTGTGATAGTATATGTATGTATGCATGTACTTATGTATGTATGTAGTGACATGTTTGGTGATGTATCATGTTGTTGATATCTTGCAGTATCATGAATTAGCTGCTGAAGCGTTCTACTTGATGGCCATGGTCTATAACATGCTTGGGCGCACAGAGGACAGGGAAGCAGCAGCAGCTTCTTTTAAGGAGCATTTAACTTCACTTAATAATCCTGAAACTTCAGGTTCGTTACCGGTTATCCCTTACTTTTCACGCAATTTGTATATAGAATTTTACACAGGCTTCTAAAAGCTTGTTTTATTTTGTTTAGAATATTTTATTTTGATTTATAATTTAGTTTTTGTTTTATTGCTCATTTCAATGTTATTGTTTATGTTTATGAATCAAGGATGGAAGAGCACTGTGACACATCATTTATGAGTAAGTATTTTCTTTTGTAATTTACTTTTCAACAAAGTTTTTCGATTTTTTTTTTGGTGAGACTAAAAAGCGCAACTCATGGTAATCACATCTCGCACCTTCAAAAGTTCAAAATCATTGTTTATCTTAGAATGGACGTATCCTATGTTCCATGTGTTCTCTTTATCCCAAAAAAATATTTTTAAGGATATTTTTGAAATTGTTTCACAATATCCTTTGCTAGGACCAAGAGATATGTGCGTGCCAAATTGAGGTGGAAACAAATGCCCTAATGCCTCTGGGGATGGTGGAAAAATGTTTTGTGTGTAATAAAAAGAAACTGTAAATGGGCTCATGATAGATTTAAACAGGTAGTGTTGAACTAAGAAAATGCAATATTTTATGTATACACAATAATCATACTGATAAGTTGCATCACTCTTCAAGTCAAGGCCCTCTGAACTTTCAAAAATTGTGAACGTCAGTTGTCCAAGAAACACTGTTCCTAGTTCATATGCAAGAGGTTGTACACAAGGGATGGAAATGTGTTGTGTGCTAATGTGGATTGTCTCTGTGGTGATTTTTTTATGTAATAATGATAGGATGTGCATAACAAAAGGTTTTTATAACAATGAAATGTATATAATGAGACCATTTGTTTTTGTTACAAGGAGGTCGTAATCATCATTGACCGTTAGATTTGAAATTGGGATATTGAGAATATGTCGTTTGAGCAATAAATCTAATATAAAATTTTTTGAATGTTGTGCTACACTTTCATTTATTGGATTTTACATCTAATGATTAAAATTGATTATGATCTTGTACTAAAAATATATGGTTTCAAGCCCAACTAACAAACACGACAAGTAACAATGAAGGTGGCATGTTATCATGAATTAACAGGTCAAATAAGGCCGTGTTTGGATGCTAGCCAAAAGGTGGTAGCTTTTAGGCGATGCCCAAAATATGCATTGGGGGCTTTTTTGAGAGGTCCTATTATTATACCCTTTGTTGTGCACCAGCACAAAGAAGGCCAACATTTGTATGTGAACATTTATTTTAGCCTTGGAAGCAAAAAATAGTTGTGGCTTTATCATCAAGGTTTTTTTTTAATTATTTGAGGTCAGGTACATGAATCTTTGTTCGTTATTTTGCTCTATCAAGGGTTATATCTTCACTAAAGCCGTAAGTCTTATCTCTTTTATCATTATTTCTATCCATGGTTTTTGGAGTCTATTTTTTACTCTTTTTTAGCTTTTTACCGGTACAGTCTTAGTCAAAAATTTCAAATGAGTCTATTCTTTGCTCTTTTTGAGCTTTTTACAAGTTAAGTCTTGCTCAAATTTCAAATCTGAGGGGTAGTAGTGATTGTGAGCCATTGTATTAAAAGTAGATGATCTGATAATCTTTTCCTTGAAGATAATGAATGTTATTGTGTGGCCCTCAAACCTCGTAAGTGTTGGAATGTTTGGAGGAAAAAATGTAGAGTAGGGTTTTGTGTAATTAGTTTCTCACTTGGGGTGTTAGTGTTGTTTGATTATGAAGTGTTTGAGAGGGAAAACGGTGAACAAAATGATGGCCGGCTAGAAGAAGGGCAGATAACACCTTGCTATAATAGATGGGGTTGTATACCATGAGACCATTTATCATTGTAACATGGAGGTTACAGTTACTTGTAGTTATTAGACGTTAAATTCGATGGTTTGGATTGGGTCATGAAATTTTGTTTTGAATTTTGAGTCTAGTTAATGACACATTTAGAATTACTCAATTTAAAATCTAACGGCAAGAGTGATTTTGACTTTTTTGTATTAAAAGTAAAAAAAAAAAAGGGGTGAAAGTAAAAAAAAAAAAAAAAAATTGGTGTTTTATGAGTCAGCGGATTCACTAGCCGGTTGACTCACAAACGTTCACAACTAAAGTTTCCTATCCCATGGATTGGAAATTTTTTTAAAAATGTTTTAAAAATTTTATTTTATGTTCTTTTTTTTATATTTACGATCATCACAGTGTAGATCATGGATCTGCATGAGAATAATGAGTCGGGGGATTCGTAAAAACCGGGTCCAAAATAAATGATCTCTTTATATACTTTTCTCTAATAGATAGCCAAGTATGTTCGAATCTAGTAATCTAGGTTCAGATCCTAATGGAACTTTTCTTTTAGGAATTGTGCTCCTTTTGGAAATTGGGCATGGGTCTGGGAGTTTTAGCAGTGGATGATAAAAACATTACAAAATAAGTACGACAACCTAGATGGAACTCGGATTCGAGGAATCACAGAAGGTAGCCATCAGAGTGCTCGTCCATAGTTGATGTATAGGGGAAAAGTTTAATAGTGTGTTTCCTTATTTTCTCATGGATTTAGGATATGAAACACATCCTAAATCATTGGAAATACATTTTCACATTTGATTGATGAATTTGTAGTTTCAAGAAATTGCACCGATCTAATGATCTATTAAGAATTAAAGTGAATGGTCTAAAAAAAAGTATAAATAATTGATTTTTTTTTGAAGGTTCAGAATTTTTTCATTTATTTTTCAGATTAATGTTTAGAATGTGTTTAGGATATGACTATTTAAAAAACTGTACTTGATCTCAAAAGCGAGGCTGCTACTCGACAAACCTTAAGGCCCAGTTTGTGTGGTCCTCTATTTCCTTTATATCACGAAGCGCAGTTTTTATGTAACAATTATTTTTATATAAAAAAAAATTGGAGTACACGTTAATATCACCAAATTAGTAGTTTGGAGAAGTGATATTTGAGTTATCCTAACACCAAGAGAATCATACAACTAATGGACGGTCTCTATTAAATCATATGACATAATATTTTTCAAGCACTTCCAGAGTGCGCATTTTAGGTTTTTTTTTTTTTAAAAAAAAATCAGTAGCTTAGGAATGAGCTCAAGGGTAGGTAATCAGGGTGCAAAACTAGGATGTCTTACATTTCATTCCTACTACCCTTCTCTGTTTATATATATATATATATATATATATATATATATATATATATATATTTATGGTTTCCATAATGTTGCAATCTTAAACAATCCAACTAACGTGCACTTTCAAATTTTATCATAATATATAACTTTGATGTAAAATGTTATTAGGATTATTTCAAAATCTATTTTTATATCTAATTATAAAATTTTAAACTTCAAAAATGGTTAAAATCAAGTAGATCTATAAACATATGAAAATCTTGAAAATGGATGGTGTTGATAATATGGTGCAAGATGCACTATTTTTAAAACTCAAATATTTTTATTTTTCATAGCCATATATCTCGCCGTGGTGATGGTCAATCACAATGTTTTTCAACATTAAAATAACTTTTTCCCATGTATTTTTGAGGTGCATCCATACTTCTACATTTTTAAGGTTGCAAATTTATATAAACTTTTTCCACTCATAAATTAGGAGGAAATAGAAAGAGACCATTCCTTATTAATGGTCCGGCCCGTTTCCGATGCAAACAGTATCATTTGAAGGGTCAGGTTTCTATAAGGTGACCGCCGCATACTGTAAAAGTAAAGCGGACCTGTAGAGCTTCTCTACAAGTCAGATGTCGAAAATGATTTGAAAAAACTAGATTTTTAAATATAAATTTTAAATTTTAAAAATAGGATGGATCTGGAGGTCGAGATGATCAACCGGATTGTTCTCCAATGTCGGGTCTTTTGGAGGATTTTTTAGGTGAATAATATGAAGTTACAACAAAGGTGAATGGTACAATACCAATTTTTTTTCCTTATTTTAAAATATATATATATATAGAGAGAGAGAAAAGGGAGCGAGCATAATTGGCTGCAATGGCCGCAATCGAAATGCCCAACATCCGCTTCCACCAACTGTTGGGTGGAATGGCTCAAAGAAACACCTTCGCCTGCAACAGCCTCATTCGAGCCCACTTCGAAGCCAAAAATTATCGCACTGCTCTCTCTCTCTACCACCAAATGCTCCTCAATGGCACCCCTTTTGACAATTTCACATTCCCATGCGTCTTAACAACTTGTCGACATTCAAATCACTTGTTCTTGGGCAAACAAGTCCACACTCAGTTAACAAAGCTTGGTTTTGCGTCCGATAATTTTGTATGCACTGCGCTTATTGGAATGTATGGTGAATTGGATAGTATTGAAATTGCTCGTCATGTACTTGATGAAATGCCTCAAAGAAACTCTATTGCTTGGACCATTTTGCTTGGATTTCATGCTAATGGTGATAACCCACAATTTGGTTTACAAACATTTTTTGAAATGGAAGCTTCCGGCTTCAAGGTTGATCCTGTAACCTTAGTTACAGTGATCAGAGCATGCGCGCGCTCAAGTTCTCCTTCTAAATGCAATTTGATTCATGAGTATGTGAAGAAAATTGGGTTCCAAGGAGATTTGTTGGTTGGTAACGCGCTTTTGTCAATGTATTTGGATTGCAGATTCATGGATTTTGCTCGAGAAGTATTCAATCAAATAGAGGTTAAGGATGTTGTTACTTGGACTGCTATGATTAATGGGTATGTGAAGAATGGGAGCTTCAATGAAGGCTTAAAGTTGTTTCGGAAGATGCTATTTAGTGGGATAAGGCCCGACCCATCATCTATATCAAGTATACTTCCTGCATGTGCTAGAGTGTCGGCTCACAAACATGGAAAGGAGATTCATTGCTATGTGACTAAATGTGAATTGGCTAAGAATTTGGTGGTGGATAATGCACTAGTCGACATGTATGCGAAATCAGGGAGCATTGAATATGCAACAAAGATTTTTGAGAAGAATTGTGAGCGCGATGTGGTCTCATACACTGTGATGGTAGAGGGTTGCAGCTTACACGGTCTAGGAGAACTTGGGGTGAGCTTATTTCATGAGATGAGAGAAGAAGGAATTGAACCTGATCATGTCGCATACTCTGCTGTTCTCCGGGCTTGCAAAGCCGGAGCTTTGGTTGAGGAGGGCAAGCTCTTCTTTGATTGTATCGAACAACCAGAAATTGAGGACTATATCTCAATGGTCAGCCTCCTTTGCCGTGCTAACTTGTTCGATGAAGCTCGAGCTTTCATAGAAGAGCATGGCATTGTTCACTGTGCGCAAACACAAAGCACTCTACTCGATGGGTGCAGAATGCATCGGAAAAAACAGATGGGGAAGCGCATGATTGAGCAATTGATCGAGTTAGATCCTTATAATTCCAACAATTATGTGCTGTTGTCCAATATATATGCCTCAATGGGGAAGTGGGGCATGGTCTCGAGCTTGAGGGAGATGATAATGGACTTGGGTTTGAAGCCTATGCATGCATACAGTTGGATTGTGGTTCAAAACAAGGCCCATGTATTCGGTGTTGCAGATGTCTCACACCCAAGATCACAGAGGATTTATTGGGAATTGGAGGCGTTGATGGAGAAGATGAGACAGAGTGGGCATGTTCTGGAGAATGACTTTTCTATGCATGATGTGGATGAAGAGAGGGAGTGCATTCCAAGTGGTCATAGTGAGATGTTAGCCATTGGTTTTGGGTTGATAAGCATTCAATCTAGAGTGCCCATTCGGGTAGTGAAGAACCTTAGAGTTTGTCGCAATTGCCATTCTATGGCAGAGTGGATATCAAAGTTCGTCGACCGTGAGATTGTGTTGAAAGATCGCGATCAGTTCCACCATTTCAAAGATGGTAATTGTTCATGTGGGGAACTATGGTGATCTGATAAACGGTAGGTTTTTCACACAAATCTTAAGAAGTTCAGACCTGCAAACAGTCATCAGACAGCTTTTCAATGAGACAGTCATGGTGCATTTGATCCATGGGCATCGGCGTCTAGAGCCGAAGATGCCCGGGCTCTCTAAACCCTTGGACAAATGCAAATCTCTCCATTGTTAGGCACTTGGCCTCATATATACTCAAGGCAAGACATGGTTGGAGGAAATATAAGACTTGACAAGGTGAAAGCTAGTGATGAGAGTAGGGTTCAAAGTGAATAACATTAACTATGTGACATTGTAGTTGAACTTTGAACTCACAGAAAATATCATGTGTATATCATCCTACCGTTGGATTCTAAGGTTGGCTGCAGATCTGGACCATCGATCTACTTTGTTCGATAATCTGGGGTTCTATTCAGAGGTGATAAATAGCACTTTTGTAAGGCTACTTTTTGTCATTGATAAGTATCTGAAGTCCCAGGGAAATTATCATTTTTGTAATCTAATTTGAGTATGTAATTTCATATCAGAATCCGATGCATCCGACTCCAATTTAGTGGGAAAGAGCTTTGATGATGATGATGATCAGAATCCTATGCATGTCCAAGTGTCAAATATATAGGAAGATCCATCATTAATTACACACATATATTTGGGATTAATAATATTCAGCATATTTGGCAATCACCTCTATCTTAACCAACAAAAAAAAATAAAAATACATAGTTAACGTATACTATTCAAGGATAAAGATCAGACATTAACCTGCATTAACTTTTGGAAGAAGTTTATAAAAGGTTGCAACCTTAGAAGTATAGCTATGGATGCACCTCAAAAATCCATCGGAAAAGACATATTTAATGTTGAAATACGCTTTGATTGATCTTCTCAACATCGAGATGTATGACAATGAAAAATAAAAAGATTTTAAGTCTAAAAAATAGTGCATTTTACAACATATTATCTACACCGTCCATTTTCAAGATTTTCATATTTTATAGATCTGCTTAATTTCAAGCATTTTTGAAATTTAAAATTTTATAATTAGATATAAAAATAGATTTTGAGATAATCTTAAGAACATGTTACATCAAAATTATATACCATGATAAAATTTGAAGGTATACCTTACTTCTACAGCTGCGGATGCATTGTATGCCAACTGCATCCTGAACTTTTTGGGCAGATTTATATTCAACCATCACTGGTACTCATTGTTGCCCAATCATTACTGCAATTCCTATTTCTGCTACGTACACCCTCCCACCGACATGATCAATGGAGAGAGATTAGGTGGCCTACCAACCCAAAGTTTTTATTGGTTTGTGAGAGAGATGGAGAGATTGCTAATTTGCTTACTCACATTTGACTTCCATGGATGGTGCGATATAACTCATTTGCCTTGCATTCTGTTGGTAGAGAGTGTGACGGGGGAGGCGGGCAATGGACCCGGCCCGACCAGGGACCTGAGGACTAGACCCAATCCGGGTCAGCATATGGGTCCAAAGATTGGACTAGACAGGTTGGGTTTGGGTCCAAATCTGCAACCCGAACAATATTCAAGTCCCAGTTGGATCCGGTAATATTTTTCAAGTCCCAATACATGAAATATAATTAAATACATAAATATTTTAAATTTGGAAAAAGTCTCTGTAAGGTTGCAACTTTAAAATGTAGAAAAGGTTTATTTTAATGTTGAAAAACCCTCTAATTGATCATCTCGACATCAAAATGTATGAATATGAAAAAAAAAAAAAAGATTTTGAGTCCCAAAAATAGTATATCTTGCAACACATTATCTAGACTGTCCATTTTAAAGATTTTCATATGTTTATAGATCCAGTTGATTTTAACCATTTTTGGAGTTTAAAATTTTATAATTTTATATGAAAATAGATTTTTAGATAATCCTGAAAAAAAATTTACACTAAAATTACATATTATGGTAAAATTTGGTGATGCGCCTTAATTGGATCGTTTAAAGTTGCAACCTTGTAAATGCCACACCCTTTAATTTTTGGGTTGGATACGAGTCCCGCACTATATTTTCGGGTCCAGGTCCTAGTACCACACTATATTTTAGGGTCCGGGTTCAGGTCCGCGTCTGGATCCAATGAATTCGGTTCCAAATTCGGGTTTGGGTCCTATATTGTTTTTGGGTCCAGGTCCAGCCGACCCGGCTCCTTGCCACCCTATGGAGCTGACCTTTCTACCCAAAATTTGTGAAAATTTAGATGGAGATTGTTAATTTGCTTACCGTTGACTTCTATAGAGGGTAAGATGTAAATCGTTTGCCTTGCAATATGTCGGTAGAAAGAGATGCTTGATTTTAATAGCTTTTGCAAATCGAGATGACTCACTCAAATCCACAAAGGGAGCTAAATTAGAGACTCCCATAATCATCATCATACCTTTTTATTAATTAATTAACGTTAGCTTAGTCTGTTATTCTATTCTATTAAAAGGTTGTATCCTTAGTAAGGTCATAAGTTTTTATATGTTTTCTAACTACTTCCAACCACGTCTTTTTGGACCTGCTTTTTGCCTTTTTCAATCCTTCTACTGAGACACTTAGATACATATCTGTAAAGAAAATAATTAATGTTTTTCACATAATGTACAATAAGTTATTTTTTAATGTTCTTATATTTAATTATAATTGTGGGAATTAATGCATTTATATTTGGGATTGTCTACAAAAAGACCATTTATCTTTTATACCAGGAGGTCACAACCATTCTCTCTCATTAGATTTAAATTGGATGGTTCGGAGTGAGTCATGAAGTCCGAGATTTTATTTTTTAAAAAATTTAATAGACAAAGAGTGATTATTGTATAAAAGATAAATAGTCTTTTTGTAGACAAACCCTTTATATTTCTATTAAATAATAAGAAAATTAGCCAAAATACACATATAAGCTCACCTATTAATATATCTTGTGACGATTTCAAAGTATCCTTCAAAATTCAAAATATCTTTTAAAATATATAGGACCATAGTTGAAATCGTTAAAAATGGGTAAACTATTAAATTGCTGGAAAGTTCATAGATTTATGACCTTTGGCAGCAAAGCTTATAGCTTTATAGCAAAGGGTTATGAATTCAACTATTTGTTGATACATTTATTGCCTCTTTAAATTTGGGACCCAGTGCCAAGCCTCCTATTTGTTGATACATTTATTGCCTCTTTAAATTTGGGACCCAGTGCCAAGCCTCCATATGTAGAAATATGAGCTTTTAAATAAATCTATTTTTTAGATGGATTTTAACATTTAATTTTTAAAGACATGTAATCTCTAACCTTGAGATCATGAATATGAATAAATAAATAAATTTTAAAAACTATAAATAATAATTATAGTAAACAAACATTTGGAACACCTACTTCAACCATCTACAAGATGAATGCTTTACACTTTATGCATATGTAGAAATGCGGTCTAGCTCTAATGAAACAAATTTATTTACTTAAATTTAGAAGCTCATTTATTTAGTGTCTTAACTTTTTTATAAAGAAAAAATTTATATAAAGTCGAGGCTCTAAACAATCAAATTAGAGGCCACCTCCAAAATTTCACAATAAGAAGTTACTTTGATGCCCAAATATCCTAAAATTGGTCCTCTGGAGATTAAGATATATGGACATGAGAAAAAAATAGATTTCAAGTTTTGGAAATAGTGCATCTTGTAATGCATTTTTGGACCGTCAATTTTCAAGATTTTCATAGATTAATTTGATCTACACTATTTTGATTAGTTTGATCTAGACTAGTTTCATAGATTAGTTTGATCTAGACTAGTTTCATATATTAGTTTTCATAGATTAGTTTCGTAGATTTGTTTGATCTACACTATTTTTTAAGCTTTAAATTATATAATTAAGATGAAAAATATTTTAAGGCTATCATAAAGATTTCCACTATTGAAGCCACATATCTCGCCACTATATCAAGGTACGCTTTACTTTGATTGTTTAGAGCCTTGGCTCCATACAAACCGCACCCTTTCTATAATGACAGGCACGTGTGATACTTGCTATGAAAGCGTTAGATCATGTGTGAAGGTGTCAAATCGTGTTGGTCCGACAAGATGGATTGACATGTGATGCTTGAAACAATTATAGAGTGATGGAGTGACCTACATTTTTGGACTGGATTGCCAAGAGCAAAATGGCCATGACATGAAAGCCATAGATATTAGGAAGTGGGAGAGCATGTGGTCGCTATGGAGATCAATAAAACAAAAAGGGGAAAATATTATTTAAGGGGTTGAAAGCCTTTATAAAAAATTCAAAGGGCTCAAATAATCTCATACTATGAAGTAACTTATTTCCTTTATCATTTCGCTTCGGTACCTTCTCAAAAACAAAATATAATAATTAAAAAGTTCTCGAGTTGCTCTTGTTTAGGGTTGGGACGGAAGAACAATTAGTGGTATTTTAGCAATTGGCCTCCATACGGCTCATTCCAAATGATGAGAACATCCCTATTTGTTTAGAATTATAAATAAAGAACACACTGTTGGTGAGGTTTAGTAATGAGGGAAAAGTATGATAATTTTTGTCATTTGGCACCCAAATGTCCTGTATGTATTAAATGATAAAAGTACCCCTAGTTATTCTTTTTTACTGATAATGAGAGGTTTAGTAATGAGGGAAAAGTATGATAATTTTTGTCATTTGGCACCCAAATGTCCTGTATGTATTAAATGATAAAAGTACCCCTAGTTATTCTTTTTTACTGATAATGAATAGTGTGTTCCTTATTTGTAACCATAAATAAGCAATGGTAGTTTCATTATCCGGTTGGAGCCCCATAAGGATTAACTTATAAAACTGCCCTAGATGGTTCATCATTCCCAATCTTAAAAAAGGGTAATTTATCAATTTTTTTTTAATTTTTTTGAAAAAGACACCTACCTATATGAGAAAAAAAAAAAAAAAAAAACCTCATCAAATATTAGTTAGAACCATTTGACATCTTTAATGATTTCGTAACAAACTTCATCTCGCAAGGGGCTCGATTTAGGTTTAACTAACCCTGGGAAGTCAACACCTACCAGTGTGTTAAAAGTTTTGATGGGTGTTTGATAACAACTTTGGTTATTTTTGGGTTTGTGTTGGGTATTTTACTAAGTCAAAGCAAAGGCCAAAGGTTAAGTGTTAAACATATAATCATTGGAGATGAGAGTTTTTATGGTTATATAAGTGGAAAAGGTTTTGTGAATATCTCTTACTTCATAGAAGATATATACTTCCCTATTAAGTTAGGTTGTTTCTTAATCCTTTGATGCCTGGAGACAGAGGCATGAGGATCTCTGGCTCTTTGGTGCTTTTTTTCAAAATTGAGTCTACTAATAAACCCTAGATAAAAGGCAAATCAGGGTGTCTTGTTTTCTTGAGTGCGAAAAAAAATAAAGTAATTTGCATTGTTTAGTTGTATCTTGGAAATATATTTGTCAAAAACTCATCCAGATCATCAAAAAACTCAATCCTAAGATTAGTGTTGCGTTCTCCATAAGCTTTTTTGAGCTTGCAAATGACACATATATATCCTAAAAGTATACTTTGTCAATAAACTTGATTCCAAAATCAGTGTTGCTTTCTCCAAAACCTTACGTGACAGAAGGTTTATTTTGGTAGAACTTTTAAGTCATAATGTTATTGGAAGATTTGGATGCATATTAACATCTAATCCCTCCGCGTAATGGTAAAGTCTAATATTTTGGAGAAAAGTATATAATGTGACAATTTACTTTTAGTACAAAGTGGTTACAATTAATCTTAAACATTGGATGTGAAATTGATTGGCTGAATTTATTCCATTGACCAAACTCAAACTTCGAAAAAACAATTATTGAATTTTGTGATACACCTAAGACATCGAATGGTTGCAAGTAATTATGACCTCCCTATATCATAGATAAATGGTCATATTTTATATTTTGCCATATTGTGGAGGACTTGGAGTGTAAGTCTTTTTTCAAAACCTTGTGGTCATATTTCTAAAGTTCAATATCTAAACTCATACTAAATTGTATGTTCAGTTTTAGAATGAATTGAGAGCTCTATGCTCAAGTTAGACCATTGTTTCCTTTCCATGCTTTGCAAGTACTTAGGGGTTACCATTCTAACTAAGGTAAAGAGATTTGCAGTTCTCACGGTGATTAAGGATTAGGGAAATTTATTTAGATATCCCCCAAAATATTTGCCATTTTAAGTTTGCCTGAAAAATTTATTATCATGTTCATACCCACATTTTTCTATTTTTGTTTTTCCCAAATTACCATTTTTGGGACAACTTCAAGTTAAGGTTCCAAACAACTTTATATCTTGAAAATCCGAAGTCGTCTGAAGCCTCAACTTTAGAGAGATGCGCTGTTTAACATTTTATACAATTGCCACTATTCTAACTTACGATCATGTGTTTTTTGAAACCAAATTAAACTGCATGATTAAATTATTAAATAGTTCATCTCTCTAATAAGTATTTTAATAAATTTTTCTATCTATTTTTTCTTCCTTTTGGGTAGTTTGGCTTGACTTTGAAAACCTTAGCTCCTCCATACAACAAGGCTTATCTTGCCATTGGTGGTTGAACCAAAGAAAACGGATTACAATCCTTTTTTCAACTTTTTTTAACTTGGCGGGTTCGAAACTTGAAGTTTTGAACTAGTTAACGATTAATGTTAAAACCAGTTCGGAACTTCAAGTTCAAAGTCGAGTGTATTTTGAAAAAAAGAAATAAAAAAAAATGAGATGAGCATAATATATGTAAATGAGAGGTATTTTTGGGGAATTTTAAACTAATATCCCCCAAATTTTCTGTCATTAAAAATCTACTCCAATGTATTGTAATTTATGCTCCTGTCTCTATTTTTGGACTTTTTTTCTCCATAATACGATTGCTTCCAACTTTCAATCTCCGAAATAAAGCTAAGGTAGTTTAGATTTTGAAAATCCGAACCACCATGTTTTCATAAAGGGGTACAACTTTTGAAGATCTGAATTTTGGATTTATATTATTCAATTGTTTTGATTAGCATATTGTGAGTTCGAACCCCTGGTTTTTTTTTGAGAAAATTGAAAAATAAAAAAAAGGGACATGCCTGTAAATTAGAAGATATGATGACAGATTTTCAATTATTGGTATGTATAATGTTGCAATAGTAAACAATCCAAGTAAGGTACACATGCAAAATTTATCATAAGATATGATTATGGAGTCAAATTTTGTTAGGATGGCTATATAATCCATTTACATATCTAATTATGAATTTTTTAACTTAAAAAATAGTTCAAATCAAGTAAATTTATAAACACGTGAAAATCTTGAAAATGTATGAGGCAGATAATGCATTGCAAGATGCACTATTTGTGAGACTTAAAATATTTATTTTTTCAAATATTCATACATCTCGATGTCAAGATGATCAATTAGAAGCTTTATAATAACAAAACAACTTTTTTCTTATGGTTTTTGAAGTACACCTTACTTCTACATTTTAAAGTTCAAACCTTATATAAATTTTTTTCTCTTAAAAACATAAGGATATTATCATAATTTACCTATTTTTAATACTGCAAATTGAAAAATATTAGCTTAAAATTCACTAAATACTATTTTTCTCTCACTCATACTTTGTTTATTGGATTGAAATGGAGAGCAATAGACTTATATTTTTAGTGGGTTTATTTTTTCCCCCACTTATTTTTGCCCCTAAGTTTTCAACATTTTGGAGGGAAACTATTTTACATTCAAACGAGCACCACAATTTATAATGATGGCAAATAAAAAGGGGCCCAGCTTTTCAAACCAAAAACAACTTCCCCTTTTCTTTATGACATATATATATATTCCTAATTATTTCTCCTAAATCTTGCTACCTTCCCAAATTTATTCCACTGCCAAATTCCAGGTATCTCTCTCTCTCTCTCTCTCTCTCTCTCTCTCTCCTGTTCTCTGTCTGTTTTTTGGGGGTAAATTCTCTCTCTTTCTCTCTGTCTTTGACTCTCTCTCAGTACTTCTCTCTGTGTGGTCCTATTTTCAAACCCATTTCTTTATGATTTAAGTTGTTCTGCGTATTCCCTATGATTTGAGTTTTCAGGTCACGCCATTGCTGTGATGCCAACTGTCCTTGATTTGGTCTCTGGTCATTTCATTTTAAGTTTCATTCATGAATTGGGTTTCTGGTTTTGTATTGACTTTTCATCAAAATTCAGGTTGGAACCTTATTGGCTTAGATTCTGGCTTGTTGGACAAATTTAGAGTTTGAATGTTGATGGGTGTCTGGTTTTTCAACTTGTGTTTCCGTGGAGATTTAGGTATTTTGCAGTTTTGTGTTGATTCTGCTGTGGGCTTGAATTTAACTCTTTGCGATTTTTGTTCCTGAATAATGGTTTGGGTTGGATTTTGTTTGTTAGGGCACATAGTTGCTTTGATGGGCTTCTGGTTTGGGTATTTTGTTGGGTTTTATTAGTGGTTCAATTCCCTTGTATTTGTTCTCAATAATTGATATGGGTTTGATTTTATTTATTTATTGGTAAGAAAGTGAAGTCTCTGTGTGGTTAATCGCTATCCTCTCTCTTCCCCTCTGTTTTTGGGGTGTATTTTCTTGGGGTTTTGATCTCTCTCTGTTTCATGGGTTTTTTTGCTTTCCATTTGAAGCTCTTTTTCATTTTATTTGTTCTATGATGATCTCTAGATTTTTGAGTTTATCATTTTTGTTTCCCTCTCTCTTTCTCTACCTGATTATTTTATTTATTAATTGGTAATCTTCTTTCTGAATCAGAGTGATAAATTTTCTTAACAACGTAAATTTCACTTGCTGAAAATTGGGGTGACGTTAGGGGGAATAATGACCCACAACAGTATCTACAGTAGCTTGAATGGTGCTGATTTTCATCTGCCCGATGAGATTCTTTCGGTCATTCCAACTGACCCATATGATCAGCTCGATTTGGCTAGGAAGATCACATCAATGGCCATTGCCTCGCGCGTCTCAAAGCTTGAATCAGAGGCAGGGAGGCTGAAGCAAAAGCTTGCTGAAAAAGATCGGATGGTTTTCGAACTTCAGGAGAAGCTTGCACAAATGGACCAGATTCTGCAGGAGAGTAATACACGCTTGCGGACTGCCCTTGACGAAAATGTATGTATGCATTTTTTTTTTCTTTTAAACTGAAAGCTCGTGTGAATTCATGGTTCTTAGTTGCTTGTTCTAACTTCTGGCCCGCCCGTTAGGAACAATTGCTCACACACAAGGTTGTCAGTATGATAATATAGTGAGAGGAAACCATTTATAGCTATTGTTCACCCAAAAAACAGCAAAAATTAATAGTTATGCCTAAATTGGTGAACTATTATTTTCCATCGCCATGGAATAAGAATATGTAAAGGTCCTGTACCATTAATAGCCTTCAAGGAATTCCATTGTTACTATCTTTGTGTTTTATTTATTTATTCTCTTGTTTCTGTTTTGAATACGTAATTTTGCAGCAATTGTAATAGTTTTTTGTGATTTTTTCAAGTGGAGATTTGAGTCCACTAGTAGTAGTGATATTGTTGAATTCATATAAACTACTTGTCTTATGTGCACTGTCCCTTGAGCTTCAGCTTAGCGGTAGACATATTGGTTTTGGTGAGGGAGTTCAGAATTCATATAAACTACTTGTCTTATGTGCACTATCCCTTGAGCTTCAGCTTAGTGGTAGACATATTGGTTTTGGTGAGGGAGTTCAATGCCTGGAACCCTTGATGTTTGTCCCGAAACGCTCAAACAAGCTACCTAGCCCTTTTTTTACTGGTTATATAATACATATGTATTCACTTATCATGTACGCACATGAAATTCATTTCATATATTCATTTTTTTCCCTCTTTTCTCTGTATGGTAATACATGCACAATTACTAATTAAACTGTGTTTTGCAAGGAAAATTTAAAATGCCCAAGGGCCTGTGCTGAACTTCTCTTTTTCTGATGATTACAAATTTGACACTGTGATCTTTACTCATTTTATTACATTTCGAGTTCATATTTCCCACCCCAATCATTTTGGGCTGCACGTGATATAGGGTTTCATGGAAAAGTTGTTGATCTGATATAGCTTAACTCTCCCTCTTTCTCTTCTCATTTTCTTATGGTGGGTGGAGTAAGGGTTATGGGGTCTGAAGTGTAAATGGCGTATGTATAGCCTCTTATGGTACACTATATTCTTACTAATATGCCTTAATACTTGTGGGTTTCAGTAGTCTTCTAAAAACATCGTTGGACTCTGTCTTTGCATATTACTCGATTGATGATGTTCATTGAAGATGTTCTGAGTAATATTAACATTGGGGTCTGTCCAATGTGTAGGATGTTATCTGAATCTCTTTGTTTAACCATTGATTTGTTGTTCACTGGCATGGCAATTTGTGCTAAATAAATGTTTATAGTTAATTCCTTAAGTTTTAATTTTATTTTGTTGTTTGATTTTCATGTGGGAGTTATACTTTTGAAATTAGAAACTGAACTGGTTTATACAACTGTATTCCTAATTCTTGCAGATCAAACTTTCCAACGAGAGGGACACTCTCACCTTGACCACGAAAAAATTGAATAGGGATCTGGCAAAGGTGAGCATCTTCTTGAAAGTAAATGGACCAGCTCTTCTTTATTATAACACTTCTTAGATGCTTTTTATGCTTAGATGGGCTTGTTTCGGGTCACAGGTGATCTTTGTGTTCTCCGTGTTTGTTCTTCTCCTATTTTTTTGAAGTTATTGTCCTTTTGTGGTTCACATGGTCTTGGGTGTTCAAGCCTAAATTACTTATCATTGTTGTTTCCAACATGTTATTCTAGCATTTACTTTTATGTGGGGTTTTTGATCAAGTAGAGATAGGTTATATCTTGTTTCCAATAAATTTATCTGATTATTTCCATTATATAGCTTCTAGATGTGATTTTTTTTTTCTTTCTTTGAACTCTGTAACAATCCTTTGTTCTGTAGATATTTTGGAAGAAATTTTTTCGAGTTCAATGTTTGTCTTTGTCATGAGTTTATTGGTTGAGTTTTTATGCTTTTGTTTATCAGGCGTTCTAATGCTTATGTTTTCCAAAAGCTGGCCGACATACTTTATGAAATGCACCAAAATTTTCAGGTGTGATTTTGGATCTCTTAAGGTACGTAGTACCAAGTGGGAACATAAATGTTGAGCAGAGTGGGGTGTGAAGGAGATGGACGCTAATGTTTAAAAATGTGGAACAGGCCTTGGATCCTGGTGAGGCTCTAGCCTGAGTCTGCTGGTTTGACATGGCCGAATTATACCAAGACTTTGTTGAAGACTTCAAAAAATAACAAAAAAAAGGGCCAGAAAAGGTGAGGGTTGGGAGTCCCGAGCTACCTCGGGACTCTCCTGGGTGCCAAACCCTAAGTCAGTCTGGCAGGTTTTCAAGCATTCATTGAAGCAAATGCTTCTTTCAAATAATGATTGCACTCGTAGGTGTACATTCGGTTATTAGGGTGAATAGAAACCTAAAAAGTTGTACTATCTCGAGACTCTGGCGGTGGCTGCCACTGGATAATACTATACTTAAATCAGGTAATGCCAAGAAGGAGTGCAATGTGGATATTGAAACTTCTCTTGAAGGATGAGGTAAATGATTTAATGTTCAGATTGGGCGAGGACCGAATTTTGACGTTCATCTTCGTCTGTTCTTCCAATCCAGTCATTCGTAGAGTCGAGAAAAGGAAACGGTATATCGAATTGGTTGAAGTGACAATTAACACTTCTTTGTAAGGAATGCATTTTTTTTGTGAACTATGTCATTTTCCCAAATGTTTGGAATATTTAGTTCTGAACTGTTTTTATGGATTGAAAGTCATGAACCTCATTAATGAGAATGAGGAAGATCTGTTATAAGAGTTATAAAAGCTTGTTGATGACGAACTTTCTTTGATCTGAGTGATGAGAATCTTACAAATTACAGTTCCCTTTTGGGATTAAGCTGAAAATATCAATGGATGATGAGGGTTAATGAAGAATTGAAGAACCTGTAAAAAACATCCAGTGATGAGTTGATGGATATAGTGATACAACTGAGTGGGACACTTAAGGTATACATAAAACTAACAGTGTCATGCAAATTGGCTTTGAGCTCCTACGTACAACAATTTACTGATCTAATTTGGAGGGTTTTTCGTTGAAGGCTTAACCAGATATTGTACAGCATAAATAAGAGGGCACGTGTGTGTGTGGCAAATTTATATAGGTATTTAAGAATGCACGTAAATCCTTTCCGTCAGGAGCACGAAAGTGACCTTCATTTGGTAATTTGGTAAGTAAAATGCATAGATATTTCATTTTTTATAATCTAAAGGGACATGAAGAAATGTGCTGATTTGTGCATGAAGATTTACTGGTGAAGTGGCTATTGTTAAATTGTTTTATGATATCACAGTCACACAACCTTGTTTACATAAAAGTTGTTCGTTGGAGATATTTAAGTTTTTGTCATCTAAATGGATATGGAGGCGTGATGATTTTGTGCATGAAGATCTCAATGCTACAGTGGCACTTGCAATATTCTTTTTGGTTTCTCACAGCCTTTGGTGACATGAATGTTATATGTGTTTTTAGTTTGTTGTATATCCTGCTGGTGATTGCTGCTAGGAAACTTTGTGCAAGATCTATGTCTGATGGGATTGGGGTGATAGGCATCATGTTTGACAAGTCACTTTTGTCATCTGGATAATGACTTTAATGATCATCTGTGTTATATAGGAGCTTTTAATGTGCTCGATAATAATGTGAGCAAGGCGGTAGTACCCTGTAGTCCATTACATCTTGCTCCTGGCATGGTATAGGAATACTTGATATCCTTGTAAACTAAACTCCCTTTATATCATAGATGCCAGCTTATGTCAACTGATAGTATTGTGATTTATTGAACTTTGACCATACATATTAGTTTGGCGATCATGTATCTCTTTTGCCATACCTTACAAGATCAAATTTTGTACTAGTTTTGGGTCAATGAATTATCCAAAAATCAAAATCTGGCTCACGGTGCGGTGAAGTTCAGTTGATTCATGGATACATTAGCTTAGATGGAATCTCTCTGCTCTAGTTTCATCTCCCTCCTGTAACTTGGTCTCATGAATTAAGGAATGGGGCACATATTGGTAACATTCGTTGTAAGTTTGTTATTTGATGCATTTGTGTGCGCGTGCGCATGTGCATGTATGCACTAAAGCATGCATGCACAACACCCACTAGTAGGAAGCCCATGTAATGCACTCACTTAATTTGAGAATTATTTTAAATTTTCTCACTACTAGTTTGCCCTCCAAAAGAATTCTCATATTTATCTTATCAAATCATTCAAAACTCCATTTATTTAATATGAATATTTGATTTAGAAAGATGTCACTGTGGAGGGGAGCTCCCGCATCTGCCTTGCTTTTCATTAGGAAGCAAATCTGCTCTCTAACATCTTCCTCACTCTCCCATTCGAGAAAACCTCTTAGTTACCTACCATCAATCTAGGAGTTTCATTATTTACTGTCCTATTGAAGTAGGATATTCAGACTTCAGAGCTCAGGTCTCCAGTTTAAGAAATTGTGGGTTGTGGTATTTTTCCTCGTCGCCTAACAAAACATGGCTAATGTTCTAACAATTCTTGGTTGTCCATGGCTGTTATTGCATTACTTTTATGCTTAACTTTATATGCTACACATGGATTGACAAACTTGTTATCTCTACAGTTGGAGACCTTCAAACGGCAGCTTATGCAGTCTCTGAGTGATGATAGTACATCAGTAAGATCGTTAATCTAGAATTCGAATTTCATATATTGCTTGCTATTAGAATGTCCTTTGGATTCTCTCTTTCTCTCTCACCTGCGCAGCACTCCCCAGATTTTTAGTACTCAATAAAGACCAATAAGAACCTCCAAGAAGGGGAAAAATAGAATGGTATTTTAGAAGAAAAAGAAAAATGCAGGGGCTGTACTGCACATTTAACATTTATGGGATTATGTGTATGTAGAACCTCGTTGCGCTGAAGTAATGTACTTCCAATAGCTCTTAGTTGGTGCCTTTTTTATGTGTTTCTTTAGCAAGCAGAAACTGTTGATATTGGGACGTGTGATCAGTCAGTTGCCAAATCATCTGTTGCCACTTCTGTAAAGGGTATGTCATCCTGGTTGTATACCTCCAACCTTTTCTTGTTACTATAATAGTGAGGACTAATGCATGGTTTCTTTATTTTGTGTGTATCCTGTGAACTTTATTTCAATGTAATGTTTTGTATTTCACGCCTATCTTTGACACAATAGATGAGGAGTCGGACAGTTACAGTTCGACAATGCAACTCCAGAGGGTTCCTTCAACAGATATGGGCAATTCCGTTCAAGATGGTATGATAAAAAAAATGTTATTGTCATTTTTTTTTTTCAAGCCTCATGAGTAGTAGACTCCGTATTATGTCTGTTAGAATCGGGAAACAAAATTCCGTTGGATTGATGAGTATTTGATGCTATGATGAACAGTGGACAGTGTGCGACCTGCCATTGGGGTTGTGTCCTTTTCTGGTGCTTCCCACATGCACTTTCTATCACTTTCCATCATTTCAGTCAGACTTGACTCCAATAGACAAATGGTTTCCATAGTCCATTAGATCACATCATGCTTTATCCATATAAGTAGCATCCATTCTTTGCTTTTTGTAGTCTTCGATTTTGATATGGGTTCTAACTTTAATATTCTGTGCTTGTTTTGTGGGTTTGTGTCGCAGCATCACGGCAATTGGGGCAAAGGTTTTCTATAACACCATACATAACACCACGGCTTACTCCAACTGGAACCCCTAAAGTGGTATCGACAGGAGCTTCCCCCCGAGCTTTATCAGGTGCTGGCTCTCCAAAAGTAGCATCTGGCTCAACTTCACCAACAAAATCCCACTATGAAGGGAGGTCAAACTTCTCATCTTGGTACCCACCAAGTCAGCAATCCTCTGCCCCGAGCTCTCCCCCTTCTGGACGTGCTATTCCAGGTATTTAATGCATATTATGAAAACCCCTCCCTCCCCCCCGCACTACATGGAAGGTATACTATACACATACTGTGTATAGTATACCACACAAATGGGTGTACCATCATCTGACATTGACTACTAACGATGGAGATGAATCACTGTTTTGACAATGGGATATGGGCAAATGGCGGACATTCATGGGATGCTTGATTTATCTTCGTTCTGTTGTTGGGGATGGTCAGTTGATGGCTGCCTGTGTTTGTATACTTTTGGCTACTTTCATTTGTTATTATGATGGTATTTTACCCCCATTTAAGGGTAATCTAGTAGTGCTTCTAAATTATGTCTCCTATGATTAATTAACTTAGATGCTCGTATTTATGTAACTATGAATTTCTTCAATGTATTTGTTCTAAGCTTTAGTTCTTTTGTAACTTCCCCCAAAAAAAAAAAATAACGGAAGAAACCTTAAGTTTTCTTGCCAATTATATATTGATTGATTAAAAGAGTCCTGACAATAACAACATATTGAGCACGGATTCTATAGAATTATAAAATTTGACATTTTCTTTTCTTTCATTCATCTTTTGGCTTTTTGTTAGCCATTTCTTTGTAGTTTCCATATACTGAGTTTTGATTGTGCAACTAATGACATCTTTGCGTGCTGGTGTCATCCTAATTTCCTTTCTCGTGTTAAGCTTGTAGGTCCCTTCCATTTGAATAGAATTTGTTTACTTTTCTTTTTAATCTAATGAATCCTTTGTAGCCCGCACTCCTCGCATTGATGGGAAGGAGTTCTTTCGTCAAGCCAGGTTCGTTTCTTAAACTATTTTTTAAACTCTCTCTCCATCATGGCAATGACATCTAGCAAGCCTTCTAAAATTGTTCAGTAGCTGATTTTTTTTCCGTTATTCAGGAGTCGTCTATCTTATGAACAGTTCAGTGCATTTTTGGCCAACATCAAGGAGCTCAATGCCCATAGGCAAGGCCGAGAGGTAATAGCACCCTTGCCACCAGAGATTTTGTCATCATCATTCAGGTGCATAATTATAATCCAATGGCATATGGAAAGTGTACCCCAGTAGGCCCATCAATGTCCCATGAAGTGCCGGATGGTGGAGATATAGTGGGATTCACCGTAGGGATCATGTCTTCTTTCGATGGGTTTTACAGTCTGGCATCTATTTAATTGGACAGTGATAACCCAACTGCACAAATGTCCATGTTACATAGATTATTATTGTTATTATGAAAATTTATCAATATGCACACGAAAGATCAATGGTTTAACATTTTACCCATATCTTGATTTAATTTCGAAGTAACCATCAAAATACAAATGGCCATGAGTTGGAATTGTTGGAAAGGGGCAAATTATTAAATTCTTGAGTGGTTAGGTGCATTTTGATGAATAACCCTTATTATTATTATTATTGTTATTATTATTATTATTATTATTATTGTTTGTACTATTGGTACGATTGAGTATTAATGGAAATTGGGGTTTGAGCCTGAAACCATAAAGTCTAGATCAAGAACTCCATTTGACTACCCAATACTGGCATACTGAATATATCTGGGTTGAATGCTTTATACTCGATGCAGGAAACTCTGAAGAAAGCGGAAGAAATATTCGGCCAAGATAACAAAGATCTTTACTTGTCCTTCCAAGGGCTCCTCAATCGAAGCGCATCATAGGTTTTATCTTCATACATGTGAAACAAATTCATCATATTAGGTAAGGCACCTACCCTGTATTTCTACCTTTTTCTCATGTAGTAGTGTCGATTGGGGTGGGAATTTATTCGGACCCAACCCGGTCCCAGTTTGGGCATGGGTCCAAGATTTGGACCTGGTTAGTTGGGATTGGTTGTCTTAAAATATTATATAATATTTTTTCTATATAAATTTATAAAGGCTAATATAGTAATATATACATACTGTTTTATCTTCTTCTTTCGACACTCTTCTTTTTATAGCCTCAACCCTTTTAAGGTTATATATATATATATATATATATATATATATATATATATATATATATATATATATGGAAAAAGATAGGATGTGCAGGCTCATGTATTTAAGCTATGTACACCAACGGTGATGAGGCACGGGTCATAAAATCGACGTTGAATGATAAAGCTTAAAATTCAAACGCGCCCATTAAATACTCGTATTCTCTCTCTGACACCCGACTCTCTGTCTCCTCATGTTTAGTGGCGCACGTTGTATACAAGGCACATTGTTTCTCTTTGCCCAAGTTTCCTCTTTCTCTCTCCCCATCAACCAGAGTAAAACGTCTTTTTCTATGCCCTGCCGCTCCTCCTCTTTCTCGCCCCCTCCCCCAACACGAGCATCTTACTCTCCATCTCTGTATTGCCTTCAAAGACTAAAATTATTTAGAAAATGACATCAACAACCCATCTAGGTAGACAAGACTAAACTTGTCGTATAGAAAGTGAGAAAGGGATGATGTATCCTTTTTATATTATTTCTAGTGTTTCAAAACTTGGATCGGTGGAGCAGATCATTTACTCATATCTGTGTCGGATTGTTGGATTGTTTGATTGTGATCCAAATCAGATCAGAATCAGTGATCTAAAACTATTTAAAAAGTACGTGAAAAAATGTTAAAATTAAAATAAGAGTTTATGCGATGGGGATTAAGAATGAACCAAAAAAACATTCGACAAGTTCAAAAAAAAAAAAATGGAAATAAAAATATGTAACGGGGGTTTTAGGGTGGAATAGGTCCGAGACCTATATCATTCTAGAATTGGTTCGATCCTAATCCATATCCAATGAAATCGGCGATCTGGAACAGAAATTGTTAGGTTTTAAAACACTGGATTTTTTACGAGGGCGCCTGTGATCAGGTATCTACTGGGCATGCCTTAAATGCAAAGTATATTATGGATCCATATGACCACAAAATACCCATGCTCCATCTGTCATGATCACCCTCCACTCATTGGACTTGTGAATGAAATTCGAGTCGTATCACTTGGATTAGGGAATGGTATGGTGGTTCCCTTTCTTGCCATCAACTATGAATTAATTGGATGAGAATTTTCACTGTAGATTTTTGAATGATGATATGAGGTGATACACAGATGGGGAGGAAGATGCTCGTGTTGGGGGAGGGGGAGGAGAGAAAGCGGACCGGCAGGGCTTAGCAAAAGAGGTTTTACTCATGAGGAGAGAGAGAAACCTTGGGCAAAGAGTGAGAATGTGTCTCGTATACAACATGTCCCATTAAACATGAGGAGATTCACCGTTGATTTTATGACCTGTGCCTCATCACTGTTGGTGTACATAACTTAAATACACGAGCCTGTGCATCTTATTTTTTTCCATATATATATATATATATATAGAATAGATGCTGTCAGCCCATGGGCTGATTGCTACAGTATTAGCCAATGGTTCAGATTGAATCTGGATCGATCTGACGGTCACGACGTTATTTCGTATATCAACTTTCATTTTTCTTTTTACAAATCTTAATCACTTGAAAATTTAGACGTACATTCTATTCAACTTTCATTTTTCTTTTTACGAATTATTTTTTTTATATTTTTATTAGATTCTAATATTTTTTAAGAATAGATGTTCAAAATTTCAATATTTGGATTTGTATAAAAAAAAATAAAAATTTAAATACAAAATGAGGTCGTGACCATTGGATTGGGTCTTTATTCAATTTGAGCCATTGGTTGATACTGTAGCTGTCAGCCCACATGGGCTGACATGATCTTTTCCCCTATATATATATATATATATATATATATATATATATATATATATATATATATATATATATATATATATATATATATATATAGGTTTGTAAACATTTATCATTTTTTCTTTGGAATCTTCCTATTAAGTCTTAAAATGAGAAAATTGATAAATTATTGCCCAAATCTTCTTATTAGTTACTTACATATTTTTGGTAATTTTTAGTAATTTTTGGGTACATATCTTTAGTTAGTTTTTTAATTTTAAGTAATTTTTTATTTTTTTGTATGTATAATCCATTAGGTAGGGGTCGACCTGGATCCTACCCGACCCATTCCCGCCGCTAGTGTCGAAACTATTTCAGCAAAGCCATTATGTCCAACATCAAATCTCTCTCATTTATTGAAATATTGAAATTGATTCTAAATTTGGCTGAAATTTCCTTAGTATAAGTACTGACCATGTTATGGCGTTGCTGCTTTGGTACATCAGTCAATGATTGGGATGCAAGACAATGTATGCAATCCATCGGTTGATTGGCTTTGGATTTCAGTTTTGAAAGGAGGAAATGTTTGATGCTGATTTTGAGTGCAATTGCTAAGTTGAATGTGATCTAAGTTTGTTTTTATAGAATGGAAAGGCATGATAATGTTTGCCTTTTTCAAGGATAATACTTTTTTTATTTGGGGCAGAGAAGGTGTTGTAAATGAAAGGCCCATTTTTCATAATTTTTATTAGTCTCAATGGTTCTCTATCAAGTTTGTATAGTTAGAACCAGACATGATTATATTTGCGGGACAAAATATAGTTTATTTTATTTAAGCCTAGGGAGTAATCCAAACTTAAATAAAATGAAAATGAAGAGAGTGAAATAATGGGTTCATCCAAAACGGGTTCAACCAAAATTAGTTCCACAATAAGCTCCAAGAAAGGGAGTTTCAGACCTAATACTTAAACAGTGACCTAACCAATTTTATCCTAGTAATGTCCTTTTAAGTATGGTTGTGGTTTGCATGAGGTTGCAACTTTAATCTATGAGTTTAAGGTGTACCTCCAAACTTTGTTGAGATGCAATTTTGGTACAAAATTTTTAGGATGGTGTGAAAATTTATTTTTATCTCTAATGATAAAATGGCCTTTAGAGAGAGGAAATACTAAAATAACAGGTAGAGAAAGAAAACATGAGTGAGGAAAAAATGGCAGTTAGAGAGAGAAAATACTAAAATAACAGGTAGAGAAAGAAAACATATTTGTGAGGAAACAATGGGTAGAGAGAAAATCATGGGTAGAGTGAGAACACAATAGACAACAAAGAACAGTAGAGAGAGCGAGGGCAATGGAGAAAGAGAGCACTAAAAGGAGAGAGAATAGTAGAGAGGACAGTGCATAGGGAAACCAGTGGAGAGAGAGAAAGAAAACCAGTTGAGAGAGAAAGAGCGAACAGACGAGAGAGAGTGTAAAATCTATAGAGAGGGAAGACAGTAGAGAGAGAGAGAGAGAGAGAGAGGAAGGTTGTGTACACATTTTTTCGAAAATGAATATCAACAACCCATCTAGGTAGAAAAGACTAGTGAGAAATGGATGATGTATCCTTTTTATATTATTTCTAGCGTTTCAAAACTCGGATCGGTGGAGCGGATCATTTACTCACATATCTATGTCGGATTGTTTGATTGGCGATCCAGATCAGATCAGAATCAATGTTCTAAAACTATTTAAAAAGTACATGAAAGAATGTTAAAATTAAAATCAGAGTTTATTCGATAGGGATTAGAATGAACCAAGAAAAAAAAACATTAGACAAGTTCAAAAAAAAAAAAAATTGGAAATAAAAATATGTAATGGGGTTTGAGGGTGGAATAGGTTCGATACCTATACCATCCTATAATCGATTCGGTCCTAACCTATATCCAATTAGATCAGTGATCCGGACCAGAAATTGTTAGGTTCTAAAACACTGGATTTCTGACGAGGGCCCCTGTAATCAGGTATCTATTGGGCGTGCCTTAAATGCGAAGTATATTATGATCCATATGACCACAAAATACGCATGCTCCATCTGTCATGAACGCCCTCCACTCATTGGACTTGTGAATGAAATTCGAGTCGTATCACTTGCATTAGGGAATGGTATGGTGGTTCCCTTTCTTGCCATCAACTATGAATTAATTGGATGAGGATTTTCACTGTAGATTTTTGAATGATGATATGAGGGGCAAGGGTCGCCATGGCCGAGCTTGCATGCAGTGACATTTCAAATCTCATCTTCAGAAATTGGTAGGACCTGAAACTGCAAATCAGAATCCTGGACCTCCTTGATAGTGGATCGTAGAAAGAATTGACCTCGGGTCAAGACTGTAGAAGCTGGGTTTTCATAGCACGACGTTGCAAGTTCCATTCGACTTTGTCGAAAAAAGAAAGATAGTGGATTTTAGAAAAATAAATAAGCATGTAAAACATACTCTTGTTCCGATACGATCTGGCGCATTAGTACTAGTAACCCATGTAAATCATACGCGTGTTAATGCACACTTTGTAGTTGCTCCGGTCGACAAAAGATCTACTTGGGAGGATTTTCTTAATTTGAAGTTGCGGTCTAATTTTGAGTTACAGTCTACTTTAGAATTACAAGATTAGCACTTCCAATGATTTTGAATTCCTAAACATGTAAATTTTTCTAATTTAAACTGTCTTTGTACATTTTTAGAGTATTCTTTTAGGTCGATCTAGATTGTTATTTTTAATTAAAAATATATATAATAAAACTATTTATTTTTTATATAAAGTGGCCAGAGAGTGTATACTATAAGATTATTTTTTTTTTGGTATAGGCAGGTCATATTACTTAGCTATTAGATGTGAAATTTGGGATCAAAAATTTCAAAAATATTTTTTTTAGAACTTTGAGTGTAGTCAATAGGGCATCCCCGAGCCACCAATTCCACATCCAACTTATTCCAATCCTTTTTGAGTTTATTGCAATTTCTTTACGTGCAATAAAATTTCGTGAAATTTTTTTTTTAAAGAAAAATAAAAAAAAAAAAATTTCCGATTGTGACCACCTTGTAATACCTAATTAAGTTTGCGAACCTCCTTTGTGTCATTGAGAGAGAGAGACGTGGGGTCATGGCATGTGGATGGCAGAAGCACCACACACTACGTTCGTTTAGAGTAATCATTTACTGACAAGAAAAATATATCCCGCCAAATCGATAAAGACGGCATATCGTGTGTTCCTGCTGGAGCACAATGTACGTATACTCTCTCATCCAAGAGGCCTATTTGGAAGGATATTATCCAAAATAAATTATGGACTGTTACGTTTTAGGAGAAAGTTTATATAAGGGTGAGGCCCTGATCAATCAACTTAAAGCGCGCTTCAAAAATTTTCAGTAGGAGAGATTGGTCTTGATGCTAAAAAATCCTCTAATTGATTATCTCAAATCAAGATAAATGGACATGAGAAAAATTGAATCTTAAGTCTAAGAAATAGTGCATCTTGCAAGGTGTTTTTGGACAATCAATTTTTAAAATTTCCCAAGTGTTCGTAGATTTGTTAGACTTATGAAGAGTTAACCTTTATAATTAGAGATGAAAATAAATCTTCTGGCCATCACAAAGATTTCCATTATTGAAACATCTTTCGACAAGGTGCATATTACTTTGATTGTTTAGGGCCTCAGCCTTATATAAACCACACCCTTAATTTTGGACATTTTAATTCTAAATGCTTAGATCTGATCATCTAAAAATTAGATATACAAGGGCTTATGAAAATTTCTGCTTTCTGAATTTGGTCCTCAGGATGTTTTATCCCAAAGGCTAAAAATACTTGTACAAAGATTGAGGAAGAGAATTTATAGTTTGCTCCCGCGGGAGCACATAATCATTAGGCTACTGAATTATCCAATCTCTCATTGGATATGGCCCAAACGAAAACCAACATATTCCACCAATGAGAATCACTCGTTGGCCCTCCCCCTTATCCTCACCCCATCTCACTCAAGAGAGAGAGAGAGAGAGAGCGTGTGCCTTACACACACAGTAGAGAGAGAGAGAGCCATTAAACCAGAAATAGGAGCTCTCAAGAGAGAGAAAGCATAGAACACAGAGAGAGAAACTAACCCAACAACCAAAACCATGTCTCTCACCTCTACCATGGTGCCCCGGGGCCTCACCCACTCTCTCTCTAGACCCAATCCCACTTTCTCTCTCCCCCCCAACGCCACCAGGTACAGAGCCCGGTGCTCGTCCTCGACTTCACCCACGTTCGCGGCCGGGCTTGCGCTCGCTGCAGTGCTCGCCGCCTCTCCCATGGCTGCCCCCGAGCCGGCCATGGCCGACATCGCCGGCCTCACCCCATGCAAAGAATCCAAAGCTTTCGCAAAGAGAGAGAAACAAGCAGTGAAGAAGCTTGAGAGCAGTCTGAAGCTTTATGCGCCCGACTCAGCTCCAGCTCTGGCCATTAAGGCGACGATAGAGAAAACGAAGCGGAGGTTCGCGAACTATGGGAAGCAGGGGCTCCTCTGCGGAGCTGAAGGGTTACCGCATCTGATCGTTAGTGGAGACCAGAGACATTGGGGGGAGTTTATAACCCCTGGGATCCTGTTCCTGTACATTGCAGGGTGGATTGGGTGGGTTGGAAGGAGCTATTTGATCGCCATTAGAGATGATAAGAAGCCTACGCAAAAGGAGATTATAATTGATGTGCCTTTGGCCAGTGGGCTTTTGTGGAGGGGGTTCATCTGGCCTGTTGCTGCCCTTAGGGAGTATGTGAATGGGGATTTGGTGGTGGATGATGCTGATGTTACTGTTCTTTAGAGAGACAAACAGATGGGTTCTGCGGATTTGGGCTCATGGGTCAGGTATGTCTCTGTGTTTTCTATGCCCCGCATTTGTAGAATACGGGCCTATTAATAAATCTATATTTTTGAGATGGATTTTTGGACTTAATTTTTAAGAACATAGAAATCTCTAATCCGGAAATATGAAAAAATAGATAAATTTTTAAAATTAAAAGTAATAATTTGAATAAGAAAACATTTGAACCCTTAGTTTCTATTGTATTTAGATGGAACACCTACTTGTATCCATCTTTAAGATAGATTCTTTACCCTTTTTGGATAGCATATGTAGAAATACAGTCCTGCCCCCATAGAAACAATTTTTTATTTGTTGCTCGTATGTTATAATTGATAATTGTATAGACCAATGGTTTAAAAAGCCGATCGGTGATCCGGATCGGGTATCTCAAAAACCGATCCGGATCGGCGAATCGACGATCCGGATAGAGAATCTATTGAATCGGTTGGATTAAAGCTTAAAAAAAATCCGAAAAAATTGTTAAAATTCATTAGAAATATTTTTTTTTAAGAATCCAATAAGAAATGAAGGTGCTACATTATTAACTTTCATTTTTTTCATCAATTTGTGAATATTGAGATGCCCTTTCTCTGTATAAACTTATGTTAACCATTAAATTTGTATCACATAAAAAAAGAATCATAGATAAAATATATAATTATACATGGACTATTATAAAGAGTAGACTCATCAATGAAAGAATGGCCATTAAAATCTCGTTTCGACGAAAAACCCTAATCCGCTAAAAAAATCCAAATTATTACAACCTAACTAACTATAATCCAAAATTATTAAAACCTAACTAATTATAATATTATATACTGAAATTATAATTATTAGTTTACATTTTATAATTATTTTATTAGACAAATAATAACAAATTAAAAATATTTTATTATATTATCTAATTTAAAATGTGTTATTGACAACTGTAAGAAAAATAGTACATTACATGATCTATAATGTAAAAATTAATAAATAAAATAAAAGATTTGGTTATCAATGTAAAAATTAATAAAATGCGTACAAATTTTGGAAATAACACTTCAATTTTTCAAAAATTTATTTTTTTAGGTTTCTATAATAAATTTTGTGAAAGATATTGTTAGTAGAAAGATGGAGATTTCAAATAGAATAAACTTTTTATGTTTTATTTTTTTATGCCTTTCATATTATTTAAAAAAATAATTATACCACTATATACAACAAAAATTAACTGTAATAGAATAAATTAAATTTTTTATTTTTTATTTTTTTATGTTTTTTATATTATTTACAAAAATATTTATACAATATATACAATAAAAACTGTACAACACAAAAAAGTAACGCTCACGGGGAGACTCGACCTTGAGAGGTCACATGGAGAAGCAAAGGTCTTAACCACCACACCACCTTACCATATGTGGTTATAACTTGATGATTAATAGAATATATTTAAATTCCCTTTTCATTTAATGATGTTTGGGAATTATCCCACTTCGAAAGATGGTATTCCACTTTGGTATATAAATACCTATGTAATATAAATTAAAATGTTTGTGTAGAAATATTAGGGTAACCTCACACTTGTCGCACGCGTGCAGGGAGGGAACCAGACAGAACCGGATTGGAACAGGCGATTCTCCTCTAGAACCGGGCGGTTCCTGATTTTGTATCGGAACCGACACGGGCTGTGCCGATTCCCGAGTCGAACCGGACGAGTCCGGTTCGACTCGTCCGGTTCGACTCGCCGATTTTTAAAACACTGGTATAGACTATTAGATACCAAATTGGATGGCTCAGGACGCGTTACAAAGTTAGAGATTTTTTTATTTTAATTTTGGAATTCGAGCCTAGTCAATAACACATTCATAACGACGACCAGATTTGAAATGTATCGGACAAGAATGACTTTGATCTCTTTGCATTAAAAGTAAATGGTCTCCATATATACTTTTCTATAGATCTTCGAATTTTCCTCATTTTTGCTACTAAGTTGGACACTCATGAATGCTGCTAGCATAATGTTTGAAATGCAATTGCTGCTGTCTGTGTTTTTCTAAAGATGGTGGGTCACAAGCTATTGCCCGCTATTTCACAGGGGTCTAGATTTTTTTTAGAGAAATAGTTACTCAACTCCAATACCCATGAAACTGTTGACAATAGATATTGGGTAATAGTATCCGATTCCTTCCCATGTAACAAATTTATGGAAATACATAAAGATCATTTGCTTGTTGAATAAGGAGGTCATAGATCATTTTGATGTAAAATCGGGTAGTTTGGGATATGTGAGTAACTCGACATAAAATTTAATATATTTTGAATATAGCGACATACTTCAATCTATTGGACTTTACATGTAATGCCTATGAGTGTGTCCGACCTCTTTGTACCAAAAGTTAATGATTTTATAGCATACAATCCTTAACCTCCTATCACTATTAGTTTAATGCTTATAAATAGCATGAATTGCAATAATAAGCATGTATAACTCTAATTTGCATTCCATGAGGCCGGGAAATAAATGTACTTATAAAATTGTGAGGCATAACAATGCAATGACTTTAAATAATCCTCAAATTTTATTTAGATTGTGCGATGTGAGATCTCACTGATTTCAGGTGCTAGAAAAAATAATTTGTAATGTAAGCAACCTGATATAAAGCTTTTTTAGTACTAATTCTTGTGCAAATCTCATTTAGTCCATCTCATATTCTTGCTTAAAACTTGTACACATCAATCCAAATAGAGCAGAATGACAGATTAAGATTCGTGTAGCTAACCCTAAATAATTAAAAAAATGTTATGATAATGATTATGGTGAGCGATCCAAATGGAAATAACTACAAAATAAATGACTCCATTTTCTACTCTTTTGTGTATGGAATAATTGTAGCAAAAAGATTGAGAAGCTTAGAAATAACTTTGAATAATAATTCATTAATTTGCATGAGATCATAGCTGCTAGAAATTTGTGGTTTTCATTTCATTTTACATGAGAGGTTTTCCTACTAAAGTTCGCCTTGCATTTTTTCAGATCTGGTGAGTTTGATGCAAGAAGGCAGAAAGATGTCACCTTGTTTATGCGCCAGTGCATGTATCTATACTTTTCCTGTTATATATGTTGTATTTTGCTTGTTTGGACCTGTATTTTCATTATTTTTTCGACTTATGATTCAAACAAAACCAATTGACTGAAGTGGGTACATATGATGTGTGGCTCATTACATGAGAGAAGTTAAGGATCGGTTGCTTTGCATGTATGGTATATCAGGTTAACAAGTAGGGTGAGGTTTCGATAAGGCCCTAGCATAACTGCAACTCAAAACCTCGCTGGAGAACTCACACATGGTGCCTGAGTATAGCGTGATGGCCTACAAATCCATCTAATGTTCAGCCAAATAAAAAAAAAGAGAGGCCTACAAATCAACCGCTGCCCTTGATTCAAATTCGAAGCTCTAAAAATGACGCAGATCTATGAAGGACTTGGAAGGGCTATTTTTAAGGTTTAAAATTTATTCATTTTCTTAGATCCATGTTCATCGAGGGAGACATGACTGATTCGCAGCATTACCGGTACTCAGACTGGTTTTCCCGTCGAGATTTGGGCCTTGACTCTATAGAGCTGGGGTCTTATGAAATACTTCTCTGTAAAAGTATTAGGTTACTTGGTCATATTGAAAGACTCAATAGTGGTAGACCACAATGGCGATAAACAACTAATAGAAGTAGTAATGATCGTAAGAGTTTTAGCTGGTAGATCTAATCTTCCAAGTTCGTCCACCAAATTTTGCAACAACCCTAGTTAGAGGAAAACTCTCTCTGGGCAATGATCTTGTAAGACCAGGTTTTATAAGACTATTCACAGGGGATTTGAATATTCACTATCTCATCATCATCATGAGAGCTTTATCCCAACTATTTGATGTCGGTTATACGAATCTCGGTTATTCTGTCACGTGGTGGTGGACTCGGATGGTGGAGATGGGGTCCTACAAAGCTATTGTCAAGAAATTTTTTCATAAACTCCCAGTATGGTATGAATTTGAGATGTATGTTTTCATAAACCTCTCCTTTATAAAAACATCAAAAGTCCCTTTCAACTTTGGGCTTCTTTTCCTAGGTGAAATAGAAGCATGGTTCTTGTACCTCTGCAAACCAAGGTGTTGTTTCTTTATGAAAACTAGATCCCGGGTTTGTTCTCTCTAAAGAAATTGGGCCAAAATCGATGGGGTTGCTCTCTCTTTGTGAAACAACATTTTTGAGTTTTGCTCATTTTCTTTTGCCGAAACTCACAATATTGGGGGCTCAATATGCCCTGTTTTAGAGCTCCATTTTTGCAAGAGACAAGCTCAGGCTGCTGGTTCTGCAATGACTACGACCTTTCTCTCTCCAAAAGCAACTCAAAAGCTGCGCCTTTCTTTCTCTCCACCTTCCTTCTTAAGCCATCTATGAGATCTTTAATTTTTAGGGTAGTTCCCCTCCAACTTTCAACTCTTTGAGGGCAGTCCCTGTTTTGTTCTTTGGCAACCGAATATTTCATTCTTTTGTTTCTTCCTCCTGTTTTTGAAGATTTGCTTTAATGGAGGATTCAAGAGGGTTTCTTTTGGGTTCATAGTTCAATTGATTTTTGGGGTCTTTTAGGGTAGTAATTTTTTTTTGGATTTTTTTTGAGGTGTTTTGCTTTTTGGGAGAGAGAGCTACATGAAAACTTTGAGGTTTTTGAATGATGGGAAGGATAATGACCAAACAACTCTGGAAGGGTAGAAAAATAACTCCAAAGTGTTTTATATGTACATTCCAAAATATTTCAAGTTCTTAATAAGAAACAAATTTATATAAAGGTGAGGCCCTAAACAATCAAATTGAGGCAACCTCATAAATTGTCTGCAAGAGGTTTTTTGAACATCCAAAATCCTGAAATTGATTACATATCGATCTCACGATGCATGGACATGAGAAAAAATAGTTTTCAAGTTTTGAAAATAGTGCATATTGTAATGTATTTTCTGGATCATCAATTTTCAAGTGTTCATAGATCTGCTCGATCTATATTATTTTTTAAACTTTAAATTTTATAATTAGAGGTGAAAAAAAATTTTCAGGCCATCACAAAGATTTTCAGTATTGAAACAATTTCTCTCGACACTATTTGAACTATTTAAAGGTGTGCCTTACTTTGATTGTTTAGGGCCTCAACCACAATCTGGTGTTCCTTACTTTGATTGTTTAGGGCCTCAACCACAATCTAGTGTTCCTTACTTTGATTGTTTAGGGCCTCAACCACAATCTGGTGTTCCTTACTTTGATTGTTTAGGGCCTCAACCACAATCTTTTAATAATAGTTAGCTCTTTTTTTTTTTGACATCCAAACTAACTATTAATCTAAGTAGATATCCGTGGATGTATAGATTACTTTTTTATTTGAAGGAAAAAGTTTGTATAAGGTTGCAACTTTATACTGTTGAGGAAAGGTGCATCTCAAAAATCCTACAGTGGAGAGTGTTTCCACATAGGAGAACCCTCCATCTGATCATCTTGACCTTGAGATAAATGGACACGAAGAAAAAAAAGAATTTCAAGTTCAAAAAATAGTACATCTTGTAAAAAATCATATGGACCGTCTATTTTCTAGATTTTCAAGTGTTTATTGATCTGCTCGATCTGCATCATTTTGAAATTTTCTAGCTGATGAAAAAAGCAGATTTTGAAGCCATCATAAGATTTTCGATGCCGAAACGACATCTCTTAGTAAATCTTATAGGTGCACCTGTCTTCTAAAGTATAAGGAGGCAACCTTATACAAACCTCACCCTTATTTGAAACACAACTTAAATCCCTATTTAGGATTTGAAATACATACTAAATCTCTAGATGTATTTCTGCTCTAGAACCATGAATTTGTAGCTAAGAAATATCATAGATTTAATTATATGTGAAGGATATAGAAAAAGGGGGTGGTTTGTATAAGGTTGCAACCTTAAACAATCAAATTAAGGTGCACCTCCAAAATTTATCATAAATATAATTTTAATAAAAAATTATTTGTTATGGCTTAAGAATCTATTTTCATCTCTAATTATGAAATTTTAAACTCAAAAAATAGTTCAAATCAAGTAGATCTATAAATACTTGAAAATCATGAAAATGGACGGTCCATATAATGAGTTGCAAGATACATTATTTTTGGGACTCAAAATCTTTTTTTGTTTTCATATTCATAAACTTTGATGTCAAGATGATCAATTAGAGGGTTTTCCAATATCAAAACAATCTTTTATGAGGTGCACCTTAATTCTGTCCATAAAAAAAACTGCAAAGAATTAAAATAAATGGAGATAAATATCTGAAAAACAAGGTTTAAAATAGTCTATTTGAAGGTCCTCTTTTTAGTTTTATGATCATGGTAGTTGTGGTTATTGACCATTGGACTTTTAGGTCCAAAATTCATCTTTAAAATTGATTTTTAAAAATGACCGCATTTGAATAACTGCACTATCCGACACACTAAAACAAATCTTTATTATCAATTGCCAAGAGTAGGATATAATAAAGAAAAATGTTTATATTTAGAATCAACCGTATACTATAGAAGTAAGGTACACCTCAAAAAATCCATCAAAATTTTTTTTGCTCAAGTGCTAGAAAAACTTCCAATTGATCATCTCGACTCGGGATGCATGGTTATAAAAAATAAAACGATTTCAAGTCAGGAAGATAGCTCATCTTGTAATGTATTACCTTGGACCGTCAATTCTCAAGATTTTACGTACTTACAGATATGCTTGATGGGCACTATTTTTTGAGCTTTAAATTTCATAATTATGGATGAAAATAGGTTGTCAGACCTATCATAAGGCTTTTCAGCATGCGTACTGCATCTTTTGATGTGATTTGGGGTGTGCTTTACTTTGATTGCTTAAGGTTGATGCTTTGTGCAACCGCACCCTATACTAGAAAACACATCCATATGAAATGTGAATAACAAGCAATAGCGAACATATGAAATATGTGGCTTCTTTAAATGTTCCTCACTTCCTCTACAAGGAGTTGAACATGTTTAGGTTAAGGAAGAAGTCTTAGTCCTTGGTGGAGACCAAAGTAGGTCAAAACAACTATTTATGATGTGGTGGAACTTTGGATTGGTGTGGTGTATAAGTACTGTGAATCTTTGAATGTCCAATGATCTTCTATTATGAACATGTTTTTTGTTTTATTTTATCTTATTATTTTATTTTGGAATGAGGAAAAAAGAGAATATACCATTAAAATGGTCCAACCTCTTTAAAAAAGATCATTGAGGTGGCAAAACAACTAAATTATTAGTGAGGAGGTTACTTTAGAAAGGTCATTCCACTGAAGGGTCTCCTCAACTATTTTGTTAAATTGCCTAAGATTCTAGATATCGAATACCTTGGTATTTGACTTGACATAAGTGTTCCAAATGATGTAAATACCCTTGCTTGTGCCATTCTAAACTCAAAAGATGTTTTTTTTATTAAAATATCTTGTTCTGGGTTTAGAATCAAAACAAGTGGAGATACATGTCATTTTGCCGCACTTCAATGGCCCGAGCCTAGTGATGAGACTATATCATTTAATTCCGTGTTCCAAACTTGAAGCATGATCTGTTTCATTAAAATCGCTTGTCCTAGGTTGTGAATCTATAACAATTAGGGGCATTTTGAAAATTTAACTTCACTTGGAATATGAGCCAAATTACAAAAATACCCCTAGTTTCAAGATTTTTTTTTGTGGATAATTCAATGGGGAAGATGAGCCTCTATCCGTTTTTGAAATCGTTAGTTGTCTTTGAAAGTGTTAGGTGAGAATGAAAGCCTAGACCTTAGTTGAAGCATATGTGGTGTTACCACCACGACCCCAAACCCCTACTTTCAAGATTCCAAAGTGTGAAACAAAGACATTGAGGGTGTTTCTTTAAAAGAATACTTAAGGAGGTACTTGAGTGATCATTTTAATGACCCTTTCTCCCATAAAAGAAGTTTGGAAAAAGTTTAAATAAGGTGTAAAACTTATGGTATGAAAACATGGTTTACCTTAAAAAATCCACTATAAAAATTTCTTTGATGCTCAAAAACCTTAAAATTGATCATCTCAACCTCTAGACATATGGATGTGAATTTTTTTTCAAATCCTAAAATACTGAATATTGTAACATATTATTTAGAACATCTTTTTTTTAAAAAAAAAAAAAACATTGTGAATGTTTATAGTTATGCTCAATGTACACTATTTACGGAGCTTTAAAATTCATAATTAGGGGTGAAATTAGATTTTTAGTAGGCCATTGTTAGGGCTTTCGATCCTTAAATTATATCTTTTATCAAGATTTAGAAGTGGGCCTTACTTTGATAGTTTAAGGTGTACCCCTTATACAAATTGAACCCAAGAAAGTTTTGGACAGAACTCAACTTTTCATAAAACAACACACAAACATCAACTTAATAATGGTCGAGAACTAAACAAAAAAGAAAGAGGAAAGACACAATGCACCATGGTCATGTAGGCATAGAAGGGTATTGAATACAACTTTTTTCCTATACTTCTAGAATCCTACTCTAGATAAATTTGTTTTTTTTTTTTTTGGTTAATTCAGTGGAGAAGACGTACCCCTGCTTATTTTTTCATATAGATTAAAGAGTTAGCTTTTTTGAAAGTATGTTGTCAGCAGGATTGAAAGCCACAACATGGTAACTAGGTGCGGGATCCCATCCCCTTTCCTTGCTCTAGAGAATTGTAATTCACTAAAGATACAAGTTCTTTTGACTGTAACAATGTGAGATACTACACTTGTGAGGAAACTTTGAAGGTGGACCTTGACTAGAAATGTATGAAAATGGGAGATCTTTTTCTTTTAAGGATATTAAACTATTTGCTTGTCCAATCATTATGAGACAATCTTTTCCTTTTCAAGGCAAATTGGGTCACTAAGAAGCCATTTCTATTATTTAAAACTTCTAGATTCCATGTTTGGTTTAATCACTTCTTGTTTCCTCCTTATAAAATTCATAGTAATGATAAAAAAATTAAGTAGAATAGGGGTCTTCTTCTAAGTCTTCCAAGCTAAAGCTTTAAGCATCAAACATTACTGCATTATGCACCAAAGATTCCAAGTATACAATATAAGAAAGAATTCGTACATAGACAAAAAGTGCAATTATTATGCTTGTACAACATAAATAAGTGTTAAGCATATAGTATGATGACCTAATTTATACTTGACATGGCTCATTTTATAAGGTTTGTGGACCATTGCATTTAGCCATGTAGAACAACATTAATAGGGTCGTATTCGATGAGATCATTTGCTTTTAATATAACAAGGTTATAATTGCTTTTATACGTCCGATACAAAATTAATTATATGATAAGTGAAATTGGGTAACCTGGGATGACACATACTCATCTATATACACAAAATTAATTAACTCTGAGCATGGTTAATGGCACATACACATCCATCCATCAAATTTCACAAGCGGCGGTTATGGGTGATTATTCCCCTCTTTATAGTAAAGTAGACCGTGTTATTGTAGACTTGAATATTGTCCCATTTTGTTTTTCCATCACGAGGACCAAAAGTTTAGGGTTCCTGACAGGTAGCTACACATAAATCCTTTTAAGAATTTCCCTTTTAAGACAACTTGTAGGTTTTTGTGGCTGTCCTTGATTTTGTTTATTTTTAGTTGCTTTTAGATATCATTTCAAAATTTGTTTCAAAAAATACAATAAAAATGGAGTCTCGATATTAAGGGGAGAATAAAGAAGAAGCAAGAAAAGAGGTATAGGGGTGGCAATGGACCTGGACCCGACCTGGGACCCGAGGGGTAGGACCGATCCGGGTTTGGGTATGGGTTCAAAACCTGGACCAGGTGGGTCGGGCAGGCCTGGGTCCAAATCTTGGACCCAAACACTATAGGAAGCCAATACACAACGCCTATGGGCGAAAAAGAACAATGCTTTCGTTCATAGGCTCAATGCCGTGCGATTTTGTCAGATAGTGTGGAGAAATCAACTGCACTGATAGACATAGCATGTTTGATGCGGTTGATTTTTCACGTGAAAAACACGGGAAACCGTAAGGCTCTCGTAGAGTTGTTGTGACTTTTCAGGCAAAACCGCAACGAGAGCCGTTGCAGGCGAAACACTATTCATTTTTGCCCTATGGTGTTTTTAAGACTTTTCTATTTAAACATAGTTTATACATATTTTAATTTTTGGGTCAAGTCCGATTGGGTTCGGTCTAGTCTGGGTCCGGGTCTGGTGAATTCAGGTCGGGTCGGGTCTGGTGAATTCAGTCGGGTCGGGTCCAGGTCCCCCTTGCCACCCCTAAAGAGAGACCAAGATAACTATGCACAATTTCTTATTCCATGTAGATAAGATCAAGCAGTTGGAACCTAAGATCCACAGCTTGCACTGACTTCTCCGTACCATCCCAATTGGCCTAGCATGTCTGGTGATTTTATGCCATGAACAAGATCTTCACTTTTGTCCTGCAAAATTCACTTACAATTTGAGTCTCACATGCCTAGCAACTCCATGTTCACTAGAGAAACAATATCACAATGTTTCTCTCTTTCGACGACCGAATTTCGCGAAAAAATGTTCGTTGTCGACCCTTTCGCCTAGCACAACAGTGAGCCTCACCAATGGCCTGTAAGCACCAAGGGTGCAACACTGGTGGCCTTCCTAGTAGGAGGACTTGTTTACTGCAAAAGCTTCATTCTTCTCAGTGAAGTTGCATGCAAGTTGCTAGTTGTGATGAATGGTGCTTTTGCTGCTATAATAGAAGAGTTTAGTGAATTTAAATTCCAAAAACCATAGTTTAAAGGAAGTAATGGGGTTCTTTCCCCAAATCAACTATATCATTTTGGTTACAAATTGCTTTTTATCATATCTTCCACCATGTGGAAGATTCTCTAGGCACATACATAGGCACCACTTTAAGGTATAGGGGGTAGAAAGAGGGGCTGCTTTAGGGAGGAGCAGTACTCTTTTAGGGATGGTTTTCCTTTAGATGTAATGAAGCCAACCTTTATATTTTCTTTTTTTAAGAGAAAAAAAGATATGTTGGATTTTTTTTATTATAGAAAGTTAGAATGGTAATTTATAACTTAGAATCCTTTTCACCATCATGAAATAACCCAAAAATGAAAGGATATAAGCATTTTTGGAAATCATTTTAGCATGGAAGAACACGAATCTAAGACCTACCCTAGCCAAAAAAAATAAAAGTTGACTGGGTCTAGTGTTCTCTTGCTGGAGCACACTATACATTTAGCCCCTCAGGCAAAAGACCTACTTAAGAGAGTATCTTTCGATCCGAGAATCCGCGATCCAATTTAGAATCATTATATGAGTATTTTTAATAAATTTTTTTGGATTTTGATTACCTAAGAATTAGATTTTTCACCATCCATAAATTGGACAATCGTTTTACAATCTTTTCAATATTGAGATTTATTTTCTCAGGTACATGTGGACTGACTTTTTTCTTTTAACGTTGGTCGCTAGGTTGAAGTTAAATCACAAAAGTTATAATCCTAAAAGTACTTGTAGACATGGTTTTACTCCAGGGTGTGAATGTATGATGTGCTCCTGTAGGAGCATGGAAAAAAAAAAAAATATTAGACATAGTCTTTTAGGTTGTAAAGTATGATCCCATGAGAGCACTAGTGCAATAACTCCCTCACCAAAGGAGCTATTTGGGAGAATTTTTTCATATTAAATTTTGAGATTTAAATAATTGTTTTCCAAAATGAAAAGTAGATTTTGAGTTCTTCAATACTAAGATTTTGACCTCCAAAAATTGCCCGTCGTTGTCCAATCTCGAGACATTATTTTTTACGCACATAGAGTGCAATTTCTTTTTTTGTTTTTTGTTTTTGTTGAGGTTGGTTGTTAGGTTTTAAGGTTACGTTCTCAAAATTTTGGGTCCTAAAAATACTCCTAGCATAGCTTTTGCCTGAGAGAGCAAGCGGCCAGTATGCTCCTGGGGAACATGAAATCAATTGAGCTTTTATATAGAAAGGCTTCTGTTGTCCAAAAATAAAAAAGATAAAAAGAAAAAGAACTCATATTCCTTTTAGAAATAGGCTTTTGAAAAGACAATATGCGGCGTAAATACAACGAGCACAAGGACATGTACACAGCTTATGCGCCTGCCATCTTAAAATGAACGGTACAGATGAGGCATTCTAGGGACCCACCTAGTTCTTTTTGGAATTCAAAATCAGTGTTTTAAAAAATGGATAAAGAGGTCGGATCTGTTGCCTCCTGGACCGATCTGAATTGCCGATCTAGGCGGGTCTGGATTGCCGATTTAGGTTGGTTTGAAGCATTCTCCAATGTCGCAATTGGTTAAAAAAAAAATTTAAATACCTATTTTAAATTTGAATAATAGTTGTTATTTTTTGGCATGTATAGTATACTCCCACATACACATACACTTGTACCGTCAGGCAAACCAGGCATGTAAGAGTTTTTCAAACTGAAATTTGGGGATCTATTTTGGAATCACTAAATTGTTATCTTCAAAAAAATAAAATTTTGATTTTGAGCTATTAAATAATTAAAACTAGCTGTCCAAAAATTGAACGGTCTCTATTAAATCTTAGGAAGTTACGTTTTTTTTGGGCACCTATCGTGTGCTTAATATTTTTATTTTTATTTCTTATTTTTTTAGAATAGTTGCATAGGTTACATCCCCTGAAGTTGGGTTCCCAAATATATATCTAAATAAATTTTGCTTGAGGGCTCACGTAAAAGACTTACTTACTTAGTGTTGACTATTCAAATATTACCACGTGTATTTCCAAATAAAAATCACCACGTGTATTTCCAAATAAAAATCACCACGTGTATTTCCAAATAAAAAGATATAAATATGAGTTCTTTAAATCTTTAGTGTTGACTATTCAAAAAATTAGAAAGTTTGAGGCTCTAAATAATCAAAATAGGACGCACCTCAAAAATTTCACCAGTAAATGTTGTTTTGATGCCCAAATATCTTCAAATTGATAATCTCGACCTCAAGATGCATAGACATGAGAAAAAAATGGATTTCAAGTTTTGGAAATAATGCATCTTGTAATGCATGTTTAGACCGTCAATTTTAAGATTTCCAAGTTTCATCGTTCTATATTATTTTTGAAGCATTAAATTTTTATAATTAAAAATAAAAATATATTTTAACGCTATCATAAATATTTCCAATATTGAAACCGCATTTCTCGAGGCTATTTGGAATACGCTTTACTTTGATTGTTTAGAACTTCGGCCTTATACAAACCGCACCCTTCAAAAATTGGACGGTCAAAATCAGGAAGTTAGTTTTCTAGGTCTCTTTAGAGGGCATATCATTTTTTAGTATTTTTTTGTGTGGTTGGTATCATACTGTGGAAGAGGTTACATACCCAAATTTGGGGTCTTGAGAATGCTCGTAGATATAGAGGAAGATCAGAGTTTTAAAGCATGGACTTAGGTCAGAAGTTGCTAGAGCCCTAGGCCCAATTAGGCAAAACAACTCGGCCGAGTCTGACAAAATCATATCAGACTTAAAATAATCAACAATAAAATTGGGGAACCGATGAAATTCGACTAGTTTTGGTTCAACTCGGTGCTGCCAAAGTTTGCGTTACTCGAGTTAGTACTAGCCGAGTTTTGCGCAAGATTAACTTGGCAACTGCTAGAATATCATTTTAAGGAAAAAATTCTATTTATTGATGGAAATTCATGAAAAAATCCCATTTTATTATCGAAGATTAAAAATAGTCTTGTGTAATTTATATTTTACTCTCAAATCCCAGGTTGTGTGTTGTATTCTAATTTTATTTTCTTTTTTATACATCAGATCAAACTCAAATGTGGGGGGTTGATATTCATCACAATCTCACATTTCTAAAAAAAATACCAAAAAAATATTTTAAACTGCATAACAACCAAAATGCCTCTAAAATGTTGAAGTTTGTTGGGGCATTTTAGTTACTTTTATTTAACTTAATTATATTTTTTTACAAATATATTACAGTGAGAAGTATAATATCCGAGCTTGATCAGACATACATAGAAAAAAGAATAAATACAATATTCATTATACAAACTAGGACTTACATATAAAATATATAGAACTCCTAAAATTTGAAAATATCAAACTTTTTTTTTTTTTGTTAATTTCCCTTTTAAATAGGACATATGCTGCAATGACAATACCGCAAATCCAGGCCAAGCCCGATTCACAGGGTGCTTGCCACGTGGCACGTCACAGCACCGAAGCATGCCATGTCATCAGGCCACGTAGGACGTGGGTCCACTATGAAAGCTCCAATCTACCCGAATTACCCCTGATGTCCGTTAAGGGGATAAAAATTACGAAGTTTACCCCTGAACTGAATGTCGAAAGTCCAATTCACGAAAATTTGCATTGCAGTTGAAATATTAGCACTATTCCAACAAAATGGTTCATTAATTCATGGAATTAGTCTAGATTTCGGTTGCTAAAATAATACTTTGTATTTCTCTATTAATTTTGTGGGGTTTCAACGATTAAAAGGTATAGAAAGAGATTCACTTTTTTGCTCTGACATAATTCAAAGGTTTTTAATTGATAAAAATTGTGTTATTTGGCCAAGTTTATCATCATCATCTGAGTCTTATCAGAAAAAGGAACTGAAACAATGGTCAATATTTCCACAAAAAAATAAAAAAATATGTTAACGTAATGCCACAATTTTATGTTAAGAAGTATAGCCACATCTCAAAATTGCACCAACAAATATGACTCTTGTGAGAACGCCTATGCTGGTCTTAAATATTGTTTGTGCTACTATGCAATCTGAACCTTCCAAAGCAACGTAGATTTTTCATATATGTAATTATAAAAATAATAACTTAAAAAAATATAATAGAACATACATTATTTTTAAAACTAAAACCCTTTTTTTTTTTTAGTATGGAGTATGAGATGAGCACTTGGAGGATTTTTGAACACCAAAACCACAAAATATTTGACTATTTGAGCTGCAGTTCTCCACATTAAACTTTTCTATTTAATAAAGTTGGGGGCTCTTGAGGAAGTAGTGAATTGTCAAAAAAGTTTGGGAGCTCAACAGGCCTTTTATAGTGGCTTTTTTTTTTTAGTAAAAGGCATTTTGGGGATAAAAAAAGGTCGAAGGTCACTTTCAAAAAAAAAAAAAAAAAAAAGAAAAAGAAAAAGAAAGTATGTGGGGGTAGTATGTTAGGATGGGGGTTCTACTTTCTAATGCAATGTATAAAATGACCACCAACTTCCAAGTATCAACTCAGAGCTCACTCTGCAATTTTAATGGAGGTATACAGCCAAACCCCCTTCCCCAATTCTATGCAAGAAACCATAAATTCCCAAAAATTTCCCTTCACAGTAAGTATTCACCCTCTCTCTACAACCCTTACATGGCCATTTTCTATTTTCTTTGATTCTCTCTCTAAGGCTCTAAGCATTCTCTGCCTTTTTCTTTCTGGATTTTGCAGGAGTTTTCATCATCTTCTTTCATTTCAGACTACCACAATTTTCCGGTCAATTTTCAACCTTTTTATGGCGCCGGAATCTGGAATTCCGACCATGTTCCCGCACCCCAAATGCCTGAAGCTGTTAGTGGGGATTCAGAGCTTATGATAGGGCCTGAATCAGAGGCATTACCTCTGGTTTTTTGTCCACCATTTTCTGATCAATTCAATGGTTTTGAAGAGGGCTTTGGAAACTCCAAAGTGAGCCTTTTTATGCCGGAAAATGGATTGCCGGAAAATGGGATTGAGATGAATCGAAACTTTGCCGAAATTTCAGAATCAAGCGGTGGATTTCGGCAATGGGAAACCGCGAATGCTTTCGGTGAGATGGATAGAGGGCGCAAAGTTGGGGTGGGAGATTTACAGGTAAATTGCGGAAATTTGGCACCGAAATTTCGCCACTATAGTTGAAATGGCGGTCTTCTTTATTTCTTCTTAGAGTGAGAGTAATAGCCCTGGGAGTTTCGCAAATCTCCAGGATACCCCTTAATTCTCGCTTTGGTGAGATTGGCTTCTGGTGAATGTAGTGTTCTTTAGATTGGGGCGAGAATGGACGGTTCAGATTTTATTTTGGAAATTCTCATAAAATTTTTTTTGGCAGTTTCTTCATCTTCTCAACTTTGCCAAAACAGAGTTTGTAAAATGCATTTTTCATGTAAAAAAGTTTCCGTTCATCTGAAAAATGATGGTCTTTTTGTTAATTGCAAAGTATTTTTTGTTAGGATTTAATGGAGTTTTCTTTAAGCTCACGCTAATTTGTTGCTTAATCCTTCAGCTTATTAGGCTTTTTACTCTTTCTTTCAATTCCCAATAACAAACTTGCATGAGTCAATTACATTACCTTGTTAAGGTTTTATGCATTGTTAAAAAGCTTAGTGGATCAACAACAAATGGAAGTAGGCACTCTCTCTATATATATATATAGAGGAAAAGATGTTGTTAGCCTATAAGTTGATAGAATAATGTAAGTCCAATAACTCAGATTGAATTTGAATCGATCAAACAGTCATGATTGGTTTGTTACCGGATGCCACGTTTTATTTTATTTGCTTTGTCAGCCCATGCTTATGTGTTATGAAATTAAATAGTCAAATCTTGAAGAGGGTTGGAGGCCTATGCTACATAGAGTAAGCTTTAACATAAATTACTAATATTATCTCATAGGATCAATGTATGCCTCACTAATAAAAAGGACATGCCTACCAAAATACAGTGACATTTTAGTGTCAAATAATATTGGTGCCAGTAAAAAATGAATGAGAGAGAGAGAGATGGATGGGCAATAGGTGTGGGCTATTATATGGATGTTTGATTTTATTCCCATCTCACATAAAAATTTGCTATAAATTTTGGGAATCTTGAAAAAAAGTAAGCCCACATTTCTTAATAAGAATTATGTTGGTTCCTGTAGGATTTTTCAGGCACTTCTACTGAAGAATCTGGGTTGAAGGTGGGGCGTTACTCAGTGGAAGAGAAAAGAGAGAGAATCCACAGATATCTCAAGAAGAGAAGCCATAGGAACTTCACTAAGACAATTAAGGCAATTATCTTCTCATTTCTCTTTAGCATTATTACAATCAAAAGGTTCAGTTAAGGGTTAATACGGTCAAAACTGGTCCGACCAGTTGAATTATTTGGACATTATTTTAAAATAGTAAAAAAAATTAAAATATATTACGAAAATATTAATTTTGTTTAGCTTGTTCAAATAGTTAAACAGGCTTTAAATGCAGTTAAATATTGATTTTGACTAGTTTTCAACCAAATCTAATATTTATTTTAAATTAAATTAGATTCGTCAAGACACTAATCAATTATTGACCAATTGGACTATCTGATTTGATGAGATCTTGATAATACTATTTTTCATACCTAATTGCTTTTGTTCCTTCTTATTATCTACTGTGAAACCACTTAAATGGGGCCAAACTGACTCTTTTGGACATTTGTGTATAAATATTTTTAATTTTTTGTTTTTTTTCCCTTTCTTTGTTCCATATTTTGTACTACTTTATCTCACATGAAATTGCTTGTAAATGTACAGTATGCGTGCCGGAAAACTCTTGCAGATAGCCGGCCACGTGTTCGAGGAAGATTTGCAAAGAACGATGATTTTCCTACTTACCATACAAAAAATACAGAAAACCAAGAAGATGGCCTTGTTGCGGTAAACTATGACTCTTTGCCCCCCATCCATGTACTTCAGTATGTATTTATTTTCAATATGGATTAAATTTAGATTTAATTTAACTTACTATTATGAGTCAACTAGTTAGGGGTCACATCTCTTCTAAAAAAGGGTGCTGTTTGTATAGAGCCTAGGCTCTAAACAATCAAATTAGAATCTACTTTCAAATAGTGTCGAGAAATGTGGCTTATTGGAAATCTTTGTGAGAGCCTTAAAATATATTTTCTTATTTATTTATAAAGTTTAAAGTTTCAAAAGCAATGTAGATCGATATATCTATGAAAATTTGAAAATCTTGAAAATTGACGGTTTAAAAATGCGTTATAAAATAAACTATTTCCAAACCTTGCAATTTATTCTTTTCTCATGTCCATACATCTTGATGTCGAGATGATCAATTTAAAAATATTTGAGCATAAAACAATGTCTTCTAATTAAAATTTTGAGGCAAACTCAATTTCGATTGTTTAGAGCCTCAGGCTCTATATAAACTTTTACATGCTGCAGTACTTGTTTACATGCTATTTGGGATTAAAAATCTCCCTTTAACTGTCTGATATGATATAAATAACAGATATTTGGTGGTTGATGTCTGTATTTAAGAAAGTTTCCTATAGTTCTCTGATGTTACCCCACCCGTCAGATGTCAAAATCGTACGGGTGGGGCGTGGTGTTCCACCACTCAAAGTTGAACCTTTTGTATTGTCAATGGATAGATGATGTCACATAACTGTGAGGAAACTTAGTATACACATTGTATAGAACTATTATCTAAAGGGTGTGGTTTACATAAGGTTGTAACCTTAAACAACCAAATTAAACTGTGCTTTCAAATTTTATTATGAGATGTAATTTTGGTGTCAAATTTTTTTAAGATTATGCGGGAATCTATTTTATCTCTAATTATAAAAGTTTAAACTTAAAACAGGGTTCAAATCAAGCATGGTTCAAATCAAGGAACCTATAAACACATGAAAATATTGAAAATAAACGGTTTGGGTAATGTATTGCAAAATGTAAATCTCTGTTTTTTTTCATATCCATACATCTCGACATCGAGATGATCAATTAGATGTTTTTCCAACATCAAAACAACATTTTTCGAAGGATTTTAGTGGTGCACATGACATTTAATTTTGGCATAAAAAATCATCGAATTATCTGAAAATCCATTTTCATATCTAATTATAAAATTTAAAACTCCAAAAATGGTTAAAATCAAATCGATCTATAAACATATGAAAATATTGAAAATTGATAGTTTAGATAATGTGTTGCAAGATGCAGTATTTTTGGGACTCAAAATCTCTTTATATATATATATATATATATATATATATATATATATATATATATATATATATATATATATATATATATATATATATATATATATATATATATATATATATATATATATATATATATATGTATATATATATATATATAAATGATCTTATAGGACCCTCCCCCACCCATGTGTGTAGGACCCCAATGGATCACTATTAAATTTGGTACGGATCTATAAAAAAATCAAGTCTCACACCCATGTGATAATTTTTCTAGAGATACGTGTCAACTTTAGTGGTGATCCTTTGGGATCCTATACACATGGGTGTATAGGATCATTACTCATATATATATATATATATATATATATATATATATATATATATATATATATACGTGTGTGTGTGTGTGGAAGATACTACAAAACACCTATAGGTGAAAATGAACAGTGATTTCGTCTACCTTCATCACCGTCCAAAGTTCATCGTACTGTCATGATTGTCCAGTAGTGTTTCACTTTTTCACTTTTTTTTACAAATCGAAATAACCTGAAATTTGGAGAATGTGTTTATAAAAAATAGACAAATCTACGAAAAATATCAAAAAAATATTTTACATGAAATAAATTGATCAAAATACCTCAGAAATATTTAGAGGGTATTTTGGTCAATTTATTTTTAATGGATTATTTATTTTATATTTTTATTAGGTGTGTCTCACTAAGATGTATACACGCTCCAAATTTTAGGTCATTCTGATTTGTAGAAAAAAAATGAAAATTAAAATACTACCGGACAATCGTGATCCTGTGATGAACTTTGGACATTGATGAGGTAAACGAAATCACTATTCACTTTTGCCTATAGGCGTTGAGAAGAATTTTCCTATATATATATATATATATATATATATATATATATAGATGTCGAGATGATCAATTAGAGGGTTTTCAACATTAAAACAACCTTTGTTTGATAGATTTTTGAGATGCATCTTTATTTCTATATTTTAAAGTTTCAACCTTATATAAACTTTTTCCTTACTTATTTGCTTATGATTTGTTTATTTTTGGATTTCAGATTGCCAGGGAAGACGAAAAGAAGGAAGGGTTGCTATATGGGCCGGAGAGTCTTATGTATCTTCCCTTTTATGCGTAATGAAAGCAAAAACTTTGCAAAAACAACTCACAAGAACAATAGATTGAAGAAGGCCGTTAGGTTTGTTGCTGAGGCATGCATGTAATAAAGGGTAGAATAGACATTTCGATTTTCTCCACAGATAATCTTCTAATGTATCTATCAATTCTATTGCTTCTCCTGTAAGAGAAGCATGAAAGAAATGAGATAGCTCTTCTATGGTTTGCTAGAATACCTTTGAAGTCCCCTACATTTAAATAAACTGCGTTATGCTCCCTTATGTTAATGTGCTCCTTGATTTCTAAAATGAACATTTAGGAGGTCCTTATAGCAACACTTATGTTAATGTGCTCCTTGATTTCTAAAATGAACATTTAGGAGGTCCTTATAGCAACACTATGTGTGGCTCAACATAGTTGAGTAAAATCACTTAGGGTTTGTTTGGATCCTTGGAAAAACAATTTTTTGAAAATTAGAGAGAGAGGGGTCAGGGTGGAAGATGCTACAATTTATTGTCTTGGGTACCATTGCCATTGTTAAGATAGGCACGTGGTAGGCGTTATCCCTATCTTATTCAAGCAAACTACAATTGTTGAAGCCATACGTAGTTCATCGGTTATCTTGGAACCTATTTTTTATTTTGAGTAATGATCCTATGAGACCGTATCACACCCATGTGTGTAGGACCTCAAAGGATCACCATTAAATTCGACACATATATCTAGAAAAGTCAAGTCTTATATCCATGTGATAACTTTTTTAGAGATTTGTACTAGATTTAATGGTGATCCTTTGGGATCCCACACACATGGGTGTGGGAGGGTCTCAGAGGATCTTTACTCTTTCATCTTGTCCCGACGTACATATAATATGGTTGAAAGGCTACAAAGGAATTTTCTATGGGCAGGCACAACTAGAAAAACAGGTTGTCATCTTGTTAAGTGAAAAACTGTATGCCTAACTCTTGTGGAAGGCGGTCTTGGGGTTCATGACATTGTTGATTTCAATATTGCAGGTATGATGACATTGACATGGAGGGTTCTAGCCAACTCACTCTCTTTGTTAGCGTGTTTCTTTGAACATAGATATTTCAAAAATTCTTCTATCGGGTGGACTAAGAAAATGAGCTGTTCTTATGCCTGGAAAGGTATTCAACAAGGATTATCTTACTTGAGGCACAATGTTAGGTGGATCGTTGGGGATGGACGGTCAGTGGAGTTCTGGGTAGATCCATGGTTATCAGAGAAATCCATTTGGGATCTTATGGTGCAAATGTTCATGAGGATTATGGTGTTTTCGCTAAAACTAAGGTCTCATAATATATACAACGGTCTCCACAAACTTGGAATCTTCCATCTCCTACTTCTAGACATTTAATTAGAATGTGGAAGGAGGTGGAGGTGGAGGTTTTTACTGTCCCAATGTCGTCACAAACCAATTCCTTTGTGTGGATTCACTCTTTCAATGGTTTGTTCTCGATTAAGGAAGTGTGGAATTTTATTCAGCAAGAGGGGGGTCTTCTCAGCCTATATTCAAAACATTATGGTAATCAAAGGGCCACCCCAGAACCAAGTGGCTCTCTTAGTTGGCTATACAACAACGACTTTCGATAAATTCTCTTATTAAAAACCATTGGATCACCTTGGCTTCTATATTCCCTTTTTGCAGAAATAATGATGACAACATATGTCATCTTTTGTTGCAGTGTGTTTTCTCACAGGGTATTTGGAGGTCGATTGTATGGAAGTGTGGTAAACAATTCATCTCGGGATCATCCATTGCAATCATTCTTAGAAATGAGATTGTTTTTAAATTCAAATCAAATGGTCTTCTTAGTGTTTGTAGTGATCTTTTCTTCACTACAATCTGATTTTTATGAGAGCAGTGCAATCACATAATTTTTCAGATAAAGGCATAAAGGAGAGAACAATTGCTAAGGAGGATCACCTCTCTTATTCGTGAGTTAGCTGATGTCAAAGTCTGACCTTACATAAATCGGAAAAAGCAATTATTGGAAATCTACATATTACATGATGCCAACAACAATCTAAATCCCTCATTCCGGTTGCATGGTCTTTTTCTCGTCCCCATCACGCCAAGTTGAATATTGACGAGGCCTCTTTACAGAATCCAGGGGCAGCAGGTGGTGGTGGTGTAATCAAAGATGATGATGATGCCTTTATTGCTGCTTTAGTTATACCTTTTGCTATTGCATCCAACAACTATGCGGAATTTTATGCCCTCAAAAAGGACATTGATCTGGCCATTTAGTTTCCCATTGTAGATTGAGAGCGATTCTTCCCTGCTCGTCAATGCCATTCAAGGCCGATATAATCCTCCATGGGCACTTCATATGGTTGTAGTGAACTGTAGACATAGCCTTTAAAATCGTGTGTGGTCCATTTCCCATATCTATTATGAGGCCAACATAGTGGTGGATACATTTACCAAAAAGGCCGTGGACCTCTCCGGTGCTATGGTTTGGCGTGCTAGACCACCGGACTTTATTTCTCTTCCTTTACTTTATGATTTGGCACAAATGCCCTATTGTAGGGCTGTAAAATCATGATTTGCATTTATTTATCTCTATTAATGGAAAAATCGGGTAGGGGGCCTCCCCTACTGATTTATTAAAAAAAGAAGAAAATGTAATAAAAAAAGTAGAAAAAAAAAAGAAGATTTATTTTCAAAGAATGAATCTTTCGCCATTTAGTTGGGAACTCTGTCTGCCAATTTTTGAGTCGATCATTAGAGATGCCTCATTTCTAGGAAAGAATATTAATTTATGGGGACCCAAACTGGCCTTTAGGGAAGTAGCATACTGCCTCTTTATGTGACCAGTAAAGCATACGGGGAAAAAAACACAAAGAAAAGAAAATGCAGGATTAAGGATAAAGAGGTAAAAAAAGGGATTGATTTATCTTTGGGAAAAGTTTATATAAAGTTGCAACCTTGAAATGTAGAATCATAGATGCATCTCAAAAATCTATTGGAAAGGCTGTTTTAATGTTGAAAAACCTTCCAATTGATCATCCTAACATCGAGATGTATGAATATTAAAAAAAAAAAACGTGTTTGAGTCCCAAAAATAGTGCATTTTACAACACATTATCTAGACCATCCATTTTCAAGATTTCCTATGTTTATAGATCTACTTGATTTTAACCATTTTTGGAGTTTAAAATTTCCTTATTAGATATGAAAATAGTTTTTCAGATAATCCTAAAAAACTTTTATAACAAAATTTGGAGGCACTCCTTAATTGGATTGTTTAAGGTTGCAACCTTATAGAAACCGCACATTTTATCTTTTGTACATGGAGGTCACAATTATTCGTCCCTTAAATTTCCAAAATGGGTGGTAGTAATAGTATCATTGAATAGACATAAAGTTCCAAAAAAGAAATTCTCGGACTTCGTAACTCACCCCAAGCCATACAATGTGACATCTAATGAGTGAGAATGATATTGACATAAATGGTCTCTTTGAAGACAATCCCGGTAAAAAATGAGGGGGGGGGGGGGGGGGGGGGGGGGAGGGGTGTTGGGGTAAAAAAAGATAAGAAAATGTGGGCTTAACCAGAAAGCAGTAAATTTTATCAAGATGATATGTGGATAAGGGGTTTGGCCTCCTGCCTTAGTGGTTAGTAGGTCTTAGTTCTATGATCTTGGGTCCACAATATAAATTGGAGGTCAGTCTTTATCAAAGTAAAGTATGTAAATTCACTACACAGCTTGATGGATACTTTGCTTCTTAATTTTTCTCTCTCTTTTGCTTTTCTTGTTTGTTTTTGTTCATTCTTGGTAAGTATGGGATTGGAATCCAGAACCACCATCAAGGGTTTTTAGATACAAACTAATTACATCATTGGTTATGTAGAGGCCGGGGCCCTCTAATAACAGTTACTTGACATTGAAATTGGGCAACTACTGATTTTTTTGCCTTATGGGCTTCTATGTGCTCCAACAATGATATCTATCAGTTAGTGGAGCTTAAAAGATCTGATTTGGTTGAGTTAACTGGGAAACTTGCATGACCAAGGTAATGCTCTTTAGGGTATACATCATTTTCCAATTTGGGAAACTAGAATTTGAACTTTAAACGTTAGTGCTGTAGCCTCTACACCAGAACCGTTTACCTGTATTAGTCAAGATGCCTTTATTTGAACCAAGTACTTGCTAACTAAATTGGCAAAAGAAAAAAAAAAATAAAATAAAAGAAAAGAAAAAGAAAAAGAAGGCGAAAACAAGAGAGTTTGTTTTTCATGAACAATGTTCGGGGATGGTTTATTCTAGGCATGTATAGTATAATATTGGAGATTTTATACCTGTAAGACTGATTTATCTTCAGTATAAGAAAGTCGTAATCATTCATAACTGTTAGATGTGAAATCAAAATAACTCGAGATGCATCATTGTTCAAAGCTTGAGAGATTTTTTTCCAACTTGTGCAAAAAAACGATACAACTTAGCATCTAACGGCTAACAATAATTGTGACTCTTTGTACTAAAAGTAAATGAGCATAATTTCCATAAATTGGAAAAACACGCAAAACTACCTTCATCATTTTCTTTAATCTCTAGAAGAGGGATTGAAAATACTTGGGTTTGTGCATAAAAGAGAAAGATAAGGACTTCGTGCTTGTGATGGTGACCTATGGTGAACTTCAAAGTAGCAATTGAGCATCTAACATACTAATATCAAGTAAAAAACTAAAGCCTGCAATAATTCCTTTTTGAAATCGAAGAGATTGCTTTATTTATGGTTTGACTAGAAAATTCCTAACTCCTAACCCATTATCCAAGTCTATTTGACATTGAAGTGTGACAGTTCGAATGCAGACCGATTGGATTGCTTCCCTACAGCACCTTTTTGGTCGGTGGCAAGATAGCCTCGGCAAATTTTTGAGTCAATGGCTTGGCAACAGTATAAGTCGCTGTCCATGACACATTGATTGGGTTAGGATCCACCGAGATCTAGATTTGAATCTGGAAAGGTAAGCATGGGATTTGGATTTGGACCTGGATTTGATTAGATCTCGAATATTTGGATCTGGATCCAAAAAGTATACATGGGATTTGGATATGGATCTGGACCTAATCGGATCCAAAAATATTAGTTTCTATTGTTTTATAACTACAAAATAAGATATATATAAAATAATATATAGCATATATGTATGTGTATAATAATATATAATATTTCAATAACTGGGTTGGATCCACCTATACCAGGATCATATCCGAATTACCGTTTGGATCCAAATTTTGGATCTAGATCCGACCCATCGGATTTAAATTTTGAATCCACACCTGGATCCGGATAGGATCTGGATAAATTCTCAGCCCTAGCTAGAGAGTGATTTTTTTAAGTGGGAATTTTGAAAAATATCTTTGACTCAAAAGTAGTGAGAAGAGATGGTGACTTGTAGTGTGGCTGAAGGTATGACCCTTGATATAGTGGAATGATCGAGCATCATTCTTGTAGCCCGTCCCAAATAATTAGGATAATGATGATAATATTTCACTAAAAAATAAATAATTAAAGTAAAAATAAACAATTAACATATTTAATTTTGAGTTACATAGGACTAGATCCAGTATCCACTAAATAGCGAGTGTTCATCCAAAAGAGCTGATTCATTTTTCAAGAAGAAAATGTTTTCGACAAGGAGGGAAGGAGTCTGCTGGTTATGTTATGTATTTCAAATTGGGATGTCAACCCAAGTACAAAAAGTATAATGTACAATAAAAGTTAGATATGTGCAGCGATCGAATCCATGGTGATATTGATGGAGAGCACTATCTTTACTCTCACTGTATCCCATTAGAGCTCACCCATCCTAGTGGTCCACCCAACCCAATAAGTACTGACTATGGTCCCTCTGTCTCTCTGGTGATCGATCGATATGTGTGTGTGTTCTAATTTGGGCAATACTATATACTAACTCCCTCTGGCCAAAAGAGCTGCTTGGGAAGAATTTTTTATCTAAAATTTTTCGATCCATCTAAGAATCACCAAATGATTATATGGAAGAAGAAAAATTGGATTTCAAGCTCTTTAAATCTTATTGTCCAAAAACTGGACGCTTTGTATTCAGTTTTTTTCTTATAATAAGATTCATGTTATTATAAAAAATTCTTCCCAAGCAGCTCTTCTACTTTTTTTTTTATTTTTTCATTTTTTTTTTATATATAATAAGATTAATGTTATATTTAAGAAGTTACATTGTCTCCTAAAAATACTTCTAACTTGGTTTTTACCTGAGGAAGCAAATAGACTGCATGCTCCCACAGGAGCAGAAAATCTTTGAACACATATATAGGTAAGTTGGGAAAGGGAGGAGACGCAAAAAGAGTTAACTTTGTAAGAAATTCTCATATACTTGAAATTGCAACTTAATGCTAAGTCCTTTAGTCATTATATACTATTTATAAAGATGCATTGGCACCGGCCTTGAGAGAAGGTATTCCACAAAGGCATGAGGAGGGGAAGAATATGTTAGGCCACTTCAGTCTCTCTTCTCACCATATATACGTAAGAGGTAATTTTAAAGTTGGTCCTTATAAAGAGTGTTTGCCTCGAAGAAAAATTGTTCCATGCGTCGGAGGGTGCATTTCTACATTTGTATTGCTCGAGGTATAAAGCATCCGTATTAAAGAAGGTTGCAGATGGTTGGTCCATTTAAAAACAGTTGAAACTAACTGTCCAAATGTTTTCAACATAAAATTATTTTTAAAATTTTTAAAATTTATTTACTTTTTCATATTCATAATCTCCATGTTCGAGATTATATGTCTTTAAAAATTAAGTAAAAAAAATCCATCTCAAAAATAAATTTTTAAAGGGGAACTTAGTTCTGCATGAACCGTGTCCTTGTCTAGAAAGGAGTAGTCCATTACTTGTGCACATTTTTTTTATCTTTTGGCCATTAGGACAAGTCGCTGTAGTGGGGAGGCTGCCCACTAGTCAAAGATGGGTATTGCGCAGTTTGCAAAAAGGATCCAGTTCATATTAAGTTGTTTGTTTAGGCGGTTTACCAAGTACTGTGCTCCCGTGGGAGTACACTGTAGGTTCCCCCTATGATACTATTCCACTTTTATGGTGTCACTTTTTTTATGTGAAAAATTCTAGGATAGGTCTTGAATACTAGGGCTCCTAATGGGCTGGGCAAGCCTTGGCCCTAGCACAACCCTTTTCCCTATAAGGCCCCTAGCTAGGCCAAAGAGGGCCTGGCCCCATTAGGGTTGGGTTGGGTTGGATTGCATACAATTCAATAAATGAAATAAGAAAAATTTAGAGAAGAAGGGCCTAACTGAACTTAGCCGCCCTATCGTGGCACTGGCCTTGGCCCAGCCTCGGACTGCGGTGGCCTAAACAAAAGAAGTATCACCTTGTGAGATGGGAGGATATGTGCTTGCCTATCGCATTAGAAGGCTTCAATATTTTAATGAGGCCCTTATGGCTAAATGGTGGTGGAGGTCAGGCACGGGGGGTCAGCATTTGTGAAAGAGTGTCTTGTTTAATAAATATGGTGGTTTTGATTTGGGTGGCATCCTCACAAAGCCAAATACTGTTCACGTCTCTGTCGTTTGGAAGGGAATAGAGAGAGTTCACTTCTTGTTCATGGCCTATGCAAGGATGGTTGTAGGTAATAGATTGTGTGCTAATAAGAGGGTTTCGATATGCGACATGGTCAGCGGGGAAGGTTATAATGTGGTTTTGAATTTTCGCCTATTATATATAAGAATACCTCATGATATAGCCTTAAATTTGCAGATTTGCTCAGGATGCTTTACTCATACTTCTATATTCCACTAGTCCCGTTTTGTTAGATCTTTATATATGGAAAATTGTTTGGATATATACTTCTATACTCTAACTGGAGTTACTAAAGTATGGTTCTTTAAGGTTCCCCAAAAGTAAAAGGCTTTTCTGTGGCTGACATGTTGGAATAGAACCCTTTATGTGGAGCAGTTGCAGAAGAGGGGCAGGAATTTGGTTAATGTTTGCATTATGTGTAAAACAGGACGCACAGACGAATGATCATTTGTTCTTATACTGCAACTCTGCTTCTTTAATTTGGAGTTGGGTTAGAGCGAACATTTGTTGTACTTGGATGATGCTAAATACTAATTCTCGGTTTCTATGTCAGACGGTATCTTCGGCTTTTACTAAAAGAGAGATGGTGCTTTGGAAGAACACTGCTTCAGCAGTCTTTTGGCATATTCGGAAGGAAAGGAATTCTATTCTTTGTTACTGAAATGAGGGATGTCGACTGCCTTAAATGTATCATCCTCAGAATGATTTCAGATTGGGCTACAGCTATGGACTCTTTCCGAAATGCCTCCATTCCTGATTTCTAGAGCAATTTCAGTGTTTTATTGAGGATGAAAAGTCGCATGGTAACTAAATCTACGTATGGTTAACCCTGCCAATTGGATGGTATAAACTTAATTTTGATGGCAGTGTTAGGCGTAACTCCAGAACGGCATGTTTTGGGGGAGTATTAAGGGACTCTAATAGCCAAATCATGGCGACTTTGCAGGGCAACTCCCAATGTGTCACCATTGAAGCTGAATTCAGGGGTCTGAAGCATTGTGTGTTCAAAGTTGATACTACTGTCTTACACTTTGATCATGAAGGTGACTCTTCCAAAGTGATAAAATGGTGGTTAAATCTTTCTTTGGTTTGTTGGAGGTGGATTGCTGATCTAATGGAGATTTTGGCCCATCTGAGGGGAAAACGTTTCACTAATTAGTAGGAAAATAACATATGGGCTAGCAAAGAGTGCCACTTAGATATAATTTTCTTTTTTCCTTTCTTATCTTCCTTTTTCTTTTGCTGAGGTGTCTCTAGCTGGATTGTACCCCTTTCATTCTCTTAATGAAATCTTCGTTAACTGCATTAAAAAATATATATAGATTGTATATTAGGTAACATGGGCTAGATATTTAAAGATCATGTGTACTACTCTTCTTCAGGAGTATAGTTTACTTCTACTCCATCGGTTAGAAGACCTATTTGGGAGGATTTTTTCAATTTGAAATTTTGGAAACCATTTAAAAATTATTAAATGATTATTCTATTTTTGTTTTTTGAAATTTAAATTTTCCAACACTTTGATCTCGCCATCTAAAAATTGGATAGCCTCTATTCAATCTCAAAACATTACTTTTTTCAAGTGCATGGAGGATATGATTAGGAATTTTTTCTACTAAAACTAATGTATGGGTTGAAGAGGTTGCATCCCGAAAATTTATGGTCCTAAAATTAATTCTAAATAAGGATTTATAGGAGGGAGTAAATGGGCATTCTACTCCCGCAGGAGCGGAATATCTTTTGGACCACTTAAGGCTTGAAGTATCTGTTTTTTATATCTTGCATTGAGGTGGAGATTACTAAATTCACATAGTTTTATTTATTTGACGAGTCAATAGAGAAAGGGCCCTTATCCTTTGGTAGGAATTGAGTCTAGGACTTGCGTTGCAAATCTTCAAGCGCAAACCAATTAAGCCCGAGCTCCTGTTTTCTCTGGCAATCATAGAAAATTATTTTCCTTTAAATTTATTTTCATTAATGTCATTATAGGTAAGGTTGTTACTAGTTGTGGTCTCATGGTTACTGGATATTGGAGTCAACCACCTGTTTGATCACTGTACTTCAATGGTTGGGAATTCCACCACTTCCTAAGTCTCTAATCCTACTATTGGGGAGGGAATTACTCCCATATGGTCAATTACAGGGATCTCCTACATGATCATTTCCAGAAGATATGTCAAGTGCTTGTTTGGATGGGCCACTTCAAGTAAGTGTGGCTGTTCGGTTGTTTCATTTGAAAGTGAAAAGAGTGACGGTTGGTTGAGGTCTATTCTTGACCCATTTATACGAGTGTCTGCTGTTATTGGTAGTGTTTGAAAAGTCGGACAAGTTGTTTCGACTCGGCCGAGTTATTCGGACTTGGGCCCTTGCCGAGCCCGAGTCGTCTCGAGTTGGAGGTCCAACTTGGGGATCTTAAAAAAATTTGTTTTTTTAAAAAATTTAAAAAAGCTTAAAAAAAAAAAAGAAATATATTTGTACCATGTTTATTTATGTTTTTGAGCATTTTGGCAAAGATTGGAAAGTATTTTGGCCATAAATACTTATTTTTACATTTTTCTAATTTTTTGGAAAATTTTGAAAATTCCCCTAGCCGTAATTCTTTTTTTAAAAAATCCATTTTTCGCTATTTTTCTTACTACAATTAGTTGTGGTTTGTTAAATTTTGATTTATCTATACTTTTCTTATTTTTTGGGACTTTTTTGTATCTTTTAATACTTTTTATCTGCTACTGTACTCGGGCCTACTCGAGCCGAGTTACTTAGAACCGGGCGAGTACTCGGCTGGGGCATGGGCGGAGTAGTCGGTCCGAGTCTACTTTTCAAACATTGGTTATCGGTGCTAATTTTAGATATGGATTGTTTTTACCCCAATTGAAAGTTAAATAGCCTTTGCGATCACTTAAATGTCCAAAACATGGTGTTTGGCATTAGCCAATTTACCAAATAAAATATGTCAAAAGATTTCATTCTTTTAAGGGATCATACTATCCATTTAGCCTCTTGGGCAAAACCCAATCTAGCAATATTTTTAAGATCCCAAAATTTGGCGACGTAACCTGTCTACCCATATGCTATATTCAATAAATTTGTTTTCAAATTGCATTATGTATGAGCTTGAAAAAAAATATCGCCTCAAGATTGAATAGAAATCTGAAGGGTGAGATCTGAAAACTCAAAATTCAAACTTTTGCTTTTGAATATTTTTTAGGTGGTTCTCAAAATTTTGGATAAAAAATCTTCTCAAGTTAATCTTCTGCCCGAGGGAGCAAATATAGGGTATATGGGAGCATACTAGACACGCTCATACTGGACGTTGGTAATGGTGCTTTGGTCCCAATGAGAAGGACAATTATCAGGATCCATTTGCTTCGAATGCATTAAGTTTTCGGCTTCAGTCCCTAAACAAAAATTGCCCTTATATGTACAAATTTCATATTTTTAGGGATTGTACTTTAAAGTTTGGAAAAATAAGGCCCCCCAATACGTTATTTTTGTCTTAGCCCATGGCCAATGAAATATATCCCTTCCTAGTTGGTTTATTTATTTATTTATTTATTTGGTTGATATGTTAACGGTATTGTTGGTTTATTTATTTGTTTGATACGTTAACGGTGGGAATAAAGGCCAGGACATTATGTTGAGGCATTCGCCCCTCTAACCACTAATGCCCCAACCCCATTCCTGAAGATGCCTCTTCAAAACAATTCACAACATAGATGCCCTCTAGAAAACACACATAGTGAATTTGTAAGTTTCACTAGCAGGTATATAAGTCATAAATCATGTGCTTGTGAGCTCTCAAATGCAGTATTTTAATTACTTGCCAACTCAAGGACCTAGCGATTTGAGTTGACTCACTGATTTCGGGCATTTGGAAATACTCAGTGAAAAGAAAAAAATTTATAATAAAAATTTGTCCCAAGACTCGAGATATGCTCAAGTCCCTATAGTGAATTAGGTGGTGCAGTGATACGTCCGGTTCCACAAACAACTCAGGGTTATTCCCTGGCTAGGGGCCATTTGGATATAAAAAACCCTAGATTCAAACTGTCTTGAGCAATTTTGAGTCGGCTCACTGATTTCTTAATCCTAGCTAACATAAAGTCAAGAAGCCACTCCACTAGTTGACTTATGAATTTTATTCTTTTTTCAAAATATCATCCTTATGCATATTTGAAAATAATACGTACCATATTGCACCTAGTCTCTTGGCTTGCAACATGGATTGTAAACAGTACGAAATCAAAATAAAGATTCAAATTTCTTGTAAAATGACAGTTTGATCTAATGAATCACATATAACCTAGTGTTGAAAAAGGATATCAATTTATGTGTAACAATAAATATAAACTTTTAAATTGAATGAAAATAAGACCTTGAATTATGTCACATGGGATGCATTATTGCTATGTAATTAAAATATCAAGTACAATTTAAATGAAAATCAACTCGCTGGGGATAAATCAAATGAAAATCAGCATATTGCAGGTGAATCAAATAAAAAGGATGATGGATGCAGCAGGAAAGTTAGGCATGCATGCCTTTTGGGAGTCAAATAAGAATAAAGAAAGCTAAGAATCTAGAAGAGCCAATTATGAACTGGGTTGACTATCTTTTGGGTCTGTGCCCCTCCTATTACCTCACAATAGGAACAACACCACATGCAAATACTATTTATTGAGCATATAGTGTTATTGGTGCAATAATTACAAGGGTACACTGGAGCTGACAAAACTTTATTTTGGCTCTTAATTATTAGGTTGAAGTTCCAAAAATGGTGTGGACCTGGCGTACTTTTTGAAATCTTGAAATAGTTAAAAACCTTTCCGATAACCTTAAAGTATATTTTTATATTTATATATAAAGTTGAAAGTTTCAAAAATAGTTTATATTGACATATCTATGAAAACTTGAAAATCTTGAAATTTGATGGTTTAAATATGCGTTATAAAATACATTATTTTCAAAACTTGCAATCCATTTTTTTCATGTCCATGCATCTTGATGTCGAGACGATCAATTTGAAGATATTTGAGCATCAAAACAACATCTTCTAGGAAAATTTTTGAGGTAGGCTCAAATTTGATTGTTTAGAGCCTCGATTATATATAAACTTTTTCCTTATAAAAAGGGTGTTATTTCTAAAAAGTTGACACTTTAAACAATCAAAGTAAGGTGCACCTAAATGGTATCGAAAGATGCATCTTAGTGCTAGAAATCTTTGTGATAACCTGAACATTTATTTGCATCTCTATTTATAATATTTAAAGTTTTCAAAATATTGTAAATTGATTAGATCTATTAACACTTCAAAAGTTTGAAAACGGATAGATAAGGCAATGCAAGATACACTTTTCTAGGATTTGACATCTTTTTATTTTTTTACATCCATGCATCTCGTGGTTGAGATAATCAATTCGAAGGTTTTTTTGTTGTCGAAACAACCTTTCTCAATGAATATTCAATGTGCACCTTACTTCTATAATATATGGTTGACACCATATATAAATTTGTTTCTTATAAAAAAGAAAAAAAGGGAAATTTATAGAATATAGTATATTTTGATTTGGTCTTTTTCGTTAAACATGGGATCAAGCTCAAATTTGGTCTCACTTCTCATTATTACACACCAATAAAAATATTTAAAATAAATAAATTACCAAAATACCCCTGAATGTCATAGGGGTATTGCGTTTATTTTTTATAAGTTTATGATATGGAGAAATATGGTAATATTAAATTTGAGCTTAATCCAATCATGTATAAAAAAAGATAAAATTAAAATAAACTTTATGTTCTAAAAAAGTAGGATTTGGATGTAAAATATAAAATATTTAGAACTATTTTTTAATTTTAAAAATAAAATAATATTTTTCTATGAATTCCTCAAAGAAAATTAATGATGAAAAGATGTTTGGAATTTGCGTATGTAAGGCAAAAGTGATCATTCTTCGTATATAAGGCAAAAGCAATTTGCGTTCATGTCTTCCTTCTGTCGTAAACAAACTAATACCTAACATTAGGAATAAGGAATGGAAAATTGTTTCGAGCGCAAGAGCCCGCTGACCTACAAAGGTTGGACCTTATCTAAAAGTGTATTGTCGATATGGACAGTGCATAGGAAAATATTAAAAGATTAAATTTTAAATTTTAAGAGTTTATTTTTCTTTTCATATTTATGATAATATTAGATGATGAATCTACAAAACAAAAAAAAAAAGAAAAGAAAAGAAAAAAAAAGGTCATCTAAAATGAATTTTAGTGGGAACCGCATATGTATTTATAAGTGACTCATAGAAACCCCATCCATAAGAAATTGGGCCTAAGTCTAAGGGCTTAGCAGTTGACTTTCGCAACACTACATCACAAGTTCTTATAATTGATCTTGACATTAGCAACGCTACATCTCAAGCTGTTACCGCTGACTAAGCTATACCTAACACAACTGTCGTTTGTGCCTCAAATTCTGTTAGAAGGTGGCGCTTCTATTTATGGTTAAAAAATCGGCGAGCTAATCGGCCTAGTCAGCTTGGATCTTAGGGGTTCTTGGTTCAATGGTCGTGAGAATGGAAATCGGAGTGAACTGCCTGGCTCACTATAGTCTTAACTGGTTCTTGAACTGGGACAAGTAGGTAAACCAACCTTGATATTTTTTCTCATTTTTTATGATTTCAAACTTCTAGCAGTAGCAGTTGTGCCAAATAAGAAAAGAAGGTTCTCACAATCCAATGGTGTACCAGTCACCTGAGATTTTGAATGGTTTAGATAGGACATCCGAGACATCTAAATCATTCAAAGTTTTATTTTTCGTGAATGTGCTTCAACCCAGCTATTTGAGGTCAAAAAGAAAAAAATCCCTCAAATAATCAGGATGAAGCTAGGTTAAAGATAAATGTGCTTTATGGGCTTCATCATTAACATTTTATCATAAACATTGTGAATGTGATCCATCAATGAGATAGGGTCAAAAGAAAGACTTGTTATAGCAAATAGAAATTGATCATTGTTGATGTTAAGAGCCACTGCACCATGTCTTTTCAACTGATTTAGAAAAGCGAAATTTATCTTTGTGGATGCTGAGAGCCACTAAACTACTTGTTTTGCAATTGATATGACATATTTGATGGGGAAATTGATTTGCAAGTCATAAATGATGGGGGAAATTTTTTGAAAGTAACTGCCATTACTGTAAGATAATAAGGTATTATAGTGATGCCAGATTTTAAGAATTAATGTATCCTGAAAAAAATACACAAACATTTGAAAAGGGCTGATATAACTGGATATGATGAAAAGATTTCCTCCTCCCTATGTAGGATTATATCCATTTCTTCCCTTGGGTAGAACCAGCGTTTTAAAAAACGCCGAGTCGAACCGGACTCGCCCGGTTCGACTCGGAAATAGTGAAAAAGGAACCGGATCGCCAAAAATCGGAAATCGTCCGGTTCTAGAGAGAACCGGACGATTCTGTACAGTGAATCGCCGATTAACTGTACGGAATCGGCGAGTCCGAACAGTGAATCGGCGATTCCGTACGGATTTTTTTTTTTTTTTTTTTTTTTTTTTTTTTTTTTTTTTTTTTTTTTTTTTTTTTTTTTTTTTTTTTTGGTAATCCATGATAGATTTTTTTGTAATCCATGATCGAATTTTTTGGTTTTTTGTAACCCATAATAGAATTTTTTGTAATCCATGATCGAAATGTTTGTTTTCTTTTCTTGTAATCCATGATCGATTTTTTTGTTTTTTTTGTTTTTTTTGTAACCCATGATAGAATTTTTTGTAATCCATGATCGAATGTTTTGTAATATATGATCGAAATGTTTGTTTTTTTTTTGTAATCCATGATCGAAATGTTTGTTTGTTTTTTTTTAATCCATGATTGAATTTTTTGTTTTTTGCTTTTTTTGTAACCCATGATAGAGTTTTTTGTAATCCATGATTGAATTTTTTGTAATCCATGATCGAACTAGTTTTTTCTTTTTTTGTAATCCATGATTGAATTTTTTGTTTTTTTTGTTTGTTTTTTTTTGTAATCCATGATCGAATTTTATGTAATCCATGATCGAATTTTATGTAATCCATGATTGAATTTTTTGAAAATTTGTGATTTTTTTTGTTTAATCCATGATCGAATGTTTTTTTGTAATCCATGATAGAATTTTTTGAAAATTTGTGATTTTTTTTTTAATCCATGATCGATTTTTTTGAAAATTTGTTTTTTTTTTTTTTAATCCATATTATTCAAAGAGAAAACGAGAGAGATGATGATTTTGAGGCCACCCTATCCCAACCATATAATTCACATATCGAGTCCCAACAGCAACAGTGAAGGGATGAGCACGAAATACTGTAAATTAAATGCTGAATGGCGGTTCATGCAGGGACAGAACATATCAATATTCGCATATTCATTCAAAAACATGAAAATTCTTAATGGAGTACCCTCATTTTTTATTGAATTCCTAAAAACCAATATTTATAATGAATTTTAATAATTTTTTCGGATTTTTTTAAAGCTTTATTCTGACCGATTCACCCGATTCCGATCCGGATCGCCGATTCGCCGATCCGGATCGGTTTTTGAAAAGCCCGATCCGGGTCACCGATCCGGTTTTTAAACCATTGGGTAGAACACATGATATGGACACATTTTGGATCGCAAAATTTTGGGATGTAATCTTGACAACACAATAGGATAATATTGGTAAAAAAGAAGAAGAAAAGAAATAAACTTTCTATATAAACTTATGCTTCAAGATTGAATAGAGACCTTTGATTTTTTAAGGGCTAGATCTTAGTATAACAAAACTTAAACTTCAAATTTTTTTCTTTTAAAAATAACTACCTATTAATTACCATGTCTTTCCCAAAATTTACAACTAAGAAAATTCTCCTAAGTAGGTGTTTTGAGCGAGGGAGTAGAGTAGATGCATATGCGCTCCAGGATAGGTATAGTGTATACCATTTTATATTCAGTAATATATCAGATGAAAACTTGGTCCCTTTTTTTTTTTCTCTTTTTGAGGGGTGGCAATGGATCCGAATAGACCCAAGACCCGACGGGTAGACCCGAAAGGTCGGGTTTGAGTCCAGCTAGACCCATCCTAGGCCCGACCCATTGCCACCCCTATTCTTTTTTTCTTGAAGTGATAGCGATGGGAGTGGAGCCTAGGATGTTAAAATGACATGCATTGTATTTGCTATAACACCTATGTGGGACAAAATAATTCATTAGTTATGAGTGGCTTTACTAAATTTGGTAAACCACACATCAAAACCCTGCTGGAAAAGGGAAAATCTAGCATAAGAAACTTTGTCATAGCCTGCAAAATCAATTTTTTTTTTAATAGTGGAATTTGAAGCTCGAAAAATGACATAAATCATGCCGAATTATGAAAACTTGAATGGAATGTCTAGCAAAATGTTAAAGATGGATCATTTATTAGACTTGAAATCCATTTTTTTTTTAGACCCATGAATGTCCAGGTGGAGATGAACCGTTTACAAGTTTCCTGACATCATAACTACATTTTCTAGTGAGATTTTGAGGTGTGGTTGTACAAAGCCATGACTTTATGAAATACCTACCACTTGATTAAACTTAAACTATCCACCACTATTTTTATATCTAAAAATTATGTCCAAGTATCAGATTTAATCTTACTAGCATGAGGAATCCATGAAAGGATAATAAATTTTCAAATAAAATAAAAATGGAAAAAAGGAAACATAATGGGGACTACAAAGAATTATTCATAATCTAATTAAATTAATAAATGCGGTTAACATAAGGCGATTATGTCTTGCATTATAACCTTCAAAAACTGTATATCAAGGTTTGAAAAGTTCTTAATTATTAATTTATTTAATGCACTAGTGCAATATATGCTTCACAGGTGTGTAGACAACCATTCAGCCTCGTTTGGGAAACACAATTTTTCTGAATGCAAAAGTATGAGTATTAGCAAAGACATATAAAAAAAAGCATAAAAGCTATTGAAAACAAATATCTAATTAGTTATTTTCGATCAAATATCATGATTATAAGCTTGAGGAAGCAAAATCAATATGAAGCAAGTGCTTATAATTTTATTTTTTAAAAAAAAAAACCACGAACGAGGTATGGGCGAAAATATACCTCCCCTAACTCGATGGCCAAATAATACGAAACTCTTTTATCAAAAAACCCAACTTGTACATAACAGCTATTATGGTTCTATTTCGTTTGGAGAGTTTTCTTTAAATGTTAATTTTGAACAAGTGCCAAGGGGTCAAAATTTAATAAATAGGCAGGATGTTATAGGAGTTAAGGCAGTAATAAATTTGGGAATATAATAAAATATATTGTTCTATGGTTGGAAGATAGCCTAATGACCTTTAATAGAAAAAAATGGCATATCAAAATTCGTGTAGTTGACCTCAATTAGTTAGAAAAAAAACTTTGTCGATGAATAAAATACATTGCTCATATTATTTTGTTTGGGTTTCTTCTTCATTTGAATCCCGTATCAAAACCAAACCTTGGCCCTTTTGCCCTACTGTGGCTGAGGGAACTGTATCGTCGGAAGAAGGAAACTTAGAGCAAGAGAAGAACAAATCGGATAAAGTTTATTGGAGCAATCATGTGCAATGAGCGCGGCCTGAGACCAATTCACCCCAAGCCATGTGAGTTCGAGGGTATGTGAAGAAACAATTAGCTGCCATGCTCATCAATCCGCAATTTTTTTTTTTTTTTTTGACAATATCAATGAACTGTTATTAATGAAAAGAGAGCGAAATAATATCTTCTGAGACCATCATGGAAGAAAGAGCAACACCTCTCTTAGCAAGATTAATAGCTAAGATTAATAGCCATATCATTAGACTCTCTATACACATGATGAAAGGAACCACCTGACCTGCAACTTTATGAACACAAGTCAAGTTGAACTTTGTCTATTAACCGTTGAGTCTAATGGTAGGAAATTAGCATGCAAGTACAAGACCAAGAATATACCCTTGACCATGGTAGACTACCAATGTAAGGTTGATATGTATTCTCTACCCTCAGGGGATTGTTATATAGTGGTCGGGCTCTATGGTTACGAGCACCTGGACCGATTTTTCGAATGGTTACGAGCACCTGGACCGATTCGTGGGGGGTGTTTTGCAGGAGGAAAAGGTGGAGCAACACGTGGTCACGTCGTATTTAACGGATCCAAGAAGTCATATCCCCGGCCCTCATGACCATTCAATTCCATTGATTTCAGAAACTCGACTACCTGGTACTTGGTCATATCAGCATCTGTTTGTCCAAATGCAAAAATTGAAAAGCTTGTTGAAGAATTGGTTTGCCCTTACTCCTGGCAAATGCTCTTAGTTAATAAAAAGCATGACTCATGGAGCATGTGTGTCGTCTATAGAGCACTGAATTCAGTCATAGTTAAGTATAAATTTCCTATACCAATGTCTTGATGAGCTCTACGGAGCTCAATACTTCTCCAAACTTAATCCTCAATATCCAAGTAAAGGAGGACGATATTCCATGTTCGTACTAGTAAGAAGTTCCAAGTAATGCCCTTTGAGCTTCCCAATGTTCTAATGAACCAAGTATTCTAACCGTATTTATCAAAACTTGTATTTATATTCATTTTTTTTTTTATGATACTCTAATCTGACCCCAATTAATTGGAAAAAGACTTTGACGACAATGATTACTAACCTATAATACTATTTGAGATGAAACTTGAACCACTATACGGGCCTTGTATAGTTATTGAATGCAACTATATGGAGCTTCTCTCTCTATATCTATCTGTGTGTGTGCGCATTGCACTAAAAAAATTACCTCAATGCATGGAAAAATCTTTGTTCTTTGCAAGTTGCGGGAGTGTGTTGCTTGTATCATGTATCTTCACATGACTCATGGAGTCATCACCTCATGAAACAAGCATCATATATTGTGTTGGAGGCAATTAAAGGAATTCCAACCCTTGCTCCTCTTTAGGGCTCTGTAGATGGAATTGACATTCATCTGTTGTAGTTTTTGTGACCATAGAAGCTATACTAACAAAGTAGAGCACATCTTTAGAGAAGGCAATTCCACTGTGGGTACCTTGGGGAGACGTGGATGTGACTCTCTTCTTTATTTTTATTTTTTTTTGAAGTGCTTTAATTGTTTAATTCATTGTAATGCTTCCATTCGGCAATAAAAGTTTTAAACCTCGTCAGAGAAAAAAGTATTCTTATAACATTAATATTGTTCTAAATTAGGGAAAAACTTATTGTACTTCCCCACCCATATATTTTTCTACATCTCCCATCTTCCAACCGTCCGATCAGAATAGATGGCTAGGATGATTTCAGCCAACGATATGAATAGATGGCTAGGATGACTTCAACCATAATGTTATAAGTGACCACCAACCATTTGATCTTAGATCAGACATCTCATAGTATTTTATTTTTTTATTCTTTTTATAAATTATATTAATATGAAATTTGATATGTGACATCATCTCAACAACTATTCAAAAAAAAAAGACATCATCTCAATAGGGGGCATCTAAAAAAAATATTTTGAAAATATAAAATGACTAAAATACCCCTAAAACTTTTAGGTTTATTTTGATTATTTTGACAATTTTAAAGAGTTGAGTATATTACGGGAATACTCATATATATGAGTACTCTAACATAATCCTTTTAAAGAAAAAAAGAACAAACAAACAAAGTAGAGCACAATTTTTATATGATAACACTGATATCTCATTGATAAATAAATGAAGGAATTACCTCTATTATACACCAGACTTGAATGAGTACGGTGTTTTTGTTAGGATTTAAAAACCCTCTTAGATGCGAAAATATGAATCCAAAGGTTGGATCCCACCAAGATTATGTACTTATCCATCTAGAAACAAAATAGGAGAGAGCATGAGTTATAATACGAGAAATAAAACATGAAACACACACGCTACAAGATATAAAGATTTACGTGATTTACCTCAAGAGGGCTACATCCACGGGCACAACAAATTGAAATATACTATACCAATGAAAATTACATTACAGATTTTGAGGATAAAGAGGGACCGCTTTAACCCTCAACAAAAACCCAATCGAAAACGTTTTTAGATCCAGTCTCCCATTCAGCACCATCGTTGATCTCTCATATCTATTTTATAGCTAAACTACTGTTCAAAAAGACACTATCTCTATTCCACAGTTAAACCATTGTTCAAGAGGAGAATCTTGAGAGAAACCAAGACTTTCTCTCTCTAAAAGAGGAAACCACTCAAAATCTTCATGAAAATCACTTCTTTACAAGAAACCAGCCTCTCAATCTACAGGACGCACATCCATAACGTTTCTATCCGTAAGAAGCTTTATTCTCTCTAAGGGAGGCCTTGCTAATGTTAATGGGGCCATATCTCTCTCTCTAGATGAAACGACCTTTCCCATATGCCCTGCCTCTCTCTCTAGAGGAATACGCTTTCCCATATGGTGACCCAAATAGGGCACACCAGTTCTCTACACTTTCATCCTATATATATAAAGTTAAAAATCTACATCGTCTAGAAAACTTTTTATAGATGTTATATATATTTCAAAATCAGAGATATATCTTAGAGTCCTAATCTTTTTTGGATTTCTATTTCCTTTAGACAACTTATTAATATCAATCTCAATCAAATATAATATGAGATTTCTTTATGTGGGCGATTTTGGATAAGCAACATATCCAACAATCTCCACCTTGATATCAAAATCACTTGTTCACCATGCCAACATTATTGGATAGCTTTATGAATTTTTCATCTTTTACTAAATAAATTCTTTCATCATTCTTGCTGAAAAGTGTGCTTGTCATCATATTTCTCCTCCTCAAATAAAATGCTCGCATGCTTTTTCATGTGCTTTTCTTCAACCGAATGCACAAACACTAGCCTTGTACGGAACCATGGGCTCTGATACCACTTTTTAGGATTTAAGAACTCTCCTAGATGTGAAAACATGAATCCAAAGGTTGGATCGCACAAAGATCGTGTACTTATCCAGCTAGAAATAAAATAGGAGAGAGCACAAGCCATAATACGAGAAATAAATCATGAAACACACATGCTACAAGAATACAAAGGTTTATATAGTTCAACCCAAGAGGGCTACAACTACAGGCACAACAATTTGAAATTCACTATACCAATAAAAGTTACATTATAGATTTTGGGACAAAGAGTTACCTCTTTAACCCTCGACAAAAACCTAGTCGAAAAACCTTTTTGACCTAGTCTCCCGACCAGTACCATCATCAATCTCTCATCTCTATTCCACAACTAAACCACTATCCAAAAAGAGATTATCTCCATACCACAATTAAACCACTATCCAGGAGAAGAACCTTGAGAGAATCCGAGACTTTCTTTCTCTACAAGGAGAAACCATCCAAAATCTTCATGGAAACCACTTATTTACAAGAAACCAGCCTCTCAATCTACAGGAAGCACATCCGTGGTATTTCTCTTTGTAAGAAGCTCTCTTTTCTCTAAAGAAAGCCTTGCTGATGCTGACGAGGCCATGCCTCTCTCTATAGAGGAAGCCACATTTCTCATATGGAGACCCAAATATGCATATCATTCTTTACAATTTCATTCAATATATATAAGGTCAGGAATTCACATCAACTAGGAAACTTTCTATAGATGTTACGTATATCTCAAAATCAGATATATATCCCAGAGTCGTAATATTTTTTAGATTTTTATTTCATTTAGAACACACATCAATATTAATCTCAATCCCACATAATATCGGATTTTCTTGTATGGGTGATTTTGAATAATCACCCTATCCAACAATTGTAACATCAATTGTCCTTTTCAAATACAAAGTTGAAACGGATTCAATACATGGTAACGATATGCTCTATGGATTGTTTACAAGATATAACTTCCATTACAATACAGGCCCACACACATAATCCTGCAATTACATGTTTCCAATTTTAGCTAAAAACCAGAAACTTCACCAGAAAACTCATAAAATCCGCCAAAAAACTAAGAAATTCAATTTCATCATCATCCTCAGATTTTTTTTCCCAACTATTTGGGGTTGCCAACATGAATCCTAATCCTTCATTCTACTCTATTAAAGGTCATACCCTGAGTGAGGCTGTTAGTCCCCGTATCTTTTCTCACTACATCCAATCATATCTTTTTGGGCATATCCTTTGTCTTTTTTTAGCCTTCCACTTGAAATAACTAGCACCTCCTAATATGAGTTGTATTGGGTATACATTGCACATGGCCAGTCTACCTAATATAAAGTTTTTAAATTTTTTTTAAAACCCCTAGCCCCATTTTGACCACCAAAACCGAGTCACCCAATGGCCAATTCTGGATAACCAGGCCCGGTCTGGGTTGACCCCGCCAGTTTTGTGTAAAGCGCTTCCAAGCAAAGACATTTACCAAAGCAAAGGATGTTAAAATTATGGGCATAAAAGAAGAAGAGGAAGAAGGTAAAAGGCCATCAAAAGGGCCTCAAATGTCAATAGAGAAGAGGTTAAGGGATTTTGGTTCCTTATCAAAAAAAATGTTAGCGATCGGATCAGCTTTTGGACTGGTATTATATGGAGAAATAGATGAAAGATGAAAACAAAGAGTAGAGAAAGGGAGAGGGAATCAGTGAAGAAGAATAGAGATACGATAACATGGGTGAGTGATTAACATTGATGAATAAAAGAGGGAGGGTTGATGGGGAGAACAATGCAGAAGAGTAGAGAGAAAGAGAGGAGAAAGAGGATCAGAGATTAACAAAGAGGAGAGAGAGGGAGGGGACAAATGACTGAGAGGTTAATTAATAAAGGGGATAGAGAGGAGAAATGGATGGGAAATTAATTAGCGAAGAGAAAAAAATGAGACAATGGCTGCAGATGTACAAACCTATGTTACGATCACGTCGAATGGGATTACCTCTTGAACGTTAAGAAGTTCATGGGTTTTGGTGAGTGATATTTAACATAGATCAGAGGGTGCTTATCTTATGTGTATGTTTAAGTCTTAGACTCTTAATAAATGGCTACTCGAATATGTCTAACTTTTGATGGGTATTATGTTGAGGATTGATGTCTTCTGGAGTCAAATGGACGACTCCAGAGGGCTGTGAAAAGCCCGAAGGGCTTGTGGCCCTGAGAAGTGTCCGACCAGATAGATTCGGTGGACTCGGCCCATGTGGGGGTTGGGGGTGGCAGCACCCAAGGGAAATTTTTTGTATCCGTACATGGGGTATTTCGATAATTTGTACCATCTATCTGAGACTCGATATATATTATTGCGATGGGTTTTTTTTTAGGGTTAAGGGAAAAACGTAGATTTCTTTATAATCAGATAGAATACAGAGGCGTAAATATGAGAGCTATTGTAACTCTATTCTCTATTGTCAATAAAGAAGCTCTTATCTCTCGTAGACGTAGGCACGTTATCGAACTACGTATATCTTTGCGTAGTGGTTGGTTGTCTCTTTTTTTTGAGTTTGTTTCTTCTTTCTTGTTTTTCGTGGATTATTTTTCGTTTGTACATATTAGGTATGGAGATCCCCTTTCTTGCTTCTTATTTACCATAGTAGTGAAATCTTCTAGCCTGATGCTCAAAGGTGTTAATCAAAAAGGGATTCTATTAGTTTTCTTTATAACAAATGAAAGCCTGGATATAGCATCTGCAATATGCATACGACACTATGGTTTTTGGAAAGCCTAACAATGGGTTCAAAACTTATTACTGTTCCTAAAGCGCTACCAGCTGATCTTGGATTTCAAAATAAACATGGTGAAGACAAAAGATAATAGGAATTAATTGTGATGAAATGGAGGTTCAAAGTTAGGCCCCATGAATGGGGTTGCCGGGTTGACTCATTGTGATGCCACATCTGAATTTATTTTAAAAAGTGATGCACCTTGGGAGTACTATGAATGAGTCTATTTCAAGTTTGTAAAGAAAACACATGGTGGGATATAAGGTTAAAATATCAGAGAGTAGATGGAGGTTATTAACTAGTTTACACACCTATTGCAGAGGCTATGTAACATATATTGTATGATTTGTATGAGGTTTGAGGTCCTAGACAATAAAAAAAGTGAACGCGTCCCTTGAAATAGTGCCGAAATATGTTGTTTAAGTAGCATAAATTTTTGTGATAGCTTGAAAACTTATTTTCATATTTAACTATAAAATTTAAAGACTAAAAAATATTGTAAATCAAGCAATCCATTAACACTTGAAAATTGACGTCTAGATAATACGTTACAAGATGCACTATTTCCAAGACTTGAAATCTATTTGTTCTTATGTCCATACATCTTGACGTAGAGATGAGCGAATTGAGGGTTTTTTAACATCGAAACAACCATTTTAAGCAGTGTTTTAAAAAACCGAACTCGCCCGATTCGACTCGGGAATCGGCACAGGTCGTGCCGGTTCCGGCATTTTACACGGAAGCGCCCGATTCCAGAGAGAACCGGGTGATTTTGTACAGTGAATTTCCGATTCACTGTACCAACTCGGCGAGTCATGTGAAGAACACGGGCTGCACAGTGTTCTTCACGGGTTTCTTCAAATTTTGTCTTTTTTTTTATCATTTTTTTTCTTTTTTTTGCCATGTGATCGAATATTCAGGCTTTATGCAGCTTTTTTCAGCCTTTTCATGCATTAAATGGTGGAAAAATTTTATGTTTTTGGATCATGAAAGTTGCGGGTTTTAGGGTTTCCTTTTCCTTTTGTTTCATACCAAATAGGGCATGAATCTGTGAAAGTTTGATGCATATTGATCGTAAATGTGTTCATTAGAAATTTCGATTACGAATTCGTGATTATCTTTGAGAAAAACAGATTAATTTGAAGATTGAAGCCACGGGTTCACGAAACCAGGTAAGAACTCCGTGTTTTTTTTTTTTTTTTTTTCCACCATTTGATCAATTTCAGTCCATATTTTGAAAATAATCAGTTAAATTTGTAGGGTTTTAAATATTTATCGTGTCTTTTATTATTTACCATATTCAATTTTATTTAATTTACTCAATTACAGCCTGAGTTTTTAGAAGAACACAGTGATGTCTGTGAAAAAAAAAATTTTGCTGCTTTTTTTTTTTTTTTCCCGCCTTTCGATCTATTGTTCATGATATATTACAAAAAATGTGTTAGATTTCATGGGTTTTGAATCGTTATAGTCCTATTTATAATCAGATGTATTCAATTTGATCTGATTTATTCAATTTGAGTTTCATTTTTTAGATTCAATGACTATTGTCTGTGAAGAACTGCGTTTTTTTTTTTTTTTGCTCAATTTAATCGATTTGATTTGATTTATTGATGATAATGTGTCCATTATTTAGGGTTTTGATTCCTTATAGTATTATTTATCAAAACATGTACTCAATTGGATGTATTTTATTCGTTTGGAGGTGGATATTTGAGTTTAAATGGCTGATGTAAGGTGGCGCTGTGAAGAACTTCTTTTATTTTTTGGGAATCCATGATAGAATTTTTTAAAAATTTGTGATTTTCCGAAAAGATGTGAAAATCTTGATAAGGTTTTGATTATCATGAGGTATTAAACCATATTTTTAATTTTTATTGTTTGAGTTTGTTGTACTTTTTTTTTTTTTTTATCCATGATCAAAGTTTTTGAAAAATGATGATTTTCCTAAAAGATGTGAAAATCGTGACCAGGTTTTGATTATCATGAGGTATTAAACTATATTTTTTATTTTTATTGTTAAAGTTTTTGTTGAAAAAATTGTTTGTTGATAGATTATTTATGCAAAAAAATGTATGTTATTATATTTTTAATGCAAAACTGTATTTTTTTAATTTGTTGTTAATGCATTTTTGAGTTGGAATGACTGATGTTAGGTGGCTCTGTGAAGAATTGTTTTTATTTGTTTTTTTTTTTAATACATGATCGATTTTTTTAAAAAAATCGTAATTTTTCGAAAGGATGTGAAAATAGTGACCAGATTTTGATTATCATGAGGTATTAAACCATATTTTAATTTTTATTGTTAACTTTTTTGTTGAAAAAATGTATGTTGATAGATTATTTATGCAAAAAAATGCATGTTATTATATTTTTAATGCAAAACTGTATTTTTTTAATTTGTTGTTAATGCATTTTTGAGTTGGAATGACTGATGTTAGGTTGCTCTGTGAAGAATTGTTTTTATTTGTTTTTTTTTTTAGTACATGATCGATTTTTTTTGAAAAATCGTGATTTTCCGAAAAGATGTGAAAATAGTGACCAGGTTTTGATTATGATTATCATGAGGTATTAAACCATATTTTTAATTTTTATTGTTAAAGTTTTTGTTGAAAAAATTGCATGTTGATAGAATATTTATGCAAAAATATGCATGTTATTATATTTCTAATGCAACTGTATTATATTTTTAATGTAGTTTTGCATTAAAAATGTATTTTACATTTTTAAAATTTTAAATGCAAAAAATACATGTTGTTAAATTGTATTATCGTGAGGAATTAAAGTGAATATCATTGTAAAAAAATCGTGGCATGTATGACAATTATATTATCTTGCATTTTTTCAATTTTATTTTTAAATTTTTAATGCAAAAAATGTATGTTTTTGATAATTGAGTTGTAGCCATGTTTGGAGCTTGCATTTTGTATTATATTATCTTGTATGTTTGTAATTGATATGTACGAAAATATTATTGTCAATAGAAGTATTTTGCAATAACAAATAACAACAAATATAATTACATGAACTACCCCAACATATTATCACTACACATGGTGATTATTTTTCTTGTTGAACTGTACATATTACAACAGTTGAATCATGTCAAGATCTGCAGAAGACCTTGCATGGCAACATGAGGTCAGACTTGATCCCAACAAAAAGATAAAATTATTTATAATTACTGCCAAAGAGTGATAAGTAGTATGGTACATAGGTTCAAGCAACACTTGGCAGGGGTTAAGGGAGATGTTTCTGCATGCAGTAGTATCCTTAGTAATGTAAAAAAACAGACGGCAGCATTTCTTAAGGCTAAGAAAGGTAAATAAATTGCCAAACATAGAATGAATGATGAGATAGCTAGTTTATATATGTCATCAAGCAGGAATGATCCAGAAGAGTAATATAATAATGACCTAAAAGAACAATATAATAATGACCTGGACATGACCACAAGAATCAGTTTACATGAACAATATCAGAGAGAACGTGGGTTTATAATGCCAGGTGGTTATGACATAGGCATGCATGGTGCGTCTAGCTCAGACATGCATGGTGACTCTAGCTCAGACATGTATGGCGGGCTCAGCTTAGACATGCATGGAGGGCCCAGGTCGAGCATGTATAGCTGGCCCAGCTCAAATATGTATGGAGGGGTTGGTGGCAGTATGTGTCAACAAGAATCAAACGTTGAAGAAATAGTTTCTAGCTTATCTAGGAGTGCCAGTATTGCAGGTCATGGTCGTATAGATCTATTTCTCTCAAAGCCTAAGTCACAATAGATGATCTTAAAGGGCATGATTAACGGTACAAGAAACATGTTAGGGAGATATATTGGTAAATGGTTCTACGATAAAGGGATTCCCTTTGATGCAGCCAATAACCCATATATTTCACCTATGGTCCAGAGAGCTGGGCTAGGGGTAAAACCCCCGATGGCATATGAGCTCAGTGCGCCACTATTAGATGAAGAGGTGGAGGAAGTTACAAAGTGGATTGAAGAATATAAACAAAGTTGGCCAAGGACAGGCATTACTTTCATGAGTGATGATTGGTTGAATAAAGTTAGCAAAAAGGAGTTTTTAAACTTTTTGGCCTATTCTTCAAAAGGTACAGCTTTTTTGTCTAGCAAAGACGTATTAGGGACGAAGAAGCATACAAACTTCTACATACGACAATATGATTAGAAAGTGGAGGAGGTGGGAGATAAGCATATAGTCCAATTTATTACGGACAATGTGTACGCATGTGTTTCTGTGGGCAGCAAGTTGATAGATAAGAGGAAGCATCTAGTATGGACCCCGTGTGCTGCACACAGCATCGATCTTATGTTAGAGGAGATTGGTCAAATCAAAATTGTGAACGAGACTCTAGAGGAAGCAAGGTTGGTGTCGAGATTTATATACAACCACTCTAAAATTTTATTTCTGTTTAGAGAACACTCTAAAAAAAAAGAGATAATCAAGCCTGCCATAACCCGTTTTGCGACCGATTACTTAACTGTGGACTCCATTCGGGAATCTGAATGTGCATTAAAGAGATTGTTTACCTGTAAAGAGTGGTTAAATGACCGCCTCTCGAAGTCCAGTACCGGTATAAAAGTGGATGACACAGTCTTAAATAGGAGGTTCTGGTCTCGATGTTCCAATGTGGTAGAGGCCACTGCCCCTTTGGTCACGGTGTTAAGAATGGTGGATGCTGACAAGAAAGCTATCATGGGCATCCTTTATGAAGGTATCGAAATGGCGAATCAGCTATTGAGGAGAAGTGTAGTTTTGCTAGCAAAGTGATCGAGATTATAAAAAGGAGGTGGAACACCAAATTTGGATGTCTAATTCATTATGCTGGTAAATATATATTTATATCATTAGAATGTTTCATTTTAAATCATTTTTTTATGAAATTGTAAATGACATTTTCTATCTATATATTTTCTAGGTTACTACTTTAACCCAAAATTTTTCTACTTGACACCTGAACATCCCTACAAGATTATGGAAGGGGTCAGATACATTATTGCAAGGTTGGAGATAAGCCATCGAAACCAAGTAGCAGCAATACAAGAGGTATTATTTAATTTTTGGGTAAGAACTTCATTGAGTTATTATATTTGTGAGGAATAATGCACTAAAACGAAATATATTTGTTTTAGCTTGCTTTGTATAGGGATGCTATAGGATCTTTCGGAACTAGACTTGCCAGGAATTCTCGAACTAAGATGGATCCAGATTATCCCCTAGCTAATATTTTGTTCATTCATATATTTAATCTTATGAATTGTACTTGCCCTTACAATGCTTTTTACATTTTAATCCAGCTGAATGGTGGGAGATATATGGTACTGATGCACCTCACCTAAAGAGGATAGCAATCAAGGTGCTCTTCCATACATGTTCTGCTACTGGCTGTCACCACAACTGGAGTACGTTCCAATGGTTGCACACTACTAGGAGGAATCGACTCGCTTCAGAGAAGTTTCATAAACTAGTCTACGTTTATTACAACTTAAACCTCCGAGAGAGGCAAATAAGAAGGAAGCTTGAAGACTATGGGCTGATAGACTTAGACACAATATTTGTCACAGACACATCAGACCAATAGGTAGCAGAAGAGGAGGAGCCAGTGTTGCACAAGAGAGCGTTCCTTGAGGCTATCCGTGTGGAAGATCTTGAAGAAGATGATGAGCAGCATGAAAGAGGAAGCAGTCAGCCAACGTATCCACAATTCGTCGGTGATATTGCACCTAATGAGGGAGAGTGGGAAGGGGGTCTCAGGGAAAATAAGAGAGATGATGATTCTTAGGCCAGCCATATTATTCACATATCGAGTCCCAACAGCAACAGGGTAGGGATGAGTACGGCAGTGTAGGTGAGCATGAAGGATGGATAAGCTTCGAGGATTTTCAATTGAAAACACAACAGAACACTAACACTCAGGGATTTTGGTATAGGCAGACGCCTGCTAATATCGATGCTTCATTTTTAGATCGAATCAATGAATTGTCAAACGAATTCAATCAATGGTACAAGCGTGACCAAGAAAAAGAACGACGTCGTCTGTCATTTTAGTTTTAGATCGTACGTTACTAATTGTATGTTTTATTGTAGTCCATATATGTTAATATACTTATTCCATGATAATTCTATGTTTATCCTTTTGTGTAATGTAAATTAAATGGTAAATAGTAGTTTATGTAGGGAAAGAACATATCAATATTAGCATATTCATGCAAAGAAATGAAAAATCTTAATGAAGTACCCTCATTTCCTATTGAATCCTAAAAAACAATATTTATAATGAATTTTAATAATTTTTTCAAATTTTTTTGAAGCTTTAATCTGACCGATTCCCTATCCGGTTCGCCGATTTGGATCGGTTTTTGATGTACCCGATCATAGTCACCGATCCGCTTTTTAAACCATTGATTTTAAGTGAATTTTTAAAGTGCGCCTTGATTTGATTGTTTAGGGCCTCACCTTTTTATAAACTTTTTCCTAACTCACGTTGCGACCCCTAGTGAGATCAGGTGATTTGGGAGCGCTTGCCTAAAGGGGGAGTTCACAATCCAAGGAGTACATCATGAACTTTCACAGAGTTGGCAACTAAAGAAATCTAATCGGTGGACTCTTCGGAATAATGGAAACTGACGAAATCCAATCGGTGGACTCTTCGGAATAACAGCAGATCAATCTCAGAACTCAAAGGGGGAGGAAGGTGTAGCCGGATATGGTGAAATTTTGAGAAGAATACATTTGTTTTCTACACTAGTTCTGCAAATGAGGCAAAACTTTTAGCAGTAAAAAATGGAGTTCGAAGTCGTATGTAAAACCATGAAAAGGCGATTATTGAGGGAAACTTTGTGATTGTTATCATGTGTTGTAGTGAGCCATAAAAGACCCATGGTAGGGGCCAAGGATTATTGATGAAATTCAACAAATTTGGAGGCAAAGGTAGGTAAGATTCTAATTCGAAGGGAAAATGATGGAGTTCGATCGTAGTAGTAGCACCATTTGAACCCCAGTTAAAGTCTAGACTTTCATTCTCACACACCAGATTCAAAAATCACTAACGATCTCAAAATACGAGGAAAGTCGCGTCATCCCGACTGAATTAGAGACGGACCAACTAGCAAAGAAGGGACCTACTTAACTAGCGCCCGGAGGGAAGGAAGCAATAGGCAGTGTTGGATAATGGCCCATGCCCCCAACCGAATACTCGCCCGAGTAGGGCCACTACTAAAAAAAATAAAATATAAAATATAAAGTATTCTAAAAAATAGAAAAATATCATTAAAGTACACAATTTAACAAAATACAACGGTTAAAAAAGTGACAAAAAAATAGATTAAAAAAAGAGAGTTTGTGACTGAGGGTATTTTTGAATTTTTTTTAGAAAAAATGGAAAAATATAAAAATTAATATTTTTTCAATCTTTGTCAAAATCATATAAAATATAAACAAACATGTTACAAATATATTTATTATTTTTAAATGTTTATATTTTTTTTCAAAAAATTGAAAATTCCCTAATTGAACATCCAACTTAAGCACAACAAAGGCCCGAGCCCGAATAAGTCGGCCAAAAGTACAAGTTTCCGATTGCTGGGTTTTAAAGCCATCTTCGATATCAAAACTTCATCTTCCAACAAAATTTAGAGATAGAATGGTTGTACAGCATAAGATAGGTACCTTATACAAAATTAAACCTCATGAGCACTAACATCCATATTCATATATGATGATCTATGTTAAAAACAATATTTACAATATAGTTAATCTTAAACACCCAACAATTGGGTCATCTCCTCTAATAACACGGAGGCACATAGTTTAGAGAGAGAAAAGGGGAAAATAAGTACAATATCTCAATCTAGAGCCCTGTAAATCCCTTAGAGAGAGAGAGAGAGAAAGAAAGACCCCTCTTAAATAGGGGCACCCCACTTGAGGAATGAGAGTAACATCCCACATAGGGCATGAGAGAAACCCTAAAAACATGTGAAATAGGCATAACTATGCTTAGAGAGAGAAAGAGAGGCTTAGTTAGGATGAGAGAGAGAGGCTAAGAGCATGTGAAGTAGGCATAATTAGGTTTCTCTCTCTAGCAAGTCCATAGAGTCTCACTCAGGTTGGGTTGGTCCACCTCTACAGCAAACATGGACTTGGCATGGTGGACCCCATGCTTATTCGGAGGCAGGGACCCATCCATGGGCCCACCAACAAGGCTAGAGAGCATGGAAGCACGCATGCGCAATTGCACCACCTCAGCCTGGGTAAGAGCCAACTGCGTTTGCAGGGCGTCGATTTGTTGTTGGAGGGACGAGATCGCCCCGACGCAACCGTACACTGGATCACGGACCCTCGCGTTCGCTTCATACACCATGCTGCTCACTGCATCTCCGCGTTGGTGCTCTGGAAGCTCCTGATGCCATGAACCAGGAATGTCAGTCTATCACCATGAAAACAACATCTTACCCTCCATTCCCACCATTTACATATCACAGAAACCATTATCATATCAAAAAAAAAAGTCTAGCACCATCACCATGACTTATTACAGATATGGTAAAGTTTATCCTTAAGAGAGCTACACATAAATAGATATTTTATTTTTCCCTTTTTTATTTTATTTTAATTTTTAAATAAAACTCTAAACATCATGTTGATGTTGTGGTACCACCACCTTGTATTATAGCCTATTATCAAGGTGAATATTTTAAGGCTATTGCCGGTGTTTTCAAAAAGCGCTAGGCAGCATCTAGGTGATCGGACAGCCTAGGCGGGCGGGTAGACCTGGGCGGGCGGGCAAACTTGGGCGGCCTAGTAGAATTGTTTTTTTGGATATTCTCTTTCTAAAATAGCATTTAATAGGTTTTAGGTTTAAAACAAATCTAAAACCCGTAATTTTACCTTTTTTGTATTAAAATAAATCCAAAAAATAAGCCGTAATTCCACCCCTGGACACCGGCTTAGATGGGTTCCCAGACGCCTAGGTGATGGCCAAAGGACATTCGCCTAGCTTGACCACCTAAACCAGGGCACACGCCTAGTTTGGCCGCCTAGGCCGGAACGATGCACCCAAGTCTTCTGGACGCCTAGACGTTGGGCCGTTCGCTTTTTTAAATTATAGCTATTGCAATCAAGTTTTCGTGCACCTGCAACTCAAAGCTAAGCTCTATCTTGGAGGTGGATTGAGGAGCCAAAAACTATTTCTGATCACTTACAAAGTCCATTTCTGCCTCTAAATACTAATTTCGAAGCTCCAAAAATATGGAGATATGACATTATTTGAAAAAAATACAAGATAGATTTTTTTTGATGGGCGAGAGAGAGGAAAGAGGTCTCTTGTGTGGTCTTGTTAGTAAAAAGAGAGCGCAAGAGAGAGGTCTACTTGACGAAGAGGTGAAGCAGGACTTAAGGATTATAGAAACTTCACAAGTCCTACTATTTCGCAACAAATATGTTCGCGCGCATGAGCATGTTATGAGAGAGTAGATGAGAGAGAGAGGTCTATGAAAGGAGAAAGTTAAGAGAGAGAGAGAGGTTTATTTGATGAGAGAGAGAGGTTCAGTAGATGAGAGAGAGAGGTCTATGAAAGGAGAAAGTGATGAGAGAGCGAAGTTTATTTGATGAGAGAGAGAGGTCTATGAAAGAGAGAAGTTTATTTGATGAGAGAGAGAGGTTCAGTAGATGAGAGAGAGGTCTATTAAAGGAGAAAGTTATGAGAGACGTTTATTTGATGAGAGAGAGAGGTTGAGTAGATGAGAGAGATAGAAAGAGAAGAGAGGCCAAAGTCCTTGGTCAAGGGAAAGGGGCCCACACAGTCATTTCCTACGGCACGTCTGTATCATCATCACGTATGTATCCAAGATATAAAGCAATCAAATTAAAGCAAGCAAAAGATAAATAAAGTGAAATTTGCCTCCTAAAATACCATGAATCAATATGACTATATTACCCTTATATTAAAGCAGGCTGAATATTCCCAAATTGCCCCCACCCCGCATCGGCTTTTCTAAATTTAGCCTTCAAAAGACACCGGAAATTTTTTGGAATTGGGTCTTCTATGTATCCTTATTTGGAAAGAGGTTGGTTTTGTTAACGTTGTAGTCCCAATGGAGGCCCAAACCCGTCATGAGCCTTTGACAATTAGGCTTCCGCCCGTGACATCAATAAGTTATCAAAAGCATATCTTTTATGAGCGTAACTAATAGGATTGTATAATGCAAGACTATTCGCACCGGGTAGATCGTACTTACAATAGTAAATTTTATTGGAAAAATTTTATGTCGGACTTTGTACTCAACTAATAACACATATCTAAACGACCTGATTTCACATGTTACTATCAATAATAATTATGATGTCTTTGTATTAAAAATAAATGCTCTTAGGTACAATTTTTTGAACGGATGTAATTAGGTTTAAAACACATACAAATAGTAAGGACGCATATGTCGGATAATATTTTTTCTACAAGAAAAATGGATATGCAATCCCAATGTACCTTGCAACTCAATGACAATCTCGAGCCCAATAAGCCCAAGCCCATAGAACCCCAACTAACTAGAAATGTCACCAAAGACGAAGGGAAAGAAGGTCAAATTAGATATTTCTCTGCGCGGAAAGGGGCAAGAGCTCATTAAAAAAGTTGGGATAATGCCAACTACTATGATCCATATGACCATAGAGAGAGAATGGCTATAGGTATTATCCCCTTCCAACCCATGAATGAAGGGTGATGGAGGGAAAGAAGACCCAGCCAAACAGTAATGACTCAAATGGTAGGTCTTACTCTCCTCCATTAAACCATTGATCCGACGGTGATGGCACCTATAACGCCATAATTAGCATCTCTGCATGATCATAAGGATCATACATATTGGAGGGTGAAATAGTCGCACACAAAAACCAGTCGGGCAATTTGTCATTTCGAAAGAAGAATGAGAGTTTTTAGAGTAAGAAAGAAGGCCAAAAGGTGTGATTTTTAGTGAGAGAAAGTGGACTAACCTGGAGCATCTTGTTGACATTGCTAGCACCAAACACCTTGTGAACATTTGCAAACTTTTGGGGCTCATCAGAAGGGAAGTAGGGTGCAAAAACACAGTCTTGGGCGCACCTTCGCCTCAGTAGTTTACAAGCGGCGCATGGAGAAGCTGCACTTTGCTTTCTTCCTGTCATTTCCCTCATCTTCCTACCACTTAGATCTCTTTCTCTCACTTAAAATTTAGGGAAACTGCCTCCAAATTTGATGTGGGGATCTCTGGCTACTGTGAGATGGACCAAGAGGTGGTGGTCCTTAGGGGTGGGTACCCTAAATTTGGGGTGTTGGGGACTTAATTCATGTCCTAGAATAGAGATGCTTTCCCTTGTGTGCGCAGAGAGAGAGAGAGAGAAAGAGGACTCCTCTTGATTAGAGGAAAATGAGCTCTAAACTTTGGGGGGATCCTCAATTAGAGTAAACTAAATTTCTAGAGGAAAATGAGGTGAAAAAATGGCTTTGAAGTAGAGGAGGGTCAGCCAAAATAGGGAGAGTGCCCTTGAATCAGAGGGAAGTGCCCTTCACTAGACTGGAAGGGCTCTTGTTCTAGAGGAAATTACTTTTGCTAGAGATGACCCAAATGAAAGTGGATACCCTTAGATTCGGAGCTCAAGTCCCATTAGGTACAGCAAGGTGCCCTTAAACTCAATGTGGGTGGTTTCAAGTAAGGTGCTGGTGCCTCTAAATTACAAGAAGTTTGGTGGTGAAGAGAGAGAAAGGAAGATGTGCAATGTGTGTTGCAACAGAACAGGAAATTTATAGAAGAGAAAGAAAATGTGGTTTAGAGAGAGAAAGGGAAGAGCGGTGAGAGGGGAAGGGGGGACGATGGTCGCATTTAAGCACTGTGAAGATATCTACAATGGGTCCCACCTCTAGAGAGAGAGTAGATTTTCCACGACAAAGCCATCGCGTCGACAAGATATATTTTAAGCATTTTTATTTTTTCCCAATTTTTTAATATTTTTTTCACTTCTTTATTGGGGCAAAATCGTGAATATATGGTAAAAAAAGCCCTTACTTTTAGCTCAAAATATAGGAGTTATCCTTCAAGTGAAGTTCATCTTTAAAATCAGGAAGGTGTATTTACGATATTTTTAGCTAAAGCCATGGTTATATGATTTTCTCGCACAAGATTCCAACTTTGGTGCTGTCATGGTAAGAGAGAGAAAGGAGGGGCCGCGAGAAAGAGGAGAGAGAATGGAGCGAGGTGTTTAGAGAGAGTGAGAAAGAAGAGAGAGAAGGAATCCAATACATGTTGGTATAGAGAGAGAGAGAGAGAGAGAGAGGAGAGGGGGCGGGACGTAACGTGAGAAACGGTCAACCGCCACGGGGAAGAAATCGAGGCGTTTCTGGTAGCGCCGAAAAGCAGTCGGCAATGAAAACTCGGTGTATTTTATGTAAACTCGTCGGCCAATTTCACCGGTCTGAAACTCGGGGCAATGAGTGGCTAACTTTTGATGCTGCTCCATGACTCGGATAAGGGGCAAAAATGTCATTTTTAACCTCATCTTTTCCTTAAATATTGCATAAATGGAATTTGAAGTAAGTTCAATATTTAATATTCATTAAACGAAAAAGTTTATATACACAGCCCAGGTTTTAAACAATCAAACTGAAGCCTACCACAAATATTTTACTGGAAGATGTGGTTTTGACGATCAAATATCTTCAAGTAGAAATGCTAATTATTGTTGATCTTCTTTCACTAAATTACTATAAGAGATTAAGAATTTAATTTTCATTCACATCTTTTAATTTAATTTCAAAACATCCATAAAATAACACATGTCCTTTTGCTGTAGTAGCTTCAAAAGAATAAATTGTTAAATTCTTCAGGTATTTTGATAAATTTCTCATTATTTTTAAATACCATATAAAGTTACAAGGCTATTAAGGTCTCTAATAGTTATGAATAAAAAAAACTTCTAATGACGTGGAAAAAATATCCGATACCGATTTTCTTATTTACTTAAACATTATGTAAATTATAGCCGATATAGGTGCGAAGTGAGAGTCCAATTCGGATATTTGGACCAATAAGATAAAGTATTTTAATCATGGAGTATCGGGGTAAGTTTTTTCAAAGCTTCAAACATGTGTAGGAAGTGATATGAGGAAGGAATATGCCATGAATCGTCAAACTTTCTTTTAAAGAACAAATAAAAGGCATTTGCTTTGAACATCAAATGCTAAAGGGAAAAGTTTATATGAGGTTGCAACCTTAAAATGTAGTATTAGATATACATTTCAAAAATCTATTAGAAATGTTGTTTTAATGTTAAAAAACCCTCAATTTGAGCATCTCGACATCGAGAATATAGATATATACAAAAAAAAAAAAAGTTTTCGAGTGTCAGAAATGGTGCATCTTGCAACACATTATGTAGACCGCCCATTTTCAAGAGTTTCACATGTTTATGGATCTCTTTGATTTTAACCATTTTTAGAATTTAAAATTTTCTAATTAGATATGAAAATAGATTTTAAGATAATCCTAAGAATTTTTTACAAAATAATTACATGTTATTGTAAAATTTAAAGGTAAACATTAAGGTTGAATCTTCCAAAAACCGCACCCAATGCTAAAACATACTATTGTTTTCACACACACATGGAGAGTTAGAGAGAGAAAGAGAGTTTTAGAGAGATGTGGGTGCTTTGGTCAACTTCTTTCGGTGAAGAAGAAGTCTCCAAAATAAAAAACAAACGCATCCCAAGGAGTTGTATCTTTTAAAAGAAGACAAAGGGGCTCCCTTGATTCCAAGGGGTAAGAGCTTATGCAAAATATATGGTAAATAATAATGATAATAATAATATGAAGTTGGTAGCATGTGGAAAAGCACATGGAGCACTTGAAAAGCATGTCCGTCCAACTTGTTGGATGTGCATGTGATGGGGCAAGGGTGCACACTAAGCAAACGCGTAGAAAATGCCTAGGCTAGGCCTTGTCCTTTCACAAACTTACATTCACAATTCAAAGTATCAAATAGCAAAAATATATCTAGTATTATTTTTTTTTATTTTTTTCCTTATGTGTTGACATCAGTGTTTCAAAATTCGGCGATTTGGATCAGAACATGTCGATCGGGATCACGTATAGGACGGATCGGCTTGGGTCAGCTAAAAGATATGGAAGACGCTAGAACCGGTCCCACCTTTCTTTCTTCTTTTTTTTTGAAGTTTTTTTAGTTTTTTTTAATTTGTTATTGACCGGTTTACTTGGCTAGATTGTTGATCTAATCTGTTAATCCGCCCAACCGGGCTGGTTTTCTTGATGGGCGATCTGGGTCACGGGTTCGGTTTCTACATCTTGGTTTATATGGATTTTTAGGGAAGGTTTTTATAAGTCGGCCGCCTCTCCTTTTTAAATGAATCCTCTCTCCAAAATCTATATTGAGATGGATTTTAGATTCTAACTTTTATAACTGGGTTTACAGCTACATTCCAACAAAAACAAAAGCTTTTGTCTTGAAAACATGAGTATTTTGAACAAAGATAGTAAAAAGTATTTATTTTGAATAACATTGCTTCTGTTCCAATGACAAATTTAAATCATAATATAAAAAAGCTGTTAAATAGTTCAAATATTAAGTGGAGTTTGATCAATTTTCCTTAATAAAATAGTATTTAGATTTCGTATCACTTGGATTTTGTTTTTATTTTTATTTTCAGTAGTTTTGCAGAGGATCGTACTTGGGATGTATAGTTGCAATCTATGTTTAATTTTATTCGTTAATATAATTAAATTAAATTATTTTAAAGTGTTGTCCCTTTATTGTTAATTTTATTCGTTAATATAATTAAATTAAATTATTTTAAATCATTGTCTTGTTATTGTTGTTGTTTTTTTTGGGTAATTTAAGGGGAAAGACATGCCCCTGCCCTTTTTTTTTTTTAATTAGCTATTGTTGTTGTTGTTTTTATTATTTACTGTAGTTGTTAGTTTGAACCATAATGAGCAAGTTGAGGAATAACAACAGGTCGACAAACCAAAATATTTGTGATAAAATCGGTTTTGCTCTAAAAAGTCGAAGGCAAAAAATCAGATAAAAAATACATATCGCTAAAAAGTTAGTTAAGTTAGAATTTTGTGAATATTTTGGATTTGGCTAAAAAAAATGGAGTGAAAAAATTGGATATGTAAAGACAACACAATATAAGATTATGAATTGCAATTATTAGATGGATATACTAAAATCATTGAACTATAATTTTATGTCCTCACCAAGTTTTTTTAGAGTTATACTTGATAAATTTTTGTCTAAACTTTTTATAAATAGAACAAAAAGGATTAGTATATTGTCAAGAAATAAACCATATGATAGATTTATTGGGAGGATACAATAAAAAAATACTAAACACCTGTACCATACCAACAAATAACAAGAACGAACCTAAGGTATGGAATTCTTGAAAAGAAAAACAAAAATGACTTTTACTATAGGATTGTAGTTAACTGAAATACAAATATCCAAAAATATAAAATAGTGGTCCATCCAAATTGTTAGCTAATATATAATAATAAAATAAAAAAATTTAAAAAGTAAAATTAATTAAATTTTTATATATAAAAAAAAAGCAACAAAATACTTAAGCAAATCTGAATATTTGAAGCTCACTTCCAAGCTGCCGAATCATTAGTTGTCACTGAATCTCTCTCTTACTCTTTCTAATGACGCTATGTATTTAGAGGCAATATTTTTTTTTTTTACTGAATTACTTTTCCTCTAATTCTAACTGTATTTTTATGAGTTACTCTTGTTCTAGTACTATTTTTCGTCGGCTGGTAATTGTAACCTTCTTATACGAAAAATAAATCAATCTTTTCAACATACTCAAAATGCCCCACATTAATGTATACAACCCCTGCTACACATGCAATTGCTCTTCATGGAAAGCAAAAGTTATGGGGCAAAACAAGAATATATATTTTTTTCAATATAATATTTCCTATCAATAAAAGACGTTATTGAGCCATGCTCACTTAGCATCAACAATTATTAAATTTTAACAACCCAAAAAAGAATTATTGTTTTTTGGGTTAGGTTAACTTTGGAGTTTGCACAGTGTTGCGGCTCTTGTGCATTAACCACCGAGCCAAGAGCCAAAACCCCCAAAGCAATTTTTTTATTAAATAAAAAATGATTGATATCAAAAAGAGGCAAATTCAGTTCTTTATCAAGAGAAATAATCAAATCAAAAAAACGGGAAAAGTGTTTTGTACGGCCGTGGCTTTTTAAAGCTGCATCTGAAATCTCGTGAGGAAGGTAGTTCTCAAGCCGGAAAAACTCTTCAGTCGTCTTGACCTCATATTGACAATATATTGAAAAGGGATTCAAAAAATAAATAAATTTTAAGTTTTAAAAATAGTGTATTTTATAACATATTATTTATTTTTACTATTATTTTTATAGGAGTAATGATCGTTTGAGATCTTTTCAGACTTATGTGTGTAAGACCTCAAAAGATTACTATTAAAATTTAACACAGATATTTAGAAAAGTCAAATCTCACACCCATATGATAACTTTTGTACAAATTTGTACAAAATTTAATAATGATTCTTTAGGATCCTATATGGATGTGGGAGGGTCTCATAAGATCATTACTCTTTCTATTAATCGTCAAGTCGGTTCAAACCCAATGAGATTACCATATAAGTCTAGGACCCTTTGATTTTTTGACTGATTTTAAAGGGTTCGCTCCACTTTTTTCAGAGGAAAACACCCACGAGGACTCGCGAGATGGCTCGGGCAATTTTATGAACTAGTAGTTGACCAATTCGACCATTGGTCCCATTTTAAAATACGGACTCAAGTGTTACACATTCACTATATATATATATCATTTTTGGGGCTTCAACTTTCATAACTTAGAATTAACGAAAAAAATATATTTTCACACTATGTTGATGGTCTTTTACGACATATCAGTATTTTTCATTGAAATTGTCTTATGAAGACTTGTAAAGCAATGGATTTAAGCCAACTAAACCCCCAAAAAAGGGAAAATACATCGCTTATTCGGCACGCAGCCGCGCAAAAGCCATTAGAGTCAACCCCCACCGTTGGAAAAGGGTTTTGGCGGTTAATAAGAAAGTGCGCGGGAAAAGGAATTTGGTGGGAGAATAAGGGCTGTTTTTTGAATTTAAAATCTAGCCGTTGGAGCGTCCACCTTTGGAATAACATGTCTCCATGCACTTTGGCGCCACACAAGAAGTCCCCTTCACTCCAAATTCTTTAATATATTTTCCTTTGAGAAAAGGAGAGGGGGCTTCACAAGTAAAACCGAGTAGGGAGCATATATAACTATTCAAGATTTGGGGACAAGTTTTTTTTTTCAGGGGTGCCAAAAAAAAATTTACTCATTAAAAGTGGGGTGATGATTTGAAGCCCTTGTGCTTTGCAACCATCATGATGAGCCATGACCTCATGAACCCCATGGGCCCATGGACCCACACCCTTAAGATTGTCTCCCTTGCCTCTTTGAAATTGTCCCCACTTCATCAAACCTAGCCACTTGCTAACCTACATTTGGCAACAAAAAGCATTAGTGGGGTTTGAGTGATCCCTATGGCCCTTCTCACCCCTTTTTTATATAGGTCATGCCCTTGCCATACAAGGACAAATGATAGAGCTATGTGGCAAGTTTGAATTTTTGAGCTAGGAGGTTAACCCAAGGTGCTCAATTTTGACTTGTTTTGCAAAATCATGAAAATTTCCTCAAGATTCAATATGAGGCCTATTTGATTATGGATTCTCAAGGAAAACCCAAATCCAAGGAGTGGTTGCTTTATTTAACAAATAGGAAATGTGGACAAAATTCAAAAGTTTTATTGGGTCTACATGGGATTCATATGGAATTCTAGCTCTCTTTTTTATTTATTTATTTATTTTTTTTTAAGAAAAGTGCATTTGACCTAAAGAATCAATTGAAATCAATAACATTTAAGTGAAGAGTGACTCTTGACAGCCAAAAGTTGGATGTTGACAATGGTACAAATTTGGAAGCAACATATTTACCATCATGGTAACATCATTCCTTGAGCCTAGAAGGGTATTTTTTTCCCATAGTAATTTAATAGGAGGGCAAAGCTTTGATGGTCCAAAAAAAGCACTATAAGGTTTGACAAAATGCATTGTGATGAGATATGAGAGGGGGGATTATAAAATTTGGGGTGTTGAGAAATGTCTCATTAGTGGACAAAAGTGTGAAGATTTTGTGTTTGGTGATCCTTGAGGGAATATTTCTTTTGTGAGGAGGCAAGTAACATCATTTGGCATGGATTACCTTGATTCTCAAGCAAATTATCCAGGGCCATGGTCCATAATGGACTTTAAAAAGCTGGAAAAGTATGTTAATATTCTAACCCAAGATTTAATATTCTAATCTAACATTATTTTTTAGAGTGATTACGGCTTATGTCTCTAATGATAGCGGTTTCGATATCACAAAACCGAATTAAAAGAGAAGACGATTCGTCAACTGTGCAACACAGGATCGTAAAATCTTTTCTCTCTCTAGAATCCCATATTCTAACAAAAGAATACAAAACCCTGATAGGATTGGTTGCATATAGTCCTCTTTAGCATGTCCATATTAGCAGCAAGTCTTGTGAGTCCATCAAAACGAGTCAGCATGCCAGCATTTGAGACATTGACATAACTATATAGTATATACATATGTGCGTGTTCAAACCGACATCACATACACGATTGAGAGAGACAAATAGAGGGGGGAGAAAGAGAAAGAGGTGAATGCATTAAGAGAGAGACCACATACACAATAGAGAGATAGAGAGATAGAAAGAGGAATGCATTAAGAGAGAGAGAGATAGAGAGAGGAATGCATTAAGAGAGAAAGAGATAGAGAGAGAGGAATGCATTAAGAGAGAAAGAGATAGAGAGAGAGAGAGGAATGCATTAAGAGAGAGAGAGAGAGAGAGAGAGAGAGAGAGAGAGATAGAATGCATTAAGAAGCATTTTAATACGCACAAGTGCAGGAACATGGTAGTTCATATAAATAAACTTGTTGAATGTGAGGGGTAGTGGGGGGTCGTAAAGAGGATTGGTAGCTAACACATAACCTCTTCTAACCCACTTGTTAAGTCACAGTTTGAAGACCTTTTAATCTTTTTGAGGCATAAACCACACTTTCTTGGAGAAGCTTTTTCCCTATGAGGGCTACATGGTTAGAGACAAAGTTGGTGATAAGGGGATCTCATTATGGTGCCCTTTTGACTTAGGTTTCTATTCCTTTGTAGACTTTTGAAAAAAGGAAGGATAAGTGAGGAAAAACTGAAACCACCTCTCTCTCTCTCTCTCTCTCTCTCTCTCTCTCTCTAACTAAAAAAATAGGATTTTAAGCTTAAAAAATCGTGCATATTATAATAAATTATTTAGACTGTGCATTTCACCCTAAAATTAAATGTTCATAGATCTGTGAGATCTGTATTTTTTTTAAAATTTCAAATTTTTTTATCGTGTTGGAAATTGATTTAGATTCATATTGATTTAGAACCATTATAAAAACCACCTTCTTCAACTTTCTTTGTTGGTTCAAAATTACTCACGGTAAAAACTATTTCTCAAGAAACGGATCCTGATATATATATTGAGGAGTTAGGGCCATAATTTGCAGCTTTTGAATCGACCATAGATCCACCATGCTACTCTGATTCTAATACCCGAATTCCAATCGAACATGAAGATTTTCGTTGTAAAAAATGCTTTCTAGACGAGGATTTGAGGTAAGACCCTATTTTGTTTTCATAAAGGCTACGCACCATATAAACTCCATCCAAAAAACCTCTCTCTCCCAAAAAAAATTAAAACCACAACACACTCTCGCTGTCCCATTAGAACAAAAACATCCACATGCACTTGAAAAGGGGTGGGGGATCAAGGCTAACCACTAGGATTCAAGTTGGGAAAAGTTAGCATTAGACGAGGGTAGAATTATAAAAACTTAAAAATTAATTAAATAAGTCATTTCGACTCGGACAATCAAGAATCCAAAAAATTTGGATTTCAAATCTTGAAAATATTATATCTAGTAACTCCTGTGCATTTTGAAGTGTTTAAGGTGCCAGCTAATCTGCCATATCTGATTTTTGAAACTCCAAATTTTGTAATTAAGTAGAAATAGATTTTCACACCATCATAAGGTTTTCCGGCAACGGATTTGCATTTTCTATGCACACTTCAATAATTTAAACAGTAGATATTTGATTGTAATTATAACTTTCGGTTGGTTGCAGGAAATGCCTTTTTTTAATCAGAATAATCAGGAAGCTTTTCTCAACAAATGTCATCAAAGATCTAGTATCTATACTTAATTAACGGTAGGTACATATCAAATTATAGCTTAAACTTTTGTCCCCTGTCATTTTTTCAGTCAATCATCAGAAAAAAAATCATACTTCTCACTTTTTTTATTTGGATGATTTAATTAAGAAGGTAGTTAAGCTTATAAATAGTCTAATTCTCTTTTTTGTAGCCCCTTTTCAACCATCAAACGTCAACAGGGGACAGTTGGGGAACGTGTTTTGGGATTAAATACAATGATACCAGGAGATTAAAATTGTTCATGTTTTTCCATTTAAAATGTGTTGGGGAGTGATATTCCTGCAGTCAACAAGCGTCGCAATCGTTCCCTGTGATAACTAACGGTTGGGGATATGTTAGCAAACTGTAGGACATCCATGTTGTAGTAAATTGTAGCAAACTGTGTACCTTGGCCTTCTTAAATGATATTTAGGCTTATGACTAATAGCCTTTTACATTTTTGAAATTATAAAGAATAATTTTTTTTTTTTGTAATTTATAAACCTATTTTTTACCTGGTTCTTTTTTCACCTAGAATGCTCCTCCAATGGATCTCTTAAGTCACTATCTTTTTTTCTTTTTTAGTAGATTTGGGGCTAAGGGTCTTTTATCATCGACAAAAATAGTATTCAAGACATCATTTTTTGGCACCTACCACTCAGACCACCTATACCTGGATTCCATTTCTTAGGTCCTTGTCATTAGAAAGCACTATGGATCTAACAAATTTGTAGTATCCTTGCTGTGGATGAATTGTGCCCCATGACAGATCTTATAGGTCCAAAATCATAATGCCATTGGTTCTCTTAAGCCATAGCAATGAAAATGGTGCAAGGACGTCCATTTTGGTACTTCTTAAAATCCTAGAATTCTAGAAAGCACCATGTACCGCTATAGACCTAGATTTTAGTGCTATAGACCTAATAGATATGCCGGAGGTCATTATAAGTATAAAAACAAAAGAGGAAAAATGGGCATGGGTGTAAATTAAGAAAAATCGAAGTATTTTTGTACTTTAAAAAATTCATAGAGATACAAGCAAGTTCCCTACTATCCATTTGTGAAAAATAAAAAAATGAAAAAATAAAATTATGACATCACCATTACACTCACTTGGTATTCTCATAAATGCATTTTCACATCACCAAATATCAACAACATTAGTACCATCTTTGAAAGTTAGGGTTTTGTTCTATTAGACAAAAAAAACACACAAACCCTATCAGGACTTTTGTTTTTGCTTTGCAAGTTGCCTGGGCAAAGATCTCTAGAGCCCCCTGCTCATGTGCATGCACTCTCTCCTTAGCATCATCTACTCACGAGAACATCTTTTGTTCACACAAATGGAAAGTACATGAAACACATTGAAGATTTGACCTAATATTCTAAACATGTCCAATTCATAAACAAAAAAACCCAAGTTATAGATAATGTTAGAGAATGGAAGCCTCTAGAGCCCACATTCTCATACCAGACAAAACCAAAAAATAACAATACTCATACTATTCATCAAGGGCCTTTATTTTGTGGAGTACAATGGTGGGACCTTGAGTGGCCTAGCGTCACACATAAAATTACCAAAAAGTAAAGAGGGCATGAGGCGCACATTGTGTACATACTCCCTCAAGCAAGGGAGCTGCTAGGGAAGAATTTTTCTCCTTGAAATTTTAGGATCCACTTTGCATTCACTAGATGAGTGTTTGGCTTTATATAAAAAGTACTTCGAGTTCCCAGACTCGTAGAATTGACTATCCGAAATTTTGACGATTGCTGTTCAATTTTTGGACTAATTTTTTTTTATGTACGCAAAGTGTATATGATTATTGTTTGGAGGTACATCACAAATTTAGGATGGTGAAAATAACTTTTAGATAATTGTCGTTTCGCAAAAGAAAAAGAAAAAAAGGAAAAGTGAAAGTGTTAGATCATTATCTTTGGTACAAGAATGTCACAATCGCTTATATTAATTAAATATGAAATTGATAGGTCAGGATGTGTCACAAAGATTGAGAATTTTTCTCTTAAATTTTAAACTAGACATGAGACCGGCATAGTCACCCAACTTTACATCCCATGCCTAAAATTAATTATGAACTCCTTGTACCAAGGATAAATGAAATTGTTATGTACTTTTCTCACAAAAAAATCTTCACTTAGAAAAGGGTGGGGTTTGTATAAAGCGGCAACAGTAAACAATCAAAGACGCACCTTCAAACTTTTTTGAAAGATATAATTTTGGTGCCAAAAATTTCTAGGATAGTCTAAAAATCTGTTTTCACTTTTAATTATAAAATTTAAAACTTTGAAAATGGTGCAGGTCAAATATTGTCTTTAAACATTTGAAAATCATAAAAATGGACCGTTCAAAAAATATGTTAACACGTTATACTTTTTTCAAGACTTGAAACTTTTTTTTTTTTCGATATCCATATATCTTGAAGTCAAGATAACTTATCGGAAATCTTTCCAATACCTGGACAACCCATGTTTGAAACTCGCCTTTCTCCTAGAATAAGGGAGACACCTTATATAAAAAATTTCTCGTAAAAAGTTTGAGCCTGCAGGGAACACCAGGTTTTACGTTGAACATTGTGGCAAGTGCGCAATCCTTATCAACTTTAAGGCCGGTCCGTATGTGCGGCCGACCATCGTGACCTAGGTTTAGGATTCGATATTTGAACAGGTCAAGTGTATGCAGGATAACAACAAAAAAAATGCAACAAAAGCAACACGAATAATAACAATGATAATAATTTTCCATACTGTAATGTCACTCGTGCATAATGGGGCCTTCAACTGTCTTTTGGTGGGTGAGATTTGATGGGTTTTAGTTAGAGAGTGGTTTCAACTTTCAACTTTTAAGTATAGACCACACAAGAGGACCATCTCTCTCTCTCTACAGTGAGAACACACACACTCTCTCTCTACAGTGAGAAATCTCTCTCTCTTTCTCTATTTTGATATGATGGGTCTTAGGTAGAGAGCGGTTTCGAGAAAAAAGCACTCTCTCTCGTGTGATTCGATGGGTCTTAGGGTTTCGAGAAAGAACACGGTTTGATTCGATGTCTTAGGGTTTCGAGAAAGAACACGGTTTTTATGAGTCTATGTAGAAATGAATCAAAATCCTAAAAATTTATTTTTGAAATAGATTTGCAGACTCAAATTTTAAAATATAGTAAATAAATAAATAATTTTTTTCAAAATAAAAATAATAATTTTACGAAAAAAACATTTGAAATGTTAGTTTTAATTGTTTTTACAACCATGGATGTTTTATAATGAAGAGGAGCAAATGTACAAATACGGGATGCGACGCGTGAAACAATTTTCCTTGGATTCTAATGTGATTCGATGGATCTTAGTTAGAGAGAGGTTTCGTAAATAGAAAGCACAAAAGGAGCATGAGACACCCTCCCTACTAAGGTTCGATAGGGCCTTAGATGGGGGGTGGTTTCATATCTCTCTCTTTCTCTCTCTCTAACGAGGGGTCTTATAGAGTCGTCACGAGAATCGAGCACGCAAAGGGACAATGACTCTTACTCTCTCATAAGGGTGGCAACAGGTCAGGTCCGTGTCGGGGTCTAGTTGGACTCAGAACTGTATCCGAATAGTATTCAAGTTCGGGGCCCGATCCGTCGAGTTCAAAAGTTGGAACCATACATGTACCTGTCGAGTCCCAAAAGTCGGTCCATTACTACCCTCACTATAAGCTTCTTTTTTCTTTTATTTCTTTATCTTTTTTTTTACCATTATAAACTCATATTATTCAAGTCATCTGATTTATCGTTTAATAATTAAAAACGACAACGAGCTCTTATTGTATAAGAACATTAATACACCTAAACAAATAGGGATTGAAGTATTTTATCTTCAATAGTTTAAAGGTATGGGTCGGGTCCAACCGAACCCAGACCCGAACCCAAATATTATTGAGTTCCAGGTTTTGGATCCGAACCTAACCTATCGGATCTAAATGTTGGACCCATATCTGGACCCGTGTCAGATATACCCGGTATGTCCTGGGTCGGGTCCAGATCCATTACCTCCCCTACTCATTCACTCTCTCTCTCTATAACTAGTTATGATGTGTCTTAGAGACAGAACACGCAAGAGGACCATGAACTCCTTCAAGTGAGATATGTGACCAGAGCACACAAGAGCGCCATGATACATTCTCCCTCTATCTCATGTGAAATCTCTTGACAACACTCATGTGAAATCTCTTGACAATACACATGTGAAAGAACTTTCACAAAAAAAGCTCCCTCATCTGATTAGGTATAAGAATTTTTTCGCATTGGTTCTAACATATTTTTTCCACACTCGTATTTCATGACATGGGGAGTTTTTTCCATGTGAAATTACTTTTACATAAATATTTTTATGCGTATCAAACGTGCCCTTTGTGAGATTTGATGAGTCTCTCTCTTTCGTGAGATGTGACGGGTCTTAAAGAGTGATTTCCAAAATAGAGCACCATAGGACCATGAGTCTCTCTAGTATGATTTTAGAGCACACAGGACGTCCATAAATATCTCTCTCTCCATCTTCCTGTGAGATTGATGGGTCCAAATGTTGTTAGATTCTCGTCGTGATCTTTTTTGGTTTGATGAAAAAAACAAAGTAATTCGGTGCTTCAACCTATTCAGGGAAGAGTTCAGATTTTATTTATTTTTATTTAATAGAAATAAATTATATTAAATAAAAACAAAAATAAAAATTTCAAAAACTTAAAAAAAAAAAAACAAAATATTTTTATATAGATAAATCTCTAAGACTCAGCCCAAAGCTGACCCAAGTAGCAGCACTTCCCTTGGGCGGTCTATGTCTGGCCTAAAATTCGAAGTTGGGCTCATGCGAAACAAATCCGACAAACACCAGATGGGTCGTCTCTCTGTCATTTGAGTGACAGATCATGGGTGCTAGAGAGTGACTTGAATAGAGAACACATAAGAGGACCACAAAACTCGCTCTAGTGATATTTGATGGGTCTTTCAAGAATAAAGCAGGAGAGGATCACAAGAAAAGGAAGTGAAATTTGAAAAACTGGACAAAGAAACCACAACTTTCGAGGAATTTGTTATAGTTCTCTGTGAAAGGTTATTGTTGGGCATGCGCGTGTTTATGTTTTTTGCTGTGAAAAAGGGCAGGCATGAAACGACGGATAAGGGCCCCTCCCTTGTCTAACATCCTTCTCTCTAAGTCAATTTCTACCCATATATACAATACGTATCATTGTCTTCCCTATGACTGTGTTTTACACTGGTAGAGAGAGAGGGTAAATCAATAATTTTTGTGTATCGTTTTCTTGCATGTGTGTGTTCAAGATTGAGAGAGAGAGAGAAAGAAAGAGAATAGATGAATGTTTGTGTATTATTTTCTTGCATGTGTGTTAAAGATTGAGAGAGAGGGTAGATTAATACTTTTTGTGTATTCACACATCTCGACGCCGAAATGATTAATCAGATGGTTTCCCAAAATCAAAATAGCCTTTTTTAATAGATTTTTGAGGTTGAACTTCACTCTACAATATAAGGTGTCGACCTTATATAAATTTTCTCTTTAATAAAGAAAAAGCAACAAACAAAGTAAACTATAAACAACATTAAACATCCAAATCAGATTATATATATATATATATATATGGAAAACTCTTTCCAAAGCCTATAGGCGAAAATAAACAGTGATTTCGCTTACTTTTATCACCGTCCAAACTTTCGTACGGTCACTGTTGTCTGGTAGTGTTTTATTTTTCATTTTTTTCTACAAATCTAAATTACTTGAAATTTTAAGCTTGTGTATATCTTAGTGAGGTGCACCTAATAAAAATATGAAAAAAATAATTCGTAAAATATAAAATGATCAAAATACCCCAAAAAATTTATGTGGGTATTTGGTTAATTTATATTTTACGAATTATTTTTTTAATATTTTTATTAGGTGCGCCTCACTTAGATGTACACAGCTCCAAATTTTAGATCATTTCGATTAGTTAAAAAAAAAAAATGAAAATTGAAACACTACCGGACAACTGTGACCGTACGTTAAAGTTTGGATGGTGATGAGGGTAGGCAAAATCACTGTTCATTTTTTCCTATAGGCATTAGAAAGTCTTATATATATATATATATATATATATATACACAAAAAATGAACAGTGATTTCACATACCTTCATCACCGTCCAAAGTTCATCTCACGGTCACGATTGTCCGGTAGTGTTTTATTTTTCATTTTTTTTCTACAAATCAGAATGATTTGAAATTTGGAGATTTGAAATTTGGAGAGTATGTACATCTTAGTGAGGTGCATCTAATAAAAAAATTCATGAATTTTTTTTACCAAAATACCCCCATAACTTTTTGAGGGTATTTTGATCAATTTTTTCATGAAAAATATTTTTTTGATATTTTTTGTAGATTCGCCTATTTTTTTATTAATATGCGCTCCAAATTTCAGGTCAATCCGATTTGTTGAAAAAAAAATGAAAAATGAAATACTGCCATATAATCATGACCGTACGATGAACTTTGGACGGTAATGAGGATAGGTAAAATCACTGTTCATTTTCACTTATAGGCGTTTTGTAGTATCTTCCATATATATATATATCTATTATTTAGAAAAAAAAAACTTATTTATAGCTGTAAATATTTCACAGGAATTCAAAAAATAGGGAAATAAAAATATAGGGTATGTGATAAGAAAAGGGAGAGTATATGATGAGATCATTTACTTTTTGTACAAGATGGTCACAATTAATCTTAACCATTGGATGTGAAATTAGGTGGCTGCATTTATTTCATTGACCAAGCTCAAAATTCAAAAAATTTTTTTTTGAACTTTGTAACTCTATTAAATTTCACATTGGATAGTTGTAAATACTTGTGACATCTTTTTACCAAAGGTAAATAGTCTCATCGTGTATAATCCCTCAAAAAAAACTCCCAAATTGTCATAAAAAAAATACAAATATATATAAGCACTTAGCTTGACAAGGGCCTGAGCCGCAATAACACTGCGGAGTCTGGGGTAGACTCAACCTAGAGGCCCAACAAAAATACATGAAACGTAGCAAGCTTTTGTCGACTGGCTCAAGTCCAATGGACTCGCCAATTCTGCCCTTTGTAATATAAAAATTGTGCTGGATTTAAAGGGTTTTTATTGACTCACCGAGTCTCCTGAACTCGTTTGATTATTCGCCTAAGTTATTGTAGCAACTCAGCGTATAATGCAATAGTGTAGGCCTCCAAAGGTTCACCAGCATGCAAACTCGGCAATTTGCCGAGTTTGAGTTGAAATCGCCGAGTTTTCCAAACACCAATTCAATGTGTAAGCCCCCTCCCGGCATCACCGCCTAGGGTTTAAAAAATTGTCAAACTTCTTAATATTTTTTTGGAAAATCATTAATTTTGACTAAAAAAAGCTAGAGGGAGTTTTCACACAAGTGATTGTGATTATTTTTGGCACATGCAAAAGTGTAACAGGTGAGGAAAAAACATTCATCTGTTTCAAACATTCCCGCTGTCAGGAAGTGTGTCAATTTTGCTACAAGTTCACTAATCTCACATTTGAGAGAGAAAGAGATTTTAGAGATAGAGAGTGGGAGATTTTAGAGAGAGAGAGAGAGAGAGATTTATTTGGTAACCTAACTTCACCAACCGGTTTGGAAAAATTAGTAGGCACAGGAACTTTAGTGAGAACGGTTATGGAATAATGCTGATTTCCTATTGCAAATGGTGACTGGCACTTAGGGTTTGGTTTTTTGGATGGAACATGACTTTCAGCTAATTATTTTCTCCAAAACAAAGAAATTAAGTCTAGAGAAATAAGGACAACATTTCAGTTTGCCCCTGGGTCAAAAATTGAAGTAACCATCATAGTCCCAAGTTTAGTGGCCAAAATTATGGTTAAAATTGCTTTTTACCTCCTCATTATCAAGATCTACCTTTGGGACAAGGTGGCCATAATTGATCTTGACCATTGGATTGAAATTAGGTAGCAGCATTTATTTATTTTATTGATCAAGTTCAAAATCCAAAAATTTTTTTTTTTAACTTTATGACATACCCAAACTATCATATTTTACATCGGATGATTGTAAGTAATTGTGACCTCCATGTGTCGAAGGTAAATGGTCTCATTGTATATAATCCATAAATGAGAAGTATAGAAGGAAACCATTTATCTTTGATACACGGTAGTCACAATTAGTCTTGACCATTGGATGTGAAGTTGAGTGGCTGTGTTTATTTTTTGTACAAAAAAGGTCACAATTACCTTTAGCTTATAGATGTGCCGTTGGGTGATTAGCATGTGGTATTAACCTTGGTCAAAGTTCAAAAAAGCTTTTTCAATCTCTGTTTGACTACGGTAGCCAACTAATTTTATATTTGACGGCTATAGGTGATGGTCACCATGTAGTAAAGGTGATCAATCTCACAATATACAAAATTATAAAACCTTATTACAGTAAATAAATTCAAGGCACGAAAATGGTGACTCACAATTATGCCAAACCCTTCTTCTTCTTCTTCTTTTTTTGTTTTGAAAAATACGAAACTCTAATGCTTCAAAATAAGTTGGTTTTAAGGCACGCACCTGTAACTGTGAGTCTACCTACCCAAAATCCATCTGCAAGATGGATTTTGGATCCAAAATTTGCGGTTCTATCATCTAAGCCACTATGATCATGGGTTTGGAAAATAATAATAATAATAACTTTGGGCCTAAGAAATAATTTATTTTGTACCTTTTTTCTATATTACTCATTCTAATCTTCAAAAATCATCAAATCTGTACTATTTTTGAAACTCTAACTTGAAGTATAAATTGCTTTATTTTCTCGTGTCCTTGTCCCAAATTTCTCGAAAACCAAAGTGAAACATGAGTCTAACAACCGACCAAATAATTATCTTTTAATATATTCAAACATTGTGATGCTCTTCAAACATTGAAATATTTTTGACAAAATTGTCTAGTTTGAAATTGGTTGTCTCAACGGCTCTCATGTGGACTTCTCTGTCTCAAAGCTCACATGTAAGCACAATTTTGACAAGATATTTTATAGAAATTTTGGCTAAATTGACAGAGAAAAGTTGATTTCCAAAGAGCAATTTTCAAAATTTATGAAGTTATGGGTTCTATTCACATTTAGTCTAGTATATACATGAAGGAAAAAGTTTATATAGAGCCGAGTCTATAAACAGTCAAATTAGAGCGTACCTCAAAAATTTCATTAGAAGATGATGTTTTGATGCCCAAATGAGCTCGACATCAAGATGCATGGACATGAGAAAAAAATGGATATCAAGTTTTAGAAATAGTGCTTCTTGTAATGTATTTTTAGACCGTCAATTTTCAAGATTTTCATCATAGATATGCTCGTTCTACACTATTTTTTAAGCTTTAAACTTTATAATTAGAGATGAAATATATTTTTAAGTTTATTACAAAAATTTTCAGTATTGAAAATATATTTCCCGGTACTATTTGAAGGTGAGCTCTACTTTGATTGTCTAAATTTTTCAAAAATCAGGATAGACAAATGAGTCCAATTCCCCCAAAAACTTTTCCGTACACAATTATATAATTTCAATTTTATTACAAATGGGAATAGTGGGAACAACACAACTGTTAAAAACTAATTCGTCGTATTTTTGTCTTGGAACTATTACAAGGCTATTCATTTTGTTACAACGAGGTCATAATCACACTTAGCCATTAACTGTGGAATCCTACATATTGAAATTTGTTACAACATTTGAAAACTTTATTCAGAAACTTGTACCCAGTTAATAACACACCCATCTACCGATTATATAATCTAAGAGTCACTAAGGACTGTGACCTTAAACCAAATGACCATATGATATAAATTCCCTTTTGTCTCTAAGGCAGTGGTCTATATGTAGCCATCCGGTTTGATCTAGGTGAGAAGTTTGTCTCCAAGGAAAATCGAGTTGAGCTGCCCTTTTTCCTTTTTAAATTAATTTTTGTTAAAGTCCTTTTTCCAAAGGCTGAAGTTTCTATAGGGCCTAGGCCTTATGAAAACAAAATAAAGCCTTACTTCAAATCGTCGTGTGGAAAGCACTTTGGGCAACAGAAATTTCATGATGGATCAAAATCAATTTTCAACACTGATTATAAATTTTGAATGGTACAGATCTTGTGGATCTATTAGCACTTAATTTTAGAGTGAAATGGGAGGTCTAAATAATTTATTGCAATATACATATTTTTAGTGCTTAAAATCGTAATTCTCTTTCATTGTTAAAGAAAAAAAAAAAATCTTAATTCTTTTTGACAACTAATATGTTCAAGCCAAGATGATTGATGTAAATATTTTTCAATGCTTGAATTATAATTGTTGATGAGTTATGAGGTGAGGCTTTGTGATAGGGCTGCACCCCTATCAAAACATTTTCCTTCTCCAAAAGAGTACTAACTTGTAGCCTTGCAAAAGCTCGACCATGATAAAGGTTTTGTTTTTATCGATTTAAACTTGGACAAATTAAGTTATTGCATTTTAATTTGTCTTGGAATCCAACAATCATATACAAATTATTTCATTATTGATATTTTTTTGTTAAGGACACTTATACTATATTATTGCAGGAGCATAGTGAACATTTACTCCATTTGTCAGAAGACCTCCTTGGGAGGATTTTTTTTCAATCTGAAATTTTGGGAATCCCCTAAGAATAACTAAGTTTTTATTCTCTAAAGAAAAACAAAAAATAAATCTTGAATTTTTTAATACTTAGATCTCATTCTCTAAAAATTGGACTAATTACGTTTGATCTCGAGACACTATACTGCAATTAGGACAATTTTTTCATGATGTTGATCTAGGGGTCCTACGTTAAACTAAGGGATTTTGTTCGAGGGAGTAAATGCATATTATACTCTCATGGGAATATAATATCTTTTGGCTTTTATGAATAGGAGTCATACCTAGAAACAAAACCAATAAGCATTGAAATGAACATACTCATTACATATGATATCAATCAAAACCAATAAGCAGTATAAGCATTGAAATGACCAGACTCATTCATAGAATATGGCATATTCCTAATCAATTTTAAAGTATAAACTCCTTGTTATTATTGCATCTTTATCTATAGAAAAACTACTTTTTCCAACAAAGATTAATGTCCCCCCCCACTCTCCTTAATGTCAACATACGTTCATGCTTTCATTTTCTCCATTCCTTATGTTCCTTATAATGATAACTATTATTTTTTCCCCTGGTGTTCGATGTTAATAAGGAGGCCTTGGTGGGTCATTCCTCCACTCAAAAGTTCTTCGAATCTTTTATAATGAAGATTTATTTTATTCTTTGATTTTCCAATAAAATGTGATTTATTTTGGGAAATTTATCAAAATACACTCAACTTTTCAACAATTCAACAGTTTGTCCTTTTTCAACTCTTCCAACTCATGGTCTTATGCATTTTAATCATCATTCTAAAATTAAATCAAAAGACAGGTGAAATTTTAAATAGTTGAACTCTACATATGTATTTGATAAATTTCGCATTTTCTTAAAATGTTGTGGATGGAGTTTTATTGAATGCATGATGAGCAATGTGCATAGCTTAAGAATAAATGTGTTTCTTGTGTGTGGAAGAGGGAGTGTGTGTGAGTCTTTGTGAGAGAGAGAGAGAGAGAAAGAGAGAGAGAGAGAGAGAGAGAGAGAGAGAGAGAAATGGGATTGTCTGTGTGTTTTCGTGTTTGTGAGGGGGTGAGAGAGAGAGAAAAGAGAAGAGAGAGATGGGGACTATAGGTTGTAAGGGCCACATGCTAAACATCTTGGTTCTGTATTGCCATGGGGCCTGACGTGTGCCACATATTATCATTTGTTTTACTAAAAATTTTTCAAAAATATTGCATACATATTATTTATTTTTCAATTGACTAGAAAAATCTTTTCTACAAATGGTTAGTTGTGGATAATTGCAATATTCTTATATTTGAAAAAAAAAAAGGCCATCTTTTTTGAGATTCCATATACATCTAAACATTGAAATAAATAAACCTTCTATAATACAGGGTTAACTATGTCATGACTGGCATGCAAGTTTACTAAGAAGTTGTAATAGTGTTCCGACATTGGAGAGAATGAGAGAGAGTGTGATTTCATAGTTTTTAAGACAGATTGCCAACAATATGCGGGAGGACAGAGAGAATATGTCATGCTTTTCCAAGCCTGATCTCATACTACTACTGCAACTACCATACACCATCATCTAACATAAGGGAAAGGTTTCCCTATTTTTTCTACAACATAGAAGATCTATGCTTACTTTACCATCCAGCCATCCATTTTTTATCAAGAGAGCCACTCACCGTTTGATCTTAGATCCGACGTCTCAAAGTATTTTATTTTTAGTTTTTTTTTTTTTATATACAAATTGTATGAATATGAAATTTGGTATGTGCCTTCTTTTCATTGGGGTGTACAAATATTTTTTCGATAAAATATAATGATCAAAATACCCTTTGAAACTTTCAGAGGTATTTTGGTTATTTTATTTTATTGGAAATATTTATTTAATATTTTTTGATAGTGCGAGTTTAATAGAGGATTGGACGTCCAAAATTTGATGTCAAAATAGTTTATAGAAAAAAAATTTAAAATAAAATAGTGTAGAGACGTGAAGTATGTAAGGTTGGATAATGGGAAGTATATAAGTTTTATGTTGTAGGAGAAGCATAGAAAGCTTGCCTCTAACATCAGCCTATGCTCATGTGACGCATGTATGGCATTAGTAGTTATTTGGTAGGTAGCACGTAAATGTAAGAGATGTAAGAGAGAGAGAGAAAGGGAGAGAGAGTGTGTGTATATTATGGTCTGATTGTATGCTCTGCCCTTGAAACGATTCTCTGTGGGTAAATAGGTCAAGTAGACCTGACTTGACGAGGTCTAAGGGTCGACTTGGACTTGGGTCCTGGTCGACAAGTGTCGGATTATCAACTTTTTGTGAATCCAAAATGGAAGACCACACCATAACTACCATTGGGATCATGTCTTGTTTCAGTGAGTCTTGCTCTCTCCATCACCATCCATTACTTAAATGGAAGGCGATGACTTATCTATCTAATGGTTTTTCCATAATCAACAAATGGACAAACAATCTTCATGTTTCCAGGCGCAAAACTTCACTATCACATGAAAATGTTTATCCCTTATTGATTTTTGCATCTAAATTCTTCAAGTAAATGTTAGAGAAAATTGTGTTTTCAAATATTTACAAAATTAGGGCCGAATTTTTACTTTATTTTATTTTTCTTTCTACCCCACTTAGAATGTATTTTAAAATAAACTAGTGTTTTGTGTAGAGAATAACAAAGACCCACGTGAAAAGATGGACAAATGGCCATTTAGAGGCAACACTTGTCAATTCTCTCTCTCTCTCTCTCTCTCTTCTTTTTGTACCATATTTATGCAAATGGTTTTGGGAGGCTAGGGTACCAAGCACAAGGTCTCTTTCTCTCCCTAAAACTTATTTCTCTTTCTTATGTTTCTTTGTGAGCTGGGTGCAAGGGACACGCTTATCATCTTTGTAAGAGCCCTCATATGTCAAGTGATAAATTTCAATATTGTGTTACATTTTGCAAAAGCTTTCTATTTTTAGATTATTTCCTAGCAGCTGTTTTACAGGAAACTTGTATTCTATTTTGTGCTATATATTGCTGGAAAACTCATTCTCAGCCACATTCTCTCTCTAGAAAAGCCTGGAATTCCATAGAATTTTGATAAGTGTGTTATAATTTTCTCTTTATTTTTTGCATCTATAAATACTACATGAAAGTTGAGACAGGTTGTATGTGTTGGAAATGTGGCATTTCAGGCTCTTTTATCCTGGAAATTTATTTTTCAATAATGATACAAAAGCCATATTGTCTAGTATATGTGAAATCTCATGTGGTTGACATGGGGCAATATTATATACTAAGATCCATTTTAGAGCTTTTATAGGATATTGCACTGGAGGAAAAACCCAGTGTTACTGGAAGGAAAACCCAATGATATGTTTGGATACCTTATAAGAATTATTTTTTCTATAATATAGTTGTACAAAATTATTTAATTTCTAAATATCTTTTTATCAAATTGTAGGAATGTCAGGATACCATCCTATTATGTGAGGCATTAGTGCACTAATGACAGGTTTCGCTCATTACATAGGATTAATAGCTTGGTAACAGCTTATTAATCCTAATTAGCAGCACTTAAGGGAATTAAGGCAAGAATTATACTTAGATCTCAACTCGTACAGACCATGAATATGAGAGTTTAAAAAATGGTTCTCTATAAAAATAGGTTAACCCCTCAAGTAAAAAGATGGATAGAAAAAGGGGTGAATGAAATTCATTAAAAAGAACTCTCAAGGTAGCTTGTCACCGAATGGCTTGGTCTATAGGTTTTGGTATGAAACTTTAAGTCTCTCGTATGATTTAAGGACAGATCCGAGTGAATTATTTATCTATTTTTATTTTATTTATTTATTTTATTGGGACTAATAATTCTAGAGCAATGGAAAAAGTATTGGGCATTATATTAAATTATTGGAATAATTTATGATGGGTTTTTTATGGGTGCATGCTTGCTGGAAATTCTATTATGAGTGCTTAGAAGAGTTTATCAACAGATGCAATTGATTTTTGGTTGAGATTATTTAGTGGATAACAAAGTTAGTGATATTTGTACATCCTCTTGAGTTTCAAAGAATTTACAATAACTTTTGTAGATGCTTTGATAAGAGATGCATGCCATATATTTGTGAGTATTTCTGATTGAATTCAAAACCCAACTTGCATGATATTTTAGTTTTATCTAGTTATGAAAATCTTAAAGATCCACTGTAATTTGGGCTAACATCAAACTTGTCATCGGGATAAAATGAAACAGAAAATTGAAACATTATCTTCCCTGTATAAATGTGCAAGCACAACAAGATCGAGAGCACCATTTTTCCTTTATTTAGAGAGAGAGTTTTCACAAGAAATAAAAGGTTATTAAAACAATGTACTAAACTATAGGCTAGAACTATCATACCCTTATATAGAGAGAAGAAATGCCCCATCACCTTCACCTTAACCCCATCTACTATTCAATGCTCTTGAAAGATTAAGAGTTGTAACTGTTTGTTTCTCAACTCTAATAGTCTTAAAATAGCCCATCAGGTACAACTTACATGCAACTAGATACCCAGGTCTCACATTGTTTATGGTGGAGTGAAACCTTGCACCCAAACCTAACTGTTCATTCAAATGGGAGTAGTTACCTTGCAACCAAACCTAACTGTTCATCCAAATAGGAGTAGTTACCTTGCAACCAAACCTAACTGTTCATCCAAATGGGAGTAGTCCTATTTGCGATTCAGTACTTATATGCACAACCAATTTGTGCATAGCTCTAGTAGAAATCCCCTCTTTACGAAATAACTGAACTGCCTTTCACCCAAATGGGCCACCCATTTTCACTAATAAATAGTACGCGAGCATTGGTTAAGGCCACGTCTACAAGCATGCAAAGTATAAAGTGTGTCTAAAGTGCCTACACATACATATGCGTGCATAAACCTTCTATCCCCTTGGATAACAATCAAATAGGGCATCGATATGCTTAAACATGACTTTTTTTCTTTCATTCTACAATGTGGGGCCAAAAAACCCAGTACTTCTCCTTCTACATAAATGCAAAGTTTGTTGAGGTCGGCGACACCAAAATCAACACCCCAAAACAGATTCCTTCTCGGAAGAAGATTGACTTGAACAAAAGGACATATATGGTTAAGTGAGGATTAAGCTAGGAGTTTAATGTTATATGTTCTTTATATAAGGGGCTTTCTTATGCCCTAATGGGTCATCATATGAGAATGGTAAGCTTTCTTAAGAAAACCCACCATCACAGGTAAGAGAGAAAAAGATCCTCTTCAAGGAAGAAGTCAAGAGAAAAAGACTCTTGAAAGAAAAAAACTAAGAGAGAAAAAATGAATATTAAAGGAAGCCAAAGGAGAGGAAGATCATCTTGGCCAAGAGAGAAAACCCACTTCACTAAAGGAAAAAAACAAGAGAGAAAAAGATCATCTTCAAGAAAAAATAAAAATAAAAATAAAAATAAAAATAAAAATAAAAATAAAAATAAAAATAAAAATAAAAATAAAAACAAAGATCCTCTTGAAGAAAGAAAGAATGCAAAAAGGAGCTTCAACAAGTAAGGGTTCTGGCTCGAGAGAAGAAATGCAAAAAGAGCTTCCAACAAGGAAGGTTTCTTCTCGATGTGGCTCGAGAGAGAATAAGGAGAAATGACAAGCGATCTCCATCCGTTAGGTGTGATTTCAAGACATCAATATTTTCTTACCATCAGATATCATACTCAGTCATTTTTAATAAATTTGTTTGCCTGTTTGACAGCAAAAAAAAAAAAGAAAGGCCGAAAAGGGCTATAAATTTGCATTCTAGTGTCCATATTTTTATGATTTATTTCTCAGACTCATATAATTATTCCCACATTCCCATCCCTTAACCGGTTAATAACAGAGACCGGCAAGATTCCCACATTAGGATTTATATCTCTGCATTTAAGAGGGTTAATAGAACCCAACAAAATTGCACTTTCAAAAAGCTAAAGCGTTTGAAAGCATATTACTTAGAAATAGCATCCAGTACATTTCCAAAATAAAAATACTAATATACTTTTAGATCCACAATATTCCCATATTGAATTTTCTATGGGATCACTTTGACCTGAGAGGGAAGTTAAAAATTAACAACACCACAAATGAGATTTAGGTCATCAAGACGAAGTCTTAAGACAAATAGGAAGATTATCTAAGGAAATCTTGAAAGGACGACATCCCAAATCCCTCATGACATGAGTTTTGAGCTCAACAAACGAGTAAATCTAAACCCTAAGCCTCGAATTTTATTTTTATTCATTTATTTTTATTTTTAATTCATATTGATTTACCCAACGTTGTTCACTTCACTTCAAAGACTCTTCCTTTTGAGCAGGGAAGAGGACTTCGAACGATTTGGGAAGGACATCAAGTTTCTTTTTAAAAGAACAAGTTTATGTAAGGTTGCAACAACCTTACACTATATAGATAATTTGAACCTCAAAAATCTAGTAGAAACGAATGTATTGAAGTTGGAAAACCGCCCATTGTTCATTCTAAGATGTACGAAAATAAAGAAAAACAATTTAAATCTTAAAAATAGTGTATTTTGTAACCAGTCATCTAGACAGACTATTTTGAAGATTTTCAAGTGTTTATAGATCTAGTCGATCTGCAACATTTTAAAAATTTTAAATTTATTAATTAAAGTTAAACATATAACTTCAAGTGATCATAAAGTTTTCAATATTGAAACTACATATATATACAAAAAAAACTTGTGAGAACTTTAAATGTGATTTTATGATGTACACTATTGACATTTGATACACGAAAGCACACTTGCCCTTAACAATCAAATATAAAATCTATCAGCACTATTGGCAACTATCAAATATAAAATCTACCAGCACTATGGCATGAAGTTTGATAATATTTTTTTGACTTTTAAATAGTCATAACATAACCTCTATGGCATGAAGTTTGATAATTTTTTTTTTTTTGATTTTTTTATATTCATCACATGAGATCCACTCCAATTTTCTGATTTTACATCTTTCATGGCCTATTTTTACCATAAATACATAGTTTTATTATATATTTTTTATTTAAAAAATGTATAAATATTTATTAAGGTAAACCTACTCATTCATCGTTGCAATAAATACTCAATGACCTATTTTTACCATCAGCTTAGATTGAATGACCTATTTTTACCATAAATAAATAGTTTTATTGTATATTTTCTATTTCAATAATATATAAATGTTTCTTGAAGTAAACCCACTCATTCACAGCTGTAATAAACGCGCACATTGAATCTACTAAGCAGGTCGCTGGGCACAAGTGTATTTAAAAGGCTTTTAAGATAAACCGACAGGCTAGCAGTTGGTTCTCCACTTGTCATGTAGGTCGTTCTCTATGTGTTGCATCTCCTCTCCAACTTGAACAAGTATTTCTGTGATATCCATCATTCATCAACCGTATTAATAAAAAAAATCTTTCATTTTCTTTTAGAGCACGAAAGTTTATCGATCCTCTATACAATCTGTTCGTTACGTGCTATATCTCCTCTCCTCTCCAACTTGAATGAGCCTTTCTTTTCTACGATATCCATAGTTCATCAACCCGCTAATAAAAAAGGTCAAGAGTAATCTTGCCATGCGGCACAAATTTGATCCTAACTAATTTTGTGTTCAGCACTTGAATGCTAACTAACTCTGCAAAGCAACACACCCTCGCTTTGTGAGCAAACAAACAAACTTCCGCAGTTAGTTGAGTGCTAACTAACTTTGCAAAACAACACACCCTCGTTGTGTGAGCAAACAGACAAATCTTGCCATGCGGCACAAATTTGATCCTAACTAATTTTGTGTTCAGCACTTGAATGCTAACTAACTCTGCAAAGCAACACACCCTCGCTTTGTGAGCAAACAAACAAACTTCCGCAGTTAGTTGAGTGCTAACTAACTTTGCAAAACAACACACCCTCGTTGTGTGAGCAAACAGACAAACATTGCACAACCAGGTTTTATTGTATTTTAATTTTAATTTTTTTTTTCTATAAATTCAAATCAGACGAAATGTGAAGCTTTCACTTCTTCATTAAAGTGCACCTAATAAAAATATTAAAACAATAATTTACAAAAAAATAAATTGATCAAAATACCTCCAATATATTTTATTAGGGTAAGCCTATTTTTCAAAATTAGAGACTCGAAATCTCATATAATTTGGATTTGTAGAAAAACAAATTAAAATTCAAAGATGAAACACGATTATAACCATCAGAGTGGTCAAGATTTAATATGAGCCGTTGGGCTTATACTATTACATCGCTGACAGAAAAAAAAAAAAAAAAAAAAAAAAAAAAAAAAAAAAAAATATATATATATATATATATATATATATATATATATATATATATATATATATATATATATGGAAGATGCTACGGTACTCTGATTCGTGTATCGCTACAGTAAACACCGAATGGTCCTGATCGAATCTGGGCCAATCTGATGATCACGGATGTCCAGTAGTGTTTCATTTTTCATTTTTTTCTTACCAATCAGAATAATATGAAACTTGGAACGTCTATTCATAAAAAAATAGGTGAATATAAAAAAAATATCAAAACAATATTTTACATGAAATAAATTGATTAAAATACCATCGAAACTTTTCAAAGGTATTTTGGTCAATATATTTTTCACTAATTATTTTTTTTATATTTTTATTAGGTGCGCCGCACTAATATGTACACACACTTCAAATTTCATATCATTCCGATTTGTAGAAAAAAAAATAAAATTTAAACACTCTCGGACAACCGTGACCGTCAGATTCGATAGGAGCTGTTGGGCGTTTACTGTAGTGGTACGTTCATGGGCGTATATGAAATTTTTTCATATGTATATATATATATATATATATATATATATATATATATATATATATATATATATATATGGTAAACCTTTCAACAGCTGACAGCTATAATGAATAGTAAATAGGTGGGATGGGAGCCATCGGATCTTCATCATGCGGTTTAAAATGTACATCACTATTTTAATTTTAATATTTTTTTATATAAATATGATAAATATGAAATTTTGGATGTATATACCTACCACTATTGTCCACCATATAAAAATATAAGAAAATTATTTTCAATAATTTAAAATGACCAAAATACCCTTGTATTTTTAGGGGTATTTCAATCATTTTATATTTTAGAAAATATTTTATATATAGATTTTATTTTTACGCCCTATTTTTTAGTACACATGTATAAATTTAATTACAATCTGATTTATAAAAAAATAATTAAAATTAAAACAATAATATGCATTCTAAACCGCATGATGAAGATATGACGGCTCGGCTCCTATTCCACCTATATTATTATTCATTATAGCTTGTCAGTTATTATTAGCTTTTTTCATATATATATATATATATATATATATATATATATATATTATTTATAAAGACCATTTATCTTTTGCACATGAAGGTCTTGTACCTTAAATTTCAAAATGGATAGTTGTAAGAGTAACATTTAATTTAATAGGTACAAAGTTCCAAAAAGAAAAATATTAGACTTCGTGACTTACCTCAAGCGATCCAATTTGACATCTAATAAGTGATAATGATTGTAACATCCATGTACAAAAGATAAATGGTCGACAATCCCTTCTAATATACTTACATATTTAAATTACAACTTTCAAGTCTTTTGCCGCTTTACCAATTTTCTTTTAGGCAACAATTTCATCATTTTAACAAAGTCCTAATATTTCTTTCTCAAAATACACCTAAATAATATAAAAATAAAAGCTATACTATTTGGTTGTCTAAATATACCTAAAAAGATAGAAAACTAATGTTTTGGTTATTCGATTCTCACTGTTATTTACGCAACGTCACTTATTAATAATCACCTGTAATAATTAATTCTACTCCTACTAATAATCACTTGTAATAACTAATTATAATTTATAGATGCATACTCCTATAATTAAAATAAGAAACTCTCGTAACAAAATTTGTAAAATATTAAAGGTCACTCATTAGTAACCACTTAAAATAAGAGATTGTAATTTCAGTGAAAATGAGAAAATTTTGAATGAAAAATACAATTTATTCGTCATATCGTATGAAAGTAGGATAACAATGTAAGTAATTGCGGTACATTAAAATGATTTTGATTGTGATACATTAAAATTCTAATTAAATTGAGGAATTGAATGCCGTACAAAAAAATTACCCCTACTGAGTATTTTATTTTACTACTTCTTTCCATCTATGAAATTCAAAGGATTTTCTATCAAGTGAAAAGGCCTTCTCTCCAAGTGAAAGTATATTGCATTTATTTAATTCTCTACCGAGTGTTTTATGAAGTACAAAGGCGTTGAAACATATTACACGTATTTAATTCTAGTTGTGGTCTTCTTTAATTATATTTACTTAAAAAATTTGTTATTAATAATTACATATAAATCATCTAGATAACAATTTCACTTAATCTACATTAAAAGAGATTTTTATCTACATAGATAATCTTTTGATAAAAAATTAGGTAGGAAAGTTAGCATATAGCCCTTATCAAAAATATAAAATATAGAAAATTATTTATAAATATTAAAAAAATACCTTAATCAGTCACCTCCAGTGTCTTGAAACATTTATTATTTTTTAATATTTTGTATCAGTTTTCTAGTTATTAAAACAAACTAAAAAAAATTGACGATGTGCCATACGCTTACCATATAGGTAATTACATCAAGTCATTACACCATCGAAAAAGCATGAACGAATATGGAAGTTGAAGGATAAAGTTAATAAAGTATCAATAATAATTGGTTTAAAATGAGCAAACTATGTGGATGTGCCGGAGTGGTTATCGGGCATGACTAGAAATCATGTGGTCTCTGCCCGCGCAGGTTCGAATCCTGCCGTTCACGTTTTTCACCTGTGAAGCGAAGAAATAATGTTCTAGATTTTTAATCTTTAGATTTTATTTTTTGGGGGTTCTTCACAATTTTTAGATTTTATTTTTTGAGGTTCTTCACAACTTTTAGATTTTATTTTTGGGAGTTCTTCACAAATTTTAGATTTTATTTTTTGGGGGTTCTTCACACTACTTTTTATGGACAATTTTCAAAATTTTGGTTCAAACTCCATGTTGAATAATGTTCTAGATTTTATTTTTTGGGGGGTTTCTTCACACTACTTTTTTATGGACAATTTTCAAAATTTTGGTTCAAACTCCATCTTAAATATCTTAAATAGATGTGAATGTTTTAGATTTGGAAAAAGTTTATATAAGGTTGCAACTTTAAAATGTCAAAAATCCATTTTAATTTTGAAAAGAAAAAAGATTTTGAGTCTCATAAATAATGCATCTTGCAACACATTAACTAGACCGTCCATTTTCAAGATTTTTACATATTTATAGATCTACTTGATTTTAGCCATTTTTGAAGTTTAAAATTTTATAATTAGCTATGAAAATAGATTTTGAGAATATCTTAGGAATTTTTACACCAAAATTACATGTTATGTTAAAATTTGGAGGTGCGTCTTAATTAGATTGTTTAATGTTGGAACGTTATAGAAACCACACCCTATAGATTTTGCTTGTGGGGGTCTTCCAAGTATTATTTATAGACAGTTTTCCAAATTTTGGATCGAAACTTCATCTTAAATAGATGGGAATGTTTTAGATTTTACTTTTTCTTGGGGAGGGGGGGGGGGGGTTAAAATAGTTGACATTAACATATCGCAAAATTTTAGATCCAAACTCTATTTTTAACGGGGCCCACACATCTACAGGTGAGTCGGCTGACTCACCAAACACTTTTCCTTTTTTTATTAGAAAAGTGTGGCTTACTCACACTATTCTTGTGCAGCTTCCCTACAAAATATATCTCAAAGAAATGTTTTCTATCCAAAATTTTAAAGTTCAATAATCTCAACATGACAATGATCTAACTTTGGAATTTTTCTTTTTAAAAAATATAAGTATTATTTTTTAAAGGGAAAAGTTTATATAGAGCTAAAGCTCTAAATAATCAAATTCGAGGTTACATCAAAAATTTCACTAGAAAAGGTTGTTTTGATTTCTAAATATCTTCAAATTGATCATCTTGACATCAAGATACATGGATAGGAGAAAAAAAATGGATTACAAAATTTGGAAATACTGCATTTTGTAACGTATTTTTGGACCGTCAATTTTCAAGATTTTCAAGTTTTCATAGATTTGTCGAACTACAATATCTTTGAATCTTTAAAATTTATAAATAAAGATAAAAATATATTTTAAGGCTATCACAAAAATTTCCAATATTGAGACCACATTTCTCGACACCATTTGAAGATATGCTATAATTTGATTGTTTAGGGCTTAGGCTCTATACAAACCGCACCCTTTTTAAAATTCCTTTCTTCAACATTCATTTTAACTTTTAGTGGATTTAACATTTTTTGGCATCCATCTTAGAGATGGACGTTAGATAGACAAGGGAGCGAACTGTAAGAGGTGAATTGGCTAGCTCACCAAAACCATGTCTTTTTTATTGCCTTTTGGGTTTCAGATTTATTTGTTGGGTTCTTTCACGGTATTTTATAATTTTTTATGTCTCCAATTTAAAATACTCACATGAATAAAGAAGCAATATATTTCAAGTTTTTAAACACTTTTTCCAGTTGTTTGAAAATTTTGTGGTCCCTATTCAATCTCAGGACAGCATATCTTTGGCTGTGGATTGTGTAAGGTGTCAACCAATTAATCGCACATCTAAATATAGCTAGTGCTCAAAACTTTTATGGTTGTCCTAAAATCTATTTCATCCATAATTATATAATTTAGAGCTCAACAATTATTGTAGATCAAGCAGATCCGTAAACACTTAAAATTTTAAAAAAATGACGGATATTATTTTTAAGACTTGAAATATTATGATTTTCATGTCCAAGGTGGATTTTTGACAGCTTATATAAACATCTTCATATATCACACATAAAAATGCATATGATCTTTTTTTTTTAAGGTTAGTTGTGGATTATGTACCCTAAAAAATTGGAAAAGTCACCAAGACTTCCAAGAGGCCGATGTGAGGTGGAGATGATACCAGTGATTTAGACCACCATGATCATGAACTTAAAAGGGAAGTAAACCCATTAACTTTAAAAAATGGGTTTCTTTTTGTACCTTTTTTTTCTTTAATCATTCATTTGAATTCTTCTAAGATCAGCAAATCTACATCCGTTGAAAAGGAAGTGGATAAAAATCCTGGATCTATGTGCTAGTATGTAAGTCTCGTTTTAGCATGTTTATAGGAAGGCTAATGATATTGCTGATGGTCTTACAAAACAGGAAGCTAAATTACATTCCTTTACTGTTTCTTATGTACTTCTTTTTTGAGCTATTGTACCTATCTTGTCAAAATAAATAGAAAAAAAAAGATCACCAAATCTACATATTTTGGGAGCTCCAGATTCATAGAACCTAGGAAGCCAATACTACAGTGTTTGATCGCTAAGATCCATCATGAAGATCGAGATAGATTTTAGATCCAACATTTTTTACGAGTATCATAAAAGACCAATGATCATGATATTTAAAAAAGAAAATGTATAATGAGTGAATTTCAAGAATAGTTTATTATCTTTTTCTTTTCCTTTTTTCGTTTTTGACCACTCATTTTATTTCTTCAAAGATCATCAAATCCGTACCATTCTTAGAGTTCCAAATTCATAAATCCAAACTTTTGCAGGCAAATCATTTAAACCACTAGAATCATGAATATGAAAATAAAAAAATTGACTTTTAATAATGATGATATTGTGTCCTTTTTTATACTTGTTTTAATTATTTAAATATCATTCAATCTACATTGTTTGTAGAGGTCTATATTCATAGATTTGAAATGGAAATTAATTCAAAGTGATTTCAGATGTATTTCAGTACCTATATCTCTTGAAAACAAGACAGATGCGAGTCGTCTGACTGAGCAAATAATTTTTCGATTTTAATTACGATTCCATAATTTTCAATCTTTAATTGAACTTGCTTGAATTTGAGTCGTACCAACAAAAAAAAATTCTTTAATTGAACTTGTTTGAATTTGAGTAGTACCAACAAAAAAAAATTGGTTTCAAAATTTGGACTATTTTCTCCCAAGCTATAAATTAAAATCATGTCCAATCTCCAATGAACTCCTTTATTCTCAGTCATGAATCAATATGATGTCCACAACTTGCAAAGCACAAAGAACCAAAAAGCCCAGTGATCTATGACCTTAGTAAGATGTTAGAAAATAAAAGCAACAACTCGTCAATTTCAAAGAAAGATGAAGCAAAATAAAACAACAAATGTTTAAAATGAAATTATTTGGAGGACCTGTGATCAACAATGTTCATGTGGACCCGCAGCCAAATTATTCATTGAATTCCAAATCCTTTAAATTAAGCTATTCCACCTCAAATATGACATATTCCTAATCAATTGAAAAGTATATTGTATGAGCCAAATTAGTTGTTATGCCGTTTATTATCGCATGTTTTCCTTCTCTTCATCCTTCAATAAATTTCTTGAACCTTATTTTTAAGCAGCACAATCTTCGCAAGGACATCATTCTTCACCTCAAAGTATGTCAAACTATTTCCAATGAAGATCCAATCTTCCTAATTTTTATTCTTCAAATTTCATGATAAAATTGACCCTTATCTACCAATATATATATATATATATATATATATATATATATATATATATATATATATATATATAAAGAGACTATTTATACACCTCTTAATATTGAGCTTATTCCTCTTGAGGTCACAATCATTCATGTCCATCAGATTTTAAATAAGGTGGTTGCAACCATTTCATTGTCTAGAGTTAAAATTCAAATTTATATCTATATAACTTAGTGACACACCCTAAACCATCCAATTTGATATATGATGAATAGGAGTGATTGTGACCTCATTGTAACGATAATAAATAGTCTAAAAACATATTATCAAAACAAAGAAAAGCATATACCTTCAAACGCTCTCTCACTCTCACTCTCTCTCTCTCTCTCTCTCTCTCTCATTTGTCCACTTTCGACTTCCTCGGTAATCTAAAGTTGGCAACCTTGATGCAAATGCCAATGCTGATGTTGGGACTTACCTTCAGTAGCACTTGGTTTCTGTTTTTTTCAGTGTTCAAGAAATCGCCAATCTAGAATTAGAGTCGGTGAATTTTACTCTAGTCGCAAGTAACAATGGGCTGTTTTCTAAAATATATAATAGAGAAAATTATCAAATTACGTATAAGAGATGTATTATTTAACATTTTACACTTTTGATACTATTTATGCCTTTTTCTACGAGTATTTTGAAATTAAAAAAAAAATGTGAGGACAACGTTAAATAGTTGATCTCACATGAGTATTTCTATAAATTTTCTTATATAATATATGATATTAAATGCTATGTCGTGAGCCACTTACTTGGCTAGCATAGATGGCCACTTACTAAATCGTTGAGTAGGGATCCATCCCACCAATCCGGTTTCATAAACAAGTTTTTTCCAAATCAAAAGCAGATGCAATTGATTACTTGATTAGATACTTTTTTTTTTTTAAAAAAAAAGAAAGTTGTAGTTAAATTTTTTTTTTTTTTTTTCTTGATAATTGAACCTGGAAGAAGCTCCCTACTCATTATAAAAATAAAACTCAAGACGTCACGTTATAAAGCCCTGTAAACTTGACACCAAGCCTTGAGCCCATTCCTAAAAAAACACAGTAGAGGAAGGAGGGCAGAGCCAGAGACAATTTGGATCATGCCCCAGGGGTATTCTTCATCCTAGTTTAAAAGAATAAAAAGGGGAAATCCACCTTTGGCTGTGTACAATTTGGCCACTATTCAAGGTAAAGGAGTTTTTTTTTTTTTTTGGGTAGATAAGGTAAAGGAGTTAAGCTACCATTCTCACACAAAGGATGATATGGTAAAAATCCTGTGCAGTAGTCCATCCAAACTGGCCTCTAAGGTTTCATCGTTAGGGGTATTAGAAAGGTAAGGAAAGGTCAAAAGAGTTTAGTCAGAGTACCCTATTGCCCATCATACTCCTTTTCAAGACCAAAAGAAGAAAACAACTCGTGCCCATTTGGAGGGACCAAATAAACAGGAATAGTGCCCTTTCCTCCTCCTCCATCCATTTACGTACAAAAGACAGTCTAGCTTGGTATATTCCAATTTCCCCGTAAGGCATCAACTTTGAACCATCAAAATAAAGTGCACCTCCAAACCCCGCCGAAAGATGCAGTTTTGGTGCCAAATACCTCTATGGTAACCTGAAAATGCATTTCCAACCCTAGTTATTATAAAAGTCAAGGAAATATATACAATGAGAATTTATTTTTCCTACAAGAATGTTATAATCATTATTGACCATCACACCTGAAATCAGGTGGTTGAATTTTCATTGATTGGACACAAATTCCAAAATAAATTTTCTTGAATGCTATTACACACTTCAATCAACTGAATTTTACATCCAATAGTTAAAAATGATTGTGACGTCCTTGTATCAAAAATAAATAGTCTCATAGTATATAATCCCAAAAATTAAAGCTCCAAATAAAGGCACAAAAAGAGCAATACCCATAAATACTTGAAAATAATGAAAATGGTTGGTGGTCTATTGCGTAAATAAAATTAATATAGCTTGAAAAAGGTTATACCAAAAGAAGCTCCCAAATAAATTAATAGCACCTGAAAATGATGAAGTGGACAAAGAAATAGACAACCTTGCCTCCAGAGTTTCTTGTTCCAAGATAAGGGCCCCTGTTTTTCTAACGTATGGTGAATCCAACTAAAGTCACCTTTAAAAAAGCGTACTCCCTAATTTATATTAAAAAATGGGTAAGGGGCTGTCTTCCCCAATGAATTACCCCAAACAAAAAAAAAAATCTCAACCTTTGGCATCGCTCCACATATCCATGTCTAACATGATATTCTTACTACTAGCATTTGGGAGTGGCTGCATATTGTGTTTTAGTTTTCTCTCATTGTGTCATGTGCATGAGAGAGAGAGAGAGAAAGAGCTCACGACTACAACAACAAAATATGTTCTGCAACTGCAAATTCAGCATAGCAAAGCATTTCATAGATTCAGCCAGTACATGCTTTCTCGCAACTGAGCACCAACAAAAACCCCGCTTCATATTCGGTATGCATTTCTGCATCATCAATGCATTGCATTTTATAAATTACCAAAACCATCCTGCACAAATCGTGCTTACCCCTCTCAACCATCGATCCTGGGACCATGCTTAGAAGATGGCAAAATCACACTCTCGCATGCCTCTGCAACACAGAGCCTCTAGACAACCACCTTACAGCTCGGGCTTGACATTTTCTTTTGACCTATTCCATGCAACATTAAATCCATTATCATCGCAATACTAGACAAAATTCAACTTCATTGGAAGGTGACAAGAGAGAGAGAGAGAGAGAGAGAGAGAGAGAGAGAGAGGAGGGGGGGGGGGGGGAGAGAGATTATTGTTATAAAACTTCCACACTAAGCCATGTTATCGACTCCCCCACTAAGCTATCTAATAGTAAGTTCATAAATTCTTAAACTATAAGTCATTTTATGGGGAGCATATTGATTAGTTTTAATCCCAAACTAAGTGATGGTTAGAGCATTAGAGAGAAATGCCATTATAAACTATTTTATGGGAGAGTCAGTTGACAAACTACAGGTAGAGGGAAACTGTTTCGCATTACTTCCGAAGCAATAGGTTAGGGTGTGCAATTCCCATCCTAAGCGATGGTTGACGGGAAATCTATAACAGAAATGCCCTGCAATGGGATAGGGTGTGAAACTGCCATTCTAAGCGATGGCTGCGAGATATTCATGACAGAACTGCTCTGTGACGGCTAATGGAGGGAAAATATATGCAATGATACAATCTCCTGCTTGGTGGAAAATTCATGAGCATTTGTTTTTAACTGCCCTTGTTCTGCAAAAAACCTACTGTTTTGAAAATCTCCCAACCTCAAATGATCTGTCACTAGTGTTGTACCATAATCAGTCTAATTTGAAACTCAATTTCTTGAGCCATCAAATTGGGGCTAAATGATTCAGAAGAAGAATTAGTTGAAGCACAAGCATACATAAAACTAGAGGACAAAGGCCAGGGCACACCTACAAAGATGGAGGCTGTTTTTACTGGTTAGTTTGCTTGCAAAATTTTCACCCTCTACAGCTGATTTCTATTTTCACCTTACACATCTTTCAATGGATATTAACCTTAAAGCCTGCTCACTAAAGTTATAAAAGCCTTCCTCAATATATCCTTTATTTGTCATCCCTTAATGACTTTAAGGGTTCTTTGATAAGTTGAAGAATAAACTCTAGCTTTTCTACTCACCAAAAACGATAATCTTTCTCTATAGTTGGGGATGGAACCGAAATAAGGAAAAACTAAACTTAGTCAAAATAAATCTTCACTCGTAGTTTGATATATCCTTCCCTTCATCTTAAAACTTGGGTATAGAGGCTGAATTGGTGACTAGAAGAGAAACGGCAGACAAACGTCAGAATGTAGATGATCCACCTAGTATCAATAAAAAGGAAAGGAGGCCTGTGTCACTCCGTATGAGTTCATAAGAACAAGTCAATATGTCTACCTCTTTACAAGGGTGATTTTATTATTTCTACTGAAAATCAAGGCAAAGGCTTCCAATGCCAGGACTTCCACACTTATTGGACATACGCGATGAAAATTTTGGCCACTTGGGCACCTAAGCGGCCCAAGGCCCTTACCTCACTGTATAGGAACTAGGCTACGCCCTATGTGGTTTTGCTCTAGGGCATCTGCCTAGGTGCCCTTGGGCCGCCTAGGTGGGCTCGATGGTTTCCCTTGGCCAAGGGCCCTTGGCCAAGGCCAAAAATGGTCATTTCCACCCCAAAAGGAGGAGGCAGGGTTAATACTTTTCGTGGCATTTTAGCCCCCCAAAACCCATTTCTGCACATTTAGAGCTTGGAAAACAAGCCCAAATACAAGATTTTGTGATTTTTTTGGGTAGATCGAAAAAATTTCAAACTTTTTCTTTTTTTTTTGAAGTGGAAAAATTTCCAAACTCATTGAAAAGTGCTCAATCCAATACTTTTTCAGACTTGCAGTGCCTGTAAAAGAAGTCATTTGGCAACCAAAACTCACCTATTCAAGCCAAGTTTGATTGGGTTTTGAGAGGTTGATGCACTTCATTTCTTGGTTTAGAGTTTTTTGATGTTTATGATAGCTGGGTATAAGTTTTTTACATTTTTTTTAGGATTTTTCTCGAGCATGCTAGGTTTTGTTCTTCATTGGATGGTCAGAATATTAACCATAGGCGATATATTTATTTTTCTACTTTATTTGTTTGATCACTTTTAAAAATTTAATGTGACATTAGTGGCTTTATTGCATATTTTTGTGATTGTGATTTATGTAAGGAAAAAGTTTATATAAGGTTGCAACGTTAAAATGTAGAATTAAAGATGCACCTCAAAAATCCACTAGAAAAGGTTGCTTTAATGTTGAAAAACCCTCCAATTGACCGTCTCGACATCGAGATGTCAGGATATGAAGAAAAAAAAAAGATTTTGAGTACCAGAAATAGTGCATCTGACAACATATTATCTAGACTGTTCATTTTCAAGATTTTCATATTTTTATAGATCTACTTGATTTTAAGCTTTTTTAGAGTTTCAAATTTTATAATTAGATATGAAAATAGATTTTGAGATAATCTTAAGAATATTTTACACCAAAATTACATGTTATGATAAAATTTGGAGGTGCGCCTTAATTGGATTGTTTAAGGTTGCAACCAATGGTTTAAAAAACAGATCGGTGCCCTGGATCGGTCTCCCCAAAAACCCATCCGGATCGGTGAATTGGCGATCCGAATCGGAAATTGGCCGAATCGGTCCAATCAAGCTTTAAAAAAACTCCAAAAAAATTATTAAAATTCATTATAAATATTGTTTTTTAGGAATACAATAAGAAATAGGGGTACTACAGTATTATTTCATTTTTTTTCATTAATTTGCGAATATTGAGATGTTCTTTCCCTATTTGAACTTATGTTAACCATTAAATTTGCATTACATAAAAGAAAAATCATATAATCATCATGGATAAAATATATAATCATACATGGACTACAATAAAAAATGGATTAAATCCAGTGGTTTAAAAATCGGCACGTCGCAACGGACTCGCCCGAGTCGGCACGAGAATCGGTGACCCCGTGCCGATTTTTGTGTAAAACCGAGAATCGCCCGGTTCTAGAATAGAATCGCCGGTTCTGAGCAGTGAACAGTCCTCATGACATCATAAACAGGCAGTTCTCGCCAGTATGACATCACAAGATATGTTGTGGCTGACGTCACCATGCTCGACGCGTGTGTCGCACGTGTGAATACATCTCGCGTTCATCACGCGTGTGTAAAAATCTTATGTGCACCGCACGTGGTTCCCACCCCAGCATATCGTTTAGAAAAGCTGATGGTTCAATTGTTTATATACCCAAGGTTTGTCCCACCTCTCTTCGATGTGGGACAATTCTTAATGGCCAACATCGAGATGTTAAATCAATATATTGATTTATTATAGCGTATTATGCCAAATGTGGTGCAACGGGGAGTTGGTTATCACGTTGGATTTCTATACAAGAGGTCTTAGGTTTGAACCTCCATGGTGTTAACTTTTTTCTTTTTGTCAAATATCATAAAAAATAGTTTTTCTTTTGTCAAATAATGTCACAAGAAAAATGTGTTTTACTTTTTGTGTTTTATTTTGTCTTAAATAATATCATAAAAAATAATATCAATGAAGAAAATAATGTCATAAAAAAAAAGGAAAAAAAGCGTTCTATTTTTATCTTCTCCGAAAAATATAAGGCAAAAAATAATATCATCAAAAAAATAAAAAGAAAAAAAATAATACAAATGAAGAAAATAATGTCATGAAAAAAAATAAAGAGGAAGAAAATAATGTCATAAAAAAAAGAAAAAAACAAGCATTTTATTTTTATCTTCCAAAAAAAATAAAAGGAAAATAATAATATCATCAAAAAAATAAAAAGAAAAAATTGAAATAAAAGGTAATACAACAAGCATTTCTTGTCAAGAAACAATTTACCTTTCTAAAAAAAAACAAAAAGGAAGAAAATAATATCATCAAAAAAATAAAAAGAAAAAATAAAATAAAAGTTAATACAAGAATTCGAGATTTTAGTGGCCACTTTTTCATCGATTGAATCCATTCTTTATTGTAGTCCATGTATGATTATATATTTTATCAATGATGATCCTATAATTTTTCTTTTATGTAATGTAAATTTAATGGTTAACATAAGTTCAAACAGGGAAAGAACATCTCAATATTCGCAAATTGATGAAAATAAATGACATGACAATGTAGTACCCCTATTTCTTATTGGATACCTTAAAAATAACATTTATAATGAATTTTAATAATTTTTTCAAATTTTTTAAAGGCTTAATCCAACCGATTCGGCTGATTCCCGATATGGATCGCCGATTCACCGATCCGGATGGGTTTTAGAGGTGCCCGATCAGGGTCACCAATCTGTTTTTTAAACCACTAATTAAATCGATGAAACAAAGGCCACTAAAATCTCGAATTATTGTATTATCTTTTATTTTATTTTTTTGATGACATTATTTTCTTCCTTTTATTCTTTTTAGAAAAATTGTTTTTTTGACAGGAAATGCTTGTTGTATTATCTTTTATTTTAATTTTTTCCTTTTATTTTTTTTGGAAGATAAAAATAAAACGCTTTTTTTCCTTTTTTTATGACATTATTTTCTTCCTCTTTATTTTTTTTAATGATATTATTTTCTTCCTTTATATTATTTTTTTTCCTTATTTTATGACATTATTTTCTTCCTCTTTATTTTTTTTCATGAAATTATTTTCTTCCTTTATATAATTGTTTTTCCTTTTAATTTTTTGATGATATTATTTTTTGCCTTTTATTTTTTTGGGAATATAAAAATAGGACACTTTTTTGCCTTTCTTTTATGACATTATTTTCGTCCTCTTTATTTTTTTTTATGGCATTATTATTTTCCTTTATATTATTTTTTATGACATTATTTAAGACAAAAGTAAAGCACATTTTTTTTGTGACATTATTTGACAAAAAAAAAACTTTTTTTTATGACATTTGACAAAAGGAAAAATGGTAACACCACGGCGGTTCGACCCCGAGACCTCCTATATAATATCCAACGTGATAACCAACTCCCCACAGTGCCACATTTTGCATGTTATGCTTTAAGATCTCAACGTTGGGCATTGAGAATTGTCCCACATCGAAGACAGGTGGGACGAATAATGCTTATATAAACAATTGCAACATCAACGCTATTAAAGAATAACTTGAGGCAGAAAACATGTGCGGTGCACATGAGATTTTTGCACACACGAGATTTATTCGCGCGTGGCGCACGCGAGATTTATTTGCGCGTGGCGTATGGTGACGTTCGCACGTGGCGCACCACACGCACGGCGCACGCGAGATTTATTCGCATGTGATCGCATGTGACGCATGGTGGCATCAGCCACAGCCGAACTTATGACGTCATATTGGCGGTTCTCGCCGGTTTATGCCGTCATGCGGGCGGTTCTCATTGGTTTATGACGTCATGTGGGCGATTCTACTCTAGAACCGGGTAATTCCCGACTTTACACATAAATTAGCACGGGGTCACCGATTCTCGTGCTGGCTCGGGCGAGTCCGTTGTGACTCACCGAGTTTTAAATCACTGGTTGCAACCTTATAGAAACCACACCTTTTAAGCTATTGATTTAATAACGAGTTTGGAGTTTGAGTTGTCCATTTTAGACTACATAGTTATTTAGTGCACTAATATATATTTAATAGTTCAATATAGACCCTTCATAATTTGGTTGTGTAATCACTATTTGGGTAGTTGAGATTTTTTTTTTTTTTTGTGAACTAATCTGGCTTTTGTGGATTTATCAAGACATTGGACTTGTCATGAACGTATTCAAGTTGTTATTGGCGGGTGTTGTGTAATTTTCAGGTTTAGGTGATAATTGATAATGTCTTCTTCAAGTTCGAATAAAAAAGTTAATCAGGGTTGGAAATATAAATTCTCTCTCAATCCTGACGACAAGAATAAGGTAGCTTGCAAGTTATGCAAAAAAGGGTATAATCTAGCATTCATCGATTGAAGAAGCATTTGTCATCATTAGAGGGGACGTAGCCCCATGTACTCAAGTGCCTAAAGATGTTATGAAAGAGACATTAGATCATTTGCGTGGGGGTCGAAAGAAGAGAGAAGAGGCAAACGAGAAATATGAAGACATCGTGAGATCTGTGGATACTTTTACAAGAGAAGAAGAAGAAGATGAATATGCAGAGGAAGGAGGCTCCATTTCTAGATTCTAGACCAAGCACATTTGGGCATAAGAAGCCTCGAAGAAGGGGGCGTACTGATTCTTACTTCCCCTTCCCGATCTTGAGTTGGTAGTTTGAGAAAGGGTGTAGAATAGTATCAGAGTATAGGGATCAGGTCCCTCAATATGTAACATGATGATATTATAAAGCTGGTATATCAGTTTGGGCCAAGATATAAGGCCCCTACACCTTATGAGCTCAAAGTTGTATTGTTGAAAAAAGAGGTGGAGCTCACAAATGAGTAGCTCAAGACCCACAAGGATGATAGGGAAGGAGTGTGGTGATTATTATGATAGATACATGGACCGATAAGCGGACAATCAGCACTATGAATTTAATGGTTAATTATCCTATGGGAACAATGTTATTGAGCTCCAGACGCATCTGGTAAGATTCATGAGATTCATGATGCGAGATTCATATTTGAATTAGGAGATAGTGTATTGAGGAGGCGGGGAAGGCAAATGTAGAGCAAGTTGTCACTGACATGGCTAAGGCCAATGTGGCAGTAGCAAAAATGCTAGATTCCAAGATGCCACACATTTTCTAGACGCCTAGCACCGCACATTGCATTGACCTAATTCTTGAGGCAATTAGCAAGATGGAAGTGGAGAATGGAACAATAAAAAAGGCAAAAACAGTTACAATTTTCATTTACAGCCACACCAATGTATTGGTCGTGATGAGGGCCTATACAGAAGATATGGACTTGGAGAAGCTAGCGGTCACAAGGTTTGCAACTTCATATTTGTCTTTGTGTTCTCTAAATGAACAGAGAGACAAGCTTAGAACCCTGTTTGTCTCTTCATATTGGAAGGAAAGCAAGTGGTCTGAAGGATGAAAAGGGGAAAGAGGTGTGTGACATTGTTTTGACAACCTAGTTGTGGAACTGGGTTAAGTATTGCATCAATGTCTTTTGAGCCACTTGTAAAAGTATTGTGCCTTGTGGATAGTGAAAGGACCTGGCAATGGGGCATATTTACAAGGCAATGGAGATCGCAAAAGAAGAAATCAAGAAGAACTTGGAGAACGATAAGTAGATATTCCCCTACTTTAAAAATCGTAAATGACAAATGGGATTCACAGCTGGAGGGGCCCCTACACCAAGTAGGGTACTATATAAACTCTGATCTATATTGATTTTGAGATAGAGTTTAAGGGTTGTTCTATGCAAGCAATTAACAAGTGCAATGTAACGCTCAACCCTGACTAGGATGTCCAAGATAAAGTGTCTATGGAACTTGACTTATATGAATTACTCCATGGGGACACTTGGGCAAACAATGTAACAAGGCAAAGGACGAAAATACATCTATGTGAGTTGAAGATGTATTTGTTATTTAAGTTCTTACTTCTTACTTCAAAGTTTTAACTTGACTTCTAAAATTACTCATATGTATATATAGAAAAAAGATTTATTAAGCTGCTAGCTATAATGAATGGTATAAGCTACTAGCTCCCAACCGTAATATCTTTCATCACGTGGTTCAACATTCATATCCCTATTTTAATTTTAATATTTTTCTATAAATCAGATTAAGATGAAATTTAGGTGTATATACCTAACAGTATTCCGCACTATATAACAATATAAAACAATTACTTTCAATAATTTAAAATGACCAAATTACCCCCATCATTTTTCAGAGGCATTTAGGTCATTTTATATTTTAGGTAATATTTTTTTATATATTTTTATTGTGCGCCCTAGCTTTTAGTAACACCGTCCAAAATTTCATTACGAGCTGATTTCTAGAAAAAATAATAAAATTCAGATAGTGATATGAATTTTGAACCACCCGATGAAGATCTGACGACTGGGAGCTAGTAGCTTATACTATTCATTATAACTAGTAGCTTAGGAAATCTTTTTCCATATATATATATATAATGCTAGGGTAAGCCTACTAGCCGATGGAATAGTATAACCCCAACGGCCCAGATTGAATCTGGGCCGATTTGACGGTCAGGAGTGTATCTTGTTAATATAATTTTAATATTTTTTATATAAATCCAAATAACATGAAATTTGGAGCATCAACTCTTCTCATCAAGGCGCACCTAATAAAAATTATATATATATAAAAAAAATCGTATAAAATAAATTGACAAAAATACCCCTGAAACATTTCAGGGGTATTTTGGTCAATTTATTTTATGCGAATTATGTTTTTTATATTTTTACTAGATTCCACTATTTTTGAAGAAAAGACGCTCCAAATTTCAAGTGATTTGGATTTATAGAAAAAAATTAAAATTCAATTACAAAGTACAACCATGATCATTGGTCGGCCCAGATTCAATTTGAGCCGTTGGGCTTACATTGTTCCATCAGCCCATGGGCTGACAGGAGCTTTTTCCATATATATATATATATATATATATATATATATATATATATATATGGGGAAAAGTTATATCCTACGTTTGCTCGTGTACTCCTGTTGGTGCGCCAACGAACAGGATTCAATGGTGCGATTTGCCAGCTTGTTTTTCCCCACTGGCGCATTTCAGAATTTACATGCTCACACCTGTTACCAACCTCCTCTCTATCAAAAAGTAATGCCACCACATACTCACACTTGTTACCAACTCGAGGAACCTACTCTCCTCTCTCTTACTCACCTCCTCCTTCCCCCCGGCTCTCTCTTTCTCTCTTGGCATAACCTGCTACCTCTTTCTTACTACAAATGGTTAGAGAGAGAAAGCTTCAAAAGCTAGAGTCTAGACGTTTCTATAGGCTTTAGAAAGAAAACCCAAAAAATGGAGCCCCTACCCCTTTCTTACCACAAATGGGTAGAGAGAGAAAGCACAAGGGTAGAGAGAGAAAAGATTCAAAGGCTCTGAAGTCTAGACTTTTCTATAGGCTTTAGAGAAAGAAAACCTATTTCGTCCACAAAATGGAACAAATCATGAGGGAAGAGAGACAATGCCTGATGCAATTTGAATACCAGTCATGCAAGCAAGGAGTCACCATTCTCTCCCTCTTTCTCTCTCTCGAAAAGATATAGCTTTTTTATCCTGGTATATGCAGACTCTCACACAATTAGACCCATTTCTCCCTCAAAATCAATGGCCCATCTCCATTACTTCTCTCCAGCTACGAATCTTCCATAAAACTCCATGCTTCCTCTTTCTCTGTCAGAAAATCTCTACTCTCTAACATAACCCACCTTTTGGTTTCTCTCTCATGACAAGCATATCAACAACGATGTAAGAAATCCATCTCTCTTATCCATAACAAGCAACCCATCTGCCTCTCTCTCCAATATCTCCTTGCTCTCTCTAACCTAAGTATCTGACAGGAATTACATCTGCCACACAAGTGCTACGACCTCTAATCCCAGGATCCCAAAGGACTCTTCCTTGCTCTCTCTAGTCACAGGGGAAAAGAGAGGTGGTTTGAATGGGGTGAGAGAGCAAGAAAGAGAGAGAGAGAGAGTGTGAGTGTGAGAGAGAACAGGCACGAGATAAGGAGAGGGAGGGAGGGGGAGAGAGAGAGGGGGGGGTTCACCAGGGGAGACAGAGGAAGAATGGGGGGAGACAGAGAGAAGTCACGGGCCATTAAATGCTTGCTTTTGATTAGGTAAAGAGATGACGCCACGAAAAATAATCCAGACCGTCCATTATGCCTAACTTCATCCCAACCGTTGGGTGTATGCCTTTCCTGTATGTGAGCCGACGTAGGATAGCTTTTCCCATATATATATATATATATATATATATATATATATATATATATATATATATATACTCCACTTACTTTTAAGGTATTGTAGCTTCATGGTGGGCCAACCGTGGACACAGTGCCCCTCAATTGCAAAGGATAGCTCAACGATTTTAAACTTGTACATCATCCAGATTCGAGCACAATTTTCAGCACAATCGAGATGGTAAATTCGTCATTTGTCCTCATCTCTTACCACCCTAACTTGTATGGTAATAAAAATCTAATAGTGCAATAATGCATTATGAAACAGATACATACAAAGAAGAGAAAATAAGCTTGAGCAGAAGAGATTGATGGTTGCACTGAAAAATGTTTGGGAATATTTTATGATATTATGACTCTATATCAGAGAAATAAACAAGAGAACTAACACAACTGGGGCCAAATTTGCCCTTAAGTTTCATATTATAGAAACAAGAAGGGTTCTTACATGTATACCAGGTACGTGAGGAGTTCTAGGAACTTTCAATTCCTGTTACAGTTTACATCAACCCTCCATATAGGGTTGAACACCCATGATTCAGGGCATGAATCCTATACATTCACAGAGCTAAAAGTAAGTATACAGACAAATGGAGAATAGCAATACCAAGGGGTGAATGGATCTTCTCCTTCTCGAACTGAGGCTTCAAGTGAGTCAAGTAATCAACAACTTTATCTCTCTTTGATGATCTTTACACAACAAAACAAAATATGACACTATTGGGGGCCTATTTCTTGACTTCTGGTGTAATGGGTATGTATTCACTCTCTCATCTCTATCCATATCACAAACCAAAAAATGGGAAATGTAAAAGGGGAGCGTATGAATTTCGCCCTCTCCCTTTTCTCACTGAGAAGTGGGTTTAGATAGGCCTTATGAAGTGATAAGAATGAAGGTTGATGAAATATATCTAAATTGTTGATATCTCTCACGATTCGGTTTGAAACGATAAGCTCATATCTTGTTCGAATGTGAAAGCACCTCAAGATGGCTTTCATCATAAGCTTTGTCCTTGTTTGATTTCGATCTTGTCTTGATGTTTGAATTTGAACCCGTAACTGCCAATATTCATCGCAATATTTCATGAGAAAATCAAGGAAAGTGGTTATTCTTATCCATCATTTGCTAGTCTGCAGAAAAGTACTGACATGTCCAAGTATTTTCACCACCACTCTCTGATAACAAATCCGTTCACCAACCAAGAAATTTTGAGTGATAGAGGACTCCAAGACGAACACAATAGTTCAAATCCCACCTCATGAATCACAGACGAGAGAGTTATGACCCGAAGGAGTGATAGAGGACTAAAAGACGAACACAATGGTTCAAATCCCACCTCAAATGGATCACAGACGAGAGAGTTATGGCCCGTCAAAGTATTTCTATTGCAAATTACAACAACATATATGAGGATTGCAAGTCCAACCGCTTCCACCACAGGGGATTATAGACCTTAAGAGTATGATAATCTTGTAGATGAGACTATGACACACATCTCCACAAAATTTGCGCTCAAGGATCTCCATATCGGTGGTCAAACTTTTGCACAAATTTCATGGTTACTGTTGCAGAGCATGCCACTTTCACATGAGCAATCGATAGGATGCCTGCACTTACATTGCTAACAAGACATTAAGTCAGAAATCCAATGGTTCAGGTCCCATGAGAAATCTCCTTATAGATTGAGAGAAATCTCAAATTCAGTGACTCTAGGTCATCCTGGCTATCTATCTGGCAAACGATGTATAAGGATTTGGCTGCCAACGAATATGGATAAGGGGCTAAGCCATCTCCAAATGACTTGAAACTTTGGGATGGGGGAAATGATGCCTCAAATATGATTTCCCATGAGTTTCAAACCAATCACCAAAATATCATGTTCGAGACCGCCAGTCAAGGCATATTTTGGCCGCTGACAAATTATGGTTGATGGACTAAATGATGTTCAAGTTGTATATTCTTGGACTAGAGGCATATGAGGCTTCATTGGATATATGCAAGGGCACACCTCAATGTGATATTATATGATGAATTTCTTTATACTCCAGCTGTCAAACACTCCACCATTGCCAGACGACAGATTCAAAGATGTATCGTACCATATCCAAACTCTTCCAATATTGTGTAAAAAACATATTGTGGCTTTGGGGATATATGTCCTAGAACGTGTCTCAAGTTGAGATGGTTTGATACTCTTTCATGACCCATCATTAGCCAAGATGCACATATGTGACCGACGACGAGTTCGAAAGTGTATTTTATCGTACCCAAACTCCACCAAATATTATGTGGAGAGGCATATTGTGCGCTAGGGGACATATGTCCCAGAGCTTGTCTCAAATTGAGATGGTTTGATACCCTTTGCTATCATTGGCTATTAGCCAAGATATATATATTGACCGACGACCAGAACTTTTAAGGCATATTGGGGCATTCACATGATGAGTCTTAGGCACATCGTACTCCACTATCATACTAGGAGTATGCCTCACAAATATTTTTCAAAAATAATATCAATTGGGTTTGTATAGTGATCCATCTTTGTTCAATAATTATTTCCTGCATCACACCCTCAGGCTTGTATGCATATGTCTATGAGTGTTCTTAGTCTTGTATTATAATTAAAATTACACCAAAAAACTGAACAACCTTATTTTTGTTCAGTATAATAAGAAGATGAAGGACCACCATTTAGAGGAAAATCAAATAATCAACCCATCCTTGTAAAAGATATGAATGAGTTGAGCAAATGGTTGGTCGAGGAAGATGCTGGCAAGGAACCTGTGTCCGCAGAAGAGAGCTTGACATGGACCCAAGTACATGAGGCATCGAGGCTACTAGATCTCAAAACTCAAGTGAAGGGGAAGGGGAAGGAGAAGGGAAGCAAAAGGCAACGGGGAAGTGGAAGATGCTGATAAAAGTAAGAGTAAAGGAGGAGGAGGAGGCAGACTCAGAGAAGACAAGGAAAGAAGGTGAATATGAAGAGGAAGATGACTATGATGATGATGACTTAGCATAATCATTAGATTTTGGTGCATTTGATGTTGGTCGTGGAGGTGGATGTGATGTTGCTAGTGATGATGAAACTCGTGGACATGGACGTGATGTTTCATTTGAGTTCATCAATTTTTTTGTCGATTGTTGAGTTTTGTTAGTTTATGCCCTTTGAGTTGTGTCCTTTTTTGTAAGTTGGGAGTTGTAAGATGTGATTTGTAATGGAAAATTAACATTTGTTAGTTATTGAGATGTTCTAATGTTGGCTAACTTAGCTCTTGTTGCATAATGGATGAGTGTTTCGTAATTTTTCATTCTTTTATTGTTACTTTTAGTCATTTGTACAATAAAATTACACACAAAACCATAAAACAATATTCACTAAACGAAAAAATTTAGAGGTTCTACGCATAAAAACAGGGGGGGTTCAATAATCCGGAAGGAGATAGAGCCCCCCAACTATACAAACTGCCCAGATATCTGTGCATCCACCAAGGCGTTGGAATCCATCTTCTTGAACATTGATATCTCATAAAGGCCTAGTCGAAATACCAACACTTTCATCAGTATGGAGGAAGACTTTGGACTTGCTTGGATGTGCTAACAGTCATGTGAAAGAAGTAACCCTACTTCCATTTATGCACAATCTTGAAAAATTGTATGTGTCTTTCGAATACATGAAAAACAAATCTTTCTTTATTTCCTTTCAGTAGCCATATGGAACAAAAAATATGATCCCCTATAAATAGTGACAGACCAAGCTGAGACATTAAACTCTCTTAAATGGGTGGATGGGAAAAAAGTGTGTTATTCCTGAAATCATCCATTGGGACAGTAATGACCTTGTATATATGGATAATTTTTTATCAAAAAGAAAAATAATATATTGAATTGAGTTGACTAAGCCATTTCACCTATCCAAAGATTCCATAATATTATATTTTTCGAACGTATAAAAACATCACTCAAAGGAAACAAGATATAGTGGACGTAACTGACTTTATAGAAAAGAGTATTTGACTTGGTTGTGAATAAAAGATACTGCCAAAACCATTGAAGTTTTAGCAAAACTATTCAATCCATGCGTACCGTTTTCGCTTTCTCTTCAATGGAGTAGAATCACTGGTTTGTTCATCTATATCTTTATCAGTAGTAAATTTCTCAACACCATCTTTTGAATCATACTTCTCAAAATCATTAGCACAAACGGGAACCTCAGCTGACATAGACATAGCAGAGCGATTCTTTAACCGTTCCTTGAGAAACTCCTGCAAAAATGCTCCTATAGAAGTGACAACAATAGAGAACAAAATGAATGTCTGCTGCAAAGCAAAATGGTAAGAAATACGTGCCAGAAATATTTTTTAAAATAACATGAAAAATTATGATTTCGTGATGTAAATCAAGATCTATGTTTATTTGGAAAAGAAGTGAGAATACATGCTGTTTTAAAATTGACAAGTAAACTTATGGTCAGCTTGACTTTTGAAGTGCCTCCAAACCGGGGCCAATCTCTTATTTGGCCAACACAGGCAGCTAGGTGTTTACCCAGCGCACTCACCCTAATCAACTGACTGATACAGCTTGTGCTTGACCTGTACCACAGAATTCATTCCATTCCTTTTTTTTTTGTTTGGTTTGACAGTTTTGAAACTCCTTAAAAATTGATTCAGATCTTGGTTGGGGATCTTGGGACAAAGCCCAAACTTCACTGAACCTACATCCCAAATATAAGATTTGAGCATAAATTCCACACCAAAACCTTTGTTAAATTATTAATTTGATAAGCCATGCCTAAAACTGATGTAAACTTTTCTTTAAGTTTAAAGCATTAATTTCATGTCAAAAGAGTCTTCCACTCTTGCGGGAGCATTACCTCCATTCACTCTCTGGGGTGAAACCCAATCTAGAAGTATATTTAGCCCCTCAAATTTTGGGGATGTTGCCTCTCCAATCTAGCGATCAAACTCATTAAAAAAAAGGGCAATTTATATGTGCCTGAAAAAATAACATCCAAGATTGAACAATGACCATCCAATTTTTGGATGGTGAGATATAAGTGCTTAAGAATGCAAAATTCCAAATTTTCGTAATAAAAATAATAATTTGATGATTCATACGTCGAACCCAGAATTTCAGATTGAAAAAATCCTCCTGAGTAACTCTTTCACCCAAGGGACTAAGTCTAGAGTATGTTCCCATAAGAGCATCCTATACACAGGAAACACGTAAGAACCAAAACAATTTGCTCTAGAAGAATCTAATCCAAAAAACACATGTAAAAAAATAATAGAGAACAGATGATGTATCCTTGTAAACCAATGTATAAAAAACAGATTGCCCAATTGGAGGATTGGCAGGTTTCAATCTCAAAAAATTTTAAAATATAACTAAAAATGCCTAAAAATAGTGTTTTTTGAGTGCCAAAAAAAATTTGGGGGTGATGCATTATCTACTTTCACTATTTTGCTAAAATACGTGAATATTGAGACGTTGTTCCCCTGTCTGGATGTATGTTGATCATTACATTCACTACTGAAAAAAAAAGATCTTACAATCAACATGGATATGAATCTATGGTCCAAAATGAAGCATACAACAACTGAAATACAATCTAATACCAAAATTAAATATGGCACCAGTGTAGGAAAAATCACTGGAACGGTTAATCGGACATGGGCCTAGAAGCGGTTCAATCGGCATAACTGGTAAACCGGAACCATTCTAACCAAGCAACCCCTGGAGAGTCGAAAATTAAAAAAAAATACACAAAAAAAATCTAATAAAATATGAAATGTATATTTAAAGAATGATTAAACAAAGCACATCGAAATGAAGTTGAAAAATTAAGAAAAATGGATTTCAAAGAATTGATTTGAGCCCAAGGTTATTTTTAAAATTTTCCAAAAAAGATGGAAAATTTTAAAAATAAGGATTAATGGTCAAAACAATTTCCAAACAAAATGCATCACAAACAAAAATCCCTTAAAATGCCCGGCCAGTCACCAAACCCAGCCGAAACCGGAACCAGCCACTAACCTTACCCATTGAACCACCCGATTTTTCCTTCAATGAATGGCACCATTCTTCGTCTTCATCACAATAGCGCCACTCATTGAATTGTCGCAACAATTCATTGAGTTGATCCATGTTCTACTCAATATTGATATGCCTATGCCCGAGATTAAACAGAAAAAGGGTGGGGGCGAGCAAGAGCGTGGGGGCCATCATGAGGGGTAGACAACCCTTGGAGACCTCAAGCTAGGAAAGCAGCAGTTCTCCAACCGTGGGGGACTCGGGTATAATCAAATCGGCACCAAAGATTCTGAGTACGTAGGTTGACTCAATGAATTGCTAAGACGACTCAATGAATTGCTAAGACAACTCAATGATTGGCATCAACACAATGACGAGGAAGAATGGCGTCGTCTTCCATTTTGGTACTAGGTTGTATTTCAGTTTTGTATGCTACATTTTGGACCATGTATTCATATCCATGATAATTGTAAGCTTTTTTTCAATGATGTGAATGTAATGGTCAACAAACATTCAGATAGGGGACGACATCTCAATACTCAGGTATTTCGGTACAATAGTGAAAGTACATAATGCATGCACCACCCCTAATTTTTTTCAAAAATCAAGAACACAAATATTTTTAGGAATTTTAATATTTTTTAAAAAAATTTGAGGTCGAAACCGTTAGATCCTCCCATTGAGATCCCCGATCCACTTATCTAACCCAGTTTTCGGGAAGGCTGACCGATCCATTTTTTTTAACCTTGGTTCCCGTTATATAACGGGAACCGGATTGTGCATGTCGATTCCCAAGTTGGATCAGCTGATTCCGATCCAAATCTGCGATTTTTTTAACATTGTTGTAAACACTACAAGGTATCATCTCTCCAAGCAACTTGAGGTTCACGCATGAAGCATCATATGATGGAAATATAGTAGTGAAATATATCAAAAACAATTAGTAGATAGACAAAACAAAAAGTAAGGTGTACTATTATCCAATTGATTATTGTAAACCACAGTCATCATCATTTGGTGAAATGGTGGCAATCAATATTGAAAGAGAGGGGCTGCCATAGGGTCATATCCTGCTCTAGAGGATCCCACACTTTCTCTCCATCATCCATAATTTCATAAGACCATAAATACAACAATGTACTCTGGTTTTTCAATAAATCCACTGCACAACTATACTTTCTCAGACCTCTCAAACCAAACTCTGTATTTTTAATTAAAACTTAGAAGCACAGGAATCCATTAGCAATGTACGTGGGGGACATGGATGTAAATGTTCAGGTTAATAATAGCAGCATTGCAAGTCAAGAAATTTAAATTTAAAGATAGCGAGAAGCACATAATTTTCAGTAAATTTTGCAGCCTACCTGTAGCACATAGCAACTTTGTGTCAAATGTATCACCTAATGCCTCAAAACCCGCAACTTTGGCACGGTGCTTAGCCAATTTCTTTATGCTGATTAGCATATCCTGAACATGGTTGAAGAAATCAGCCGGTGGTTTCAGAATAGATCAGTATATTCAAACAGATAAAAAAATAATCTCTCAATCGATGTCATTTATGATACACTTAGGAAAGCATGTCATAATCCAATGGATTATGATAATACCAATACTCTATTGGGGCCATTACTTTATGAGGAAAATGATGGACAGTGATGGAGAAAGAGTTGAACACACAGTACATGAGATGATCCCCAATAGTGAGTCCCACTTTTTCTCCATCACCATTCATCATATCATTGGATGAAGGATAAGTCCAATGGCCCATGTGTTTCCAAGTCCATTGCACTATATTGCACTTTCCACGTAAGATTACTCTGAGACCAACACATGAATGGAAGATCCAATAACAAATAAAACATGCTCTTCTTTTACTATCAGTATGCAGTGTTGATGCGAATGGCAGATGGAAATACCACTTGAAGTGAATGTAGAAAAGAAAATGCCAAGTAATTAACCATAAGAATTGATCTATTCCCAATAAGCAAAACACTGTGTTCAATTTTCCATCTCATGTGATCTAGTCACATGCTATACTTAGAAGGCTATTCCTTGACAATTTATTGGGTTGGATATTCGTTTTTACAATTTTTTTAGAAATATTTCAAAATATTTCTTGCTCAGCATATGAGGACCAGAATGCTGAACCAATTCAAACAGGCAAGTCCTTCAAAGACTCCATGATTCAAACTTCATTAGCTATTCATCTATACACTTTCTATGTACCCCAAATGTTTGTAGAGAAGTAATTCTGAGGACAATTAGGATGATGCATACAAGTTGCTATACACAGCCACCTTATCATCAACGGTGAAAACACTTTTTAAAGTTACAACCCATTGCTGATAAGTCTCATTTAATATGCAAACAAAGATCAGCACCGCACCATATGCTGAGGAGAAGGGGTGCCACATATAAAGCCATGCTATCAGAGACAGATAAGCAATTCAGCAGGCCCTTATATATATGACAGGATGTCAACAATCAGAAACCTACTAATAAGACATACCAATAACAAACTACAATTGGTAACGCTCAATATTGTTTGTAAAACTAAGACTCAGCATGATCGGAAAAAGTTTTGTCCAACAGCAGCAGCTGAAAAGTGAACAAATGACCAGAAAACAAGAAATTGGTCATATGGATGAGTGATTCTTCCCCGTGTATCAGTGGGAGAACAATGTGTCAACCCAGTGTCCATATCATATTACATTTTGTAGCAACTGTTATGGGCTCATGCCCACTAAAATTTATGCAACAGCGGTAACTCCTATATATAATGGGCCTCATGAAGTGGTTGTTATGGTGTTATGGGCTCATGCCCATTAAAACCTGCAACTCCTATGAATAATAGACCTCATGCCCATTAGAACCTGCTGTAACAGCTAGCATAACTCCTGCTGTAATGGTTGTAATTCTTTTGCATGTTGACATACCCATGGTGTAACTCCCATAGGAATATGTGTAAATACAGGGCACATTGCCCTACGATTTGTAGAGTGTGAATAACAAATGTATTTACTTTATCTTGTACTTGAATATTACTCTCTATTTCTCTCTTCTCTCCCAATTTTAACATAGTATCAGAGCAGGGCTTGACACCCTAGGATATCCAATACTTCCAGATACCCTAGAATCCTGATTTTCCTTCCTAAACCCTAGGATATCCAGTACTTCCAATTACCCTAAAATCATGATTTTTCTTCCTTCTTGGGCTTGAAACTGTAGTGTATCAGCAACATCATACTTCCAGCAAGATCACCTCACTTTCTTTTACTAATAAGTAAGTCTTTATCCCAAAGTCCCAAACTCCTTTCTTTTTCAGCAACCTCATATTTCCAGCAAAACAATATTCCCAACAACCTCATATTTTCAGCAACCTCACATTTCCAGCAACCTCATATTTCCAGCATCTCATATTTCCAGCAACCTCACAATAATCCTAAACTCCTTTCTTTTTCAGCAACCTCAATTTCCAGCCATCTCACATTTCCAGCAACCACACATTTAAAACTGAGGATTTTTTTTTTTTTTTTTGAATGAGGTTAACGATTGTATTACTAGAAAAGCATCGGAGAACAAGAGGGAGACTTGAGAGTACCCACAGGCCGGGTCCCTCGATCAAAAAATAGGTTACTACTTTGTGGCCCTATACAAAAAATTGGGGCTTATAAGACTTGCTCGATTACAAATGATGTACACAGAAAAAGCAAAAAACTATGCACCCGCAGGGTCCAGATCAAAAAAGGAGATAGACCAGCGACATAAGTATGATCAATGCAGCAACACAAAAAGTCGTGACTATACGGGGGCATCTGCTTGGGCCCGAGCAGCGTCCTTAGCCAGAAGACCTGTGAACTCGTTCGATGTCCTCCAGATATGCATCTAGGAGAGGACTATATCCCCGCAAGTATGCGCAATTTCGTCAAAAATAGAGGAAAGATACCAAGGAGGAGGGGCGTTTCCAGCAGCCCAGGACATGATATTTTCGGCATCCCCCTTGACAAACAACTGAGATCCTAAGAGTGGTCGAATCTTTTTAGTCCCAACAATAGTCCCATGGATTCAGCGTACTGAGAGTTTGCATGGCCTAATTGCTCGGAGAAAGTGGCCAGAATGTTGCCATTGTGATCTCGGAAAACTCCTCTGGCTCCTGCTAGGCCTGGGTTACCCAAGGAGCATCCGTTGAAATTAAGCTTGATGGTGTCTTCTGGTGGCGGCAGCCAATAGTCGGGTCTCAAGACCCGAGGGGATTGGACGTGGAGGATATTTTCCCATTGGCTAAGGAAAGTATTTGCCGAAACCCCGGCAAAGGCCCTATGGTTGGAGGCCCAAAAGATTACTAAGGAAGTAACCTTGTGGAAAAGGGCTGGAACTTCGCTCTTGGGGCCTTGACAGATCCTGGAGTTTCTTTCCAGCCAAAGAACCCAAATAGTTGCTGCGATAGAAGCCGTTCGGAGGATTCTACCTGCCTTTGGCCAATGAGATACAAGAGAGGACGAGATGAGAGCCGGAATGGATGGTGGAGTGACCCATGAGAGGCCAAACAGCTAGATAATTTGACTCCATAGGTCAAAAGCTAGGCTGCAGTGAATGAACAGATGGGGGTTCGCTTCCTCCTCACAAAGACACAAAGCACACCTGTTGGGGATAGGAATCCCTTTCCTTTGTAGCTGATCTACTATAAGGGCTCTTTGAGAGCAAGCAATCCAGCTGAATGCCTGCACTTTAGGCGGTGTAATGGTGGACTAGACTTTGGAGAGAACCGAGATTGGGTTGAGCAGGAGGGTAAATGAGTGTATAAGTATTTTATAGAAGGAGGCCACCGAGAATGAACCAGAGGGGAGAGAGCCCACACCAAGGTATCCCTCCCCAAGAGAGTGAGGAAGGTGGAATGAAGAGAAACCGAAAGAGAAATTAATTGCCCTGTTTCCTCCTCTGAAAGGTGGCGTCTGAAAGAGGGGTTCCAGACCTTGCAATCACCAGAGGCAACCATCTCCTCTGCAACAGTGGATGCTTTGTTAGAGGCGAGAGAGTAGAGGGAGGAGAAGAGGTCCTTAGTGGGGTGTGTGGCCTAGCCAAAGGTTTGACCAGAAGCGCACTCCAGTTCCTTCTCTAGGATGAAGGCGAATGAACTGCTTGAACATGGAGAGGGACGTCAAGAAGGACTTCCATGCTCCTGAGGCTCTCCTAGGAGAACTCCCCTCGGCGACCCAAAAATCTTTCGAGATTCTATATTTTTTGCGGAGGACCTGGGCCCAGAGAGAGTTGTTCTAGGTAGCCAGTCTCCACCTCAATTTCCCTAACAAAGAGAAATTGTGCTTCCTTAAAATCCTGATACCCAGTCCTACCTGGTGTTTTGGAAGGACACCTTATCCCATGAAATAAGGTGAAATTTTTTCGACTCAGCTTCTCCTAACTAGAGGAAATTCCTCATCAATTGATCTAGGCGGTTGGCTACCGAGACTGGTATGTGGAATAAGGACATCAGGTAGACAAGACAGTTTGTCATGGTAGCTTTGATGAGCATGGTCCGCCCTGTGAAGGAGAGGTACCTCCCTTTCCAACCTGCCAAACGCCTATCTAATTTGTCTATTACGTGAGACCACTGTCTCTTCTTTGGTTTCCCCAAACCCAGAGGTAAACCAAGGTATGTGGTAGGGAGGTCCTCCACTTTACAGTCCCAATTAGGGATATGTGCTCTGGTTTCAAGATTGGAGAGAGCTACCCCAATCATTTTCGATTTTTCCACATTTACTTTGAACCCCATAGCGTACTCAAAGCATTTGAGGAACAATCTTAGATTATCTATTTCCTCCGGTGTTGCATCAAGGAAAACTAACGTGTCATATGCATATTGCAGATGAGACACGATAGAGCCTTGTGCACTACTTTTGAAACTGGAGAGGAGGCCAGCCTGGTACAATCGCCTGATGGAACAGCTAAAACTTCCGCTGAGATGGCGAAGAGGAAGGGGGAGACTTAGGAATTAGTACATTGGAAAAAAAAAGGTGGGGGGTTGCCTTAGGGTTTCTTGTTCGAGAGAAAAGGAAAATGTCAAAAATCAAGCACAATATTTCCATGGGAAGCAGTCAATCTGACGACCCAAGATTGATGACTATTACAGTTAAGCTAATGGGACAAAATACTTAGAATGGTCTCAATCTGCCAAAATGCTCATAGGAAGCCGGAGGAAATTGGGTTATATTACAGGAAAAATAAGAGATCCTCCCACAAATGATCCATCTCATGATGAATGGGAAAGTGAAAACTTGACAGCAATGGCATGGCTCCTTCATTCCATGCAGCCAAGTATCAGTAGGGGGTTGTTGTTTCTTAAGACTGCAAAGGATATATAGGAGGCAGTAGCTAAGACATACTCACAACAAGCTGATATGGCCAAGATTTATCAATTGCATCGTCAAATAGCGATATTGCAGCAAAGAAAAATGATTGTGGAAGAATACTTGGGCATACTAAGGCAAAAGTGGGAAGAACTAGACCACTATTAGCATATTAATCCCACAGTCGATGACACTAATATTAGTCTGAGCAAAGAAGGATCTTTGAGTTCTTAGCAGGCCTAGATCCTGACTTTGAACTTCTGAGAGTATAGGTTCCAAAAAAGGACAAACTGCCCTCTCTCGAATTTTTCTCTAAGTATGTAAGGGGGGGAGGCTAGTAGAAAAGCTATTGCAAAAGGACAAAACTGAAGCATCCATCATGAATGCTTAGCCTTTGCAAAAAGCTTCAAGCAACGAAAAGTGGGTAGAAGAGGACTAAATTGTGCTCCACTATCTCCCGTAGAAAAGGAGAAACTCAAGTGCTCCCATAATGGGAAGAGGAGACACACTCGAGAGCATTGCTGGGACTTGCATCCACACTTGAGGCGGAAACCAAGGAATGAAAATGCCCATACCGTATTGAGTGAGGGGTAGGAAACCTGAGCCACACAACCCAAACTATCCAATCCAAGAGATCAAGTCATCAAAGATTTCGAGCACCAGTTGATTACTCTCAAGGCTTCACTCAGCCCTAAAACACTGTGAAGCAGCCAGGTACATACGCAACTGCAAATCATGCTTCCAATTCCACCTCTTCTACGCCCATGATCATTGATTCAGGGGCTACTGACCATATGACTGGTAAGAAAGTCGGTCTCTTGTCCTTTCTCCTACTTCTAATGAAATTAAACTTGCTAATGGATCCATGACCAGTGCCTCAAGAAGTGGTACATATAAATTTTCATCATCATTTTCCTTACATTCTATAATACATGCACCTTCTTTTCCTTCCAATCTTCTTTCTATTCGTAGCCGACAAAACAATCAAATTGCAGTGTCACATTTTACTCTTCATATTGTCTTTTTCAAGACCTGAAGACGAAGAAGATGATTGATGGTGGTCGTGAAGACAATGGGTTGTAGCTTATCAACACGAGATGCCCTTGTACTGATCTTAGCACTGAGTCTCATAGTCATGAGAAAGTCCTCTCGTAATACACCCGCTTAGGCCACATGTCTTTGAAATCTTTAAAGTTGTTTCCAAATAAGCTTGTTTCTTTGAATGTTCCTCAGTCGCAATGTGAGACTTGTCAATTGTCTAGACATTGTAGGACCTCATTTTCTACTAGTGAAAATAAAAGTTCTAAGCCCTTCCATTTTTGTTCATTTTGATGTTTGGGGGCCTACTTTTGTTACTTCTACTTTTGGATATCGGTATTTTATCTCATTCATCAATGACTACTCTCGTTACACCTGGATCTATGTTATGAAAAGTAGAGATGAAACACCTTCAATAGTAAAAATACTTCATAAAATGGTTCTGACCCAGTTGGAGACCCAAATAAAAATTTTCCATTCTGAATATGCACGAGAGTGTGTAGACCATGGATTAAAGAATTATTCTCAAGAACATGGTATAGAAACTCAAATGTTATGTTCCTGTACACCACAACAGAATGGTGTAGCAGAACAAAAAAATAGACACGTGTTAGAAGTGGTGAGAGGCATCTAAGTAGGAATGAAGGTTCCTAAGAGATATTGAGATGAAGCAATTATTACTGCTACCTATATGATCAATAGAATGCCTACACATGTTCTTGATGGTTCTTATCGTTTCAAACTTCTCCACCATACACTTCCTTTATTTTCTCTTCCACCATAAATTTTTTGTTGTGCTAGCTTTGTGCATATACCCTGGGGCTGGCTAGAAATAAACACGGACCTCAATCTACCATTTCAAAGGATGTTAGCTTTACCTTCTTTGATAATATACCCTATTTTTCTTCCCAAAGAGATTCCTCTTCCAATGGTCACAGATAGTTCCAGTAATCCAACCAAGGCATAGGTGGAATCTACTGAGAAACACTGAAAATGTACACCCAAAAAAAGAACAAGGAAAAGTCTAATATAAATGATAAACCCCAACTCGTCGACTCATCAGGTATTTCTCCACCTACCCCTATACCTTCTGAATTCAATTTACTTATTGCCATAAGGAAAGAAAAAAGGAATTGTACTTCCCATTCGATTAGTAAGTTTGTTTCTTATGCTTCACGTTCACCTTATTTTCGTTATAATTTTGCTCTACTTCCTCTGTTTTTGTTCCCACCAAAGTTGCAGATGCATTGGCTCATTTATAGTAAAAAGCAGCCATGATTGAGGAAATGATTGTCTTAGAGAAGCAACGAGCTTAGGATGTAATTGATCTGCCAAAAGGACAATATGTGGTAGGATGCAGGTGGGTTGTGAACCCTGAAGCACAAACCTGAGAAAAAGTTCAATTGAAAGATACAAAGCTCGTCTGGTGGCTATGGGTTTTACACAGTTACATGGGATTAATTATAAGGAGACTTTTGCTCTGGTGGCAAAGTTGAAATCAGTACCGGTACTTTTACCTATAGCAGCAAATAGGAAATGGTCACTCCGTCAAATAGACATGTAGAATGCTCTTCTCCATCGAGATATGCAAGAAGTGTGGAATTACCACCTGGGTTTTATCCGCAAGGGGAGAACGAGAAGGTTTGAGGAAAGCTACATATGGATTGAAACAGTCCCCTAGGGCTTGGTTCGAAAAATTCAGTATGGCAATATGTCAATTCGAATTGCAAATGAGTGTTTTTGATCATTTCGCATTTGTTAAACGAGAATCTTGTTCTACCGCAATACTGATAGTGTAAGTGGATGATATTATGCTCAAATGAAACAATGATCACGAAATTCAAAATGTAAAATAGTTCTTGGGGGATGTTCTTGACATCAAGGATCTTGGTCCATTGAAACACTTCCTTGGAATAGATGTAGCTAAGTCTAAACAAGGCCTTATTTTGTCTCAAAGGAAGTATACTCTTGATCTCCTCAATGGCCCATGAATGCTTGGAGCCAAACCATTAGAATCTCCTATAGAAGTCAATCATAAATTGTATGATCAACTGTCAAAGCCTCTAAGTAACCCGGGTGTATATCGGAGATTAACGGGTAGACTTATTTATTTAACTATCACACGACCAGACATTGCATATGTTGTTAGCGTGGCAAGTCAGTTTATGCACGCACCATGCTCCCATCACCTCGGCCTCTTGGCCTCAAGCACTCCTTTGCCCAAATCACTGCAACCTTTTTACCAGCCAAGAACCACCCCCCCCACCTTCCCCCACTCCCCCTTTGAGCCAGACCTCCACCCACCCGATTAACCTCTCGCCCTCGATCCCTTTGGGCTCTTCCCCTTTCCTTCCTTTTTGCATCTTTGTTCCCCTTGTGGCATCTACGGCCCTTAATTCCAAACCTTAGCCTCTCTAATAGGCTGTTTTAAGCCAAGGCGTGATGATTTTAGAGGAATTGAGGAATGGGCCAAAGGCCAGTGGAAGGAGCCCAACCTCATCTGCAGTCGCCTCTCAAGTGGAGACGCTTTGTTCTCCTTCCCCACCTCAAAAAGTGCTCAGGGCGCCCTCCTTGGCTCGTCCGGCCTCTCTTTCAAAGGAGCTTTGTGCTCCTTCCGACAATGGACTCCCACGGAAGGGTCTTTCAAGAAACAACGCATCTGGCTCACCCTCTCTCACATCCCCCTCCATTTATGGTCTCCTGATACTTTTCGAAAAATCGCAGCTGTTTGCAGTTCCCTCATCTCTATCCATTGGATCTCCATGGAATCCCTTCCGTTGGGCTCCATGCGTCTCCTTTTGGAGGTTCTCGATCCCTCTCGTATCCCAAAATCTATCTGGATTGAAGCCGTTGGCCCATTCTACCTTGTTTCTACTTCATGGTCACATGCTTCCCCGCCTTCCACCTGTTTTTTCCGTCACGCGCCTCTCACTTCGTCGTCGAAATACTTTGCCTCCTGGTCGGTGGTGACCAGGAAAAAGAGACCGAAGCACAGACCCCTGTTGCTCCCCCCTGACCTGGGCCATATTAAGTTGGGTCGTCAGAGGTTCAACTCGCCTTACCGTATATCTCTCCTCGGGCTGAGGATGATGGCTCGACTCCCTACGACCCGTTGAAAGCTGCTTGATGTGTTAGCTCCTCTTTTACTCAACGACCAGGGAAAGCTACTTTCGTAGACTCCTCCCCCCCTCCTCTTTCCCCACTTTCAAAGGATCGACCCAACCCCTCCTTCACCTCCACCCCCGCTGTCCACCCCCCTCTTCCTGTGAGCCCCTCCTTCTCTAATCCGGTTCCTGACCCGATTGCTCTAGTTTGTCGACCTGTCCAACCGGGCTCTCTCTCCTCTCCACCCGCTGGACCTTCCTTGCCTTGTCCAACGGTTACCTGCCCCCTATCGCCTCCTAGCTCTGACCAGGTGGCAGCCGATGGAACTTCCCATCCTCCTCTGCTTCAACCGCCCTCGTCAGGCCTCGTGAACCCCACCACTGTCAACGTACCGTCTCTTTCGACGCTCTCCACCACCCTCTTGCCACACATCCCTGAGCCTGTCGACATGTCAGCCTCCTCTGCCGCCGACCTCGTCCAACGTGCTTCCACCCTACCCTCGCCCTTCTTGCTCTTCACCTTCATCGGGTCTGGCTTGTGACCCGCTTCCCCCTGCTCACTCAACCGGTCCGGGTGCTTTCTCTTCCCCGCCCTCTTCGCTCGCTTCTTTCCCTCTGTTGCCCCCTACGAACCTCGTGTCGCCCCTAACGCTTGACCGCTCTTCGTGCATTGAGTCGACCTCGAGCCTCCTCCCTCTTTTCTCTCCCTATGACACGTGCACCCCAGATGTCGTCTCGCCACGTCCTTTGCCCTCCCCTCTTCCTTCCACCTCTTCCCCTACCACTCTCTCCCCCACTGCCCTCTCGGTCCTACCCCCTTCCTCCTCGCCTTATCCTCTGTCACCCTCTTCACCTCTTCCCCTTCTTCCCTTTTTTACCCCCCTTCCCCAACTTCACGTTGTCATGGATAGTGCCCTGTCCCTTTCGGAGTGGCCACGATCCTCTCCAGTGATCCTTCTCCGCCTCCACCCGATGTTATCGCCGCCTCTCTTTTTCCTTATCTCCACTTCCTACCCCGCTTGATTTACATCCAGCAAGCAAACTTTTATCTCGCTTGCCTCCTTTCTCCTGCTCTTTTTTGGACAACAGATCCCTCGAAAGTTTTCCTGCACAAGTATTTGGCCTACCTTCCTACTGCGTCACCCCACTCTGCTCCCCTCAGCGCTGCTCCCCCACATCCCACCTCCCTTTCCCCCTCCCCTCTCCTTTCCCCCTCCATGTCGCTGGAGCACACTCCCTCTCTCTCTGTTTGTACCCCCCTACTACCCATATTCTCCCCTCCCGCCCCCACACTTTCCTTCTAACTAACCATGAGACGTCTCCCACCACCTTTGGCCTCATCTCTCCCCCACCTCCCCTAGTTACCGCTTCCTCTTCCTTCTCCTCACCTACGGCTTCCATGGCGCTTCTGTCGGCCTCCCTTCTCCACCCTTCTCTGTTCTAAACCCTATTGTCACCAACTATCTCACTGTAACCAAACCTACTGTCTCGTCTCTAGCAGTTTCCAGCCTTCACATGGTTTCCAGCCTTCACAAGCAAACGGTTGACGTCAGCGTTCAGAACACAGTACAGTCCAGCTCTCAAGGATCAGCAGAAGGCAATCAACATGATGAAGACCATAGGAGGGGCCTGGATAAGATGAAGCACATTTATAAGATCATGGGATTCGAATATGAAGGACCTAAGGGACCGGCGCACCGCTTTATCCAAGCTGATGCTCCTAGCCGCATGAAGGTGAGACCAAAGGGTCAGAGGGGGATTGTTAACCTTTTTTTCTTCCTTCTCTCATTCAGACCTTAACCACTCAGCTCAGTGGGCCTGCCCCACCGAGCACCCTAGAAGGTCACCCAAATTGACCTCCTCCAAGAGAGATTCCCAACCCATCCCTTCTATCAATTAAGCTCCTGACTTGGAACATCAGAGGCTTGGGTCAGCCTCGAAAAAAATCAGCAGTCAAAGACTTGACTGCAAAGTCCTTGCCTACTATTTTAGCCCTTTCGAAAACAAAAATGCCGGATCCTACCCTCCCTCAAATCAGGCAAGTTTGGGGTCGTAGACCCTGCCAATGGGTCTCTATCCCTGCTAACGGTGCAGCAGGGGGCATTTGGATCATCTGGGACCCCTCTGACCATACTTTTGTATCCAGCCACCTCGGTCATTTCTTTGTTACCATCCTCCTTTCTAGATCCTCAGACGCTTTCAACTGAAAATTCATAGGTGTGTACGGCCCAAACAACGACGCCCTTAGAGGACAATTTTTGGTCAGAATCTACCACACCCTTGTTGGTGCCTGAGGGAAATTTCAATACTATTCGTTGGGTTCATGAAAGGAACACACCCATTTCCAATCCTAGAGGTATGAATGCCTTCTCGGATTTCACATCTCGGAATGAGCTAGTAGACATCCCTATCCAAGGGAATAGGCTCATGTGGTCCAACCACACGCAACAACCCATCTGCTCAAAGCTAGACAGATTTCTTTTCTCCGTCAAATGGGAGCACGCTTTCCCTGAATCACATGCTTTCACCCTTCCCAAAACCACCTCCGACCACTGCCCTATTGTCTTAGACACAACCGCAGTGTATAGAGGCCCGAAACAATTCAGATTTGAACTGGCCTAGCTACAAGAGGCCTCCCTCCTGGAGTTAATCCCTGTATGGTGGAACTCTTTTTCCACACTTGTCACTGGGAGGGCGGGGTACAGATTTCAAACAAAACTTCAACTTCTTAAAGTTGCACTGAGGCACTGGAGTTCGACTCGCCCTGGAAACTACACCCACATCAAAAATTCCATACTCGGTTATCCATTCTTTGGATGTCCTAGAAGAAACCAGACCGTTGACCGAGCAAGAGTCTACCTCTAGATCCTTTGCACGTTCGGATTACTTCGCCAATCTTAAAAAAGAAGAACTGTTCTAGTACCAGAGATCCTGTGTCAAATGGCTCAAAGCAGGAGATCTAAACACTTGTTTCTTTCACAGAATTGCGAATTGTAAGAGAAGGGACAACACCATTTCCACCCTGAAGATGGATAATGTCCTTCTAACCCATAAGGGAATCGAGTCAGCCATCCTAGACTACTTCTGTGATCTTTATACGGCCCCCCAGGTCCACAGACCTAGGATTACTTCTCTGAATTTCCTATCAATCTCAGCCCAGTCCAAACTTTGGATCCAAAGACCATTCTCTAAGGCTGAAATTCTGTCGGCCATCAACAACCTTGCCAATGATAAGGCCCCTGGACCCGACGGCTTCCCCATAGCGCCTTTTAAAACCTTCTGGAAGACTTTCCGACAGGACATCTTATCCTTCTTTGAAGAATTCCACTCCAGGGGAATTATTCACAAGGCGATGAACGCAACTTTTTTAGCCTTGATTCCAAAGTACCAGGAGCTGATGAACTAAAACTCTTTCGGCCTATTAGCCTCATCAATTCCTCCTACAAGATTCTATCCAAGGTGTTGGCTACTAGGCTTCAAAACATCCTCCCTTCTGTTATCTCCCCCTCCCAAACTGCTTTCATCAAAGACAGGGAAATCCTAGATGGGGTAGTTGTGCACATGAATGTATCCACTCCAGACACATTCTCAAGAAACGAGACCTAATCTTCAAGATAGACTGGGAGAAAGCCTACGACCACGTCGAATGGTTGCTACTAGACCAAGTTCTCCTTAGAATGGGATTTGGAGATACCTGGAGGAAGTGGATGAAAGGATGCTACTTCAGACCCCACTTCTAAGTTATCATCAACGGTTCCCCAAAAGGTTTCTTCCCTGCCTCCAGGGACCTTCGACAAGTGGACCCCCTCTCCCCCTTCCTCTTCACCATTGTATCTGAAGTCTTTAGCAGATCCCTTACCCGATTGTTTCAAGCAGGCCTAATCTCTGGTTTCAAGAGCTCCTCTCAGGGGCCTGTAGTTTCCCATCTGTAGTTCGCAGACAACACACTGGTTTTTCTAGATGCTAACCCTACTGAAGTTGAAAACCTTAGGATTTTCCTAAGATGCTTCCAAGAGGCAACATGCTTCAATTTAAACATGCCTAAATCCAAAATGTTGGGAGTGGCTTTAACACCCAACCAGATAAGATCTCTTATTCCAAGCTGGCCCTGCCTAATAGAGGACCTTCCTTCTACTTATCTAGGTCTCCCTCTAGGAATTGGTAAGCCCAAAAGGAACCTGTGGTCTAACGTCATCAAAAAGGTGAATAAACGGTTAGATGGGTGGAAAGGCAGGTTCCTTTCCATGGCAAGACCCTGATAAATACAACCCTTGCCAACATCCCTATCTACCTTATGTCCATTTTCCATATCCCAGCTATTGTGGCCAACAGATTAGAACAACTCTCTAGAAATTTCCTTTGGTCTGGTCAACCAGAAAAATCTGAGTTCCATCTCTTATCTTGGGACAAAATCTGTAAACCAAAATCACAAGGGGGGCTGGGTATCAAATTCCTTAGAAAGCATAATCTAGCTCTGCTTGGGAAAAGCATAATCTAGCTCTGCTTGGGAATGGTGGTGGCGTCTAGCCACTCAGCCCGACGCGCTGTGGGCCCAAGTGATTCGCAGCAAGTATCAAATACCGACTTCATCTCGGGTACCACAAGAAACGCATCGAAACAGAGCATCTGGGTTGGGAACTCCATTGACCATTCCCTAGAACATTTCAGAAAGTTCACTAGATTGCACGCAAGAGAAGGGGCCAGGGTTAAATTCTGGTCGGATCTATGGTTCGGTCACACCCCCTTCAAGGAACGTTACCCCGCCCTCATTTCCATTGCCTCTAACCCTGATTCTAAGGTGTCCGAGGAAATGGTTCTTTTGGGAAGGAAAAGAGTTTGGAATCCATCCTTCAAAAGGTCTCTCTCTGAAGCTGAGGTACCTCCCTTTAACCATCTATTAGCAGCCTTACATAAGTGCAACATACCAACTACTGGAAATGATTCCTTGGTGTGGACTCCATCCCCCTCTGCTTGCTTCACGGTGGCTTCCTTCTATAAAACACTCATCCAACCCCATAGCCTGTACAGGTTAAAGCTTGATCGTCCTTGGGCCCCCCAAGAGTCAAACTGTTTAACTTGGCTAGGATGCTACCAAAGAGCCTTGACGGTAGACCAACTGCAAAAGAAAGGAGTCCACACCCAAATAGATGCATCATGTGCCTTACCGAGGAGGAAACCAATGCACACCTCTTCATTCACTGTGAACTGGCAAGTTCCTTACGGAGTAAAATCCTAGATCTCTTCGACATCCAATGGGTTACCCCACCCTCCGCGCCTGAATTACAAGCCATAGACTTCGGCGGGCCGTGGTCGAAAGCCAAAAAAATCCTGTGAAAAACAGCCACGGCAGCTTTACTTTGGGTCATTTGGAACGAAAGGAATCATAGAATTTTCAGGGGAAGTTACCAACAGCAGCCGGTACTCCTCCACAAGATTATGCCTATGGTCACCTTCTGGGCTACCAATTTTAAAGAGTTTGCAGGAATTCCATCTTTTTCCTTCTCCCACAATTGGAAACTGATCCTTAGCCACAAGCCTGGTAGGCTCACAAAAAGTACCTTTTGGCAACCACCTCCAAGAGGAGCTATCAAACTCAACTTTGATGGTTCCTCTAGGGGTAATCCAAGGCCCTCAAGGGCAGGCGAAGTGTTCCGAGATGATGAAAGAAAGATTCTTTTCACGTATGCTGATCCTCTCGAATTCATGGATGCCCAACAGGCCGAAGCCTTGGCACTCCTGATAGGTTTAAAAAACTTTAACCACTCTTGGGGAACCCTACTGATAGTTGAAGGGGACTCTAGTAACATCATCTCATGGGCATCTAAAAAAACCTCACCTCCATGAAACCTTTTGCACATTTTTTATGAGATTGATATGTTATGCAAGGATACCAGCGTCTTATGGATGCATACCTTCAGGGAGTCCAACACTCTAGCGGACCTCCTGGCAAACGATGGAGCTTACCTCTCTGACCAACCAGGCCATCAGTAATCCTACATTCATACTGGCCATTGTTTTTGTACTTTTGTCTTTTGTGTATATCGCATACATGTAAAAAGGGTGCTTCATAAACCCTACCACATTTTTTGCTATACCAACGTGCTGTTGTCAATAGCGGCCTCTTTTTTTGGTTATACATAGGGTTTTTTTTACCTTCACCTTCGGGCCTGGGTGGCACCCATTTTTTGTGAGGGCTGCTGCACCCTTTTCTTGTAATTCACTCTTTCTTGTTAATACCAGTTACCTTTATCAAAAAAAAACTTCTATACATAATGGGCCTCATGAAGTAGTTGTTATGGTGTTATTGGCTCATGCCCATTAAAACATGCAACTCCTATGAATAATGGACCTCATGCCCATTAGAACCTGTTGTAACAGCTAACGTAACTCCTGCTGTAATGGTTATAATTCTTTTGCATGTTGACCTATCCATGGTGTAACTCCCATAGGGATGAGTGTATATATAGGGGACATTGCCCTATGATTTGAAGAGTGTGAAAAACATATGTAGTTATTTTATCTTGTGCTTGAATATTACTCTCTATGTCTCTCTTCTCTCCCAATCTTAACACATTTCAAGGAAGAAACTTTAAAATTAAGGCTACATGCATTAGTACATGGCCAGCACTGATCCCATATAGTTCATTACGAATCATGGCCTCATATCACACCTCATGTCATGCTTCCAATTTTTTTTTTTTGACAATGTGTCATGCTTCCAATTGACACTTGTACGATGACAATATGATGCTTTTGCCAATGATGGTAATAAGACTGTGAGAAAAAATGGTTGTTGCTTCATTGAAATGCAAAAAAATATGAGGGAAAAGGGTTCTTGCTTGGCTAGTTATGCATCACCTAAACACCTAGTAAGTATGAGGGAAAATGGCTCTTTCTTCATTCAAAACCATAAAACCATACCCATGATACTAAGGATTGCATTATTCTCCAAAAGAAAGGTCTTAAGCTAATCAATACCATAAAGAGAGATGAAGAAAAACCCCAAGAGAATGGAGCAGTTTCTACCAGTAAAGTGGAAATGAGGTTGTTTAGTGATCCACACCCCTAAGCATGAGAACATCAATTATTTATAGTAGCAGAAAGGAAACTAGCATTAACCCTTCCACTTTATGAAGGTACCAGAACCACACTGGAGGAAAACATAGGAAAGAGAAACAATGAGACAAGATGCTTTGATGACTTACAAGGGTGCAGCCCTGAGGCTAAATAGAGATGCCTGTCAACAAGCCCAAGGCAAACCATTTTAACCGAGGCTCTAATATTTTGTCTTCAAAAGAGAATCATAGAAATGATAAAAGATGGTTATCAACAAGCCTAAACCAGTGATTCAAGGTGAAACGAATAAAGGAAGGAAAAGCTAAACAAAAAACTCTTCCACATGAAAGCAAGTTAAAGAAGAAGAAACAACTCCATTCATCACACTAAGGCTGATGGTGAGACCTTTAAACACAAGAATGGTATAGAGCAAGCTGCAATTAATTTACTCCAGAAGGTTTTTTTCTTCAAAAGTATTGTATGCAGTGTGGGCTCCAATGGAATATCAGTGACTACAAATTTTTAGACAAACTATTTCGTATGAGGAGGTAAAAAGGGCAGTTTTCAGCCTCGGAAGGGATAGGGTCCCAAGGCCAAATGGGTTCCCACTCGTTTTCTTTCAGGAGTATTGGAACCCGGTGCAAGAAGATGTTTGCACTATGATTACAGAATTGTGCTCCAAGGGCGATGGTTCATTACCCTCATAATGAGAATTGTAAGGGCTTGAAGAAGTAAGGACATTTGACCATCAGCCTAATCAATAGCACGTATCAAATACTCGCTAAGATCCTTGCAACAAGAGTTCATTTTGAGAATGTTTAAATCGTTTACATGCAGGATCTCTTCAAAAATGGACAGGAACAAAAAATTGTACAATGAAAGAATCAAAACATCCTGGCTAGGACTGAAATCTTAACAAGCCCGAGACTAGGATTAAGGTATCAGGACACTCCCCAAAGAAACAAGCCCACGACAGGGAAAGGGATAAAAAAATAGGCTGCAATGTGCAAACAGATGCCATATAGAGCCCACTGTTACCCAACACTCATCGAACACTTTGAGTGTAAAGACCAAATATTAAAAGCCACGGAACAATGCAGAGGCATATGATCTATTGTTTCCTCGCTTACACATTTCACATCAGGTTTGTTAAGTGAATTACCCTTCACTGAATATTGTCAACCATGATAAATAAATAAAAAATAATAGAAAAGAACTTCTTGACAGCCAAAATATGGTGAATCTCAAGAACAATCGCAAAAATAAGGGAAATTTATCAAAATAACCCATGAGAGATGCACTATTTAGCATTTTACACTTTTGATACTATTCCAACTCATGATCATGAGCTTTTTATGGGTATTTGAAATTAAATCAAACAATATGGCTATGCATCTCATATTGGTATTTGATCATTTTCATTAAAAATAAAGACTTAAACAAAGCCCCTCTTAAAAACCAAAGCCACCTCATAACCAAGGTTTTGGTGTATATCACAGGTGTTTATTTGACTTCAAAAAACCAGTAGACATCTGATAGCATGGACCAAGTACTAAATTTCTGCAACTATCGTTTTCACCACTAAAGAGCATTTGCTACATTTAGCTTCATAATGTTTATTTGACTTCAAAAAACCAGTAGACATCTGATAGCATGGACCAAGTACTAAATTCTGCAACTATCGTTTTCACCACTAAAGAGCATCTGCTACATTTAGCTTCATAAGATTTATAGAGAAACAACAAAAAGAAAACAAACAAAAGCAAAAGAGGAATAATAGCAGAATAATGTAGAGAGAAACTCCCAAATTATAATAAACCCCCAATAAGTCATCATAAAATCAAGCAACACAAAAAAGCTTAAAGAGATTAATGTAGAGAGAAACCCTGGATTAATACACGTAAGATTTCACAAATCACTCTTATCAAATAAAATATAAAAATTTGTATAGAGTCCAATAAGAAAAAAGCACAACTATCTAAATTAGAAAGGTTTTAGTTCCAACCAGCTCAGAATGAGACCGGGATGAGAGCCATTCGACATCTTCGCGTTGCCATTCATCGATGTTATCCTCTTCATGAACCCAATTCTTCAAATGAGCAAATGGGTCTTTTTCTGGCTTTCTGCAACTTTCTATGTCCTCTTTTTTATTTTCTTGAACATCTTCAGCTGCAGAAGAAGAGGAAGGTTCATCTTTATCAGGAGATTGTAAGAGTTCAGCTCCTGAAGAAGAAGAAGGCTCTTCTTTAACAGGAGTTTGTATGAGATATTCACTGGAAACCATTGGGAACGCAATGTTCTCAAAGCTTCCTCTATGTTTTTACAAGAGCCCACTGCTTCTCTCCACCATCTCTCTCCAAGACGAAAAGGTCCGAACGGCGCCCTGCTATTTTGATCTCTTTCAATAAAATTTCGATAGATTTCGGGGAAGTAATTTTGGGAAAATAAAAAAATAAAAATGGTTTGATAGGGGTGCGGCCCTATCAAAATAAGTAAACGCTCAGCTCCGGACTCATCAAATATTGCAATTCAAACATTCCAAAATCTTTACATTGACCATCTCGAAGGTTATAAAAAAGAAATTAGGATTTTAAATTTTAAAAATAATACATATTGTAACAAATTATTTAAATCAAGTATTTAGCACTAAAAATTAGTGCTTATAAATCCACAAAATCTGTATAGTTTTTTAGTTCCAAAATTTAAAGTCAGTGTTAAAAAGTTGATTTTAGAGCCCTTATGAAAATGTTTGTTATCGAAAGTGTTCTCCAAACATGAATTTGAAGTGGGGCTTTATTTGGTTTTAATAAGGTCTAGGCCTTATAGAAATTTTAAAAAAATAGAAAAACTATGTAAATATCCGTTTCATTTTTCCTTAATATGAAAATACCTAATAGTTTTCATTATTCTATATATATATGTTTTTTCAACATGCTTTTTTTTATTAAAAAAAAAAAAACCACCCATTTCAATTTTTGAAAAACAGAAATTTTAAAAAAATTTAATTTTTCAAAACCTGAATTCATTTGTGCCCAAATTTGGTTTTTTAAAAACCTAAATGAAAGTTAAATGGGTTTTTGAAAAACCGAAATTGGTTCAACTGAGCAGAATTTATTTTTTCAATAGCTGGGAAAATCAAAGAGTCCGTGAAAGAGTTGTCAAGAAACTCAAAATTTTGGAGGAAAATTTGGTCTTTTTGGAAGCTCTGGTTCTTGACAAAGATTTGATGCCAAAATTTGATTGCTGCATTTGTTCAGTGCAAGTTGTTTCTCTATTTCATCATTTGATTGCAACCTCTGTTACCGGTTTCAAACTTTTACTTTGTGGAGGACACCTGTATGAAACGAATGAAATAAACAGAGTAAGAGCGAGGTAAAGAGATACATAAGTAAATGGTGGGTAAGCGTCCGGGTTCCGGTTCTTAGTATTGTCTTGAGTACGAGTACGGGCACAGGTGTTATATTTTTTGACCCATCTCGGGTACGGGTCCACAAGTAATACCCACACCCGACCAATTGCCACCTCTATATATAAGGTTGCAACCTTAAAATGTAGAATTAAAATGCATCTCAAAAATCTATTGACTTTTTTTTTTTTTTTTTTATGTTGGAAAACCACCTAATTGATCATTTCAATATCGATATGTATGAATATATTTTTTTAAACAAGAAAGATTTTGAGTCATCTTGCAAAAAATTATCTGAACCGTCTATTTTCAAGATTTTTATATATTTATAGATCTACTTGATATTAACCAATTTTTGAAATTTAAAATTTCATTATTAAATATGAAAATAGATTTTTAGACTTAAAAAGTTTTTGCACCAAAATTACATATTACATAAAATTTAGAGGTGCGCCTTAATTTGATTGTTTATCGGCAACCTTATGCAAACCAAACAAAATCCATCAGTTTTCAATATATTTCGAATCAAAATTCATTTATGTTTCCATTTAATTTCTTAGGATTGCACACACCTCATGATTCACCCAAGAATACGCCTTTTACCATTATTACAGTGCTGATCTCAAAACTCATTTCCTTTTCTTTTTCTATTTTCCATGAGGACCAAACTTCATGTAAGGCTTTTTAACGAATACGCATTTGCAATGATAATGGCCAAAGTTTAGAAGGCCACCCCTTTTAAATTATTCTAACTCATATAATTATTGTATTTTAGTGGACTTTTTGACACCAACTCTTCTTCTTCTTCTTCTTCTTCTTCTTCTTCTTTTTCTTTTTTTTTTTCTTTTTTTTTTTGGAAAGTTTATGGTAATTTCATTGAGTGAATGAGATTACAAGTAAAAGCAAAGAACAAAAGAAAAGGGGGAGGCAAGAAAGGAGAAGACAAGAGGGAGCGAGGAGCCTGCCCTGCAGCGCTATTCTTTTGTCCGTTAATGCGGTTGAAGGCCACTTGCCGAGACAATCTCATCCATAATCAAAGTGAGTCTCCAAATCAAAAAGAATGACACACGCATGCACCCCCACGTGCACACGCAACATACACGCATGTGCTTGCATGCACACGCGTGCGCACACAGTTTCTCACTTCGTTGAAACCAACAAAAATAACTTTCAAGGGACAGTTTACACCAAAGATCAAAGCCCAAAAGCCAACATAAGCAAGTAAAGGTAATAATTTGTAAGAAAAACACAAAATTAACTCATCAGCAAAATTCCAAATAATTCCGATTGAAGAATATCCATGATTCGGCAAATTTCTCAAAATTTCTCTAACTCATACAAAGACAACTTCCTAGGAACATAGGTGGTAGCATCCCCACACCCAGTTAACCATTCCTACCGCTGACACCCCCAATTAACACCTTCAAAATGTAACTCCCCTAATCTATTGAAAATACGGGGGCCGTCTGTCTTCCCCACCGAATTATCCAAAAACAAAAAAACTACTTTCATAAACTAGTTAAGGATAATTTGCTGAAGGCTTAACACAAACTCAATGACTCATAAATTAAGAAAGAACGAAAAAAAATAAAATGTAGTGAGGCTAGGAGAAAATCTCCCAAGCTCCAAACACAAGTGAAAACAACTAGTGAAAACAGCGGGCTCAATGGAACCTAACACTGTGGCTGATGTTCACATTAATACCAGAGACCTCACCACCATATGGACCAGATGGGCGCCTAGCTTCACGCACCTGTCCTTTGCGACGCACCACCGCCTTTTGGTGCTTCAACTGCACATATATAACAGAAAAAGAATGAGACAAATTTATTGCTGACGTTTCTTGAATTCTTTTATTCATTATGCAACCTTTATTGTTGTTATTCACAATATTATTATTACTACTGTTATTGTCAACATTATCAACAACAACTTCAACATCAGCATATCATTATTGACATTGTTGTTGTTGCTGTTGTTTTGGGGTTACTTTGATGACTTTGCTGAAACCTGCTTTCAGTAGTGCAATCCTGTCAATGAAAACCAGTAGGTTGGTAAAAGAGAGATCGTGTTTGGTAGCACTACCATCCATGGTTTGGGTGGGTAAATAAGAAATATCAGATGGATCTGTTTTGGCCAGGTGCACCAGGACCGAGTAGCAGCGCAACGCATGGACAAGGGGCCCACTAGAAAGTTTGTCTAGAGGCCACTCCATCACATAAAAATTAAATCTAATATCATGTAGCCGATATTACAATGATGAGAACAAAAACGACACTTGATCTTAGCCAAAAGACCGGGAAAGTTATGCGGTCCCTTAGCCAAGAAATATTGGCTAGGGTGAGGGAGATCAAGGTTTGAACCTAGAAAGTTCGTCGTAAAAAACCCAAACAAGCTAATCTTCTTCCTTGTAGCTTAGCTAGATGTACATGATAAATGGAGTATATCTACACATGGTACTCCCAAATGGGCGCCACTGTCCCTTCCAGACGATGAATATTGGAGATTTCCATAGAGGAATCACAAGACAACCACCTTAATCTCAATCGCCCATCACATGACTGGACAATGGTTGCCCCTCTGGAGTACCATATACCATACTCCATTGAATTATGGTAGCCTTTCTCCCGTACTATTACTACCGCTGTTACTGGCTGGCTACCACAATTATTTGGCCTCTTCAAAGTAAATTCAGTACTTTTCCAGGTAACAGTAGATTTCGAGCCCTTGCATTTTCTTTGGGAGAAACCGCATTCCACCAACAAAGCCAGAAGGGGATGAAATATCATTTTCTTTTCTTAAAAAATATACCATTTTCATCAGGAAAGCTGGATATTTGAATCCAAAATTGTGTGCATAAAGAGAGCCAACTAGAAGAAGGATTGATCCTGAACTATTAGAGTTCAAATTTTTTTGATATATTACCTTGTATTTCTTCCTTGCAGTCTTTGTCAACTTCTTTCGGTAACGAGTCAAGCCTCTATTTTTCTCCATCTGTGACACACAAAGGCATGTGAATCTGCTCTAAGTGCGCTGGTATGCAAGAAAAACAAGAAGAACGAGAAAAAAGAAAGAGCACGGCTTTGAAGAGGAATGCCTAAGTAACTGACCTCGTATGTAATACGCCTTCTATTGTGCTCTCCGAGAGTTTCTTCTTCATCCTTTGCAGATGATGGCACCGGTGAAATATATCTGCAAAATAAAAACAGTCCATGAATATGCTCTGTGTGGAAACAGTTCATGAATACTCTCTCTCTCAAAAAAAATAAAAAATAAAAAACCACGACATGCACAAACAGACCAATACCAGCTATACTTTGCATTATAATGAACAATACACACCTCAATTTCTTGTCCTTCTTAGCAGAGATGCATGCAGCACGTTGCTGTTTCACCTCCCTGTAAAACTCATCTTCAGAGCCCTGTACTTCCTCAGTATTCTCTTCACCATCATCATCAACATCAACATCAGCTTCGTCGTCGTCTCGGAGTCTCTTGAGGATCTGGAGTTCATGTTTTTTCCTCCTTTCTCCCAGATCTTCCCTTGCAGGTAGGTCCTCGTCCCCAGAAACCAACTAACAATCCAATAAAAACAGTTGTTAATACCCCCCCTCCCTTGTTCCCTTCCTCTCTCAGAAACAAACCTACAATTAGGAATAATACAGATACAAGCATGGAAAAAATGAATAAACATGATATGAAAAACCAGTGCTAAAACTTTGCAACATGCAGAATTAGACAAAGTTGGTGTCTCGATCACCTTATCAATCTACTTTTCTCTAAGTGACAATCCGCATGAGAGATATTAATTGACTGCACAAATTTATCTAGCAATGGTTAGAGAAAGAAGTCAATCTACCTATTACCATCTTTGATGATTCATAGAACTGGCAACCTTGACCAGTTCACTGTCGATTGGAAGTACCTGATTCCCCAATGGCAACTATATACCTTACCATCTCAGATTTCCTTCTTATTTAAAGAAGACAACCTCCCTTCATACATCATCACTACAACACTATCTCAACCCCGCCATCGCTCCTTGATCTCCTTGCATATAATAAATTGCACAAAGTGTCTTTTGATAGATGATATTTCCTTCGACATTGTACCACATTCATTTCCAAGAGGTACTTTAGGCGACCAAGGTCTTGATTCCAAATAACTTTCTTGGAATAACGGCCACCCTATTATGGTATTGATGGAGAAAACAACCTACTCGTCTTCAAATTTTCTGTCTTCCCTCTCTCTCTCCCCCCCCCACCCTTCCCTTCTTAAAACCAAAAACCAAGTGGGGTGCAACATTTTTTGGGATTTGAGATTGAAAAAAATTGAGAAGTTTAAGAAATCTTCCCAAACCTAACTTTTTTTTCCTTTTATTAGATCGGTCGTGTACCATAAAGAGAGGTTATAAGATGATTTTTTGGGGAAATTGGAGGTTGACATTCATGCAAAACATCGATGCTCGAAGATTGGTCAACAAATGTAGGTAAATTAACCTTGTATTTGAGATTTCTTCCATCTCTTGAAATTTCTTCTATGGGATCTAATAGGAGTGAGTGGAGATCCGGAATGGAAATATAGTTTTTGCCATGATAAAAATGCTAAGACCAAAACTTGGTCCAAATTTAATAATGATACACATGCGATGATCAACAAATTTAAGAAGCACCTTGCCTGTATAAGGAGAGAGATTGCTCCATGTAAGGAAGTTCCAGGGGAAGTTAGGAAGGAGATACTTGACTATTTAGAGGCCAAAAAAGGGAAAAGCCAGCAAAGGAGCTAAGTATAACAGAGTTCAGGGCCGGGTGAATATTTTTGGGCATAATGAGGATGAAGATGATGAAGGGGAAACAAAACTGGCTTCCTCTTGAATTGCTACAAAAGAATTTGGGCCGCCTACGAGGCCCCGTGTGAAGGGGCAATGGATGCCTTTCTTCCCCCCAATCTCTAGGCTGCAAAGAAAAAAAAAAAACAATTAACAATAAAAAATAGGCTCAAGAAGGAAGACTAAGCCCGAGTAAACCAGTATATCACTCGATGGATGTATCAGGAGGGCATTGCTTTTAGTCCTGCACACTTAAGCAACTTTCATAAAATGGTGGAGGTAATTGGCCAATTTGGACACGGGTTGAAGGTCCACACCCATATGAGCTTAAGAAGCCATTGCTCGACAAGGAGGCACAACTCACAAAGGAGCATTTCAAGACCCATAGAGATGAATGGATATGCTGTCTCAATAATGACAATACATGGAGTGATTCGAGTAGGTGGTTGATAGTTCTTTATGGACAGTTCTTTTGAGGTCTATTGATGCATTTGATGATATTCACGACGCACAATTTATTTTTTCTTTGTTTGACAAGGGCATGGAGGAGGTTAGGAAGGAGCATGTCATTTAAGTTGTGACAGAATGCGGCAGCCAGTCTGGCAACTGGTTTGCTACGCTAAAAGTGGCCTCACATCTTTTGGACACCAAACACAGCACATAGCATAGACCTCATACTTGAGCTATGGTGAAATGACAAGGGTAAGCGACACTGCATAAGGCTAAGGTCATGAACAGTCATACCCTTACCCTTACCCTTGCCATGATGCACAAGTTCATTGAGAAGAGGGATCAAGTGAGGCCTAAGGTGATGAGATATGCCACCTCTTTCCTAAGTCTGCAGAGCATATTAGATATGAGAAACCCAATTTAGATCAATGTTCACTTCAAAATAGTGGTCTAGATACAAGTGGTCTAGGCATATGCTAAAGGGAAGAAGGCATGTGATATAGTTTTGTCTAAAACTTTTCCAAGTGGTGTTGACTATGTATATAGACACAGCTGATACAACGAGTGTTAACTCAAAAGATGATGGGGGAAAATATTGATACAACAACCGTATCCACCCCTCATCTCTCTCCCCACCTCTTTTGGTTCTAACCTCGCTAACCTGTACAAATCCTCTCAGGTCGATGCCAGCGCAATGACCACAAAGGCGTAGAAAGATGGGCTAAGGATAGTTGGAAGGAGCCACAGCTTAAGTGCAGGCCCCTTTCTGATGGGTCATACTTGTTTTCTTTTCCATCCATCGCAGCGGCGGTGTCCATCCTTCAACGCCCCTCCCTGAGCTCCTTCAAGGGAGCTTCCTTTCACCTCGCACAATGGTCTAAAGATTTGGGAGCCTTCCGTTGGCAAAAAACTTAGATTACGGCCTCTGGTATTCCCCTCCACTCCTGGTGCCAAGATACCTTCAAAGCCATTAGTAATGCTTGCAGCTCCTTTGTAGCTATTCACAGGAAGTTGATGGAGAACCTCCTGCTTGGGTCTCTTCTACTCATTGTTGACGTCCTCGACCCCCAGTTCATCCCACCTTTCCTTTGGATAGAAGTGGTTGGAAATTATTTTCGGATTCGCATTTTATGGTTGACAGCATCTCCTGCCTCGCCTCGCTTCGTCTCTCCGATGGAGCAGTCGCTAAGGGTCTTTCCTCACGGAGAGACTTCAACTCGGTCAGCGGAGGCCTCCGACCAATGGACCCTCATCTCTAGAAGACGTAAAACAAGCAGCATCCACAAACCTCAGCATTTCAGAAGCCCTCGGATAGGTCACCTCACAACTCCTTCTCTACCCTCCTTACCCACACAGACTCTCCATCCACCCCAGCCACCCTTCCCACCTCCGCCTATGCCTCCTCGCCCACTTCTAAGCCCTCCTCTGCCACCACGACCACCCCAACCACCAACCCCTCCTCCCCTACCCCTACCGCCTCTCGTACCCTTAGAGTTGACTGTGACCACCACCTTGCCACTCAATAGCCCCTCACCGACCCAGCTCGGTCAAATCTCCCACTGTTTCCTGACATCGCCGCCTAATACTAATGACTCATCCGCATAGCAGACTATTCAAGTACCTTCGATTGTACGTATGCATGCCCCCTCATCTCCCCCCCACCGACACCCTCTGTTGACACCTGTGCGTCGCCGCCCCCCTTTCCTGACACCACCAACCCCCCTGAGCCACATCCTAAGGCAGCACTCACCCAAACCTCTCCCCTTCCACCATCGTCTCATCGGACACCCATTCTTTTCGGCTCCCTACCATAGACGCTCCACCTACCTTTTCCCGGCCTGCCATCACCTTCTCCTAAGCCCTCCACCCTGACATCACCTCATGCACACCGCATATCCACAGAGGTTCCACCATCATTGTCTTTGCAATATCCCGACGAGGTTTCGACAAACCACTCTTTGCCTCACTTGGTCAAGCCTATGGCTCCCTTCCTATCTCATTTTCATCAGGGACCTGTCTTGTCACCACTACTTCTCCCCTTCTCATCGACTTAAGTTTAGACGGGAAAGACAAACCACAACAACTCGACCACTCTCCCTTGGCCGCTCTAGACCCAGTTCCACCAGGCGAATTGCAGAAGAACGACCTTCTCTCGGAAGCTCAGCACCCTGCGCGGGAGGAAAACACCTCTGAATCCATGGACCCCAACCTCTTAGCTTGCACCCTGCTCCCACCTGTCCTAGTGGGGCTTCCTGCTGATCCTCTCAGTGGCGACCCCATCATCATTTTTGTCCCATATGTTCATCCTCCCCCCATTCCCGTCTTTATCCCAAACCTCATTCCTCCATCACTTGTACCTGCCCCCCCCAACCTTCTTTGAACCTTTTGCTGACCTACTTCCGCCTAATTTCTTAACCACCTTTTTCCCTTACCAACCCAGACCCCCAACTGACCTACCCTTTTCCAAACCCAACACTCCTCGACATGCTTCCTCTCTGACACCTATTCCTCATGGCCCTCAACTTGACCCTCAACCTACTACTCTTTCCCCCATTTCCAACCTTGGAACCGACCCACCATCGGTGCCTTTGCCTTCTCTTTCTCCTTGTCTTAATCCCACTTCCGCTACTCTCCCCGCCTCCTCATCAGTTCCCCCAACCTCATTTCAGGCCAACTATTTATCCCCTCCCCTCTCTCTAGATAAAACAGCTTCCACCTCGACTAAGGACCTTTTTGATCTGTCCACAAGTATTTTCAGACCCACCGAAGCAGATGGGCTCCACTTTCCGGTGCCGGCATTACCTTCCCCTGTTCCATCCACCATGAACTCATCAGGATTCTCCCTTTTAGTGAACACCATAGGAGATCCTCTCTCCCCCCCCTCGGTGGACTCGATCTATGTCAATGGCGTCGACAAGGGCTAAGGACAGATCCAGGACGTCTTGGGAGTGATAGGCTTCCCACAATCTGGACCAGATGGACCGTTTCTCGAATTTTTCAAGTGACGAGTTCAAGTAAGCAACAAAGGCACTCAGGAGTTAGCAAACTTGGCTTGCACTATCAACTATGATAGACCTTCTTCATCCAGTCTCTCCCTCTCCTCTATCATGCCTAAAGATCACCGCACAGGTCTTTTGGTTAGGCGGTCCCTCAGGAATTCTCCCCTTGCCTTCTCACCTCAATGCTGATACTCTCTTCTAATATCAGAGGGCTTGGAGTGCCAAAGAAAAAGCAGGCAGTCAGGTACCATTGCTTTAGGCTTAAACCCACCATTTTGGCTCTCACAAAGACAAAACTCCCTGAACCTACTTTGATTCAAGTGAGACAAGTTTGGGGGCGCAGACCCTGTCAATGGGTCGCAATCCCAGCTGAAGGGGCATCGGGAGGAGTCATTTGGGATCCACGGAACACTCCTTATCGTCCCACCAAGCTTCCAAACTATCTGTTACCATACTGCTTTCCAGGATCCCTGATAGCCAACCCTGGAAATTTACTGCGGTCTATGGACCCATCTCGGACAATGACCGTCTTCTTTTGTGGGAAGAACTCAACCACGTTGCCACTCTACCCAATCCCATCTGGTGCATAGGGGGGAATTTCAACGTTACGAGGTGGTCCCATGAGAGAAACACCTCAACCAGAATCACCCCGGCTATGTTAGCTTTCGCCGACTTCATTACCCTCAACAACTTGCTTGACCTTCCATGTCAAGGAGCCCAGTTCACCTGGTCCAGCCACTCTTCCAACCCCACCCTCTCAAAGCTCGACCGATTCCTAATCTCTGTAGACTAGGATTCAAACTTTCCTGGGACCCACTCTTTGACACTCCCCAAACCAACCTCCGACCACTATCCCATACTTCTAGACTCCAAGCCAACAGAGTCTAGACCCAAACCCTTCAGATTCGAACTGGCTTGGTTAAAAGAACAATCGATCTTCAACCTATTTCCAGAATGGTGGTCCGCTCTATCGAATTTGGTAGATAGTTGGACTGGCTTCAAACTACAACGAAAGATGAAATTATTGGAGCCTCACTTAAAATCCTAGAGTGGGGGACTCCAGGGTTTTTAGGACCTCAGAAATCTGCCTCTCTGCAAGCCTTTCAAACTCTTGACTCGCTAGAACAATCCAGATCCCTCTCGGCCTAGGAATCCACTCTCAGAAATGATCTGAAGCTCCAATATCAAGACATCTTAAAGAAAGAGGAAATCTTCTGTTATCAGAGATCCAGGATTAAGTGGCTCAAGGTTGGGGACCTCAACACTGAATTCTTCCATAAGATTGCCAATTGCAGGTGTAGAGACAATTCAATCACACACCTTTTGGTAGACGGCAACCTTCTGGACCAACCTCCCTATATTGAACAAGCCATCCTTGGCTATTTCCATAACCTCTTCTCTGCCCCCCCAGCTCCTCGACCTCCTATTGGGGATATTGAGTTCCTAGTTCTACCCCAAGACAGAGTAAGCTAGCTAAAGAGACCTTTCTCTGAAACTGCAATCCTAGCTATCATTTCTGACCTAGACTCTGATAAGGCCCCTGGACCCAATGGCTACCCTATTGCTCCGTTCAAACTTTTTTGGGGATCTTTCAGAGAGGACTTCCTCAAACTGTTTGAGGAATTCTACTCAAGGTCATCATCAATAGGGCAATGAATGCCACTTTTATCACTCTCATTCCCAAAGTAGAAGGGGCAACCCAACTGAAGGATTTCCGTCCCATAAGCGTGGTGAACTCCACCTACAAAATACTAGCGGAAGTCCTCACTGGCAGCTTTAAAGAGGTCCTCCCCTTAGTTATTTCAACTACCCAAAGTGCTTTCATCAAGGATCGTCAAATCCTAAATGGGACCCTAGTGGCCGATGAATGTATTCATTCAAGAAATCTAGCCAAAACCCCTGGAATTGTTGTAAAGCTGAACTGGGAAAAGGCCTACGATCATGTAGACTAGGATATCTTAGAAGAATCTCAGTCCAGGATGAGATTCGGCTCCAGATGGAGAGGATGGATGAGAGCGTGTTACTCTCATCCACATTTCTCTATCATCACTAATGACTCACCAGAAGGATACTTCCCATCTACCAAAGGCTTCAGACAGGGGGATCCCCTCTCCCCTTTTCCTTTTTCCATCGCGGCTGAGGTTTTCAATAGGTCCATATCCAGAATGTTTTTGGTTGGACACTTGCATGGCTTCTCGATGCGAAATCGAGCCCCAACCATATCCCACCTCCAGTACGCAGACGATACCTTGGTATTCTGCAATGCTACAACAGACGAGATTCACAACCTATTTTTGTTTCTCTGATGCTTTGAATATGCAACTGGCTTCAAAGTCGATTTCGAAAAAAATAAGATGATGGGGGTAAACGTTTATACAACAACCCTATCCACCTTTGCCGAAAGTTGGGGTTGCAAGGCCGAAGCTTTGCCATCCAAATACCTAGGTCTGCCCCTCTGTTTAGGCAAACGGAAATTGAGATTGTGGTCTCATATCATAGATAAAATGGACCGCAGACTTGCAGGATGGAAGGGTTGATTCCTTTCCCCGGGAGGAGGCTAATCCTCATCAAGGCCACTTTGGCTAACATCCTGGTCCACCAAATGTCTTTATTTCGCATGCCTGTGGCAGTTAGCTCCAGGATCGAACAGTTAATGAGAAGGTTTTTCTGGTCGGGTGACGGAGCCAACAACAAATTCCACTTGCTTGCATGGGACGAACTTTGCCAATCGAGGCAAAGGGGAGGATTAGGGATCAAAAACCTCATAACCCAGAATTTAGCACTCCTTTATAAGTGGTGTTGGCGCATGACGAACCTGAGGAATCAGCAATGGATAGATATTCTTAAGCACAAGTACCATCTTCCCAACACACCGTGGTTACCAAACTGTAGGACCAACCAAAGATCCTCAGGCATTTGGAGGTCGATCTGCTCAACCTTCCACGCCTTCAAGTCACGAATTAGATTTCACCCGAGATCAGGGAATCGCATTCTGTTCTGGCAAGACCTTTGGTTAGGCCACACCCCTCTCAGGTATAGGTTCCCAGACCTTTATTCTCTGACCCAAGATCAAGGGGCCACTATTGCGGAAGAAATGCTTTCGACTGGCTCCTCTCGCTCGTGGAATCCAGCATTCAGAAGAGCTCTTAATGACTTGGAGTTTGCGAGCTTCACAACCTTAGCGGCAGATCTACACGCCTGCTTCCTTCTACCTATTGGTTCTGATCGCATGATTTGGACACCCGCACCTTCTGGCGTCTTCTCGGTGTCCTCTTTCTATTGCAGCCTTTCTTTACCCCCTACTTTTCCTTTGCCACCCGTGGCCCTAGCTGCTCAAGCCTGGGACTCCTTCACCCCCCAAAAAATTCAGATCTTTATGTGGTTGGCTCTCTCTCAGAGAGTCCTCACAGTACATCAATTGCAGAGAAGGGGCATTCTGATACCCAATCGATGTGTCTTGTGCCTAGCAGGTAAGGAAACAAACAATCACCTTTGGTTGCACTGTCCCTTTGCCTTCAATCTGTGGGGGGCAATCCTCAAGCTCTTCAACGTTTAGTAAGTGCTACCGCCTGAGGCAACATCCATCTGTTCGGCTATCAAACCCTATCCCTGGCCAAAGGCAGGGATACTGCTCTGGAAATCCTCGGTGGCAGGTGCTCTGTGGGCCCTTTGGATTGAGCATAACAATAGAACTTTCCGGGGGAGTACTCCCCTTGGAACAAAGTGTTCGATAAGCTCAAGACCACAATCATCTTCTGAGCAACCAACCATAGCAGCTTCAAAGGAATTCCAGCATCAGCATTAACTCACGATTGGAGCAAGGTCCTCCAAATCAACAGAGGGCGTCTGTCCAAGACCATGAGGTGGAAGCCCCCCACTGTAGGAGAGCTCAAACTGAATTTTGATGCATGTTCCATTGGAAACCCGGGCCCATCAGGTGTAGGAGCCATTCTCAGAGACCACCTTGGTTCTACACAAGCCACATATTCCAAACATATAGGCCATACCAACTCTTTGGAAGTTGAAGCCCTCGCTCTTTTGGAAGGCCGAAAACTCATTCAACCCTTCCACTTACACTCCTTAGTGGTGGAAGGAGACTCCAAGAACACCATTTCTTGGGTGCAAAGACTTTCTTGTTCACCCCCCCCCTTGGCTCCTCCCGCAAATGTTTGACGAGATTCATCACCTTTGCAGACATATGTCTGGCGTGTGGATGCATACTTGGAGAGAAGGAAACCAAGAAGCTAATACGCTCGCCAAAGAAGCAGCTATGATGGCGGACAACTGATTTTTGGGTTTTTACTTTTTTGGGCTGTTCGTTTTTCGTTCTTTGGACTGACCTATTTTATTAGATTGCTACCCAATTGTAACCTCCTAAAAAAGGATGTGTTCCTGCCTCTTATTTTTCTTCCCCTTGAGCATCATTTTCTGTGGATTTTTGTACTCTTCTTTCCTCACCATCAATTTAAGGTTAACATTATCAAAAAAAAAAAAGTGGGGTGTCGACTCAGTTAAAGTATTTCTACACGTCGTAAAAGTTTAAAAATAGTTTGCAATTGAGGTGAGGCCTACTACGGGCTTTATAGATAATGCATTAGATGGGACGACGAGGTAGATATCAAAGGCTTTAGGCAATGAAGAGAGCAATTATGGCCCAATATGGGATCTTATAGATAAAAAATGGGATAGCAGCTTTGTCGGCCAACACATGCAGGTTGGTACTATTTGAACCTGAAGTTCTTCAAACCTTGATATTCTGAGGAAGGATACTATTATGGATGACTTTAATGAATTTCTCAAGAGGCTCATTCTTGACAAGGACATCAAGGATAAGACATCTACTGTAGAGTTGATTTTGTGTAGGTGTGCATTAAAATTATTTGGAAGGAAATGGGAGAGATAATAGTTGTCAAGAAAAGGATCAAATAAGATCTGGGATCAGGATTTGAGGTTGTAGGACAGTGACAAGCAGGATCATAAGTCTGTATACTTTAAAATCTAGGGATCTCAATCCCAATATGTGGAGGATCTATCCAAATTTATCGGGATTGAATGATAAGTTACACAAAACCGAGCTCCATCTACGTAAAAATTCAAGGTCCCAGAGAGAACTTGAATAACAACATAGTATATTTCACCAAAAAATAGTAGTATATAGTTATATCCTACTATACCACATTGTTATACAATAATATACTGCTATACTATACTACACTGACAAGCTACACTACTATATTATACAACACTGCCATACTATATTGTAATGCTAGGCAATTTGGATCCCTTGTAACTCAGGATCTCACTGATAAAAGAAAGGATCAAGATTCCAACGTTTGAAAATTACAAAGCAGAGAGATTCTTTCCCCTAGAGCTCAGGAGCAATATTCCAGAGCAGAATCGACCCCTTGGTTTGACTTGGACAATGTAACTATAGGCAAGATAAATAAAGGACCAAATTAGACCCAAATAATCTATCTAATTTGAATAAATGTTTTCAAGTTTCAATTTGCATAGTTCATACTTTCATATGATGTCATAAAATATAGAATATAGAGTTGTAGTGATTGTATATGATTTGCAAGCCAATGAATGGGCCAACTTGGGAGTAATGCTCCATACTTACAAAGGATGGCTATCATGATATTAAGCTTAACATGTAGCTCATCTGGTTTAGAAAGAGAACATGTAGCTCAGAAGGTTGTGAACGTAGTTGGAGCACATTTGAGATGGTATTTTGGCAATTTGCATTTTACAAGGATTATAATATTTGATATTTCAATATTTACATTAGTAATAAAGCATTACTACCACTAGTAGCCAATTAGTGTATTGGTATTTTTTTTGAGAAATGTTGACTTTTGTATTGCTATAGAGAGGAGTACAAAGATGAGATTAACCAAGAGTTCCCTCTAGGCGGGATTCTCAGTAAAATTAGGTCAGTAGACCGTATACAAAATATTGGGTTATAAGATTACCCCCTTACAACACTTTACAAGCAAATGCCAAAGATAGGGCTTATAAGTGCCCATACACAGTGAAAATTACAGTGCGATATGTACGAAAAGGGAGCCAAAAAATGTTAGGTTGTGGTCCACTGGTCTATTGCAAAAAAGAATGTTGACCCAATTTGAGCGACCTGACCGACTTCTAACGCCCTCCTTCGCCAGCCGATTTGCGAAATAGTTGGACGTCCGCCAAGTATGCTGCCATGAAACATTTATAACCCTGCAAATGTGGTGAACCTCGTCAAAAATTGGGATCAAGGACCATGGAGGATCACTTGTTCGACTAGCCCAAGCGATGACATTTCTTGAGTCACCTTCAACTATTAGACTTGGGCCCCAAGAAGGGTTGAACTTTTTCAAAGCTAGGAGGAGGGCTAAGGCTTCAGCATGGTGAGAGTCCTTGAAGCCAAGATATTCGGAGATACTTAGGAGTATATCGCCTTCATGGTCTCGGAAAACTCCTCCTACCCCTGCTGGGCCAGGGTTCCCCAAGGAACATCCGTCGAAATTTAATTTGATGCTGCCTTGGGTTGGTGGTAGCCAGTTGCTTGGCCTTCTTACCCCCTGTGGTTGATGATGAAGGATGTTTCCCCATTGTGAGAGGAAGAACGCCCCTGGAATTCCCGCAAAGAATTTTTGGCTGGAGGCCCATAAGGTAACCATGGTGGTTACCTTATGCAAAAGCGCCGGGGTTTGATGTTTAGAGCCTCAGAAAATTCTTGAGTTTCTTTCCAGCCATACTATCCATATAGTGGCAGCAAAAGTCGCCTTCCACAGGATTCTTCCTGCCTTAGGCCAGCTTGAGTCAAGTTTCTAGGTTAGAAGGGCGTTTACCAAGGGGGGGGTGACCCATTCTATGCCAAATAATTGTAATACCCTGCCCCACAGGTCAAAGGAGAAGTCACACAGTAAGAACAAGTGAAGGTTTGTTTCCTCCTCACATTCACAAAGAGCACACCTATTAGGGATGGGGACCCCTCTTTTTTGTAGATGATCTACAGTGAGGACCTTATGTGAGAAGGCAAGCCAGTCAAGGGTCTCCACGTTTGGTGGAACAATAGTGGACCAAATTCTAGAAAAGGGATCCAGGGTGGTGGGTAAGGAGGTGAGACTTTTGTTGAAAGAAGCAACCGATGGAGTTAGTGTCCAGACAATTTCATCTCTTCCAAGGGAAAGGAAAAAGAGGGAGTGTAGGGTATTCAAGAGCCGTTGGAAATCAGCGGTTTCCTCTTCGGTTAGGTTCCTTCGAAATGAAGGATTCCAAACCCTACGGCCTCCTAAGAGGCTTAATTCCAGGGCTATTGACGAATCTTGGTCTCGGGCAAGAGAGAAAAGGTTTGGAAAGACCTCACGGAGGGGGGAGGGTCCTAGCCATAAGTCTTGCCAAAATCTCACTCTCGATCCTTCTCTTGGATGGAATCTAATGTGCGTCTTGAAGGTGGCCAGGAATGTTAGGAGGGACTTCTAGGCTCCTGACACATTATGGCCTTGAGTTCTTGTTGGCAGCCAAGAATCTGTGGGGATTCTATACTTGTGCTTTACAACCTGTGCCCAAAGGGCGTTTGGCTGAGTAGCTAAACGCCACCACCATTTCCCTAGTAAAGCAGCATTGTGTTTGCGAAGAACTTTTACCCCTAAGCCACCCTTCTCTTTTGGTTGGCAGACCTTATCCCAGGCAACAAGATGGTATTGTTTCTTATCGTCCTGCCCAAACCAAAGGAAATTCCTCATGAATTGATTAAGTCGATTTGCCACCTGAGTTGGCATATGGAAGAGCAACATGAGGTAGATTGGGGAGTTTGCTATGGTAACGTTAATCAAGGTAGTTCTTCTTGCCATAGACAAAAATCTGCCCTTCCATACTGTCAGGCGTCGGTCAACCTTGTCAAGGACAGGGGACCATTGTTGTTTTCTGGGTTTACCCAATCCCAGGGGCAGGCCAAGATAAGAGGTTGGGAGATCCTGGATTCTACATTCCCAATCTGGAATGAGTATTCTAATTTCACCAGGTGACAAGGCAACCCCCAACATACTTGATTTATCTATGTTGATCTTGAACCCTGTTCCAGATTGGAAGCAACCGAGGAATCTTTTGAGGGTTTGACTTCAATACGGGTGGCATCCAGGAAAACCAAGGTGTCATCCGCGCACTGTAAGTGAGAAATTATGAGTCCATGCCTACTGGTTTTGAAACCTGATAGGAGGCCAGCTTGGTAAACACGAGAGATGGATCAGCTGAACACTTCAGCCGCTATAGCGAAGAGGAAGGGTGAAAGTGGGTCTCCTTGCCTGAGACCCCTCGAGGAAGGGAAGTATCCAACTAGGGTACCGTTGAAGATTATAGAGAAATGAGGGTTGGAAAAGCACCCACTCATCCACTTCCTCCATCTCTCCCCAAAGCCCATTATGACCATAGACTCGTTCAAGACCGACCAGTCCCCATGGTCGTATGCCTTTTTCCAATCTATTTTGAAGATAAGCCTTGGTTTCTTGGTGAGGTGTCTCGAGTGGACACATTCATGGGCCACTAAAGCACCATCAAGTATTTGTCTGCCTTTGAGAAAGGCTGATTGGGAAGGAGAAATGATAGAATGCAGCACTTGTTGCAGCCTAGAAGCTAAGACTTTTGCCAGAATCTTGTAGGAGGAATTGAGGAGGCTAATAGGCCGAAAGTCTTTAATTTCCTCTGCTCCTTTTTTAGGGACAAGGCCGAGGACGGTAGCATTCATAGCTTTGTTTAAAATACCCCTATGGAAGAATTCCTCAAAAAATTTCACAAAGTCAGGGCAAACAATGTATCAAAACTCCTTAAAGGGGGCAACAGGGAAACCATCCGGCCCAGGGGCCTTCTCACCTACTAACGCTTTAACGGCTTTAAAGATCTCCTGTTTAGAGAAAGACCGTTCTAGCCAAGCAACTTGGACTTCATCGAGAGTTAGGAAGTCTAGGGTCGAGAATCTGGATCTAGGATCAGGGGGAGCAGAGTATAAGTTCTGAAAGAATTCTAATAAAGCTTGTTGAATGTCACCAGGTTGGGTGAGATGGGAGTTGTTGACTTTTAACATCGAGATAGCGTTGTCTCTTCTACGACAATTGGCTATTCGATGAAAAAAACCAGTGTTGTGGTCCCCAGCTTTCAACCAAGAAACCCTCGATCTCTGAAACCAGTAGATCTCTTCTTTCTTTAAAGTAGAGAGATACTCCAGTTTGGTCTTGGACCTCAGCTCCTGCTCAGAAGCATTTAGAGATCTCGTTTCTTCAATAATATCAAGGTTCCTGATGGTTTCCAGTAGGGTAGACTTTAGGTGCGAGAAATTTTCAAGAATGGTTCTGCTCCAGGATTTGAAAGCGTTTTTGAGAAGCTGGATTTTCTAATAAAGCCCGATCTCCTCGTAACCTGAGAATTAAAGGAATTCCACCAGGTTTGGACGAGGGCAGGTAGGTCCTTCTCTTGGAGCCAATGCAGTTCAAATCTGAAAAGCCGAGGACCCCTGGTAATAGCATTCGTATCAAGCAAAATTGGACAGTGATCTGAAGTAGGTTTGGGTAGGGCTATTGAGAGAGATCTAGGGAATTGTTCCTCCCAATTGATAGAAATAAGGAATCTATCAAGTTTTGAGAGGGTGGGGTTAGTGTTGTGGTTGGACTAGGTATATTGGCATCCTTGGAGAGGGATGTCAATCAGCTCGTTGCGACTGATAAAATCTGAGAAGTTCCTCATGTCTGGGGAAACAGAGGTCGAGGAATTCCTCTCATGGGACCAACGAACAACATTAAAATCACCCCACACACACCAAATGGGGTGTGGAAGGGAAGCAATATAGTCCAATTCAGCCCAAAGTGTCTGTCTGATGGTGTGGGAATTCAGCCCATAGACAACAGAGAATTTCCATGAAACACCATCTGAGATATTGGAGAGGAGAAGAGTGATGGAAAATTTCCCTATAAAGTGGGAGTTAAGTGAGAGGTCGGATGGATCCCAAACCACCCAGATACCTCCTGAGGCCCCATTGACGGCAAAGAGACCCACTGGCAAGGTCTCCTGCCCCAAACCCGACGGATGAGCTTGAGGTCAGGGTTTGGTAGTTTGGTTTCAACGAGGGCCAAGATGGAGTGGGAAAATTTATGGGTGAAGGCTTTGACTGTAGATTCTTAGAGGTTTGTCCAAGCCCTCTAATGTTCCAAATGAACAGCTTCAATTGTAAGAGATGAGAACAGGGGAGGAGGCCAGTCTGGGGAACCTCCTCTAGAGTCGGGGAGTGGATGGAGAGGGAACAAGATTAAAGGCTTTCCCAAAGAAAGGAAGGGAAGAGAAGAGATTGCATAGCGCTCTTTGCCCTCTGAGTCTCACCTGCATTCTACTCTGTGCGTCTGTTGTGATGAACCTGCGAGCAAGTCCTTCAGGTCCATCGTACTCAAAGCCCATTATCCTGTACATGGTTCGCATTCTGTCTTCCTCTGAGTTAGACTTGTCTTCAGAATGTTCATCGGCCTCTTCGATTCCTTGGGAAAAGAATGAAGAGGCTGTTTGCGCAGAAGGAGCAGCTGAGGAGGAGGTAGGGGGATGAACCGAAGGGTAGAGGTTAAGAGGTAAGGCCGGGAGGGGTGGAGGGTTTGGACAAGGGTTGTCAAGGGCATGCAAGGGAGTCTCTAAGTTCCCAGCGCTAACCTCAGAAAGGAGAGAATGACCAAGGGAAGGGTTAGAGAGTGGAGGCTGCAGAGGATTGCTGTCAGGTTTGGCTTCACTAGGGATGGCCTCAAGGTCAAGAGCAACAGAAACGAGGGGGGAGAGAGAGGGAGAGGGAGGTAGTTCGATCGGAAAGAAGGAGATAGTAGGGATGTAGGTGAGAAAATGGTGTGTTTGAACAGAAGAGTAGGAGGAGAGCAGGAGAGGGGATTCAAGGGGCCAGACCAAGTGAATGGTTTGGGCCCTGTGGATGTGGACAAGGTGAGCAATAAAGGAGAGGTGTGGGGCCAGGAAGACAGCAATGGTTCCCGGATCAGGAGGGGAAGGGTCCAGTGACTGGGCAGTTACTATGCCTACAGGAAAAAAGCCACGGTTCATCTTCTGGTGGAAAAAGGGCTTTTGACCCAAGGGAATAGGGACGACAAGGTTAAGAGGGTAGAAAGAGAGAGAGAGAGAACAGGGAGAAGGATGGAGGCGACCAGTTGAGTGGTTGACACGGACGAAGGGGGGCTGGGGTCAAGGCTCTCCACCAGTGCAGAGGTGGTAGAGGAGTGGGAAACAGGAGGAGGAACTTTAACCGAGGTAGTCTCTGTCTCAGCTACAGACCTAGACTCAGAGTTCATCGGTTGCAGAGTGGGGATGAGGGGGGGCTGGGCCGACCGAGGAGGGGAGGACATAGGTGGCTGTAGACGCGTCGACGAGTCAGGGGAGTCAGGCGATGGGGACAGGTGGGCGGGATGAGACAGCATCGGCGGGAAACACACGTTAGTAGGCTGGATGGTAACCAACTGACAAGGGCTAGGCTGCTCGTGACAGTGTAGATCTTGAGGCCCGGGGGGGGGGCGGGTAACGGGCTAGGATTAGGGGAGAGAGAGAGGGGTTGGATGGAGGCAAGTGAGCCGGGTTGGACCCCTAGACTACTAGGGGTAGGCAAAAGAGAGGGGTCTCCCAGGGATGACACCTGGGGAAGAGAAGAAGGACAGGCGAAAGCGGGCTGCTCTAATGTAGACTAGTGGGGGAGGTTAGGTGGTTGTGGCAGGCGCGTGGAAGTAGAGGTGTACGGCAGGTGTGCAGGGTTAGGTGAGATGAGGGGACGCGTGGCGGCAGAAGGGGAAAGAGGGGCAGGGCCAGAGGGAAAGGCGGTGGAAATAGGGGGATGCGGGTTGGGTAAAAGAGGTTGCCCATGGGCGAGCATGAGCATGTAAGGGGAGAAGGGGGACGGTGGGCCAGGTCTATCACCCCAGCCCGGAGAAGGTTGATGAGAGAAGTCCTTGACAACCTCTTTCCCTTTATGTCGGTTCAACTCGGGATCGATGCCCTGTTCAAACCTTTGACTCAGGGTGTGAGACCTCGATTCATTCCCTTGACTCGAATTGGGAAGCGAGTCTGATCCAGTTTGCACATCTGCAGAGGTCCCGTCCAAGACCGAGAAGGAGGACATCCCACTTGTTCTGGCTCTGATGCAGTGGGCGAGGGCACCAAAATTTCTGTTGCGGCTTCTCAGGGGATCGCCGACGAGGCCGCGCTCGATTATGTTTTTTCCTAGTCACTACCTTCCATTGCTGAGACGAGGTTTCAGTTTGAGGAGCTATGTGGGGTTGGTGTAGGAAGATTGGAGAGGGGGGGGGACACTGAAGTCCAAGAGATTAAAAGTTGTTTATGTCAAGCCACACCATTTGCGGGATCGAAGTGGTCTCTAGGACTTCCATCAAAAGGTGCATGAAACCCAACGGAACGGACTCTAGCGAGATCCAGTGAATAGAGAGCCAATGGCCACAGGCAGCATCAACTCTCTTGAAGGTCTCTGGAGACCATGCGTGAAGCGGTATGTGATGAAGGGTAAGCCAAACCCTTTGTTTCCTGAAAGAGCCTTCTTTTGGTGACCATCGTCGGAGAGAGCAAGAGACTCCTTTGAAGAAAGGATTTGAGTTGTTCAGTAAGGCAAGGTTGGCTTCGTTCTGAGAGGAAAAGGAAAAGAGGAAGTCTCCATTGGAGAGATGTCTGCAGACTAAATTCGGCTCCTCCCAACTGCTTATGGCCCACCTCTCGATTCCTCTAAAATCATCTCGCACCAGGTGAAAGGTACCAACCAAGGAAGCCGAAAGTTTTTTCGGCGAGTCTCTCGGTCTCCTCTGGGAGAGTGGAGACACAGTAGGATAAATTGGGGGAGGCCGCAGGGGAAACAGGAGGACTGGTAGTAGCCGGAGAGGCCCTAGTCGATGGGATAGGAGAGGAGGACGAGAATACTAGAGCGAAGGAAGATTTGCGGGTAGAAGCCGGTGGTGGAGAAATCTTCGAGGGGGAGGCAGGGGCGATAGAGCGATCTCCAAGATTTACCTTCCGCCTCCATTAATTCTACATCACTTATTGAGTATTGACTGCCCATAATTAGTGTAGTACTATTACCAAGTTAAAAATTATAAATTTATATTAACGGATAACTCTCAAACCCTATTAGAAGATTCTTAATCTATTATAGATATACACTTTACAATATTTCTTTAGTTCCTTCAATCTAAATTCTAGCTAATGCATTTAATTCCCACGGGTGCACACAAAGAAAAGGGATACACTTGAGCTAAAGAGGCTCAATGATTTAGCCTTCGCCAGGTATAATAACAGGCTAAAGGAGTGCGAGAAGAGGGACTTATTGCATCCAAAGACAAGGATTATGCCAGTGAATGGTTGGTTGAAGATCTTGGAACTGCAAAGGAGTTCCTTGGTGAGGGTTTGACTTGGGATAGGGTTAAGGAGGCTTCAAGGCGAGCCTCTGACCCTGGAAGGGCTACTAGATCAACAACCACTTCTCCTAGTTCAAATGGGAGGAGGAGGAGGAGTCTAATTAGGAAGAACCTAAGGAGATGGGCCATTATGTTTGAAGTGGATGATGATTCTGATAATGATGACATGAAACTACATCAAGGTCCCCAAGACAAAGCCAATAATTACGAAGAAGATGAAGATTGAAGACTAAATCGTTCTTAAATATCTTTTGTATCTTTAACTTTGCCGACTTTCACTATATTAAGGTTTGGAACTTTGGATGTTCAATTTTGGAATGAATATCGACTATGAAGATTGGAGTTTATGAACTACAAACTTGTGGTCATATTTGAGTACCTTATGGATATGTTCTGTCTTTTACTCTGTGGTCGGTACTTGTTAGTTGCTAGTTGTTTAGCTTTAGTTTGACATTACAGCGAAGACAGATTTCTTACAATTGTGAAATGTGACTCAATAATTTCACTGTGTTTTTCAGCATTTAGGAGCAGAAACTTGCATAATACTCGAATAGAATATATACAAATGCATAAATTACATATATGTGTGTTTGGAATGCATATAAGTGTTCCTGGGGCGCCTAGAAACCTGGCCCCACCTAGGGCTTGGACCATAGTTAGCAAATCGCCGATTTATCACTGATTTTTTAAAAAATCGGCGACTTTATTGGAACCATTTAAAATTGAGACTTTTTGAAAAGGTCAACAAAAAATCGCAATGTTTTTCACAAAAACATTTAAAACATGACTTTTTCATAAAACGATTTAAACAAGACCAAAAAATCGCATTTTTTTTACCTGTAATTTTTTTTTTTTCTGTTTGAGTTCTCTTCCTTTTCTCTCTCTAAAAATCAGCATCCCAAATCTTGCTCGAGCACAAAGGTACCTTATGCCATCTCTGCACTTCTTGCTTGCTGAAATCATACTTAGAATTGTTTTGCCCTAGTTGCTTCGAAGTTTAAAGGCTCAGGCATAAGCACATTCGACCTGTGTTTCTCCTAAATGTTTGCCTGCTTATATGCCTGCGCTCACTGCACAAACCCCATCCTTTCACAAATAATCATGATTCTATAAAGAAAGGGTGGGGAATTGTTAGGAACTTGCGTTCTATAACTCCTAATTCTAGACCAGTCATGAATCTCTCAACTGCAAAAGCTATTGTGGCAGCTGCTTAAATTTCTTCTCTATGAATAGATTTGCAATGACTGTTAGGGGTGAAGCTGATCAAAGAGCCATGGATTCTTCGATCGCAAAAAGAAGGGCAAGAGATGCTCTTGTAAAATCCCTTAAATTCAGAGCACCCAAACAGAGAACTCGAACCCCCCTTCTCTCTCTGGAAACATCCTTTTGAAATAGAAAACTCGAACCCAAATGTGTATTTAACAAGCCCTGTTTTCAATTACAAAAGGAAAAAGTTTATATAGAGCCGAGGCTCTCAACAATCAAATTAGAGCCCACGTCAAAAATTTCACTAGAAGAGGTTGTTTTGATGCCCAAATATCCTCAAATTGTCATCTCGACATCAAGATGCATGGACATAAGAAAAAAATGGATTTCAAGTTTTGGAAATAGTGCATCTTGTAACGCATTTTTTGACCGTCAATTTTCAAGATTTTCAAGTTTTCATAAATCTACTGGATCCACACTATTTTTAAAGCTTTAAAATTTATAATTAAAGATAAAAGTATATTTTAAGGCTATCACAAAGATTTTCAATATTGAAATCATATTTCTCGACACTATTTGAAGATGCATTGTGCTTAGATTGTTTAGAGCCTCGGCTCTATACAAACCTCACCCATTAAAAAATTGCATATAAACTTTAACCATAGTTATAGAGTAACCATAGTCACCATACCATAGTTAAAGCATTTTAATGAGAAAAAAAAGTTATGTGTATTTTTTTTTGATACCTACAAAGTAGGTGTGATGTTTGTTAAAGTATTTAATGAGAAAATCTATATGGTAAATTTTTATGGATGGATTAGTCATTGATGGCTGACATAATTTTTATTTTTTAGAATTTCAAAATTTCTAATATTTTAAAAATATCCGACTTTTTTATTCCTATTTTTTGAGCCTAGTCTGATATATTGGTGATATCTTTACATGAAGTATTTTTGCCGATCCGTATTTTTAACCTGATTTTTTCATCCAACTTTTTAAAATAAAAACGATTCTTTCCGAATTTATGGTGAGCCGATTTATTGATAGTCCCCAACTTGCTAACTATGGGCCTGGACACACTAGCCCCAACCCTCCACCCCCCTAGTCACTTGGGCACCATCCAGAGTTTTTCCCAACCATGGCTTATAGTAGATCTGGCTTTAAAAAGTCTGGAACTGTCTTTTGCATTTTATTTTTTATGGAGGTTTGCAGCTGCCATTAGTATAGACCATTTTGTGCCACACAAAGGTCGCCACTAAATCATATATTGAAAGATAGCATAAATTGACAAGATATGGTATTTAATTGGAATCATCTCCATCGACAGAAAATAGGGACTATCTAGAATTTAAAATATAAGAAAAATGTGAATTGCTTGGAAACACTAGATTTTTTGTTTTGGTCGCAATATATGTTACCTTTTTTTAGTGTAATAATCAAAAACACCTAAATACATCAACTTTTTAGGTGTGACTGGTGTTCAACAAATAAATCAATAATATGAATTTACAATAACGTCAGAGATAAATCCAAAAAATGAGTTAAATATAAAAATATTTCACTATTTTTAATCGTTACATAGATTTAACAATGATAAATTATAACTATCAATAACCGTCAAATAGCTAAGGCAAAAATTAGGTTTCGATCAAATTCATAAATTTGAAAAAAACAATTATTTCATCACTAACAGAATTTAAAATTTATTGTGATAGATATTAGTGTTAGTCAGACTAAGTGATATGCTGATCCAAAATCTTTATTGAATGGTTCAAAATTGGCTCTCCTGGACCTAGTTTCTTGAGTCATTTGCAACTGGTGATCATTCTGGCTGGAGTTTCTAGTGATTTTGTTATTTGGGACTCTTATCCGATCTCCCTAGGCCTCAAGTTCTGTTGTGAATAGGGAGTCCAATGCTTTCCCCTGTCCTCAATAATCATTAAAAACATAGCCCCTCTCTTGATTTCCACTTTCAAAAATCTAAATAGAATTCCATGAACCAAATAAAATGCTCCTCAATACATCACAATGATACATCCTTCAAAGGCATCTTTCCTATCCTTCATCCCCCGAACTGTGACCTGCAAGATCCAAATCTAAGGTTACCTATGAACATCCCAATGAAATTTCAACCCCTTCAAAATATACAACATAGAACCAAGTGTACTAAAAAATTGACAAGCTCCACCAACAAAATTTGCTCAAGACATTCCTTCATTACTCTTAAGCTCTATAGGCCTCAAGAGCTCTGGATACTTGTGAATAAGAAATCCTTTGGACAAAACAAATTCAACTTTGTCATTTCCACAACTACCTATTATTTTCCAGTAATGGTGTTGCACAATCCATCAAGATTGTTTTGGAAATGATGGGTGAAACGGGGCAATAAAATAAGGGTAATAAAAACTTCTCCTTGAGAACCAAAATAAGAATTTCAATCTCCCAGTTTCTAAGCACGAAGAGATCGCTATCACAAGATAATATTTGCCCCTTACTGATATGAATCAGTGTGCATCTAAGTTTTACCAGGCAAACTTGTCCTCATGATACAAATAAAACCAAGGATGATGTAACTATCTTGCTGATGCAAATGCACAAATATTGGAAGATCTAAAGCACCAAAGTTGCCTCTCTCCTAAAGAGAGAAAGTTAGACAAGTTCTAAAACGGTAGAATACTTTATTTTCAAAAGAAGGAAAAACGAGTCCCTATTTATAGCGAGAGAAAGTGCCTTATCATCTTCATCCAATGTGACTATTCGATGGACATGTAAGATGAAGAGCTTTAACTCTTCGATTTTCGATCACAACTGTTAAAAACGGTTCACCTGTTGCAACAGACATGCAACATGGTAGCCACCAGTCACAAAATTTCGCAGTGTCTCTTTCGGTTCCAAAAAAATAGTTGTCACTCTCAATACGACACGTCTTCACCAGTGGAGCACTAAGTTACGGAACCAAGTTACCAAAGACAGGGGCACAACAATAATGCAACAAGTCTCTAGCAGTGGGTTACAAGGTTACCAGAACCAAATTACCAAAAATGTCCCTTCTCTGACAAGTGGCCTTGCAAATGGCAATAAAAGGTTTGTAAGCCACGAGGGCGACCGGCACATATGCGCGTGCTAAGGGCGTCATGAGTTAATGCCAGCGTGTAAAGTACAAAGTGTGCCTCCAACGCCCTTGCACCCTCGCACTCGCACGTCAGCATGAGTGTGTGGGTCGTACACTTCGCGTGCTCCACATAGGCCTTCTCTCCCCTTGGTTCTTAGAACACAATTGAAGATGTTATATTTCAGCATGACTTTCCTTGGCCATTCTTCAAAGTGGGATAAATAATAAGACTAAAAACACTTTCCAAAGCACTATAGTTCAAAAACGATATCATTTTGAAATAACTCCCAATATTTTCCATATCAAAATACAACAGCCTGCCCTCAACATACAGATCAAGAAACTCCCTTCTCACTAGAAAATGTGAGATCCTTAACTATGTCTGAGTCTTCATAAACTAGGATGGTTGCCCCCAGTTCAGTTACTAAGTATCTTTGGCTAGTTTGCAATTATCTGTCATACCCCATCCTGCAAGGGGTAAAATTCTTCCCTTCACAACCTTTTGGAGATCAAATGAAAACACCATTTCCAGTCTTTTGAAAGCAATGACTTTGTAAGGAAGAAAAGAATAAAAGACACAATTAAGACAAATTGTTTAAGCATTCCACGTGGATGTTTTCATGATAATAGACAGGGAAAACATAGGAAAATGAAGCCACAACATCAGTAATATATAAATTAAGTGAAATATGCCTATATAGATATATTTTTACATATCTATGTTTCTTTTGAAAAAATAAATAATGGTAGTTAACTTGGTGAGAAGAAAAGATCCTCTTCTTCGAAATGCCCATAAGCATGCTTGCAATTAATTACATACCTTATGCTTCTTGTCCTTTTTGCCAGCCATAGCTATAACTTGATTGAGATTACTGGAGCGATATTTGATTGCATTGTCACTGCTTACTTTACCAGGCAACACTCTATTATCTTCAGGCTCATCATCATAATCATCTAAAGTTTCAAATTTGCTGTGGGGTACACAAGAGTTAAAGAACTTAGTAAGTTCAATGCAAAAAGTGAAATCAGGTTTTTAACCAAGCAATTGGAGCAGATAAACAAAAAAAATTTCTTTTTAAGTATAAGATTCTCACCGATTCGTGGGTTTAACAAATTTTTGAACCTTTTCTTTACGGTCAGTGATAAGTGAGCTAAAAACTTCGCTCTGCTTCAATTTTTCTTCAAGCATTTTGCGCACTCTGAGCATTTCCACACTTTCTTTACTCAATGGTTCAATCTGCAATTTTCAGAAATCACATGCCAGATGCAATTCATTTACCTCAAACTGCTCAGCAAATAAAATTTTCCATTGCCGCAATGATAAAGTGATTAACAACTTGAGGCTAAACCTTTTGATTGTCATGCTTCATGGATTTATCATGCTTCTCCTCCAATAAACCCTGTACCATATGTCCATCAAGCCAAAATTAGAACATTTCCTACCCATGTTTGTAAGGTGTCATTTCACAACATTATCACCAAATAGAGAGAGAAAAATATCGTAAAGGAAAAATATCATAAAGGGAAGTATACACAATCCAATGGGTCATCACCATCAAATTTAAGTGATGAATGATAAAGGAGAAAATAGCAGAAACAGTCAGAACAGGACATGAACACTATGATGGGTCCTATTCTTTCTTCATTGCCTTTATTCACTTCATTGAATGGCAAGGACCCCAATGGACTACTGTTCTCAATAGAGGATCGAAGCAAAGGTCGCAATAACAAATTAATACCCTCTCTACCTCATCTGATTCAGCTAATAAGCTTAATGGTGGCTCATTATTTGGTAAAGGAGACTCGATTTCAGCAGCATCACCACTTCTAGCAAGATTGGCTCGAGACTCAATTCCACGCTCCTTATGGGTTTTCTTGATTCTTCGACGAAGTGTCCCCTCAATCTGATTCATCTATAAGTACAGGAACACTTATGAACAAGCCTCACATTAAAAGAAACTGTCATCCATAGTTATTTTCTATAGAGTGTATCACAATATAATGTAGATGTCAGGTAGCAAGTAATCTTTTACTAACACATCATGAAAGGAGACAGATTATTTAAAGAGCAAATGGCACCTTGTCTAACATGGTTTTAATCTCCACAAGGCGAACTATAATTGGATGGTCCCGAATAGAAAGTCCTTCAGATTTGAGAAGTAAATAGAAAACAATTGATTGGCAATAGACCAACAATAAGACCCGCTTGAACTCTAGATGGTTCACTCCTCCAGTTTTGCAATTGTTTTCCTTCACATTTGCAGAACAATAAAACATGGTTAAGGATCGTCTCTTTGAATAATATACATGTCAATTACATGAAACAATATATTAAACTATCAATAGACTATCTATAATGTGCAATTTTAATCATTAAGGTCAATAGTACTTTAAAAAAAATCCTCAATATGTGATCCCATAGGTAAGACTTAAAATACCTTGCATGCCAGACACTCCTTTAAACTTTCAAGTTGATTGAGGGCATCATTCAAATCTGGTAGCAATCCTACTAGCTCTGGTGCAGAACTGTAAAACATATTACGTAAGAGAGAGAGTAATGCAAAGAACCATTTGAAGCATATTGCAACTAACATCAAATAAACAACTGCCAATCAATATTCACACAAAACCACTCAAAGTGTTGGTCTACCACATCCAATGCACCCACACCTGGTAGTCTACATAAGCAGGAGGTTTGTAGCAAACTACATCCATGCGTGCATGCGTACATAATGTCTGTGTACAACGTTCACACGCATCTAGAAAGACAGACTAAACAGATTAATATATGCATCCATGTATATATGTGTGCGTAGTAGAAAGAGAGAGCGAGAGAGAGAGAGAGAGAGAGAGAGAGAGAGAGCTGATTCTGGCGTAGTCAAGCAGCTTGCTATGAAGGAGGGTGGTAGACCATTGTGCATTACGCTCTATCTTACATAATATGTTTTCCAGTTCTGCACCAGAGCTAGTAGGATGCAAGAGGAGGGTGGTAGACCTTTGTGTCAAACAGGTGGTACAGTCTCTATGGATAAAGAAATTTGTGATCATTCAAATCTGGGACAAGGTTCACAATTTCACATTGGTACAGTATGACAGCACATCTCGCTAGAACCCATATCCTTAAGGGGGCGGTTGACTCAAGGTTAATTAATGTACAACAAGTGCAAAGTAAGTTTGTTAATGAATGAGGAGCTGGCTGCCTGCAATGACTAATTCTCAAGGAAGTTCATAGGGTTTTTTATGGTAAAAGGGGCATGAGAAACAATTAAAAAGTAAATTGGAAGGAAGTATAAACAGGATAAAATATTCCAATTTCACGGAAAAAATAACAGATTCAAGTTGGTTATGGTCAAGAAAGCGGATGTAGGTAGCATTCCTACTGTTCGGCAGAAGAAACTCCATTCATTGTCAAAGACAATGGCAGTGTCGGTGAAATCCTTAGTTTCATAATGAACGAAGAACTATGGTCCACATGCTATAGAGGAAGGGAGGGGGTCTCAAGGAGTAAAGGAGTTGTCCAACAGTTCCACTCACGCATTGAAGTCATAGAAGAAGAAAGTGGAGTGGTCAACCTGGATGCTAAGTCATTGCATTAGCAATATAGGTTCCTTCCTGGGTTTTGGTTATTCAGTGGGATTCAGGTCTGGGGTGGTCTTCAGGGATAGTTTGGTGGTTGGTAAACTTTTGCTAGATCTGGATGAAATTCGCGAATTTTTGGGGTTTGACCTGAAGCAGCTTTGCTAGTGGTTACTGAGAATGAAGGGGAGTGATCCTTAGGTCAGAAGGAGAAAGGGTAACTTAGTAATAAATAATGTTTAGAGTCTTTTAAGGCCCTCAAGGGCAGGTTATCAGAGCAATGTTCATATGCATGTCCCATGTGAAACTTGGGTCATATGTTACAGAGTATTACACCAATGAGGTGCCCATGCCTTTCTACAGAAAGGATATTTCTTCGTTCTCCTTTCATTAGGATCACATCATACTCATAGTCCGGACAATAAGAATCAAATTGTGATGGCCAAAACTAAAATCCTTCAAAGTGTTCTATAAATTCTTGTTTAAAAAACAAAGTTGTCTCTAAATAAAATAACTGTATCCTCTTTCTTTGCACAAAAATACAAATTTCAAAATAAAAAGATAAAAAGGAAAGGATATCAGAGCCACAACAAACAACACCATACCAAATGGAAGTATGAAATGGAAAGTAACCTGTGCACAATTTCCATCTGCTCCTCTTTAGAGAGGGAACTAAAATCTTTCTTAACCTCCTCAAATGGAGTGTCAGTTACATGTACATCACCATGCAAATGCTCTTTAGGTGCTCTCTCCTCAGCCAAAGCATCCATCATGTCTTCATCAAGGCCGAAGTCTTCAGGCCGAAGTGATTCAGCTTTTTTCTTTTGCAATTCCATAACTGCAGCCTCTTCTTCCAAAAGATCTTCATCGCTAGATTGCAGCTTCAAGATATCAAGACAACATCAACCAAATGGCAAAACAATTATGGCCGTATAAGGACAATAGGATACCGTAAGTGAATATTCCTAATGACAAGTATTTACCTCATAATCAACATTATCTGCACCATAATACAAGTTCTTCTTTTTGCCCCAAGAAACCCTTTTTTCTTCTTCCTTTTCGGAATCATCTTGCATCTCATCAACAACCCCACCACTCTTTTGCTTTAAATATTTTGCTTGTTTTTTAACTGTAGATAAAGAACAATTAGTTCAACATAACAGTTACATTCAAAAGTATTTTTTGGTCCCCTGCACTTTCACATCAAAAAGAACATAAACAATTGCAATTAGGACAGCCAGGAATTATGATCCAATTTGAAGGAAAAAAAAGAAAGAAAGAAGAAATTCATATGCAGGTTTCAGACAGCATGTCAAGAGAAAAATTCGAACAAGACAGTAAGATGACGGAGCCATCAATGAAAATGAGAATCAATATACCCAACTACAATGTAAAGGAATAGGTAACACTCACTAAAGCTTCCTCGCCATTCCTCAAACCTCTCCTCTTTTTTCCCCCCATATTGCTGCTTCTGTGGAACTCTTGGGAAGATACAAGGTAAAGCCAATCGACCTTCTGGACTTGTGGGTCAGATTAATCAGCAGTTTTCATCTAAGAAAAGAAGGGCCTGCTCCGAGATTAATTTCATCAATTATTCTCAAGGCAGCCTAAGCCAAACAGGTTCTGGAATGGTGCTTGTGATAGTTATTAGTGACTGGATGGTATTTGAATATCATGTCGGTACATGAGGTAACAGAGACTCCACATGGAACACGAAAAACATCATCACAGTGGGGGTTCATATCCCAACATGTGGCTCTATGAGACCATGCATCCACAAGGGAAACTCCCTAAATGTCATCAGAGAGATTAGGCAGGAGTTCCCCTTTTCTTGGAAGCTAGACAGAACCTTTAGAGAGATGAAAGATTGACTACAAAATTTTTGTACTTCAGAGTTTTGTTATACTTCAAAGTCAGTTCAAGTGGAAGGCGCAAAAAGGGCAAGGGCAAGGGCAAGGGCAAGGGCAAGGGGTAGGCCCAAAAGGTGAGAATATGTGAACCTATGGCCTTAATGGGGGTATGGCCCTTAATAGAGCAGAATGGCGGACCAGAATTCGTATAGCCGATCCCAATTTAGTCGAAAAAAGGCTTTGACGATGATGAGAGTTTTGTCTTAGTTGTCCAGGGCAAAAGTTTGTAGCGGACAGACTGCATACATGGCTGTCGACTGTGAAAGTGTGAGAAGGTGGGTATCTACCTAGTAATGTGGTTTACTGCACTGATCTTTTTATTTGCACATTCTTTCTCTTTAAATCAACCCCAACGAAAGAAAGAAACTGTAGCCCATCATGCTGATAAGACACCACAACCACAAAGTAATCTTCACTAATCTTATTAATCTTATACCCCTAGTGATTTTCAGACCCAACACTTTTCAGATACTAAGTGGCATTATTGCTGGAGCCTCCAGCTCCATAAGAGGGACCCTATGAAACATCCTAACCTATTAGGTCTCAACATCCATCATAACACAGAGAGAGAGAGAGAGAGAGAGAGAGAGAGAGAGAGAGAACAAAAGCTATATTCTTCCACAAGGATAAAATGGAGAAGAAAATCTATAGCAAACTGGGAAACAGGGAACTTCAGTCAATGTATACTCCACACTAAAACCCTAATGTGTAGTTCAAAGCCCTCTCAATATAGCAAAAACTTAAAAGAGTCTAAAGATCCAAACCTTGTGGATAGCACAAGAATAGGAGCCCCATCCAGGGGTTTACCTCACTATCAACTCCCCATATCTAAAAATCGATAGCTTTTCCAGGCCTCTAAAAGGAGCCCTTTAAATTCACTGTCAACTAGAGTAGTGTTTATCACTCATCTGTCACATCACCAAAGGAAAGCAATAAAGTTGATTTTTTGAGATCAAACGACTTTTACCATTCAAACACAAGAACTTAATGGGTGGATTTCTGATTCCAACAACTGTCCCTATAGGGAGCTGGTTCAGTTTGAGCACCATTTCCCCCAGTACGTATTAATACCCTTGCATGAAATAAGAAATGTCCATGTACATGTTCATGAACAAAATGATTAGTCGAAAACATGACTATATGAGCCTTATACAGGACAAATGTGGACATAAACTTCATCATATTGATTACTCCTCTAGAAAATGCAATGCCTTTGGCAGTTCTTCATGTGAGAACAGACAAGTTAGTCTACATCCAAATTCACAAAAATATGATACAGATTCTCAAAATAGATTTCCTCAAAAGCATCGATTTTTCATGTATTTGTGATATTTTTGACAGTTCAGAAAAGAATAAGTATAGAACTCAGGTCACCCTAGTCCAACTAGCATCAAATTCCACTCCATCTAGAGGAAGCAAAATATCTTAACACCAACACCAAATTCTCTTGAATGATTATTTTTTGCGATAAAGAGAAAATGGAGCATGAAGTTTCTACTCTGATTTCCATACTTTTACGAGCAAGACTGGGAAGCTGGTCATCATCGTCATCGTCATCATCGTCAACTTCAATTTCATCCTGTTAGCCAATCAAAATCAGTAGAAAGAATTTGAGATACAGGCATCTCAAATTAATTAAACAGAAAGTAATGAATAAAATAGATGTATTGGTATCAAGAAACAAAAAAAAGTAGTATAAAACTTAAACAAAAAAAATAAAATCCCAGATAGACTGTATTTGATTCTCGCTAACCTCAAGATCAAAAATTGGCTGCTCCATGTCATCATCAGAGATACCTGGAATCCAAAGAAAAGTTTCAATACAACAAAGATCATATCCTACATACCTAAAAATTGCAATAATAGAAACTTACCAGCATCGTCATTTACATCAAGTGGAATCACATCCCTTTGCTTATGAACTGCAAACAACAAACATATCATTATTTTACAATGTAAGTATTTAACATATATAACATATAACAAAGCATGCATCAAAAGTTCCAATCCTGATGATATAAGAGAGAGAGAGAGAGTGTGTGCGTTTGTGCAAATGTGAGAAAGAGAGAGAAAGAGAGAGACCCATTTAGCAGTTTGTCTTTTTGAGATCAATTAGGCTATGAAATTTAAGATTGCAGACACCACATTAATAGAAAAATAGAGGGCTCATTGTTTAATGTCATTTTTGCCGTACTTGTATCCTCGGTATGAATAAGAAGAGAGCCAATAACAACATGATCCTGCAGGTAGCCAAGACACCGCCAGACCATGGGAATACTGCAAAATAAGGCTAAAACTGGGCAACCTCTGAAGGAGTGCTGAAACAGCTTCAAAAGGCATGAATAGGATAATTTGGGATGCCCAAAGGACGCTCACAAAGCTACGTTACATTCCGATAAGTTTTAATATGATCAGGTCGAAACTCGGTTCTGAAATTCAGTGCCTATCATGCTGAAAAATAACCTTATAACTACAGCCCTATTTTCAGGGTCTCAAAACAGTACCAGACCACCGCCATTAGATCCGAAACGTCGCAAAACCCTTAAGCACCAAATTTGGGCTCAATCAGGCCTTCCAGGACCATTCTAGGCCCAACTTACCATAAAAAAGTGGGTTTTCAACTATTGTGGTGCAGCCTCGATGAACTATGGAAACTGTGTCTCCCCATTTCGAGATGATTTTCAAATGCTCATAACTTGCTCGTTTTTAGTCGAAACAAGCTCAAATTTAAAACATGCTAATTCTCGACGACCCGATCGTTTTGACATATGGCACGTGTCATGACATGGCCCGAAATGAGAGAATTTCTAGAGAGAAGATGAACTCGAAAGCTGAAAAATCAGATTTTATACAAGAAGACATCCAAAACTTCGTGAAGTCATAACTCGAGATCTCGATGTCAGATCGTTGCAAATATAGGTCCGTTGCGACCCTATCGCGAGGGTCTTCAATTTGGTATGCTTTTTGCTCATAATTGGAGGCCGGATAGTGCGAATTTCAAGGTTGAAAAAGGCAAGATTTTTTGGTCGCCGGAATCCCATTTCCGACGACTTCCCAAATTTGGAATATGCTTAAACGGAAACCAAATCTGACAAAATTTAGTGCAAAATGATTGTGACAATGTCCTCTTCAATTTGTGATCAAAATGAGGATTCGGAACGTCATGGATCGCACCGGATTGGTGGTCGAAGTTTATGGACTTGGCTGGATTTTTGGTTCTTCATGAAAAATCCGTTTCAAGATGATCAAAGGGCCTCAAAATGTTCATGATAGATCAAGCATCAATTCTACGACCATTGATCGCCCGAATTACCGTCGCAAGTGTCCGAAAAAACTCCTGAAGTCTAGCAATGGCAAGAGGTCCCTCATGGAGGGATCGTTTTGTCATTTTCTCAAAAGAATTAAGGGGTATTTTAGTCATTTGGTCCAAAAACGGGATTTTATTTTGATTCATTTAACATGTAATTTTTCACAATTTGGCTTAGTTTTGAGCATTCCACCCTTGTTTTGTGGTTGCTCTAAATAAGTAAGCTTAAGTCATTTGTAAGAGGGCTTGACCATTTTGAATGAAACTCGAGCATTGACGAGTGAGTTTTAGCTTCTTCTTTTTTTCCATTGCTTCTAAGTTCTTTGTCAAGTTGAGAGGAGAGAGAAACTTTGGTGGCGAGAGAAAATACCCCTACACCATAGTCCCTAGACCATACACTACACCCAAGATCCTAGACCACACACTACACCCTACACTACATCATACACCCTAGCCTACATCCCTAGTCCATACACCACATCCTAACCTTGACCCAAACCTAACCCCTCTCTCTCATGTGCATGCAAGAAGGCCTATGGGGGTGCACCTAGGCTAGGACACACCCCAAGCCCATTCTCTCTCCTCTCCCCTTTTCTCTTTCTTCTTTCTTTCTCTCTCTACACTTCCTTTCCTGCGCCCAAGCTCAAAGATTTGTTCAGTCTTCTTTCTCTCTCTTCTTCCTCTCTCTTCCCCCTTGTTGCACACAGACGCCCAGGGCTGCACCTACCAGTGGCCCCAACTCTGCCCGTTCGCCCTTCTCTCTTTGCCTCTCTTCTTTCCCCCTGTTGCGCGTACCCCAAGGCCGCACTTGGCCACGGCCCCGGCTCTTTGCCCCCACATCTCTTCCCCCCTTTGTTGCCTCTCTCATTCCAAAGCCTAAGGCCACACCTGTGTGCGGACCCAGTGCACCCTTCTCACATTAATCTCTCCCTTATTCATCCTAAAACACAAAGCCGCGCCTGAGAGCGGACTCCCCTTTCTTGCTTGCTTGTCTTCCTACCCCTTCTTTCACTTGCCTTTGAACCCGAAGCCACATCCTAGTGCAGACATGACACCTTCTCCCACTCGTCCCTTTGCCTTCTTGCCCTTCCACCTCCCTTACTTGCACTCAGACCCGAAGCTGCACTTTATTGTGAACCCGGTTTCCTCTCTTGTATTTTGCCTTACCAAGCCCATCCTTAGTTACATACACCCATAACTTTAATCTTCACAACCCCTCACCCAATTCTATCCCTTTGTGTTGATAGCTTCTTCCATCCTTCGTGTGTTTGACTTCGTGTCGTTTTCGGCCGTTTTAAGAGTGTTAATTCTTAGATTGCTGCTCTAACCCCCGCTCCGTACAGTCAAGTTGAGTTGCGAGAGATATAGATGCTCTTGCCCTCGCTCACTCGGGTGGGGTCATCCTGAGTCAACATTCCATAGAGTTCTAACTCTTTGAGTGCTCTAATCACCAAGTCTCATAACACTTGAGAGGTAAAGAGCTTCCATCACCTTTCTTTCTTCGTCCTCTATTTGCCAGCCACCCCACTCAATCATACCATTAAAGAGGAGTATCTTTTATTTGAATTCCCATAGCAATTTTGAGATAAAGAACCGAGATGATGTGTTGAGTTCGAGGAGGGCCCGCATCCAAACCGTGCTGCTGGTAAGCCGGAGGTTTCGTAATTGTTCTAAGACGGCGACTACCCGGGTGTATCCCCCAAACAACAAGGTAGGCGTCTAAATGCTTCTTTGTTGATTAAAATCTCTCTCATTGTTGGTTCCTATCCGCGCTAAAGGGCACACGCGCACACCAAAAGAGAGTAGGCTCTTGTGGTTGTTCGAGAGAGGGTTTTCCCCATCCCCCGAAAACCAAGCCCCAACTACTCATATTGTTTATTGACTCCATACGAAGTTAATAATTGACTTCTATTGTCAAAGAATGCATACAAAAACATCAAAGATTGTGATATAAACAAATTGAAAGAACATCTGCTAAGAGATAGAATCGGTGAATTAGAACCAGACCCCCTAACAGATGTGTAACATATAAACTCCTGATATAAAGTCATATCTAGGAGAAGGGACCAAAAAAAAGAGACCACGGGTAACTTCCATTTTCTCATTGATAAAGACAAAATCTACACCATTTCAAAAGTTAATAACTTAGGTATGGACAGGATATGAAACCATAAATATCTCCAGAAGATACTTTGGAGTTTCAAGACATTTGTTTATGCATTAACTTCGCACTTCGGAGTGCAAATACAGAAATGCTACCTTGTGACAATGTAATTCGCAGCTTGTTACATTGGCAAATTTAACTCACTGAGTATGCAACTAAATTCTAGCAAAGACCACAAAGAAGCTTATTACAGTTGCAACGTTGTCTTTCTAGGGGAAAAATCTCTACCAAAAGCTCTAATGAGTCTCTGTTTTTTCCTTCTAATTGCCAATAAAGGGAAGGAAACATACAAGGTACAAAAAAGGCACACAAGGAATACTTCAACAAACAAAATTTCAACAAACCACTCACGGTAGTAAATAGTCACATAAACTCTTTTTCAAGGGAACCCCAAAAGCTTGCACTCCAATAACTCAAGGAAGGACTGATTCAGCATAAGCAAAAATTATCTTCATGGTAAGAGCATGCATCTTTCTTCATATATAATTAACAGCATTTATCATATATTTCACCACAATGTCCTTTCATACTCAAAATAAACCCACAAACTTGGGTTCTTAGTTTTTCAAGTCCGAAGATGCACCATAAAATAAGTACCCAAAAAAAAAAAAGATGCACTATAAACTAGAAATTTAAATACAACGTACAGGCATCGATTTCATCATCCATGTCTCTCTCTGAGAAGTCCTGGACTTCAATTTGATAGCCTCTTCTGTGTCTTTTGGAGCCTATTTCTTTTTTTGAGGCCATCTTCTGATTCTTTGTGCCCCTACCCATTGCTTATATGATGAATCTCAGAAAATTACACCGATGAAGAAGCTTCTCTCCAACCTTAAAAAAATCGCAGATGCAGATATTAAAAATCTGAAAGGCCAATCTTTCAAAACAAATCTATGATACAGTATCCATAAAGAAAGAATACGGTATTGTTGTTACACTAAACTAAAGCAATTACGATCATATGCCAAGAGAATACAATGGACAGGTAAAAGTTCAATAAAAAAACTCAAGAAAAAAATATCCACAAAAAATCAATCATTATATTTCAGTGAAATTGCTAAATGCGTAGACATATTTTGTGTGGACCTCTCTTAGGTTCCACTTTCTTAATTTCTGGAATTCCCTAAAAACCAGAAATAAAAAGGCATTTCTCATAGAAAATAAACCCCCTTGATAACTCGAACTTTCCTCCTCAATAACTCCAAAAGCGAAAGACAAAAAAGAAGTAAATCAAAATCAAATGAAATAAGAAAAAGCAGTTGTCTTTCAATTGCCTGATTCAGTTTCCAAATTGCTATAGAAAAAAATTACAAAATTTACAAAATTTATCCAGAAGCTCAAAGAATCGCAGAGTTTTTTGTTAGTTTGGATAAACCCTAGCTCGAGAGCAAACCTCTCGAGTTTACTCTATATCAAACTGGAACCAAACGTCAAATTAGCCACTGCTTAAACGTTAAAGCCCTTCAAAACCAAAGAGAGTTGTTTATGGGTTTAGAGAGAGAGAAAGAGAGTTCGGGGTTTTAGAGAGACAAGAAAAACCTGGGCTGATGGCTTTTAGTTTAGAGAGAGAGCGTTCCTGCAGTTGAGGGCCTGTTTGATAACTGGAAGCAAGAACATGAACTGGAAATTGGAAGTTACTGAAGAGTTATAAATTAGAAGTTCCTGAAGAAGTTCCTGGTTTCTGTGTTTGATATGATCCCTGGGAAGTTAAGAAGTTACTGGTTTCTGTGTTTGATAACCTCTTGGGAAGTTAAGAACTTCCTGGTTTCTGTGTTTGATAACCACTTGCGAAGTTAAAAGTTAAGAAGTTCCTGGTTTCTGTGTTTGATAACCTCCTAGGAAGTTAAAGAAGAATTTGGTATCTGTATTGGATTAGCTCTGTTTGATAACTGGAAGCAAGTTCTTGAACTGTAAATTTGAAGTTCCTGAAGAACTGTGACTGGTTTCTGTGTTTGATAACCTCTTGGGAAGTTAAGAAGTACCTGGTTTCTGTGTTTGATAACCTCCTGGGAAGTTAAGAAGTTCCTGGTTTCTGTGTTTGATAACCTCCTGGGAAGTTAAAGAAGAACTGGGTATCTGTATTGGATTAAAGAAAAGACTGGTTTTTATCCCATTGGCAAGAGTTACATTTTTCATATGTCCACCACTAACACCACATGATAAAAATGCATATTGGTTTCCAAAGCGGCCTATAGTCCTTACCAATTCATCATGCGCGCAATTGCACAAAAATCATCATACACATGAACAATATAAAAACAAACACCCCAATGCAGAATTCAACCACAAGTACCATTCTTCCAACATGAACGGGGTACATACCATCTCAAGAAATTAACATTAAAAGAAATTAATGAATAAAAAAACACTAGATGCAAGAATGTAATGGAACAATAATACAATAATTTTACTATCAAACCCTATGAACTATGAAATGTAGGTAAAGAACCTCAGAAAATCTAAAATCCAAAAAGATACCACAAATTAGATGGTCTAAGTGACCTATATGCATCAAGACAAAAAAGTCAGGTGGCATCAATTTTTGGCCACCAAGATGCATGCGATGACTATAGCCTTTCTTCTGTGAAAATGAGCTTTTCACAGACTAGATTCCAATGAAAAAAAATCAATTCCAATGTCATGGAACTAGATAGATATGAATGTGATTAGTCTAAATAAGCTTTAAAATGGATATCAATTGTGTTGCTTTGTTTTAGTTATAGGCAGGCCAAAACCATCATATAGTAGCCATGTTTTGGAACAAATTCCGCTGAATCAATCAGGCCATATCATAGTTGAAGAAATCACATTTCTGACTTTCTTGTGTACAAACCATTTGTTTAAATGATAATTGGACTTAAATTTCACTAAATAAACCTTGAAATGATTTAGTATAAGGATACACAGAAGGAATCCAAACATAAAAAACCCTTTTCTTTATTAATTGAGCAGTTTCATCAAAATTAAGAATAAAAATTGAAAGAAGCTAGGTTCTCCTTCCATGAATGTATTTTCTCACCCATTTTTTACCCAATTTGAAGCGAACCAAGGAATTGGTAAAAAAAAAAAAAAAGTGTAAACAAAACAAACAAAAAATCCAAGTATTGGAAGAAAATGAGGCCTGGCAAGGAAAATTACACAGTGAAACAATCAAATTAGTTCAAAAACATGCAATTATAACCAAAAATTTCAAAGCAACATGAGAAGCAAGATGATTAACTCACATAAAAATAAGAAATTAACAAAGCACGAAAGCAATCACTTTGCCACCAAAGGGCATAAAACCTCAAGAGCCTAAAATGCCAAAGACAAAATTCCAGGTCAGCACTCTATATTGCAGAACATGCACGGAAAGTGCTGAAATCCATCAAAAAAAACACAATTGAGAAACCAGAATTTCTAGGCAAAAATTAAGGCAGACGGATAAAACAAAACACAAAACAGAGCAAGCAAAATAAGAGAGAGAGAGAGTTCTTACAGTTATCTTAATGGAGGAAACATAAAAACCTAGTCACTGGAGAGAGCTTCTTCTGGCACAAGCGGTGTGAGCAAATGGAAACCATGAGAGAGAAAGAGAGATTTTAGAGAGAGAGGAGCGTGGGCATTTAATGGGGGAAGCATTACTTTGTATGTCTGGGTTTCTCAACAGCAAAGATGGGAAGCTGCGAAGAGAGGGGTGCTCAGCGGTGAAGAGAGGGGTGCTCAGGGACGAAGAAGAGAAAAGAGGCTAGGGTTATCGAAGGGGAGGAAGTTACGCACTTTGTATTTTAGGTTCCGACCTTTGGGTCGGAACTTTTTTTACAAAAGGAAGATGAACAGTAAACTAAAGCTTTTATTTGGAGTTCTCAGTTTTTATCAAACACGAAAGTTGAGAAGTTCTCAATTTCCAGAAGCCACTTCCTATTATCAAACACGCGAAGTAATAGGCAAGATGTAAATGTTAAAATCGAGACATAGATATTTTTTATTTTTTATTAATTTGTAGAATATTATTTTTTGGAATACAATATCAATTGAAGTGAGGTACAATATTATTTTTCTATAATAACTTGAGCACTACTTATATTCACCACTGATGCATCCATATCCCAACCTAAACAATATACATCATTCACAATTCAAAAATATATGTCATTCAACAATAACCTGTAATAGTTTAAACATACATAATTGAAAATGCAAGCACTAAGAAATCAGCCCATTCAAACACACATAGTGAAGGAAAATCATAGAAAAAAACCATAAACCCATTGGAGGAATAGAAGATGAAAGACATGGAACCAGAGCCCCTGTCAATGGCCTCGACTCTGGCTACACCATTCACAGTTGTGGGTACAAGCTTGTTTACACTACTCTCACCAGTGGCACCACATAAAGCATCAACCATTCCATGGCTATGGAGTCATCCAGAAAATGCTTTACTACAGTGGTTTCGGGAAATCGAGTGAGGGCAGATCGTTTAGAACACAACCACCGGTTGTTCTCTATTAAATATTAAGTGCACCGGAGGGAAGTTGCAACTGGTGCATTTAAGTTCTATAAAAGCAAAAAGTCATCATCAACCCTATTAATCATGTTTTGAAAAGCAATATCCTTTGGTCACTGAATATTAGTTGTACAGGACCGAAAAGAATATTGGAATCTATTGCCAGTACCAATTGAATTACTGGAAGAAAGAATTTGTGAACAAAGCATACATACCATACAAGAAGAAATGGACAAGAATAAGTAAATATATAGCAAAATACATGAAGCAACAAGAGTCACAGTTACTTGGGTATCAATCACCCATTAGAGAAAGCAACAGTATCATAAGGAAACCGGCACAAATGATTTCTCAGGTTCAATATATGGCATGTGCATGAATCAGAAAACTTCAGCTAAAGGCAAGGAAAAAAACTCGTGGCTACAAGTAAATCATTGCAATGAAAAATCATTCATGCATAGCATGCAATTTCCATAGAAGATTAGTCCAAAACCAACAATGGTGAATATCAAAGAAACATGATCATGGATTAGAAAAGCTTAGGTGAATCTGCTGAATCAACATTCAAAAATGAAAAATTTGCCACTCATGAACAATAAAGGAGACCCCTTGGCCTCCAAAATTCCTCAAGGAAAAGTAAATGCACATGGCACACTAAATACCCAACCAGAAAACCAGAAGAAGGTCAAATAACCCAGAAATTACACAAGGTTCAAAATTGTCAAAACTTCAATTGACAGTAAAACTTAACTGACCTGACAAGTTAATTCCCTAAACAACTCTTTCCAATTATCCAACAAAGCAATAACAATATACTAAGTTCAAAGCGATGTTTTGCCCTGATATATATATTAAAAAAAAGGTTTCATATTTGAACAAAAAATTATTTATAATTACAATAACGATAACCCTAAAAGAGTTGGGGGAAAAGAAATATCCAACTAGCACAAAAAAGGCAAGCCATCGAATTAACAGAGCCATGGGCAGCGTCTCTATTTTATGAGAATGGATTTGCCATTATCGGATAGAAAAAAAATGAATCCATGCACTAATCGCAAATGCATTATCATAAACAGGAACCCTTCAAACCATAACAGAAAAATTTAATGTTTAGAAAACATCAGGAAAACAGATGAAATAGAGACTCACCTGGTGTAACCGCTGTGGAAATCAATAAAATCAACCGAGAATCTCCAGTTAAACAAAAACTCTGATAACAATGAAACGCCAGATATAATTTAGAAGAAGAGAACATCTTTCCACGGATAATTTCTTTTATAACTAGAAGTCCAATACAAATTCCAGCAAGATTTCAAAGGTCCGGCCAAAATTCCAAATATTCCAGCAAATGTTACGAATTCCGGCAACGATTCTGAAAAAAAAGAAGAGAAGGGCATAGATATCACGACGCAGAGAAAGAGAGAGAGGATCGCGTTGAACTGTGAAAGCCGCCGAACCGAGACGGTGCCGAGCGAGGGGTGGCTCAGCGCGAGCGAAAAACTGGAGAAGTATACCATGCTCCTTTAGAGCATACTGTACTCTTAGGAACATATATTTAAGTATACTATGCTCCTTTAGAGCATACTATACTCTTACTCCCATGGGCAGAGACTAACTCAAAGGAAGATTTTTTATCTGAAATTTTGAGAATGAAGATTATAGCCGCAAATAGAAACATGATCTAATCTGCACTATCTAACTAAATTGGACAAAATTGAATAGCATAAAATAGCTGGCCCGCATTCCATCCCACACATAAAGCACTTTGGGGTTATCTTCTTGGCATAAGGTGGAAAAAGATTGGATTCATAAGCGAGGAATTAATTTGTTTAAACCCTCTCCAATTATGTTGGGGATTAGCATTCTTTTGTGATCACTGGTTCCATATTGCCCATAATCTATTAGGTGGGCCCTGTTCAACAGGTAAGAACACATAATAAACCTTGATGTGCATTATTTTTGAGGAAAAGTTTATATAAAGTTTTGACACTAAAAAATATAGAATTAAGATGCACCTCTAAAATCTTTCAAAAAAGTTTTTCTTTATGTTGGAAAAACATCTAATTGATCATCTTGATATTGAGATGTATATATATATGGAGAAAAAAAAAGGATTACAAGTTTTAATATAGTACATCTTGCAACACATTATCTGGATTGTTCATTTTCAAGACTTCCATGCGTTTATAGATATACTTGTGTTGAACCCCTTTTGAAGTTCAAATTTTTAAAATTAGAGATAATAATAGATTCTTACACCAGCTTAATTTTTGACACATCTCATGACAAAGTTTGAAGGTGCACCTTACTTACTTTGATGGTTTAAGTTTACAACCATATGCAAACTACACCCTTATTTTTGTGAGAAATATGGAAATATTTTAGTAATTCTTTTTGGGTACTTGAGCAATAAAAAATGGGCGCAGTGATCTTAAGGTACTGGTCTTCTCATAAGTTAAGTCACACCTCAAAACATGTCAGAAAATGTATTTCTCATGCTGGAAGCTCCCATGAAGGCTTGGAAATCTATTTCCTCTCTGATCGTGAAATTGGATCTCTAGAAGTAGTGGTTAGGGCAGACCTGTACACAAGGGGTAGCAATGGACCGAGCGGCCTGCCCCGTCCTAAAAACTGGGCAACAAAACATGGCTTGAGAGTTGAAGGGCCAGAGCTAAGATTGGGCGGCCCGATTCAGCTATTTTTTTATCTTTTTTTTTATTTTGATTTTAGAAAAAATTGTTGAAAGCCCTCAAATATACTTTCTAAACACTCTATCTCCACCCTAAACTTTTCTCGTTTTTTTTTCTCAAAAACAATCTTTTCTAACTAATACCCCCAACTCAAAAAGTAATATATTTTGTGACAAAAATAACCCTTCCCGTACCTTCACCGTACAAACAAATCATTTGAACATACCCCAATAATACTTTCGCCGGACTACGGTTGTTATTTTCCGGACTTACGACATATGCCGGACTGCATTTCTACAATTTCGAACTGCCTATTTAGACAGTGATACGTCGGACCGTAGACTACTAACGTTGGACCACCCTACTCATGAATCTAAAACGTTGGACCGAGACCATGAAACGCCGGACTTACGTCTCCAGTAGTAAAATCACCAAAGCAATAATGCCGGACCGCGAGTAAGATACTGCCAGACTGCATCCTCCTAGTGCCGGATGGATCGACCATAACGCCGTAGCGAAGCTGTGAAACGTCGGACTTAACATCATTCCAAGAACACCTGCGGACTGCACATTGCAAACACTGAACTGGCCCCATTCTAATATATAAATTACTGCCCAAATTACAGTAATCATATCGCAGACCGCACACATATATTGCCGAACAACTGCATCAAAATGCTGGACTGATTTTATTATAGTACGCACAACTTCGGACCGTGCCCACAAAATGCCAGACTGCCTAAGCAAACGTCAAATCGATAGTCACAAAATGCCAAACTGCCTATGCAAATGCCGGACTGCCAACACAAACGCCGGATTGCCTACGCAAACGCCCTTTTTAACGTATAAGTTAAAAAGGGAAGGGGGGGAGGGGGTAATTTTGTCTTTATTTCTATTTTTTTTAGGTTGGGGGGTATTAGTTAGAAAATATAGTTTTTGAGAAAAATAAGTGAGAAAAGTTTAGGGTGGTGGTAGAGTATCTAAAAGTATATTTTAGGGAGTTTTCAATATTTTTCTTTTGTTTTTATTTATTTTTATTTATCCCGGCCAAGGCCCGACTCATATAGGACCAAGGCAAGCCCTTAGGGGAATAGGGTTGGGCGAGAGCCAATGTTAGGCCCAGCTTGTTGCCACCAGTGCTAGGTCCGAACCTAAACCGCCCGGTTATATCGGTACCGGCAAGGTACTGACTCCGGTTAAGGCCGGTTTTGTGGTCGTGATGAATAGAAGCCGTTCTTCAAAAAAACCTGACATCAAAACCTGCCAGTTTTTCCTAACCGAACCGGTTCACCGTTTTATTGCGCCAGATAACGTCGTTTTCAACGCACCAAATAACCACCGTTATTTGACACACGCCCCGTTATTTTTCTGAGAACCCGTGAATAAAACTTTTGCGTCTTTCTTTTATTCTATTTTCTGGTTTTTTTATTTTTTTTAGTCAATTATTGATGTTATACACCGGTAATTTTCTATAAATCATCGATTATTGAATCAAAAGTCGAAAACCCAAGAATTCTTGGCGGATTGAAATGGGGATTCTTGAAAATTAAAAATTTCCGCCATTCTATCAAATGCAGCGCAATACCTCATATATTTTCATAAATGGGAGGGCTTTGATTCATTGTTAAAGGATTCAAAGTTTACATGTTTCAATTTTTCCAAAACAGTGAAGATTTGAGGTTTTTTTGGGCCCGACGTACTGCTGCTAGAAGAACTGTTTTTTACCCAAACAAATTGATTTTTGATCGATCAGTTGATCGATTTTTATCGAATTGATCAGTGAAATTTGATCATGAAGGCCTCATCTATCAAATAATCTAGTTATTTTGATTTACTATTGATGAAATGTTTTTATATCGATTGTTTTTTGCTGCGTTTTATTCCTGAAATTTTCGTGAAGTGAAAAATCCCCAATTTTTTGAAGAAAGATCTCAATAGTGAATGGATCTTCATGAAATTCGAGGCATTTGAATCTTATTTGAAGTATCTATCATATCCCCATGCAACTTTGTTCAAAAAACGAAAGATTTGGGGTTGATTTTGACTCTAAAGTTTATGTATTCTTTGGTTCGATTTTCGGGTTCTTAAAAAAAAATTGGTTTTTAATAAAATTACGTTTTGTTTTTATAAAAATATGATATTTTTGATGAATATGAGAAAAAATAATATTATTTTTTTTTACCTTTATATATTTTTGGTAAGATTGTTTTTAATGTTATATTTTTTTTTTACAAAAATATGTTTTTTTGTGATGAACATGACAAAAAAATATTTCCTTCTTTTTAATGTTATATATTTTTGGTGATCTTGTTGGATTGTTTTTAATGTTACATATTTTTTTATAAAAATATGTTTTTTTTGTGATGAATATGAGAAATAAATGTATTTCTTTGTAATGCTATTTTTTGTACATGTTACTGTTGTCGGTGTTCTCAACTTCTTGTTTGGTTGTGACATTTTCTTCTAATTTGTTTTTTTATTTGTTACAAGCTATCTATCATTTGTTGCAACTTCATACTCCTTAAATCTATTTATTAGCCTCTATGAAGAAAAGAGGTAGAAACTAAAAAATGTTTTACTTATCTCTCATGTTTCCACATGCTGAAATGGATAAAAAATTAACCTTGTTTTTTTTAAGGGAAAAGTTTATATAGAGCCGAGGCTCCAAACAATCAAATTTGAACCTACCTAAAAAATTTCACTAGAAGAGGTTGTTTTGATGCCCAAATATCATCAAATTGATCATCTCAACATCAAGATGCATGGATATGAGAATAAAATGGATTTCAAAATTTGAAAATAGTGTATTTTGTAATGCATTTTTTGATCGTTAATTTTCAAGTTTTCATAGATCTGGCAATCTACACTATTTTTAAAGCTTTAAACTTTATAAATAAAAATGAAAATGTATTTTAAGGCTATCACAAAGATTTTTAATATTGAAACCATATTTCTGAACACTATTTGAAAGTAAGTTTTAATTTGATTGTTTAGAGCCTACAATTCCCTTGTTTATGGGATTAGTTTCCTCGAGGGAAAATGAGAAGAATTATTAAGTAAAGTGGATTGCTAAATATGCCTAGATCTCAGATAAATAGCAATTTTATCAATAAGACCTCTTAAATTATAGCCAATAGGCTTCGAGAAAAATAAGTATTTACCTATTACAGAGATAGTGCTATTTGATTCTTTTTTACTTACCACTTCCATCCTTACGAGAAATTCCGGATAGAAAGAAAAAAATTGTTGAAAGAAACCCACGCTCGGTGAAGGTGAAGTTCGTAGATAGAACAATACCTTCTGTCAAGTATCCAAGATCGATGCAACCTCATATGCTTCAATTGTTGATTCTAGCATTGATTGCACTTTTTTTTTAAATATGCATCTTAATTCTACATTTTAAAGTTGCCATCTTATATAATTTTTTTTTTGTTAAAACCCAACTCAAAAGATTACTGAATAAATGAGATTTGACCATTTCAAAATCGAATTGGCCATTTGAAAATAGACTTGGCCATATTTTTTTAAAATATGTGATTTGGCCATTTGAAGCAGCACCTAACACCTTAACCCACACCTTGCCTTTGATAACCAACCTTAACCCACACCTTGCATTTGATAACCAAGTTACTCAGTAAACGAGGTGCTCTCTCTTGCTACCTTGACTCACAACCCTTCGAAAAACTGATAACATCATACTATAAAAAAACTACGATCTCAAAACCGCCCTTCGAAAAACTGGGAACATCATGCTATAAAAAACTACGCTGTCAAACCCAATTTTAAACAGTATTAAAGGGTTTTCCAACGTTAAAATAACCATTTTCAACATCAACATTAAAACAGTATAAAAGCATATATTGTTGCATCATCTATTGTTATTTGGACTTTGTAATTTCATCAATTGAATTTATGTGAAATTATAAATTGTCTTGCATATCTCCATAGTATTCAAATATTAAATTATATAAAAAGTTGTTTCAAATTTTTTTATAAGATAAATATATGTAATATGACAGTATATACTTAATCTAAGTTTTTCTTTTTTTAAAAAAAATAAATTAAAAACTTATTTGGGGGTTTTGACCCATTTTTTTAAAAAAAATCTACTTTGACCGGTTAACCGCTCTAGTTAGTCCGGTTCCAGTTTCGGTTCCGATTCGAACAGCTCCCAACCTCATGACCGGTTAACCATTCCGGTTCGATTTTGCGAACACTGGTTGCCACCCCTAATGTCCCTTGAAAATTGATTGTCCAAACAATTTGTTACAAGACTTACTATTTTAAGTCTTAAATCCATTTTTTTCATATCCATAATTGTAGAGGTCGAGATAATCAATGATAGGCTTTTTCAAAGCCAAAATCATTTTCCGATGGGGTCTTAAAGCATAGGCCTTACATAAATTTTTCCACAAAACATACACATCTTATTATGAACACAGAGCCATGCTTGCTTCTCTGCACACACCATCAACCTGCTTGTTTTGAAATAAGACAGTCGGTTTGTATAGAGCGCGATAGATCACTGGTTTTTCAGAGCCAGCCTTCGAACCAACCACGGACTATTAGGCGAATCACCTCCATTCCGTTCCTCAACAATCAAATGCCAATACCAAGCTAATATAGGCTAATAAGCAAGTTGATATTCTCCCTAGAGGGCATGACTTGACCAAAGATCTAAAGAACTGGAAATGTCATGAATCTCATCTACAACATCATTGAACCATCAAAATCTGCTAGTACCACCCTTTTATCCCACCCTCTTAATGTTCAGCAAATTCCCTTCTGGGTGGGTCCCAAAGAAGAACGAGACACATACAAATGAAGTCTGCCCAGGCAACCTTGGTTTCAGCAAATTCCCTTCTGGGTGGGTCCCAAAGAAGAACGAGACACATACAAATGAAGTCTGCCCAGGCAACCTTGGTTTCCACCTCCATCGAATCTATGACACGAATCGAGTAGCAAATTCCTTTTTTCACTACTTGTGCTCCACCTCTAATTAGCCTAGAGAGTACCTGAAGTAAGAGAACCCCTACTGATCACAAAAAAGAGATCACATTCCACCCTCCTTAATACAGATTCATTGACAGTACGCAAGGAGCTAAGAAGAAAAAAAGACCATAAAACAACTCACCTGAACATCCTGAACTATCCTTCTCAACAATTCTGAAGAAGTTGGAGTGGCTAAGAGGAGGAACCCTGAACCTCCGTTTGTTCACCCTTGCTCACGAGGCTCTACCATCTATAACAAAGCATTAGCAAACATGACACATGGATGTATTCATGGGACAAATTCTTGGACCTTTAGTCTTGGTTGATGATCTCCCCCCCCCCATAAGCAACAACCAAACGAAAAAGTTAACAATGATGCCTCTGGTGACGCCTCCACTGCTGGGAAGATGATCATTGATGGAGAAAATGGAAGCTCAGTTCATGTTTTGGAGAGCTTCGACCCATCTGCATATTTTTATCATTTCACAAATCTGAGCATTACTCAAAATCAGTTAGCTGTTATTGGCAACGTTTAGAAGCAAGACAGAAAACGTAGTAGTAGAAAATGTGGCCCCAAGGTAACAAACATTCATGTAGACAGGGTCCTTTCAAAGCGAAAACCATAAAAAAGGAAATATGTTCTCTACATGTCACTGTGGCTCTCTTATTTGTTTTACACCAGGTCACCAACCATGGATATACTACACTAAACAATTCTGCATTTTGCTAGCTCTAACATCATAAGCTACGCCATAGCAACTCTACATAAAATTGTTATATATATTTGCCTAATTGCTTTACAACAAGATATCTGGACCATCTTAAAAAATTCCTATGGCTACCTCGAATTTATACCTATCTGCGAAAATTATAATGCTCCAAACAAAAATCCATTAAAGATTTATTTGCACAATGAGAACTAGCTTGGATACAAAGCCGAAACTACAATTCCTTTGCCCTCTCTCCCTCCCACCCTAAGATTCATTTGCACAATGAGAACTAGCTTGCCCTATACTTGTAATTTCACACAAATGCAAACAAAGTTAACCAGATTTCTTTGTTCATCAACAAATCGATGCTATGAGCAACATAATACATTGGCAAACGGGTCGAAAGTCAGATTTGTCATTTCTTTTTTCTTTTAAAAGAAGAAGGGCATTATAATGAGTTTGCAAGAGAGGAACAAATAACATAGATTGTCTTTTTTCTTTTTTTTTGCTTTTTTTTTGGGGAGAGAGAGAGAGAGAGAGAGAGAGAGAGAGAGAGAGATACCTGGTTTATACTCTTGAAGCATGCCTTTTCCAATGCCCTGGTTTTTTGGGTTTTCTTTAAGAACAGTGACAGCGTCGGTGGGCAAAGAAAAATCGCTTCTCAAACTCATGACTTATAATGAATATTTTTGTCCAAATCAATAAGTTATAATGAATATTTTTGTCCAAATCAATAAGTTATCACAAAAAGTTTATCACAAATCAATAAGTTAAGAAGAGCTACTAAAAACAACAAATAAGTCTTATAATGAATATTTTTGTCCAAACAGTGAACTATTAATGATAATAGGTGAATCCAAATAGGCCCTTACAAACATTCGAAATGCAAGGATATAAATATAGGTCCAAGACCGATGGTTCTACTAAAAAGCACCGTGAATATTGGTTTATCTAATAGTATCAATTTGGAAACAATGAACTCCTATGACAATCAAGAACTAATGCTAGTTTGTCAAGTTTCAATGTTTGAAACAGCCTTTGAGATTCAAAACTGGGCGTTGAATATTTTAGAACCAAGGCAAATTTTCTTATCACTAAGTGAAAATAGTTGGCAAAATCATGGGATAGATGACCACCTATCCGAGTAGAGCACCGTACACTTCATAATAACTAGTTCTTGAAATTAAGCTTCCAAAAAATCTTCGGATTTCCAAGGTTCACTGTAAAAGAAACTGTCTGCTACTTGTTTGCCACATTAAAAAGCTGTGTCAGTTTCAGTGTTCAACATATGAAAAGCTCATTCTCATCAAGGAACATCACACAACTAGGTGACAATGGCTATTACTATTAAAAATACTCCCAAATATGAGACCAATATGACCATAGCAACAATTCAAGGTATGGCAATCTGTGAACTGCATGAATATTAAATTCTACATTGGAAAAATCATGGTTTCTCCAGGATATCGTAGATGAGCATTTCCATGATTAATGAACAAGGATCAATTGATAGCTTGCTTATCTTCAATGCAAATCAAAAAATTCCTAAATTTCAAGAAAGTTTGATAAGAAGTAGTGTGGCATCTCAATTCAATAATACCAAACCACATCTTTTAGTGTGCCAAGATGCTGAAGAGGACTTCTTGGCATGTCAATCACAGAGCTGTCGTACTTGATTCTTGTTTTTTTCATAAAAAGTAATGCGGTTTATAGTGAGCAAGGTGCTTTCTTGATGAAACACCACATTTTGGCTTGCATTTGTGTGCTCATGGTAATGAAAAATTAAGTTCTCACTTACCAAAACATTGATAAATATCAACCACCAAGTTAGATATAATGATATCTATCAGTAAACTAAGGTTTTATGTGCATGCCCTTGTTTAAAAACAGATCATCAAAACTTTATACTTGAATATCATTCTTGAACAAATAAAAAATTAAACTGAACCATGAAGTGTGTTTCACACAAATAAAAAGAAATCCATTAACCCATCCCAAACTTTTTTATCTCAATTATTTTTATTTTGTATGTATTAAAATATTTTCAAGACCTCTGAATCTTCATTTTTTTTCCTTTTTCTCATTTATCTGCATGTTATGAAAGAAACAAGTCAATGGGATTACCACAATTTTCCTTGGATGAGTACCAAGTGGATTTTACTTATTATATAGGAAGTCTCGCACTGAACTCAAATAGTTGGGAAAAGGCTCTGATGATGATGATCTGGGAAGTCTTGTACTAAACTCCAAATATTATTGGGGTTCAGAGAAAGGTGGAACCATATCATTGGGTGCATGATGATTTCGATATACAAGAGAAGGGGAAGATATCCACATAAAACATAGATGTCTCATGATGTCTTGGACACTCAAGGATAGGGAAACAAAAGCAAACTATTGTTTCATATTTGTAAACTCTATGATAACTATAGCAAACTAATAGATCAATTTGAATAGTTTTTTTTAAGAAGGATTCTATGCTAGAATTTGGGCAGTTTGCTTGCACCGCATGGCCATTAAATGTCAACAATGGGCTGTTTGCGAGGTGCCTTCAACCTGACTAAAGCCATATGCTTGCGTGGTATACAGACCCCTTTTTGTTTTTCCACTTTTATTCCAACAACATTTCATTTGCACAAAACCAGGCAAAGAACTTAATTGCAAAAATAAAAATGAACATCAAACTAACACACTTAATAAACAATGAAGTGCTCCATTCAATTTGCATTGCTCAGTGCGCAACTCCCAATTAATGGAATTCAAAACTGCTATTGATAGCATAATACAACCATACAACATCAAGAGAGGTGAAACATCTATTCGTCAATAATACTCAAATGCAAACAAGTATTCATCAATAATACCCAAATGCAAACAAGTTGCATCTTTATAGACTACCAGAAGTTACAAGTAACCCCCATAATATTCGGCCTTCTTACCTTACTTTACCAAAGAAATTGGCCTCGGAGCTAAAGTAGAACGAATCTCAGGGGCAGAGCTAGGAAACAAAGTGTTAAGCTTGTGCATGAGGATGTCAGACCTCGATGGGATCTCATTTAGAAGGAACTGTTGAACAATAGGCTTCTTGAACCACTCCATGACTGAATCCCCAGGGCTCCTCAAAACAACTTTACTAACCTCAAAGGGTGATTCCACTGTACTTAGCATCTGTGCTATCACAATCTTCAAGGTGGCTCCTGTAACCAACTTTATTCGTCTAGGAACAACCCCATAGTATAACATTCTCTTTCTAAACCTGTGCAGTGTGTGGACCACTGCAATAAGAGCAGCCCCAACTGATAAATTCCTAACATCTAGAGACCAAGCTATATGTTGATCAAAAACTATGGCTTTTGGGAAAAGCTTGTTCTCGTAAGCAACTTTCCACACACAACGGGCTCGGTTTATCTGACCCATGAGAACGAGATAGTTAAGAAGCACATTCACAAAGTATCGGGCTGCCCCTTCCTCTGTTTCATAGTCAATGCTCTGGAAAAATTCCCGAACAAAAGCCAAGACCGGTTTCTTCCTTTGTTCAGGACCAGCAAAAATCCCACACATAAATGAATGTGCCTTATGCTTTGTGGCACTCACAATTGACATGAGATGCTTCTCTTTTTCCTCATCGTGGCATCTCACAAGATGAGCCAGGATAGAAGTATACAAAATGAGATCGACTTTGGCAGCTGACGAAGAGTAAGTCTCGAGAAGGGGCTTTGCTGCTTCATAAAGCCCATTCTTCATGCACGACTCAAACAGCTGCCTGATAATGAAGTTGTTTGTTCGAATTCCTGAGGCCCCCATGAATCGAAGCCATCTCAAAGCAAGCTCAACTGACCCATCTTTAATATAAATCATAAGGACATCACTAGCATTCACATCTACTGAGAACCCAACTGCTTTCATCTCTAGCAAGACCTTGGCTGCCACATCTACCAATTTCTTATTAGCCAAAACAGTCAATAGAGAAGTGTATGTACTTAGCCCTGGCCTCAACCCCACACTAGTCATAGAATTGTAAAGCTTCATAGCTGGATCAACTTGTCCTCGAGCACAGTGCATTTCCACTAGGCATGAGTAAGTGCTAGGAGTAGGCAAATAACCAGCTTTCTCCATATCAGTAAAGATCGATAAAGCAATCTCGAGCTTCCCAGACTTAGCATGGGATTCAATAATCATAGTGTACAACCCATAATTTGGTCGAAACCTAGCTAGTTTCATCTCATCCCAAAGCCTCAGAGCCATTTCTAGTTTCCCAGCCTTGACAAAGGATTCGATCAAGGAGACATAAGTACTAGGCGATGGCCTAAAGCCAGAGCCCTGCATTTCCATGAAAATTTTCATGGTGGCATCGAGCCTCCCAGCTTTCCCCAAAGAATCAACAAGAGAAGTAAAGGCCAAAGCACTTGGTCGGTAGTTTCTCCCTTTCATCTCTTCAAAAAGCTTGCAAGCCGCATCTAATCTACCTGATTTTGCCAGGTGGGGTATCATCAACTCATAGGTAGAAGCATCCAAGGAGCAACCTGATTTCTCCATTATTTCATAGACTTCAAAAGCCTTATAGGGAAGACCCTTATTTAGAATCAAAGTGATGAGAGAATTATAAGTTTGTGCATCTGTTTTGCATCCGAATTCATGCATCTTCTTGAAGCAACAAAACGCAAGCTCCAATTTACCAGCTCTTGTATAAGACTGAATCACACTACTATATGATTTAAATGACTTGGTACAGGGGTCTTCAATCATTTCATCAAATAAAGACTGAATTCCCTCAAAATTCCCAGATTTATACAACCTATTAAACAATATCATATAGCTCTCATCGAAGGAGTAATACCATGGTTGCCTCTTGGCCCAACCGAACAAACCCAATGAAGAATCCAAGTCCTCAATCCTTTCCAAGGCCTGGTTTATATGAAACATTTTAGGGACAAAATTAAGCCGGTTCAATTGGGTTTCCATTTCAGGACCCCATTTCCATCTCTTCACAATCTCTATAATCTTTGCAACCATAACAGGGTCAGGAAAGCTTTTCTTAACACCACCCACCAAAATATGGTCGTCTAAACCAGGCTCAACGTACCTGATACCTTTGCTAGAGCTGATTATTTCACCAGTTTCTTCCAAGTAAACAACTTCATCGGTAAATTCACCAGAACCAAAGTCTTTCTCTGCGTTTTTCTCAGGCGGGTTTGTCGAGCTATAAGGTCTATAACAAGTTGTTGAGTATAAAGTCATGTGAAAAGCATTATTTGAAGTTTTACAGAGAGTGTTTGGGTTCTTGAGAGAGAAAAACCGAGAAAATATTGAAACTTGAGGGGCGATAATATATTTAACATCTATGAAAGGGAGATGTTCATGAAAATATGGGTTTGGCGTTTGATTTCCATGGTTAAATTTAGTGAGAGAAAATGGGTTCAATCTATAACTGTTCCTCGTTAATTTCAGGCCGTTTTTGGGCAAGAAAAGAGGGTGAAGCATGTCTCTGTATCAATGGAGCTTGAGAGAACTTTATGGGTGGTACTTTTCCAGCTTAGTTAGTCAGAGAATGAATGGAAATGCCATAACCAAAGATGAAGAAGATGAAAGTGGGCTGTAATGGTTGTACCTGTTCTTGAAGTTTGCTGCTACAAAGATAGAGGCGGGTTGGCGAGCAATACAATATGCATTCCACTGCTGCCCAGCAAAGAAAACCTCGGATTGGGGTCTCCCAGGGTAGAGAGAGATGCATGCAAAGTGTGTATAATATGGTCCCGCGGAATTTAATCCCCCAAACAAAATTGGGAAAATCTTTTTGGCATCTCTTATTTTCGGAACCCCATTGATAATGGGTGAGGTTTGCAAAAGATTGCAACCTTAATCAATGAGAGAGGAATGTGCACTTCCAAATTTTTTCATAAGATGTAATTTTGGTATAAAAATTTCAGATGACCTGAGAATATATTTTTATCTCTAATGACAAAATTTTAAGCTTTGAAAATGGTTCAAATCAAACATATCTATAAATGTATGAAAATCTTAAAATTAGAGGGTTCATGTAAATGTGTAATATGTACTATTTTTTAAACTTGAACTCTCTTTATTTTTTTCAATCTATATATCTCAACATGGAGATAATCAATTAGATGTTTTCCAACATCAAAATAGTCTTTTTTCAATAAAGTTTTTAGGTGCATCTTAATCCTTCAATTTAAGGTGTCCACCTTATATAGACTTTTTCCCTTAATAATTAGTGGACAATCATTTTTTGGAAAAAGAGAAATTTTGGATTTTGAATTCTCTAATCTCAGCCTACAAGAATTTGATTCTCCATTCAATCTCGTGATATTACTTTTTTCACAATGATTTGAATCGTTACTAATGAGACTGGCGGTGTTTCCATCATTTTTGTTTTGACTAAGGTTTTGAAGAACAGATTGATGACTCGAATCACCCATCTGGATTTCGACTTGGTTCGGTCGATCGACGATCATATTTACCAAATTGAAGAAAAATAAAAAATAGAAAAAATTAATTGGGTTGGGATCTGGCCAGTTCTCTAACAACGTGTTGGTTCTATCGAAAAACCAAGCAGAGTCGGTTCAAACTAGTCTGTTCCGATAATTAAAAAATAAAAGAATAAAAAAAGTGGGGCAAATTTTGAATGATTCTCTTACATAACCAGCTGATTCATGGGGAGAAATGGCAGAGTCCCATATTTTATGAGATTTGGATTGATCAAATCAATTCCTGATTCAAATAAGCCAGTTCTAATCCAGATCAAAGATTTTTCAAACACGGAATTTGAGTGCGCATAGCTTGACCTGCATGACACGCTTTCCTTCCCAATACAAACCAATATTAACGTGCCCTTTTTATCTCAATGGAATGTGAAAACGTATAATCAAGCATGCAACCCTGCTTAAAGGTAACATAACCCTGCTAACGAAATATAAAATGAAAATACACTGTGAGAACATTTGCTTTTGCTTCAAAAAAAAGTCACAATCACTCTTTTCACCCTACTTCTCGACAGTAGCGCTCTCATTATATACAATCCTATACCTATGTAATTTTGGACTGTTGGTAATTTTTAAAGGTACCGGCTTCCTTAAAAAAAGAAAAAATTTGTGTGCGCGCCATGGTTTAACATTGGATTTGGTAGGTCCATAAATTTTTAAGGGCCTATGAAGTGACTTTTGGGCTATTCTGTGGAACCAGGTTCAAGATATGGGATGTATAGCACTTTTTATTATCAAGGACAAAATGAGGTGCCATTGTATTAAATTTATGAGTTTCTATGTGCTCTCTATCTTTGAATGGTCCCTTAGGCTTCAGCTTAGTAGTACCACATGTTGGTTTTAGTAAGACAGCTTAGGAGTTTTGGGTGAGTGAGCTGAAAGTTGAACTTTGCAATTTGTCAAAAAAATCCAAAGAAGATAACACAACTTTTTTTTTTGCCTGCTTTCGTTGAAGGAAAAGTATAACATGAAATTATTTATCTTGGTATAAGGTGGCCACAAGTAATCTTCACCATTGGATGTGAATTTGGGTAGCTGCACTTATTCCATTGACTAAACTCAAAGTTTAAAAGAAATTTTCTCAAACTTATGACACATCCAAGCTATCAAATTTCACATCGGATGGTTATAAGTAATTGTGATCTCCTTTACTAAAGGTAAATAGTGTCATTATATACAATCCCTTCTTTGAATCTCACACTAATCATTAAATTTGTGAGGTACTCAGATTATTCTGTTGTTAGAGATGTACTAAACCATGGTCTAGGCATTGGTAAGGACTTGTTTTAAGAAGCACCACAATTATTTTGGATCCACATCAATTAATGTGTAAAGCCACATCTTTCTGTCATTTTCAAAAGATTGCAGTTGGGGAACCAATTTGGAATGACATTGGGGTTAATTATTTAATGAATCATGATGTATTTTTTAGTTTTTAGGTTTTGTTTGCCATGGATCCTTTTGAAATTCGAACACTACACATCAAGTATCAAGGTGTGAATGGTTCTTTGATACCCAAATCTTCAAATTGAAGTTCAAGTTGCATTTAGTTTGAATTTAAATTTATCAGTGTTACTGTGGAAGTTTGTATATCGGTTTGCAAGAAAAGTTATTGAGAGAACAGGTTGCTACCTAAGTGACTAGATTTTTAGCTCTTCCCTAGTTGTGACGAAGTAGACTTGTGAATTTTGGAAGAAGCTACAATCACCAGAGTACCAGATTATGTTACAGAAGTTTATCTAAATCCTTGCCTTTATAAAGTTTCTTTTTAAGAAATCAAGATATAATAAGATTATGGGACCCTAGGCCTGTAATATTCTGAATGGCGATGGTACAAATATTCTTCTAAAATGGAAGATTTTCCACCTTGGAGGCAGTAAGTTCCAGGCCTTTTCTCACGTATGCATCAGTTTCTCCAAATCTCCCTTGGAAAGAAAATACGATAGAAGGGATGGGGTTGGGGCATCGGTGGTTGGGGTGGTTGATGCCTCAATATAACGTCCCACCCTCTACTCCCACCGTTAACATATCAAAAAAAAAAAGATAGAATCTTCATGTTCTCAAAATATTTTAATGCAAAATATCCATTGAAAAGAGATATGATAGCATCTTTACAAGTTTCTAGCAATTCTTTACCAGTTCCCAATGGATAAAGGCTTTGTGGAAAGATTTTTTTAAAGGTATGTTTGAAGCCAAAATTTTGTAGAGTTCAGATACTAGGTGGGACTTCCTAACATGGTTCCAAGTCACAAGGACAAAACTCATTGCAAATCACTTGAATGACAAGTAAAGTACAAAAATTTTACAGGAATATTCATAAAAGAACAGTAACAATATAACGACATCGCAATGGTACACGTGTTCAACAATTTGAAACAAGAATCAAGAATTACAGATGAATGGAGCATAAAATAAAGAACAAACCAATAACGAACAAAACTCCATATTTTACTTAAAGCTAAGAATAAAATTCCACAAGGCACAAGTGAAGCCAAATTAGGAAAGTGGGCTATTTGTCATAGATCTGTATATTGCCATCGTCTTTCGATACCACTGCTCCCTCAAATACTTGATCTTTGCATCAACTCTTGACGAAAACCCGACATGGGTCTTCTTCTTGGCATTATTTTGTTCTCTTAACCACATGAATCGATCTGTAACATCCTTCTTATAATATTTAATTTCTTGAATGACATGGTCATCCATAGGGTTGAATGACCTTTGATACACAATATGCACAAAGTAAGGGAGAAGAGAAACAAGCACTACAAGAAGGGTGGCAAGCCAATATGTTGGTGCAGGTCCTAGAGCCTCTAATAATATCTTAAATCCTCTATTTGAGTGTGTTGGTGGGAGGGTACCATATATAAGCATGAGCAGGTACCAAAATGAAATGCTACCCCATATAAATAAGTGTTGAATCCAAGTGAAATGGCCGATCACGAGTGCAATCTGACAATTGACAGTCCAGATTACGCATGTGTACATTATGGCACCAAGATGAGCGAGATCAGGAACTTCACCTTCAGTGTGGAAGGCAGAGAGCTGGAAGATACAAACATTCAAGAGAAAGATTGTAAGAGAACTGTAGGCGCCATTTAGTATCCAACCAAGGATGCGTCTCCATCTAAAGTAGATATTTCTCTGACCTTGTTGATAGAGAGCTGGAAACTGCAGAAACAGAAGATTTGATGAGGCAGAGGAATGGAAAGAAGAAAAGATACTAATGACCAACCCAGAAAAGAGACATGAAATCATGGGAATATGTACCACAATTAAATGGAATATGGAAAAGCCAGAGTTCTTTGGCCCATCACCATCCATTGAGATGGTGATCATGATAAAGAGGGAGAGTGACACACAGGAAAGGACCGTGACCCTAGATGGCCACAACTCTCCATCACCATCCATCATTTTATCTGATGGCGTGAACCCACACTATCTTCCACACGTCATTGGGTCATCACCAACCATTGATAAGATGGGTGGTTATAAAGAGAGAGTGGGACACACTTGAATAGGACATGACCATGATTGTGGGTCCCACTCGCCCTCCATCATTATCCACTATATCATTTGACAGTGACAACCCAACTCCAGATTTCCCTAGCCCACTAAATTATAGTATACTTTCCCTTAGCATGATACTTGAACCCACAAACTAATGTGTAGACTAGGAGCTAAAGAGAACCAAACTACAAGGTAGAACTCAACATGTTGTGTGCCCTGTTATGCATGCCAAATTATGAATAAAAGAAAGGGAAAATACCATTAGGATGGTCAACCATCTCCAAAAATCAATGAGGTGGTTAGATGTTAAATCAACATATTTGCAAACAAATGTGTTGCTTTAATAAGAACATTTCACTTAAGTACATACTCGACTATTTCAACGTTTTCACTTCACATAAGTGGAGCCAAATTACCCAATGCCTAAACTTGTTCCAGGTTCCAAATTGGAATTAGAGGTTTTAATGGAAAAAAAACCACATATTCCATGTTTGGAACCCAAAACAAGCAAAAATAGTCTCGTCATTTGGTTCAGGCCGCTCAAGTCGAGGGAAATGGCGTACATACTCCTACTTCAGGGTTTCAACATGGAATAAGAGGTTTTAATAAAAAAGAATCATGTCCTGATTTGCAACATAGAACAAGCAATGGTATTTAACATAGGCCACTTAAGTAGGTCAAATCATCAAAATACCCCTGCTTATTCATTATTCCAAACCCTGGGTATGGGAATTTTGGGCATTTTTGAACAAGGAAGTTTATGAGGAGCATGAGTGAAAAGGTGGTCCGAGCATGCATGAAATAATATTTTTAGAACAACCTCAGTGAATTTTTTTAAGGTGGTCTCACCATTTTAATCATATTTTCCCTAAATGAAAAATGGAAAACTTAAAGTGAAATATCATATTGCTCCCATGCACTCGAAATCTATGATACCATTCAATTCACCTGAAGACACACATCAGATGAAACATCTTGCTCGAGAACTCCCAATGATATTACAGGTAAAGATGTCAAAATCACATTGAATAGCACCATATACCAATCATCATATAGAATCTCCCCTGAGAAGCTTGTGTACACCTCATAGTAGAAGAAGGTAAGACCAAATGTTATGTTTTTGTAGAAAAAATAGCATATCTGCAAAATGATAATAGTCAGCATGTGCTTAGCATGGGCCATAAAGAATAAAAGAAAGTCATTAGAATTTCAATGAATTAGACAGACACAAAGTTAACCACCATCTTAGAAATCCTCTTATAACACCAATGTCCATGCACTATAAGCAAACGTTCCAAGAAGCGAAACTGTGGCAGCGAAAAGTCGCTGGCCATGACTGCCTGCACGATAGAATTATTGGAAATTAACCTAAGACCACCATATTTTTCTTTTGCATTTATGACAGAGACATACAAACTCCATCAAATAGGGATTAATACAGATGAATGCTCACATAAAGGGACAACTAAAATATTATTTAAAATTGTAGTAGTACACGCCTTATGGCGTAATGGTGTACTCCTACTGGGACACTGTTTAAGATAATCTTCATCAAATTTGATCTTTGACAAGATTGGTACTCTCATTTTAGTGAAAATGGTTACCTATAAACAATAAAAAGAAAGAAAAAATAGATCTTTTGCAAGGCATTTAACACAATTCATTCAGACTCTCCAAGAAAAACAACCATGCATAAATTTCTAAGCAATATCTACAAATACTTGGATCCCTAGGACTGTCCAGGATACTCTTCAAGTTTCATAGCACGTTTAATTATTACCTGCATTCCTTCCATGCCACTGATCCCGACACCAATGTCCGCCTCTTGAATCATACCAACATCATTGGCACCATCTCCTATAGCCAAAGTTATCATACTAGTATGCTCCTTCACCAATCTTGCAACCTGCAATATTGCTTGGATGAGATCAAGAATATTTGGAAAGTAATAGGGGCAGACAGAAAATACACGAAAAGGAGATATGAGAATCCAAAGGGATCTGCGAGGAGCAAGTTGTGCATGTGGAGCTAGACTCATTTGGATGTTCAGTAGTCTGTCCCTGAGTTTGATATTTTTGCAATTTTTTGTATCTAGTTGACACAAAAATCTATAGAACGGCCAAGTCAAAGGAAAAAGTAAAAAGGGAATTGTTTTTTTTGCATCATACCAATGCTTTTTGCTTCGGCGATATTCGACAGCATATAACAGAAGCACAATTTACAGCTAAGCGTAGAAATTGGTGTTTCACATCATTCTGCAGAGCAAGTTCAAGAGCTTTCCCTTCCACTATCAAAGCAAATGGTGTATCTCTGCCTGACTCTAAAGAAGTAGCTTGATAAGCATCCTCAATTTGAAGCAAGAGATCGTCCTTTAAAACCTGAAAATAGTGATTCAGAATTTTACATATCAATGTTCAACTCCAAGTCAAGTATGGCCATGGGATATAATATATGATGCATTTGCAAGCAAATGCACACCTTTTCAAGGACTTCTGATTTATCAACAATCTTTAAATTGAGATGGAATTGCTTCATATCCCGTCGAAGTAAACTACAAGCAAATCTGCAATATCATGCAACAGTGATATTAATTTGTAACATAATATGACAACCTAGTTTTTGTTTTTTGAGAAACCGTCAAGAGAACTACAAATAACAGCCAAAAAACCAAGTCAACCACATTTCTTACCCTACATTGATGGCAGTCTCCATCTTATCTCCAGTTAGCAACCATATCTTTAGACCCGCTTGGGCAAGTTTATCAATACATTCAGGAACCTATTCCAACTAAAAGATCAACATAAACATGAAAAATCCCAGGTTTGATTGAAACAATAGTAGGAATAATAGGAAAATATCTGACCCCTTTCTGCAGTTTGTCCTCCACCGCAGCAGCCCCTAAAAGAGTCAGCTTTGTCTCCATCATTTCAGAAGCACTCTCTAACAAGTGTTCTCTTTCTGGACCAATAGTAGTCTTAGCTTTTAAAAATAGTGAGTTCCACTCATCGTATTCAGCTAATTCTAGCCTTCTGTATGCAAATGCTAAAGTTCGCAAGCCATCTTCAGCATAATCTGAAAGATGGGCACGAGTCGCCTGCTCATACTGCTTACCATCGTTGGCAAGCCTCTCAAAGATAATACTGAAAATAGGAGAATCGATTTATTGGAATTGATAAAATTTCTAAGCTGATTGACCAACAAATAATACAGAATTTATGATTGGTGATACAAAATTTAATAACACTCAGGTGAAATAATGAACCAAAGAGCACAAAGCCTTCGAACATTTCTAGCCACTTCAAGGTGCATCCTCCATATGACATCACAAAACATTCAAATTTTCACATCTTTAACAAAGTTCTTTATTAAATTATACACCTAATTTTTTTTCAATGGCAGTTATTTGCATTAACTATAATCATTCCTTAACTTGAGCACTCACATTTCCTCTTACTGGTTACCAAGTATACAAAGAATACATCAAACTAACAACACTTTTGAAACCATGTATATAAATTATTTATCAAAAGCATTTCCCAATACACAACTTTACACAATAGTAAATCCCAACCAGACATGATCAGCAAGACTTGGAAACAAATAGTCATTTATATTTATGATGATATTTAAAGATTAAACTACTTATTGACATGTACAAGTATATGATGATAGATACAGCCCACAGTACAAGGAAACATGTGATCATTAAAGGAAGCAAATGTTATAAAATAGGCTAAGCATTACAATTTTCAAAGGGAACTAGGGGTCCACTAAGATGAAACACAAACCTGTCAGCACCTTTGCACAGGAGAAAGATGTTACCTTCATCATCCTTTATTATAATGGACATTCTCTTACGGGAACTGCTGAATTCTAATAGATTGAGAAGCTTGTATTCCCTGTAATAGACCTTGTCATCACATACCAGAATTTCAGAATGTTAATCAATGGATTTTATAAAAATTAGTACACAAGGAAAAACCATATTCCATTGGTTGCTCTTTGATGGGTGGTGATGGAGAGAGGGTGGGACGTACCAGAACAATATATGAACTATTGCAGGTTCGCACCATCACATTTATCATTTCAATGGATGGTGATGATCCAATAGATTATGGTTTTTCCATGACCCCCTAAGTTTTTGTCTTCTAAGCCTCAAAGGTAATCCATGAAACTCAATATTTAAGGGTTTCACATACCTTTTTGTTTCCTGTCCAGAAAAAGGAATGAACTCCCTAAGCACCAAAACGGATTGGGTTCTTTTGCAAAATTTAAATCCAAACTCTTGGGAAGCAATCAGAAAAGCCACTTCTTCAGGGGATTCAGCCTCATATTTTATTGCACCAGTTTCCTCATCTTGTACTGGTATACCAGTGTGGCACAAGGCCAACACTCGAAAGAACATAGCAATGTCAAAAACACAAGAGTTGTTTATCCACTTCCCACACAAGAGCCGATCATCATTAAAGTTGAAACCTTTGATTTTATATCCATTTCTTAATTGAACATGTTTACTGTCATTTTCAACGGTAGCATCAGCTTCTTCAGATTTGAATCCCTCTTCACTCTGCCCAGTGTTATGGGCTTTATCATCACTATCTGGAAACCCAGATATATCAAAACTCTGGCTTAGACAAACAGAACCTTGAGAATCAAAAGTAAATTTTTTCATGTCTGCTCTAAATCTTCTGGATGCAGCAATGTCAACTTCACTTACTGCACAACCATAAGAAACTCCAGCAATAGAGCACTTCACGAATTCCATCTGGTTACTTGTAAGAGTCCCAGTTTTATCTGATAAAATCATTTCAACCTGGCCAAGCTCTTCATTCAAATTTGAGGTTCTGGCTTCAGTAGCACTGCCAGTTTCTTCATTGTACATCTGCATATCTTGGTTAATGAGGATTGCTTGCAATACTCTCACAACTTCTATTGAAATATAGAGAGATATTGGGATTAGATAGCCATAAAGCATCAGTGAAGTTATCATTTGAGAGGCACCTGTTAGTTCTGGTTTTTGCGGATCAAAGGAAGCATCACCCACATCAGGTTGAAGGTACCACCAATCTGTCATTTCAAACTTGGTATAAAAAGAGCATCCTATGGAACTAACCAGTGAAATCAGAACAAGAATGGCAAAAAGGAGATAAATAACGTGATCCATCTTTTTCTCAATGTGACTTCTTTTGGATGGAGACCTTGTGGAGTTCTGGACCACTTTTGTATCGGAACCACTGAAGATCACAACACCATAAACATAACCAGTATTCCGAAGCTTGGAATCTCTAAGAAGCACTTGTTCAGCATTTAATGCATATAACTGACCCTCAAAATCCAAGTTCCCAACAAAGGAGTAGAGATTAGGGTTGGGATCCTCACAACGAATTGAAGCCGTAAAGTGGCTGAATTCAGTATCTTGATCCAACGGAAGTGTTGCTTCTAAGCATCTCTTAGGTTTCAAATTTGTCTCCCCATCAAGATTCACGGTCTCAACATAGCTAAGCCCATCACCATAGCTCGAGGAGAGTAAGAGGAGATCACTTGGAAAATACTCATCCTTCTCTACTTTGACAACATCTCCAACACAGAGTTTTCTCCATGTTTTGGTGTCAAAGACACCATTTCCTCTATGATATTTTACCACTTGAGAATTGACCTTCAAATCCTGCAACCATCATATTATGTAAACATTCAGTAAAATACACATGGATTGGCAATGAGGTGATTTGACAAACAGTGAACTTGATTTATTCCAATACATAAAACATCATGAATCAAAACAAACCCCAATCTGAACATCTTTGTTGTGTTGTGAAACAAATTTTGAAAATTGTTTTCAATCTTGCTAAGGAAAGAAAAGCAGTCTAAACTTGTGATCTTTTATTATTGAATGTCGTAGACATTTAGTGAAAAACCAGATGCTCACTAGAAGTCGTGAAAATTGAGCTACCCTTTTTGCATGGCGAAAACCAAAATTCCAGATGCCAATAGGTCATGCTAACACCCATCAAAACTATCTGACCACCCATTGACAAGTTTTATTGCTTTCTTATATTACAATGATTGTGCCTAGTCCAAATATTATTATGCTTTCAGAACCATGACAAAAAGAGTAACAACTTAACACAGATCCATGCTCAAAATAAATTTCCAGTAAATTTCAATGAACGTTTCAACATAAATCAGAAACCTGAAATCGAATAAATCATATATATGCAAATCTATCTAACAGCAACAGAAGAACCATTGACCATGGTTGTGTAGAAGAAGCATTGAATATGGGGACAAATACATTCTTTACTATGATGTATATGAGCTCTTAATTTACTGGTTAAAAAACAATAATAAATGAAAGAGAAGAACCTAAGAGGCTTACCCATTACTTATTATTTGCAAGTGGAAAAGATTTCAAATGTCAAACTAAATCAGTATTTCATTTTGAAAGATGTTGAATTAAATTTTAGTTATAGGACAATTGAACAGAGAATTCAATGGCGTGGTCCACAAACATCCCAATGAAATTATTCGAACAAAATGAAAACAACCAAAGTGATTTGTATGGATCAATGATAATTTCGTCCTATAAAATGCAAGGCAATGGCTAGCAACCATGATATGAAGATAAGGATTTGACACAACAATTCCAGCTAGCTTCCTTCTTAGAGTGTAATATAAAACAAAGGCTCATTTAAATGTCAAGCAAAACATTACATGAATTTTGGAATCATAAAAAATTAAAGAGAACTGAGAAAAAGAGGAGACAACATAATAAAGCATGACTGCTAGAATAAAGCATCAAAAATCACAAACATGCAATGGGTTTAGTGCACGGAGTCCATCTACTTAAGAATTTAAGCAAATGATAAAAGATATTAAGATTCACTAAGATATATCACCAAACAGCCAACAGTTAGAATCTATTGCGGCCAGAACAATTTATACTGCTTAGCAGTGTATAATGAGAAAGCAAAACTGAAAAAGCATCAATTTTTTAACCCAGTTAAGCAACAGTAACATTTAAAGGTACAACTAAGAGAAAGAGAGAATGGGCTCCTATAGCATTACCTGCCTGAATCTTTGCCAATCCTCTACTGCCTCCTTGGCCAGGCTGAGTCCCAAGACAAATACGAATGGTGCAATAATACTTGCAGGTGTGAAAGGTGCCAATGGAGTTGTTGACAAACATGCAGTCAATAGAAAGTAAAGATTGGCAACTCTGCGGAATTGTTCAAAGAGAGCCTTTGGAAGAAAACTGATGATATTGTATTTGGTTGTCGAGATGGAGTTATCAGGATAAATCAATGGCTTTGTCTGGTGTAAGTAAGGCTGATTACAAAAAACTATGCGACTGAAACCAGGGCCGCCAAGCTGCTCAATTGAAGCAGCTTCTACAACACCAGGTCGCACACAAGAGAAAGAGTATAGTTTGCTCCATCGGATTTTACTTTTATTTTGCCTTTGTGTAGGCATTATGAGGCTTTCTTATATATGCTTAAACTAAAAGAAATATGGAATCCTTCATAATCATACAATATCACAAGATTAATCCTCCATATCACACTGATTATCTTCTTCAAGTTACCGTACACCAAAAAGCTCAACAACAAAAGAGTAGCACTTGTTAAAACTTTGTCCAACACAAATTTCTGGTATTCTTCATATTCTTAGCTATGAGTAAATATATTTACCTATTCGTGAGCTAAGTATAAAATCATTAGAACAAAAATTTTGAAATTCCATTAAATGGAATACCCGCTTTGTCCTTACATCACAATCTTATTTTGACTTCTCCTCAGTTTCCTTAGGAAATAACATAATATCTTCACCACAATTGTGTAATTCAACAGCTGAAACCTTTCTTTCAATGTAGACAATCCCCAAAATCTCTACACTCGATCCAGTTCTAATTCAACCAGATTTATCGAAGACAATAATCCAATTCAAAATTTCAAATTTTAAATTAAAAGTATCAGAAAAGAATTTAACCCAACCCAATCTGCCCAAATTCCTGAATAGATAAAAAATTAAATAAATTCAGTATAGGTTTGCAAGAAATTCTACTAATCCACTTTCACATAAACTAAAAACCACCCAAAAACCCTCTGATTCTGAAAAAAAGAAGAAAGAAAGAACAAAAGTGAACCCAATTCTCCAAAAAATCAACAGAGATCAGCAGTTCAAAACAAATCCAAAATAAAGCAAAAATCAATCAAACCGTAGTAAAAGCTTGAAGCCTCACCCTGAAAGCCAATTTAACAAGAACCTAAAATCATAGAATCCAAAGTCACTTTATAGTATATGAATTTTATCATCTTGTTGATCATACCCAGAGTCTCTCTCGAAACAATCCTAATCATCATTTAGAAAAACTAAAGCAGTACAACCAATGGACTAATCCTGACAATTAAGAAAAATACAAAATCTAAGAAAAAAATAACACATTTTCATTTTTATAACCAAAAATTTATTGATTCATTGTTTAATTTATAATTATTGGGTAGCCGGCTATAGAGATATTGGATAAAAATCGACAAGCCCAATGAAGGAGATTTAGGGTTTCAGAATGGACGGAAAAAATAGGATTTTGGAATTGAGATTTATAAAGTATTGGGGTTTTAGAATGGAGAATTGGAGATACAATAATTAGGATTTTAGGTTTGAAAAGTCAATCGGAGTTGTGAATTGGAGGCAAAATCTAGGGTATTTTTGTCGAGCTTGCTCGTCTGTGCTCTCTCTGAACGGCTAGATTTTACTATAATCCGTACGACTACGAAGGGATGTGGTCGTCAGGGATCAATCAACGTCCAATTTGTAAATGGGCGGTGATGAATAGAAAGTGGACCCGCCAATGTATGACACTAACAGAGAGATCCTCTTTCAATCGCCACCCACTATTGGTTGGACGGTCAGGATTTCATTGCCCAACATTTTCTATGGCCTAGGGATCATGGTATACTTTCCTGTAGGCTTTAGAATTCCCGCCTCATTCCAAATTAATTAAGGAATTGCTATTATCACTGTTATTTTTACTATTGCCACCCACAGATTTGGGTGGAATAGCAATCGGAATAGTAATTACAGTGTATATAGTATGAGAAATTTATCAAAGGAAAAGTATTTGGTGAATATTGAAAAAAAAATTATTTTCCAAATAATGAAGTATCTTTTGAATTTCTTTTCCCACCACTCATTTAACTTGAGTGGGTGGACGTCCATCTTAGAGATGGCCGTTTGATGCATAAGGGCCCGCAAAACAATAAGTCGGCTGACTCACCTGCGTCCTTTATCAAAAGGAAAATGGTATTATTGGGTTGCAGCCCTATCAAACTACATAAGGCCTCACCTCATAACTCATCAAAAATTACAATTCAACTATTGGGAAAACCTTTTCATGGATCACATCGGCTTGAACAATATGGCTATGAAAAAAAAAGTTAGAATTTTAAGCTCTAAAAAATATATATATTGTTTGAAATTATCTAGACCATTCATTTCACCCTAAAAATAAGTGTTCATAGATCCACAAGTTATGTATTATTTGTTGAGTTTCAAAATTTTATTGTTAGTGTTGAAAATTGATTTTAGATCCATCATGAAGAATTTAGTTGCCAAATGTGCTTTCCGAACGATAATTTGATATGAGGCTTTATTTTATTTTCTTACAACCTAGGCCTAATAGAGACTTTGTCCTTATCAAAATACACCTGCCTTTTCAACCATTTAACAATTATCATGTTTAAAGTATTCTAACTTATGCTCGTGTGTATTTTGATGGGTATTTTGAAAATAAATTAAAAAATATGGTAAATTGTTGAATAGTGGATCCGTTGTATGTAATTTAATAAAAGAAAAAGTTTATATAAGGTTGCAACCTTAAAATGTAGAATTATAGATGCACCTCAAAAATCCATCGAAAAATATTGTTTTATTGTTAAAAAACTCTTTAATTGATCATGATATATGAATATGAAAACAAAAAAAGATTTTAATTCCTAAGAAATAACGCATCTTGCAGTACATTATCTAAATCGTCAAATTTTTAAGATTTTCATACGTTTATAGATCTACTTGATTTTGCCCATTTTTTAAGTTTAAAATTTATATTTAGATTTGAAAATAGACTTTCAGATAATATTAAAACAAATTTACACTAAAATTACATGATAACATGTGCGGCTTAATTGGATTGTTTAAAGAATAAACCACGCCCTTTTAATGAATCTCTTTAGTGAGGCAGAACTTTATGACCCACTATTTTAGAAATCGCACCAAATTAATGCTCTTTAATTACTATTTATAGCAGTATGGTTAAGGACGCACCTTGGGAGTATTGATTGGCTTAGCAGCTTAGTGACAATTATCACTATTATGATATTGTAAATGTGGATTTTATTGGGATATTATCCCATCTATCTTTTTACTCTGCAATATATTGAATAGTTTATGAGACTTTAATCTATTAATTTAGGGATTGTATACAATGATACCATTTACCTTTGATATAAGGCGGTCACAATTACTTAAGACCATCCAATATGATTTTGATAGTTTGAGTGTGTCACAAAGTTCGACAAAAATTCTTTTGAAGTTTGAGCTTGGTCTCAATTTCACATCCAATAGTCAAGATTAATTGTGACTACTTTGTACCAAAGGTAAATGATCTCATTCGATACTTTTCCATTAATTTAAGGATGCAGTTTGTATAAGGTGTCAACTTTAAACACTTGAAGAAGACACCTCTAAATTTGTGCTAAAAAATGCATTGTTGTTGTCGAAAACCCTTACAATGTCCTACAAATCTACTTTTACACCTCATTACAAAATTTAAAATTTTGGAAATGTTGTAGATCAAGTGGATCTAAACATTTAAAATATTTTAAAATAAATGGTCAAGATAAAGTGCCACGAGATGCATTTTTTTCATGAATGCAAATCCTTTTTTGATGTCCATACATCTTAAAGTCAGTATGATCAATTACATGAATTTTCAACATTGGAGCAACCTTTTTGAAGTAGACTTTTAAGATGCACCTTACTCCTACATTATAAGGTTGACAACTTATATAAGCTTTTTACTTAATTTAAATTGAATTGTGATAGGGTATTCAACATATGAGTATTCTCTTAATGTACTCAACTTCTTTAAACATTTAAACATTTAAACATTTCTTTTAAACATTTAATACAATTTTTTTTAGTAACATCACTTGTCTTAATTCAGAGGGGTAGGATATATATTTTTATAATAAAATAGTGATATTTATTAGCGGTAAAGAAACAATCACTATTCCATGTGGGTGATGTCACAATGATATCATCACTATAAGTAATAAATGTTCTTCTTTCTATTAAGATTTTTCGATTTTATCTTTATTTAATTGCCTAAAATACATTTAGGCAAAAATGTTACTACATGGTGGAGTAAGGGCATTGAGTGTCTACAAATATTAAATACAATAAGTAAATACTCATATGTATGAGTACTACCCTAACATAACCTTTTAAATGTATTATATGTACTATGAAGTAAATTATCATTTAGATTATAAGGTTTTTGATTTCAAAATATACACAATAAAAAATATAAACATGTTATAAGGTTTATATATATACTAGTAGATTTACATGTGTTGCACGTAGAAATGTAAGGAGAGATAAAAAAATAATAAACATATCATAAGATAAAAGCAAACATCGATACATTTTAAACATAAATGTAAGGATAGAGATGGCAAAAGAAATGCTCGTTTCATTGCTTATTTATTATGGGCTAAGACAACATATTTTTCAAACATTGGATGGTGGTAAATAAATAATTTGTTGATAATAAGTAATAGTCTCTCTCTTAATGCTCATATTCTGACTCCCTCTTGTAATAAGATAATTTATTTGAGTATGGGCAATCCAAAATATCTCAAGCTCTCTAGAAATGGGCGAAGATATGCACAAAGCCATATCATAGATACAAATCGCAACCAGAAAACATTGCTTGATTTGAGAGGCCTAAGAAATGGGAGATCATGGCCACTTGGTCATCAATATCTGCAGAAGGAACTTAAATCAAATAATCTTCAAAGTTTTACTATCGACTACTATTTTCTCTAAAGCGGTTTCATAGATTATTAGTGTTAATTGGTTATTTGAGAATATGAGAGAGACCATGTAAATATGGAAGCGCTCGTAAATTTAGAAGCAATGAACATTCATCTTAATAATCCCATAATATAGGAGAAATGAGATCATTGGATCCTTATCTAAATTCGATCCAATATACTATGTTTATCTCTAATCAAGATATGGAAATACAAATTATGGCGTGTTTAAGAAAATATAAAATTTATTTAATTCTAGGGTGCAGTTGGCATACGGATGCATCTGTAGGTGTAGAGGTAAGGTGCACCTTCAAATTTCTTCATGGTATATAATTCTGATGTAAAATGTTATTAGGATTATCTCAAAATCGATTTTTATATCTAATTATAAAAGTTTAATTTTTTAAAATAGTTAAAATCAAGTAGATCTATAAACATATGAAAATCTTGAAAATGGACGGTGTAGATAATATGTTGTAAAACACACTATTTATGAGACTTAGAATCTTTTTATTTTTCATAGCCATGCATCTCGATGTCAAGATGATCAATCAAATTGTTTTTCAACCTTAAAACTACCATTTCCAATGGATTTTTGAGGGGCATTTGTAGTTCTATGTCTGATGCAGTCATTAGACATTTCCAAAAGGTTTTTTCCTATGAGATTAAAGTTACCCCTAAGTTGTATAGGGTGGACTTCTCTTTCATTTGATTTGGTTTCTTTTTTAAAAAAATGTTTTTTTGGTTGAATTAAAACAAGCGGCGTTCTCAATGTTAGGAAATAAAGCTCATAGTCTGGATGGATATTTTATCATATTTTTCCAAACCTTTTGGAATTTGGTTTGCAATGAACTTCTGAAGATGGTTAGGGGGTTTCTGAGTAGAAAGGAGTTTTTCAGAGGCGTTAACTCTACCCTTATTGGACTTATTCCTAAGAAGTCTGTGACACTTCCTTAAGTGATATCAGACTTATTAGCCTCTTGAGTAGTCTCTATAAATTTGTGGCCAAAGTGCTTGCAGAGAAGCTTAACGTGGTTCTACCGTCTATCATTTCGGGTCCTCAAACAACCTTCATTAAGGATAGGCTATTCACGGACAGTGTCATGGTAGCCTAGGAGTGCATTCATTTTCGGATTCTTGATGGTGCTTTTGGAATTGTGATTAAGCTGGATATGGAAAAAACTTATGATATGGTGGAATGGAGCGTCATTTTAGAGATCATAAAGAATATGAGGTTTGAGGAAAAATGGAGAAAATAGATTTTCGGGTGCTTTTCATCTGCCCATTATCCATTTTATTCAAAGGTAGCCCTATTGGTTATTTTAGGGCTTCAAGGGGTCTCCGTCAAGGTGACCCCTCTCTCTTCCTTGCTGTTTAGCTTGTTTGTTCAAAACATTGAGTCTAATAGGCATTTTGCTGTCTTTCAGTTACCAAATGGGGTTCCTTGTATCTCTCACCTTCAATATGCTGATGATACGCAGCTCTTTTGTGATGCTAATGTGGATCACGTCAATAATATAGGAACCTTTTTAAAATGCTGCGACGTTGCTCTAGGCCTTTAGGTGAACTTTGGAAAAACATATGTGATAGGTCTCAATTGTGATGATTCGGTGGTGACTATTTTGGCAGAGACGATGGGTTATAAGCTGGACCACTTCCCAATTATATAACTTGGTATGCATATTTCAGATGGTCGATTGCTTGTGGCAGTGTAGGATAAAGTAATTCAGCGGATTCAAATTAAGCTTGATATATGAAAATACAAATATATTTCTTTGGGTGGTAGGATCACTTTGATTAAAGCTTGTCTAGCTAATCTCCCAATTTATCAGATGTCAAATCTTCAAGTTCTATCTTCGTTTGCCAGAAAGATTGAATTGCTTATGAGGAACTTCCTTTAGGGTTCTTTGGGGGCCTAAAAAACATTTCATCTTTTTATATGGGATAGGGTGTACACCTAAAGGGGAATAGGGTTTGGGGATTAGGAAAATCAAATTGGTTAATCAGGCTTTGTTCTGTAAATGGTGGCGGAGAAGTTTAAATTTTAAAGATCAGCTTTGGTATAAAGTGATAAGCGCGAGGTATGGTGAGAATAGATTCAATATGTAGGTTGGAGGCAGGCTTGGTAACAGAAGGATGTCACATAGTTGGAGATCTATTTACTCGTGTAAGGCTCTCATCCATAGAGATGTCCAGTGGACAATTGTTGATGGAAGTAATATATCTTTTTGACACCATAAGTGGTTAGATAACTTTCCGTTAAAATATGTGTTTTATTTGATTTTCAATAGGGTGGGTAATCCCAATGCATTAATTTCAAATCTGTTTGAGAGGAGGGGGGATCAGATTAAGTGGAAGATCATTTTACCATATAATAGAATTCTCGATGAGCTTTTTTCGGAGTTTAGTGGTTTGTTATCAGCGCTAAATGAGGTGTATTTATCCCGTAATGCGGAAGATGAGGTGGTCTGGGATATTACAAAAGATGGTGTCTATTCAATCAAATCTATGTACCATCTATTATTTCATGATCGATGGAGATGGTCAATGCCTGAAATTGCTGCTATCTGAAAGTGGCTGCTTCCTCTTAAAATCCAAGCTTTTTTGTGGTTGGCGGTTCAAAACAAGGTATTGAATGCATATAATATCATTAGAAGAGGGAAAATTCTACCTAATATATGTTTGTTATGTAAAAAAAGATGTTGAATCAGGTGCTCATCTTTTTCTACATTGTCCCTTTACTAGTAGTATATGGAGTTGGTTTTTTGCTCAAGTTAAAATGGTGTTGATCATACCTCCAGATGCTAAAGGAATTATTGGAGCATTATCTGTGTCTTATTTACCTCAAACTGGTGTGGTGATTTGGTAAATAGCAAGAGGTGTAATTTTATGGAAGGTGAGGAAGGAGATAAATAGAATAGTGTTCGACGGTAATTGTTTACCAGTAGATAAAGTTTTGGATCGTATACTCCATTCCAATGGTTTAAAAAACGGATCGGTGACCCTGATCGGGCTTCCAAAAAACCGATCCAGATCGGTGAATCGGCGATCCGGATCAGGAATCAAGTGAATCGGTCAGAATAAAGCTTAAAAAAAATCCGAAAAAATTATTAAAATTCATTATAAATATTATTTTTTAGGAATTCAATAAGAAATGAGGGCATTCCATTAAGAATTTTCATGTTTTTGAATGAATATGCGAATATTGATATGTTCTTTCCCTGCATGAACCGCCATTCAGCATTTAATTTACATCACACAAAAGGATAAACATATAATTATCATGGAATAAGTATATCAACATACATGGACTACAATAAAACATAAAATTAGTGACATATGATCTAAAAATAAAATGATAGACGACGTTATTGTTCTTCTTGGTCACGCTGGTGCCATTGATTGAATTCGTTTAACAATTCATTGATTTGATCTAAAAACGAATCATCGATATTAGCAGGCGTTTGACTATTCCCAAATCCCTGAGTGTTAGTGTTTTGTTGTGTTCCCAATCTAAAATCCCCGAAGATTGTCCATCCTTCATGCTCACCTGCACTGTCGTGCTCATCCCTACACTGTTGCTGTTGGGACTCGATATGTGAATAATATGACTGGGATAGGGTGGCTTCAGAATCATCATCTCTCTCATTTTCTCTTTGAATAATATAGATTAAAAAAAAAAAAAAACAAATTTTCAAAAAAATCGATCATGGAGTAAAAAAAAAAATCACAAATTTTCAAAAAATTCTATAGTGGATTACAAAAAAAAAATCGATCATGGATTAAAAAAAAAAAATCACAAATTTTCCAAAAATTCTATCATGGATTACAAAAAAAAATTCGATCATGGATTAAAAAAAAAAAATCACAAATTTTCAAAAAATTCAATCATGGATTACAAAAATTTCGATCATGGATTACATAAAATTCGATCATGGATTACATAAAATTCGATCATGGATTACAAAAAAAAAACAAATAATTCAATCGTGGATTACAAAAAAAGAAAAAAACAATTCGATCATGGATTACAAAAAATTCAATCCTGGATTACAAAAAACTCTATCATGGGTTACAAAAAAAGCAAAAAACAAAAAATTCAATCATGGATTACAAAAATAAAAACAAACATTTCGATCATGGATTACAAAAAAAAAACAAACATTTCGATCATGTATTACAAAACATTCGATCATGGATTACAAAAAATTCTATCGTGGGTTACAAAAAAAAAAAAAAAGCAAAAAATTCGATCATGGATTACAAGAAAAAAAAACAAACATTTCGATCATGGATTACAAAAAATTCGATCATGGATTACAAAAAATTCTATCATGGGTTACAAAAAAACAAAAAATTCGATCATGGATTACAAAAAAAACAAAAACAATTCGATCATGGATTCCAAAAAAATTGATCAAGTACTACAAAAAAATATTTCATGGATTACAACAAAAAAAAAAAAAAAAAAAAAAAAAAAAAAAAAAAAAAAAAAACCGTACGGGACTCGCCGATTCACTGTTTGGACTCGCCGATTCCGTACAGTGAATCGGCGAGTCACTGTACAGAATCATCCGGTTCTCTCTAGAACCGGACGATTTCTGATTTTTTAGCCGATACAATCCACTTTTTACGATTTTCGAGTCGAACTGGGCGAGTCCGGTTCGACTCGACGTTTTTTAAAACACTGCTCCATTCTATTTGGATGTTTTTGTCTATCACAAAGGTGGGGAGAGATATGTAGAAATATGGGCCCCTTCATAAATTTATTTTTAAAATAGAATTCGATCTTATTTTTAAGAGAATATATAATATTTAAAATAGAGATCATGAATATGAAAAAAAAAAAAAAAAAACTAGAAATAATAATTCTATTAAGAAAACTTTATACCTTTAGTTTAAGTTGTTTTTATATGGACCACCTATTTACAATCTTTAAGATGGATGCTTTATACCTTTAGACTACATATTGTACAAATGCGGTCCAGCCTGCATGAAACAATTGTTATTTAACGAACAAGATTGTATACAATGAGACCATTTACTTTTGATACAAGGTGGTCACAAATACTTACAACCATATGATGTGAAGTTTGATAGCTTGGATGCGTCACAAAAGTTCAAAAAAATTTATTTTGAAGTTTGAGCTTGTTCAATAAAATGATGGCAGCCACCCAATTTCACATCCAATGATCAAGAGTAATGTCTCACCTTGTACCAAAGATAAATGGTCACATTTTATACTTTCTCTTAATAAATTTAGCCATTTTTTTTTATCGAGGTTAGTCAATGGGTTGAAAAGCGCAATTAAAAAATATTGTTAACCAGATTATTGGGTAATTGAGTCTCGCCATTATTGGTAATTAAGGTTTTACTGGAGCGATTAAATAGACAGTGTGATCATGCCAGTGCATTCAATCATTTGATGCGTTTACAGTGACAGAGAGGAACAATTTCCGTCGCCACATGCCCCAACGAAGTTCCCAGCCCTCCAGCAACTCCTCGCCTCGCCTCGCCTCGCCTCACGTCACCTCACGTCAGGTCAGGTCTACTCCCCTCATATGGCCATTGCTGCAAGCTAATCGCTCAGACAAAGGTAGGGTGTGTCATTTGTAATTTATTTTAATTTTTTAGAACTCAAAAAAGATAATCCCATTTCTAAATGAGATTTTATTTCTGATTTAGGTTCTTTTTTTTGTCTGATTAAGGTCAAACAAGATTAACCCCAAGTCTACAGAGAGCTTTTTATTGGATTTTTGTTTCTCTTTTTTTTCCTGGTTATGCGCAAATAAGAAAAGCCCCATGTTTTGTTTTTCTAGTTTGTCACATCAATTTTGATGTGGGTTTTCTGATTATTGAGAAGTACAATTTGGGCTCTAGAGTTTGATTAATTTGATTTTGTGTCTATTATATAATTTTTTTTGGGCTTAAGGTGTTTGATTAATTGATCATTGTTGCTATCGTTGTTGGTTTTGTTTTCGTGGTGCGTCATTGAACTAATTTTCAGTTGGTTTTATGAGTTAATAATCTAAGTATTCTTTTACTGTTTTTATTTTTATTTATTGATGAAAGCTTATTTAGGAGGTTGTATTATGCAATAGGATTTGACATCTATAAAACTGGGTTCTATTCTATTGTCATTTGGTTATATAATTTATGGGGTTTTCTGTTATTTGGTTTTTGTACTCATTTGGTTTTTGTACTCATTGGTTTTTGTACTCATTGGGTTGAAATTTAGGTTTTTCCGGTTACTTTTGCCAAGGTCTGGGGTTTAATTTTGTTATTCTGTTGTTGTAATGGCATTATCTCTCACTGGATAATAGAAAGCCGTGAAATTGAAATTTGTAACTGTTTTTACTTCATTATGTATGTCACAAACAACATCATTCTAGATTGAATTGGGATATTTGTCATATAGTCAGTTTGAAGTTGTAAGTTTGAACTATTTTACCTGCTTTGGTTTGTTTTAGTTTATTTTTGCTTTAGATGTTGTGGCATGTTGATTTCTCACATTCTTGGAATTTGCTCTTCATTAATACAAGTTATCGGTGCACGCAATGCTGTATTATGCTTGTATACCAAGCATTCAGAGTTTTGAGATTAGTATATTTAGCTATACAATTTATTGATGTTGTTCTTGTAGTGAAATTATTTGTGATACTTCTCTGATTTTGACCCTCTTGGTTCCTATAACTGTTAGTTTTCTTTCTTTGTAATATTCATTGGCAATTTGGTTATTTCGTCTATATTTTTTTTTTTCATGTCTCTTGCTCGTTGATTTCTCATAACATAAAAATTGTAGAAGTATTGTGATTGGGAACTTACTTTTAGTTTCACTTGGCTTAAGAATCGTGTGTGTTTAACTCCACCTTTCTGGTTCTTTATACTTGTTGCAATTTTATTGAGGCTATTTCTTAATATAGATGTGAGATTAAATTTCAATCTTAACCATACTTTTTAGGAAATGCATTAGATAGGTAGTGGCAAGAAAATATTATTCAAAAATATACCTTACACACATCAAATCATGAAAATTCATAATAAACGGTTAAAACAGGCTGTCTCGTGCTCTCCCAACATCAACATTACCAAACAGGCTAAAATAGTAGCACCACAGTTTATCAAACAGGGTTCTAGCTTTCAGGCTACCAAATTTCACTTTCTCCCAGATTTCAGGAAAGTCAGCAGCAGGGAGAATACTAGGGAAACTGCAGAGAAAGTTATCGAACACAGCCTTTTGGGCAAGCGTGGGGATCAAGTTGCCTCACGCTTATCATCTCCAAAGATAGTTTACAGAATGAATTTCCCCCTCAGTCAATGGCCAGGATTCATGTTAGAGATTGCTAGGACTATCTCTAAGGGCCAACATTAGGGTTTATAATAGGGTGTCCTCTACGTTTCTTCTCTTTCGTAACTCTCTGAGGCGGCATGAGATGTATCTCTCTGCCATTTTAGGTAAACCCTATTTCTAAGATCCATGGGGATTTACTTTCTCTGCATATTTTGTTGATTCACTTGTTTTCAATGTTTTACTGGTTCTTAATCAGATCATTCATAGGGAATCTAGATTTTTTTGTTGTTGTAATTGTGGTATGATCTTAAGATCACATAACCTTTAATATCTGGTTTTGTTTTCTTGCGATTTTTCTATTTATTTGTAAGAGAATTATATTTCATCCAAAAATTCCATTTTTAGGTTATTTGTGGCTTCATGTGTGACTGGTGGTATGAGTTTGCTTACTTCGAGCTTTGATATATGTTGTTTGCTTGGTTTATTTGCTAGAGATTTAGTTATAAAGATCGGTTGATAGGAAATCTCTCTCTGTTTTTGTTTTTTTTTTGGACGACGATGTGCTTTAGCTTGCTACAGGCTTTTGATATATCACTTTTTGTTTGGTCGGTTCTTTATTTGCTTTCGAGTAAGGTTTATAAATGCAGGTCCTTTGATAAAATTAGGTTTTTTTGGTGTGATTGGTGGTACTGTATAGCTTAAAGTTTTAATATCTGGTTTAAGTATGTTTGGTTTTTTTCACTGTTAGAGGTTTCATGAAGAAGTGAACAAGTAGAGGGCCGTTTTGTGGGATCTCGATCGGATATGAACTCAATTACCCAGAGGATATAAATTTTGATAGCTGGGATGATTTTTGTGAAATAACTTGCTTTTACGTAGTATTTGGTGGAACTAGTTTATTCTTTTTTTCTATATAGGTACGGATATAGTGGTGTTATGTGTCGTTACAGTTGAATATGCTTGGATCTTATGTGAAATATTTGGTTTCTTTTGAGATGGATTCTTGATTTCACTTTTGGTATTTGGCAATATATGGGCTGGGTTCCTTTTATTTGCTTACTAGATGATCAGATCAAATATATAAGGCATGTACTGCTTCCTATTAACTTGAACTGGGAATTTCATTTGGTTTAGGTCGATTTACTAAAAATGAATATTTTCCGATGCAGACTGGTTCCTAGGGATATGTGTTGTTTTACACTTGATGTATTCCTTGGTTTGTCTTTTCTGTTTTTCAGTTTAGTGATTTAATTTGAAATAGATTTTATGGTATTTTTATTTTGTTCCTTTTATGCCTGATTAGGATTTGTGGTTCCTGTAGGGATACTTCCATGGTGACTTGATTAAGTAGTGACAGTTTTTTTGATGAATTTTTGTCTTGTGGTTGTGGTAGATTTGGTGCCTGTGTTTTTTTTCCAGATCAAGCTTTTATCATTATGTGGATTTTCTCTAGTTTATAGGTTGCTGTTTATGGACATTTCCTATTACTTGCTGTGATAAGTATTGTGAGTGCTGATGAACTTAACTTTTATTCCGTTTAGTGTTGTTTTTTTTGCCTTGGTTTTGCGGTTTCAGTGCTTGTGAATGTTGTTTGCTATAAATGTATAAATGTTGTTTGCTATAAATGTATAATTATTTTTATCTGTAGCTGCAATTCCATAGATTTTTTTGGTTACTTGTAAGATTTTATTGTTGGGAAAAGGCTCTGATGATGATGATGTAAGATTTTATTGTTTAATTCTCAAAAGAAAAAAGAGATGTTTTCTAAGTGTCTTGAGTAAAAATATTGCTCAGAATGATCAAGCAAGATCTGGTCCTTCCCAGACTATATGGTATTTCCCAGCCTACCATTGTTTAATTAATAAGCTGTGCGGTATCATAAATCTGATGGAAGTAGAACCAGTTTTCTTTTTTTCAAAGTATTATGAGATAGGTAGCTATCATTTCATTGTGGCCTGGCAAGAAAATCTATAACTTGTTTTTTCTTTTGTGCCCTTGAATTTTATTTTGTCACTGGACTGCCATTTTGTGAAAGCTCTAAGGTAAGAAAAGATGAATGGATTGCCATTGTCACTAGATTGTTGTAGTGTATAATGCTTCAGGTCTGGCTCGTTGTTTATGTGACCGTGATCTATTTATGGAGAGTTTATGCTTGCAGATTTGTAATGAACACTTCCCATTTTGTTTCATTACAAAGCGGCATGGTTGTGATATTTGTTTCTCATGCTTTCTACCTGGGGTTGAGTTTCTTTCTTTGTTATCTATTTATTTATTTTTTTGCACATTGGTGCCATCTGGTTTTTAGTGCATCTTACGTAATGTGCTAACTTTTTTGATGTGGATCTGTTTTCATCATAGAGGTTACTTCTTAATGGTTTCTACCTGTCTCTTAGTACTTCAACTAGCAGTTACCTTATCCTTTTGGATCATGCTTATTTTTGTTTATCTGGATTCTGCTTTCCTCGTCAAAATTTTCCATCATGTGATGTTATCTTCTTTGGCTGATTTGTACATAAGATTTCCATTGGAGAAGCTCATACTCACACTCGTAAACGAAACGACGACAATAAAGAGACATAGAGAGAGAGAGGAATCGTATTTGTAGCGATGACCATTGCAGCTGCTCTCCTCCCAGCTAGAGCCTCCCACCTTGTGCATGGTGGCCAAAGGATTATGGGAGCTTTGGCCGCTAACTTTCACACTTCCTCCTCCATGGCCATGGCGGCACCAGCATCATCGGCACCACCCACCCCTTACGTGAGACCCACGAACCCCTCGACTGCAGTGGGAGGAAGTGGTCTTCCAAAGGTAGCCGAGTATGTGATATCGAAGGTGGACGACCTCATGAACTACGCGCGTCGGGGGTCCATATGGCCCATGACATTTGGGCTCGCCTGCTGCGCTGTGGAGATGATGCATGCTGGCGCTGCCCGCTATGACTTTGATCGCTTCGGGGTCATCTTCCGACCCAGCCCTCGCCAGTCTGACTGTATGATCGTTGCCGGCACCCTCACCAACAAGATGGCCCCTGCCCTCCGCAAGTATGTCTATCTACTATCTCCCCATTAACCATTCAAACCTATACCTACCTATCTACATAGAAACCCTAGATTTGTCTATCTTCATGGTTTTTAATAGCTCTGTTACTAGTCTATTTCATATCTCTACATCATAAGTATTGGTGCTGTTGTTTTTATATATATAAAAATATTTATGGTGCCTTTTGTCTTCAGATTCTTTGTTGAGAGGGGCAATACTTTTTTAACTGTGTTGTGGTTCAACATTTGATAGTTCATATACAATTCCCCCATTTTGTATTGAAATCATTGAGTCCATGCTCAACATTATGATTAATTCATTATTGATTGCTATTTGTATGGTGACGCCTTTGTGGTTTTCCCTTTATTGTTATCTCAAAAGGGCTTTGCTGCTCGATTTATTGTATTCTCTTCTTTAATTTTGTTTACTTGAGTCTTATTTCCAGTGGTTTGCTCAGATTTGATTCAGTGTGACACAAATTGTTGCTTTCATTGTATAATTTATGATCGAATTGAAAACCTGAATCTATCATATGGCTGTACATTTGGAAAAGGGTGACTGAAGCTAGATATGACAAGCTGATTTTAAATGGTTTTTTGTTCCCTGTGATCCTTAATAGTTAGGTCACATAAGGTATGATGCAAATAAAATTTGGGGTTATCAAAATTTTATTTTATTTTTTTAATTTCTGTCTTAGGAATAGGAACTGTTTTGGGGTAAGTTAAGTGGGAGGATTTTGGTGCGTGAGTTGTTTTAATGATAGGGTAGCAATGAGGTTGGTTAGTTTTAAAAAGATAAATCTTAAGTTTGGTATGAGTTGTTATTTTTAGGAGGCTTTTGTGGAATAGATTAGGAGCTAATCTTTTAGGAAGGATTTGGGAAGGATAGAGATCACGTGAGAGTGAGGAAGCAATACATTTCATAAGATTTTGGGAAAGTTGGATGAGATGAAGGGAAAGAAGATAGGGAGAAATAATGTAGGATTTAGAGAGAGTTTAATTTTGTGGGTTTTTTATCTATTTATTATTTTTGTTCTTAGTGTATTTAAAGGGAAGAAGTCCTTCATTGTAAATAGAGGAGAATTTGGTGATTCAGAAATGACTTGATCTTGTGCAAAGATCTTTGGGGTGAATTCTCTTGCTGACCCTGAGAGAGGTTATATTTTCTCACCCTTTATTATTATTATTATTTTAATTTTTTCTTCCCTCCATTTTCTCTCTTTCGATTGGTATCAGAGTAAGTAAGATCCATCAATCACAATGCTGTTGAAATTTGCTCTTACACTCAAGGATATATTGCAATTCATGGAGTGTGTGGGTCAACAAATTAAAGAGAGCATGAACACAACCATGGGGGGCATTTAAAGAGACATAATGATATTATTATCTGTGAAGAGAGTGCTTGTAACTATGAAGATCCGATACCAAATCTCACTTACTGTAGAGACGAATCGAGTTCTCCTACCGACTCAGGCTGCTAATCCAGAACGTCAAGAATAAATTTGCAAACAAGATCTACGTCCTACAGAGCATCTACGAGATCTACTTCATAATTTGCAATTGGAGGAAGCAGAACATGAAGAGGTAGAAGATCAATAATCAACTACCAATCGAAGCATTAATCACGTATCACAACTTGCTTCGGAAGTTAGAAGGTGCAAGAGATTTTGGCATCACAATTGAAATTTTAAGCGTATCACGACTTTGTTCGATTAGGATCAACAATCAAAAGTTCGACACAACAAGGGTGAAATGCAGTTGGAACAAAGTGGAGAAGATGATGAAGGAAAGTTTTCGAGTTCCATAAGCTTGAGGTTGAGCTTCTCCCAATCCCAGGAGAATGATGCAAATAAAAATTGGGGTTATCAAAATTTTATTTTATTTATATTTGTCTTAGGAATAGGAAGTGCGTTGGGGTAAGTTAAGTGGGAGGATTTTGGTGCGTGAGTTGTTTGGTAGTTGTTTTCATGAGAGGGTCGCAATTGGGTTGGTTAGTTTTAAAAAAATAAATCTTAAGTTTGGTATGAGTTGTCTTTTTAGGAGGCTTTTGTGGAATAAATTAGGAATTAATCTTTAAGGAAGGATTTGGGGAGGAATAGAGATCACATGAGAATGAGGGAGCAATAGATTTCATGAGATTTTGGGAAAGTTGGATGAGATAAAGAGAGAGAAGATAAGGAGATAACAAAAAATGTAGAAAAGAGAGAAGATAGGGAGAGAAAACATAGGATATTGAGAGAGAGAGATTAATTTTTCATGGGCCTTAGTGGCTACCATGTTATTTCTGAAACTCACGCCTGCCTGGGTGAGAGAGTCTGCTCTGAAGTTTGGTGCGAATATGGTTGCATAAATGTCAAAATTGTTAAAAAATATTTTCAAATCGCCAAGAGCAGGCAAAGGCCCCCAAGGCCCAAGAATAGGCATTTTCTGAGTCACCTTTGACGATCAAAATTTCTCCCCATTCCTGGTTGTATCTCTTAATGCCCTCAAGGAGAGCCAAAGCTTCAGCCATGGTGGAGTCGACAAACCTAATTTAGCCTGGGTAGGAGAGGAGGGAGTTGTGGTTGTGATCCCTGAAGAGGCTGCCAAAGCCAGCTTGACCTGGGTTGCCTAGAGAGCAACTGCCAAAATTCAGTTTTATCTGGCCAGGAACAGGGGATTTGGGGCGGTCTAACATCTAATGTGGCCTGCCAATTGTTTAGGAAATCTGTCTTCCTGCCCTCGAAAGTTCTGGCATTTCTTTCGGCACAGAGGGTCCAAAAATAATAGCTTCCATTGAAACACGCCAAAGGAAAATAAATGCTACTGGGTAAGGAGGCGAATAGAATACCTGGAACCGCCGCAGCAATAACTGTGGTAAAATCCCAAGGTCAATGGAAGCCTAGTAGCAAATCTCCCCATAAGGTAGCGGTCACCTCACAATGTGTGAAAAGGTGTTGGTCGTCGGTTTCCTCTGTTGATTTGCACATCATACCTCGATTAGGAATGGGCATGCCTCCTCGCTGTAGGTGATCGACTGTGAGGGCTTTCTTGAGGATCAGAATCCGCCAAAGGTTTGGATTTTTGGTGGGATTGAACTCAGCCAAGGTCTCCTACGATGGTTTCAGGGGAAGGGTTAGACGGGGGTGGCATATGCAAAATTCTATAGAATGAGGAACTGTGAATACTTCAATTCTGTTGTATGGAAGGTTCAAGTATACTTCAATTCTGTTATTGCTTGACTTAATTTTGTCGAAAGTGCCAAGAGATTTATGGATTGCATACCATCATGCAGTTATGGCTGTACCTGGCCAAATACTTCATTTCTGTTGTATGGAAGTTTAAGTATAGTTCAATTTTGTTATTGCTCGACTTAGTTTTGTCGAAAGTGTGAAGAGGTTTTTGGATTATATACTATCATGCAGTTATGGCTGTACCTGGCCAAAGAGGTGAAGTGCAGTGCAATTGATTGAGGTAAGGAAATTGCTTGGTGCATTTCTACTACTCAGAGAAGCCTAATGACATGGTGATGTGGCATCATGTTCATGAGTCATGAGTTTGTCACTATGAAACAAGTGTCAAATTGTTTCCAGTGGTCAATGTTGTCTTGTGTTCTCAATGCTTGTTGACTCGTCCTAGATATCCATCATGGGTTAACCGATGCTAATTTTGTAGCATGTTGACTCATCCTAGATATCCATCATGGATAAACTGATGGCAATTTTATTAGATAAAATCATAAAACTAAAAACTATCTGGTTATGTGTCTGACTGAGGGTGTGGCCCTTGATAGAGCAAAATGGTAGAACAAGATTTGTGTAGCGGGCCCCAAATAGTTGGGATAAGCTTCGGATAATGATTGTGTGATGATCATATGTTTATGTGAGTGTCATGTCATTTCTGACATAGCAACTCGGTGCTGTAAGTTTTTCGTGATGAGGGAAGTCCCCATTCCATCTGTGGCAGAGTGGATTTTGCAAGCTATTTACCCTGAATCAGTATATTTTGACCTCCCAGCATTGTAGATCATGTGTGTGTGCATGCGTGTCTTTTGTATAGAGATTCTCCTAAAAAGAGCCCTAATCAGTATGAGGTTTTCCATGGTATGCATGCAAAAAGTTTGACTAATATGAAGTGTTTTGCATTATACTTATAAAAACACCCTCACGAATGTGGAATATGGTTTTATGATATAGCAAAGGATTGCATTTTTGTTTTTGAGTAAGAGTGTAGTTTTATTGTAACTCATTTGCATCTCAATTATTCCATAGGGTTTATGACCAAATGCCGGAGCCTCGTTGGGTCATTTCAATGGGCAGCTGTGCCAATGGTGGAGGTTACTATCACTATTCCTACTCTGTGGTGCGTGGCTGCGACCGAATCGTCCCTGTTGACATATATGTTCCCGGGTGCCCCCCAACAGCTGAGGCTCTTCTCTATGGAGTCCTCCAATTGCAGAAGAAGATTAACCGTCGCAAGGACTTCCTCATATGGTGGACCAAGTGAAATATTTGCCTACTCCATTACATCACGCATGAGTCGCGCACATCCCTCAAAGCTTGCATCTCATGGAAAAGACTAAATAAGTTGAACCTGTTGTTTTGAATTGGTATTTTGATGCATCTGAATGTTGATGTATTCCTGTTTTTGTAATGTTGTTGGCTAATAGAAATCTTTTGGGTATGATGCTTTTGTTTAATAAATAAACATGTTATTTTGTTATTACTCCTACACAATCACTTTGTGTATGCAACTATTTTTGGTTCCACTTTGTAAGCCATCAAATGTAGCAGCAACTATAGCAGCAACTAGATGGAAAGAAGTTCCTTTTTCTATGAAATTAATTTCCGACTATGAAATTTGAAACTCAAAAAGTGGTACAGATATGTGGATTGTGAACTCTTATATTTTGTTAATACAGGGCTTAAATCCTAATTTTCTTTCACAACCATAATGGCAAGGCGGAGAAGATCGCTTTGAAAGTTTTCTGCTGCGGAAACTATAATTTTCGATGAGTTTAGTGGTCACGCTTTACTTATTTTGATTCGTGTGCAACCCTATCAAAACAATTCCCGCGAAAGAAAAAAAAATAGAAGAACACAGATGGTTTGAAATAAAATAACAGGAGAAGGCGGCAACTATTTTTGACCTTGTTAGGAAATTAATTCAGTCATTTGAACTGAAAATATCACTGCTATTTCCTCTCTTATTATTAAGGAATACATTATTTCAATTATTTCTTCCCTCATTTTAATTGTTTCCATCAACAAATATTTTGAAATAAGAAATTTACGTCGAACATTTAAAATTAGTGATTTAACTGTAAAAGGGTGGAAACTTGATGATATATCAATATTTTTTTTTTTGGAGAGAATCGAGCAAAAACGAGATATGAGAAATATGCGGGTCAAGGTCTTTTTCGGTAAGCAATAGGCTTTTTCATTGATAAGAAGAATTGCCTATTTTTGGTGTTTATAAGGTGTCAATCTTATGCTATTTAAGTAGGGTGCATTCAAAATTATGCCGAAATTACAGTTTCTGTGCCGCAAAGAGTTCCATAAATGGTGATGATCAAACTAATCTATAAACAGTTGAAAATCTTGAAAATGGACATTGTTAGAAAATGAACTATTTTTAAGACTAAAATTTTTATTTATTTTTATATGTATATGAATCTTGAGATAATCGATTTGAAGAACAACTTTCTCTAGTCGATTTTTTAGGTGTACCTTATAAGTACACTATATACTTGTAGACACCTTATATAAAAAATTTTATTTTAAAAATTAGGGCGATTTCCTCTTAATTGTTGTAACGAACTGGGCAATCTTGGGCAAATCGCCCATATTTTTTCCTTTTAGACAGTGTTAGAAAACTCAACCCAGAACCAGTCTGTATAGCCGGCCCGATTGGGCAGGTCCCGCTAAAAAGGGTTAAAAAAATTGAAGCAAAATTTCAACAATATAAAAAGTATATAAAATATATCCAAATGAGATTAAAAAAATAGTGAAAAAATGGATTTTAATATTCAATTTATGTCTGGGGTATTTCAAAAATAATCCAAAAAAAAGGAAAAAATATAAAAACAAGTATTTATGGCCAAAATACTTCTCAATCTTTTTCAAAAGTATAGAAAATATTAAAAAGTCCATTGCAAACAAATTTCTTGTTCTTTAATTTTTTTTCTTCAAATTTTTTATTTTTTCAAAGTTTGTGGCTTGACCACCCTAACCGGCCAAAAGTGGCCAAATGGCCTGTTCCGGGTCGACCCGGCCGATTTTGCAAGTACATTTGAAAAGACCAACTAATGCTTGTTCTTCTTCCTATTTAACTACAAATTCATTTTCTGTTTTACCTGTAGCATATCTAACCTGGTCTTAGGAATATGGTTTGGAGAATCTCTCTTGAGAGAGATAGAAAGAAAGAGAAGGGGAGAGAGATAAACGTGCCAATTTCTCAAAACCTCTTTCGAATGATTTTGTAAAGGGATAGAGAGAGGCTCCACTTTAAAATGTGCAATATTTCATTCAATATGCAAGCAACATTTAAGATATACACCTATGATTCATGCCTCCTCCTAAAAATATTGTATTCAATATTTTTTAAAGAACATGGTATGAATACACTATCACTCTTTTGCTGTTTCTTTCTCTCCTCCGGTATTTGGCAGAATTTTATTTTTTTGAATAATATTTGGCAGAATTTTTTTTTTTTGAATAATAGTTGGCAGAATATTCTCTCTGTATCTCCCCTCTGGTATTTGGCATAATATTCTCAGGATATTTGATATCCACCGTTAAATTGAAACAATTGACTACCCTCAACTTTATAGACCTTTTTGGTCCCACTCACAACTCCAATAGAATAATTGTTCATAAAATGTCAACTAATACAATATATATTGTTTTCAGTACATAATAAAGCTATTTAACTTTTGTACAAAAAAGTCACAATTACCTATAGTTATTGGTATAAAATCAGACTATTTAACTTTTGTGTAAAAAAAATCACAATTACTGGTGTTTGTTAATGAGGTATATGCCACTAACCAAGTTTAAAGTTCAAAATAAAAGGTTTATCTTCTAATATATCTTAAGCTTTAGGATTTGACATTTGACCATTTAAAGTGATTAAGCTTTAGGATTTGCCATTTGATCATTTAAAGTGATTGTGACCTCTTTTATACCAAATGAAAATAGTCTCCTAGTATAGAATCCCTTATTTTTATTAGTACCTTTGGCAAATAATAAAAAGAAACTCGCTCTCCCTTTTGTTTGATAGCACATAAATCACGTTACCGTTTGTTCCTTGTGGAATACTGAGCACTAGGCCCATAACTGGGAGTCTAGGGATATACCAATCAAAATAAGTAAAAGCCTTACTTCAAAATAAGTAAAGCTCTACTTTAAAACTCACTAAAAATTATAATTTTTAATTTTGACGTCCAAAAACCCTCATCCCTCTTATGACAATTATAGTAGTGAAAAAATACAGGATTTCAAACCCTAAAAATAGTACATATTTTTAGGGTTAAAAATAAGTAATTCATAAACTGTAAGATCTGTACCTTTTTCGAGCTTCACATTTCATTGTCGGTGTTAGAAATTGATTTTAGAGCATCATGAAGAAATTGATTTTAAAACCATCATGAAGATTCATGCCCAAAGTACTTTCCAAGTGAAGATTTGAAGTGAGGTTTTACTTTGTTGTCATAAAGCCTAGGCCTTATGAAACCGCAATGGGTGTTCAATTTTCAAGTATGAATTGATTCTTAATTGCAATTGGGCCTTATTATTTCTTTTGCAAAACCACTTGAAATTGTTTTGTAAAATCTCTCTCCCCCTGTCTTCTATCTCCAAAATGCCTGCAAAGTTGGGAGAACCACAAGGGCAAGGCCAGAAAGATGCATTCCCCAAGAGTTCACAAGCAACAAAACAATGGATGCTCACATAAAAATTTAACTCAATTACATTTGAATTTAAAAACATCAAACTTACTAAATCCATTCTTTCAAAATAAAGAAAAAGAAAAAAGAGAAACCTAAAGAAACCCATTAGAGCTTCATGTAACATCAACTCAATCTGAGCCAGACCAAGGCGATGTATATTACAAGAGAGAGAGAGAGAGAGAGAGAGAGAGAGAGAGAGAGAGACTTCCCCCATTATCTGATCCGATGGTGAGAGAGAGAGAAACTAATCCCCCAGTATTCGATCAGATGAGGGTGGCATGTACTGGCGCCAGAGGTTGCCATAGTGTGTTTCTTGAGCAGGTTTTGAATCAGCTTCTGAGCACACCCTCTTGGGTCCATCGAAATGGAGAATCTTTGCATCATCTTCATGTCCAGATGGAGCAAATTCAGCAGTAACATTCCAACCACTGTCGAGTTTAAGATACTTATTATAGAGAGTAAGAAGGATTGCAGGGCTGGTTTCCTCGCTCCTGCATTTGATTCAAGGAAAATGAGAATATAGATTTTTATCAGAAGAGGGGCTCAATAGCGACACATCCCTAACATTGTAAGCGTGCCAGAACGGGGAAAAGTAAAACTTAAGGGAAATTACCATGATAAAGTTTGTTTGAAAATATAGACCAGACTACCATGGCATATCACAACTCTCTTATTGATGTCAACAGCAAAGTAGAACACATACAATCAAGGACCCTGCTGCAGTATTAATGCAGATCATAGTCCCAAGTTTTTTATAAAGAAATGAAAAACAATGCATAGGGTTGATGAGAAAAGCGAACAAGCCTACAACTGTTTCATTGATGCATTGAAATCACAATCCAACTTTCATTTTCAGTTGGAAAGGTCATGTTATCAATTACTGCTACAAAAAAATGAACTCTTTAAGATAAACAAGACTTAGCTAACTTCAAAGCTTTCACGACCACCTTAAAAGACCTTTTTTTTTTTGGCAAACTTCTCAGTTATAAGCCTTTCTCTTACACAGATAGAGATAAAAAGAAGCCAATGCACAAACAGATGAAATCAAAGTATCAACCATCCATGAACAGATTGGTGTCATATTATATCAACCATCCATGAACAGATTGGTGTCATATTTTGAAATCAATGTCCAAACAAAGCCTACCACACAATCCCAGAAAAAGAAATATCAAATTGGATCAAATTAGATGAGTGTATCGATTGAATGCGAGAGAGATGGAGTGAGAGAATGTGAACCTGTCATTCCCCCCGTTGAGAACATTGTCCCACCATTGCACAGCCTGCACGATTTTTCCCCCAGCTAAATTATTGGCATTAATCAGTAAAACTCTCATGTCAGGCACACAAGCATCTCTTTTATAAGGACTTCGAGAAACCCAAGGCTTGTCTGCTGATCTTTGAACCGCATCCAAAACATTGAAATTAACAGAGCTTGATAGTCTTTTGCTGCAATCCTCAACAGCCGCAATAGCGTGGGTTTCCAAATCAATTTTGAAGAGCTCCTCTACCCTTCCCTGTCAATGATGCTTAAGATTGCAAATGAAATAGCAAGGGAAGAAAATCCTAACCAAGATGCCACTTGTAACTATTATAATCGACCATCCACTCTTTCTTATATGAGCATATTATATACCTCAATACCTCATGTATATATATGTACACACAAAGACCATGAAAGTAAATACCTCATGTATATGTTCACACATCCATGAAATCACAAAAACTGTGCACGAGAGAGAGAGAGAGAGAGAGAGAGAGAGAGAGAGAGATCAACCCACCTACCTTCATGATCACGTCTGGAGTAACATATATGAATTTGCTCAGATTTGGGTAAACAGTTGAGATGATAAATGGCTTGATTCCTAGGAGAGAGGACCAGAGATGTCTACCATCGAAAGAAACTCTCAACTTTTCTTTGACTTCCTTTTGCCTGTATAGCATGCAACAACCCTTAATGGAAGAATATTTAGCAAACAGCAACTTTAGTCACAGGCTTAAATTGACTGTCTTACCCAATCATCTCTAGATTGGAATCGGGAAATAGAACTTTGAGCTTATAGTAGGAGAGTTTCTTCTCTTGTCCTTCAGGTATAAAAAAATGGAAATGAACACGTTCTGGAGATCTGATGCAAAAAATCGAGAATAGACATCTCAGAAACAAAATTTAGAAGGGAGAGACAAAGAAGAACGATGAATTAGATTATGAAAACAGAAAAGAAGAAGAATCGTCTGGCTTTATAGTTAAGAATATTACAGTGACCATATATACACCCATATGCATCTAGACATTGCACAGACAGACAAGACTGATACCTACAGAATACATCCCAGAAACAAAAGTTCATATTCGGTTCAAGAAATCACCCACAAAGAAAAGAGAGTAAGTATAATTCAATAGGCTACAGAAAATCATAGTCACTTGCAATCATCACTGGCATTGAAAAATGGACAGCCATGGACAGAGTGCAACCCAACAGAAAAGCACCGTGATGACTCCAATATCTTATGGTTTACTCTGGTCAGTTGGACCATAGTATGTTTACGGATGAACCAATTGAATTAATGTTCGAGTTGATCCACTAATGTTGTGTAGGTCAGCATTGGAAACAACTGCAGCTCTTTCTTTTCTATCAATGGAAACTTCACCTTTCCCAAATCTCTTGGGTTTCTATTAATTTCATCATTCAGGATTCAAGTTGAATTTGTCAAATTACATATCAAATAAGGCCCAATATTTTAGTATGTTCAAAGGTAGAATTTTAGAACTTTTCTTTCTTTTTTATAAGTAACTTTTAAATTAACATTCGGGAGAATTTAGGTGTGGCATCAATAGGTGACAAGATGAGAGAAAGTAGATTTAGTTGGGTTGGCGATGTGCAACATAGACCCAATACAACAACTGTTAGGAGGTACGAGTTAGTTCAAGTGGAAGGTTCAAAAAGGACAAGAGGGTAGGCCCAAAAGGCATTGTTGGAAGTAGAGAGAAAAGATAAAGGGACTTATGACCTCACTTAAGGTATAACCCTTGATGGAACAGAATGACGGACTAGGATTCGTGTAGCCAATACTAATTAGTTGGGACAAATTTCTGATGGTGATGATGATGATGATGAACCTTTAAATTTACAGAAAAAGACACAAAGGAGATGCAGTCTAATCCAGAAAAACAATTGAAGTTCTTCCCGTGATAACTGAAATACCACCACTAGGTAATCTACCCCATCCCAATGCCACTATGGTTTGGAAACCACAAACACCCATGAAACATTACAATTGGTCCAAAACAGTCACAATTAGATGATTTTCAAAATGATCTCATAACCTGAAATGATAATTTCAACCAAGCCTTGGAGATTAACAAAATATCCTTCATTACACATTTTCTGATTTTTCATGCCTTGCAAACATGATCTTGGTCCAAAACTTCAGGCCAATCTATCACACTGCTCATGGACAGAGAGTTAATCATCTCTAGGGATCTCTCAGAATTAGGGCCATATCCAAATTCCAAATATAATAATTTAATTGCCTATTCAGAGTCCCAAACATGAGAGGTTGTGAAGCCAATTTGAATTCGGGAGTCCCAATTGAGCGGCTAAGTTTCAAAACCATGGTTAGAATGATTTATAAAGGACATGTGTAAGAGACCCTCTCGACATAATATCAACTTCTAGCATTGCTTGGTTTTTATGTGTGTAGAATGTGAAGGTATACCATAATCTCACAGACTATGAAAAACCTTACTTAGGGTCATCACTGTCCATCAATGGAGAGTGGGACCACTCTTTCTCTATCACCATCCATTCAGTGATTAGGGGGTGATGTCCCCTGAGTGGGATTATAGAATACTTTCCCCTCTAAAAATAAAAAGTTCGGGTGATTATTTACGGTGGATGATCTCAATGTATATCAGCCTTACACATCACTATGCAGCGTCATTGTCAAGATGTAGTGAGTTTGTATCCAGGCTAATGCTACTAAAGAATTATTTGGCCAAACCATCCAGGTACAATGAACCCAAAATTAATAACGAAATTACTCATCAATACAATTTTAAGCATGGTCTATCATAAAGTCAAAATTGCTAACCATCATGTAAAACAATTAGGAGTTCCATGCAATGACGTTAATGACCAAACAAGGTAATAAATGAATAAACTGAAACTTACCTTGAGCTTGAGATTGTCGAGTTGATAAGGACTGCAAATAATCTTAGATCCAAACAATCCATCCAAGAAACTACATGTATTTTTCCAGCCTCCACATCTAGTGTCAATGAGTAACTAGCGTTTTCATGACCAGGAAACGATGAGTTGTTTGACTGCATCAATGAGTAACTAGTGTTTTCATGACCAGGAAATGATGAGTTGTTTGACTGCATGTACAAGTTGTATGTCACTATTATTACACACATATACAGTACACCATTAACTCGATATCAAAGCTTCTAGGAAGAGATAGTGTGATCATACACTTTGGAGCCAACCAAATCATGTCATACAAATATTCGAAGTTACCAAACTGTGGTTATAGTACAGCAATGCCATTTGAAGGCTAATGTGAACCATGAGGAGAATACAATTTGTTCAGGTCTTCACAGTCCCCTTCATATCTATACTAGATTATCTATACTACATTGTTAAGCCAAAGTTAAAGGTTGGACAATTAATATTATTAATTCATTATAATAATGTAATTACAATTATATAACTATTTATAGAATTATGCTATTGATCTTTATGCTACTTAATTTGCTACATAAACAATTTACTCATTCTGTTCAATAAATTTCTAATATTGAATTACATAGTCTAAATTGTTAGCGAAAATTGATGGAGCGTGGATGATAATAAACCCGATATCAGAGAAGAGTGCTGTGAGGCTGGTGATCACAGAGCCCGGATTTTAGATCCCTTCACTTTTAGAGAGAGAGAAGAACTATACACATTTTTCTTGCTGTGTCAGTTTCCCATTTTTATATGGAGAAGAAGGGCTAACAGATATACTTCTCCAACGGGTCTTTGAGAAAAGGTCTCCCTGATCTCAAGGATATTCATCCAACATTCATATGGACGTTGGACCATATGGACGTTGGATATAATTTTTTTTTTTTTGGATAGTTATAATGAACATTGGATTCCCACAATTGTAGGCTAAGACACGTAAGGCCTCCTAACCATACATGTCAACATCTCCCACTTGGCTATGACGACCGAGTATAATAAGTAACATTCACACTCCCACTTTTGACTATGACCTTTAAGAAAATAAGGTTTTTCTCAAGCTTTCGCAGATATGCTTCTCATAACAAATGTCCATCATAAGGATTTTCATGCTAATGCAGTTTTGTCACTCATGAAAATTGATTGACTTAAACAGTTTTAAGTCCCATTAAGCTAGTGTGCTTAGAAAGTAGTTCAACACTTAGACCCTTTGTTAATGGATCAACGATCATATTTGATGAGGGCAAGTAACTAACAGTTACTTCACTTTTCTCAACTACATCCGGAATGTAGTGATATTAGACATCAATATGTCTTCCTTTGGAGTTATTTGCTCCACTTTGAATTAATTTAATTGCAACTTGATTATCACAAAATATTTGGATCGGTCTGTTGATTATTTGTCGCTTCAAGTCATCTATGAAAAGCTTTATCCAGATGACGAAAGTACAAGCAGTGCTACATGCCATGTATTCTTCTTCCTGTGTGTACCTAGCTACGCACCCTTGTTTCTTGCTAGACCAAGAAACAACTGTCCCTTCAAAGAGGAAAATATGTCCTGAGGTGGACTTACTATCGTCCCTATCCTCAACAAAATCTGCATCTGAATTTGCTCGCACTGTATTGTGAATTTACTCTCACTATTAGGATATCATCCACATATAATGAGAGTATTGTGAATTTACTCTCACTCTTCAAGACATACACACAATGGTCCAATTTATCTACTTCATATCCCATATGTAGGATGGCATCATGAAATGTTAAGTACCATTGTCTTGAAGATTGTTTTAAACTATATAAAGACTTATTTAATTTGTATACTTTATTTTCTTGACCTATAATTATGAAGCCCTCAGGTTATTTCATGTAGATGGTTTCCTTCAGTTCACCATTCAAGAATGCATTTTTTACATCCATTTGGTAAAGTTCTAGGTCATAATATGCAACGATTGCCAAAATTATTCTAATGGAAATAAACGTTGCAACTGGGAAATAAGTGTCGACATAGTCAATCCCTTTCTTTGGGTAAAACCCTTTGCTACTAACCTAGCTTTAAATTTATCAATTGATCCATCAGATTTGAACTTCCCTTTAAGTACCCATTTAGAACTTATAGGTTTCCTATCAGATGGTAAATCACATAGATCCCAAACTTTAATTTTCTCAATAGAATCTAATTATTCTCTCATGGCATTAAGCCATTCTTGAGATTCTTGTGATTTCATAGCATCATTAAAGTCAAAAGGGTCATGGATTTCATCTAGGTCAATAAAGTTGTTTATCTCCTCATTCATAAAGACATAGAAATCATCAAGGTATGATGGAGGAGCTTTAGACCTCTTTTGACCACTTAACATTGGGTGTGTAGGTACTTCAACATTATCATGTTGCTCAGGGCTATCCATTTCCACTGTAGGTAGTGGTTCTAAGCCATCTATGATATTAGGTAGATTATTGTTATCCACTATAGGTAGGTTTTCTTCAATAAAATCTTCTAGGAACTCAGCATCTCTGCTTTCAATGAGTCCCTTATCTTTATGATAATCTTGCGGGGTATCCTATAAAATTACAAATTAGAATTTTGTTTTCTAACTTATTTCTATGGTGATATGGAATGCTGACATGGGCAGTTGATCCCCACTTTTTTAAATCGGATAGATCAGGTTTTCTACCTGTCTACAGTTCATAAGGGGTAAAATCTATTGCCTTATTTGAAACCCTATTAAGAACATATATGGATGTGCTTATTGCTTCTCCCCAAAAAGTCTTAGGCAGATTAGCATGAGCCATCATGGATCTAGTCATTTCTAAGAGGGTTCTATTATGCCTTTCAGCTATTCCATTTTGATGTAGCGTATAAGGCATAGTGGTATGTCTTGTAATACCATATTCTTGGCAATAAGTATTGAAAGCTTCGGATGTATATTCACCTCCCTTATCAGTTTTAAGAACTTTGATGTTCCTACCCAATTGGTTTTCTACTTCTTTTTTATATATTTTAAAATTTTCTAAAGCTTCTGATTTATAATGGATTAGATAAACATATTCAAATCTAGAAAAATCATCAATAAAAGTGATGAAGTATGACGTCCCTCTATGAGTTTTAACATTAAGTTTACACATTCAATAACTCATTAGCTCCCTCCCCTATATTGAATGATTTCCTAGTCATTTTTCTGGACAAACAATGCTGATAGGTTAGAAATTTGACATTATTTAGATTTGGAATAAGACATTTCTTTCTTAATCTATTTATTTTGTCTTTTCCTATGTGGCCAAGCCTAAGATGCCAAGTATACGCATCAACAACCATTACACAATCAACATAACCAGAATAAGTTGAAATTTTAGTATCAGCTTTCTCATTTACATGAAGAAGGAACAAGTTGTAGTCATCAACCAAGTGTCCCCAAGCATAAATTTGTCCACGCTTTTCGATTGATACTTTCAATGATTGGAAGCGGACTTCAAAACTCTTTCTAATGAGCAAAGGGACAGATACAATATTTCGTCTCATACAAGGGATAAAATATACATCAGTTAATACAAGGTCGATTGTCCGTACATACAACCTACAAGTTCCTACGCATAATACATTAGAATAGGTGTTGTTCCCCGTGTAGATACGTTTCTCCCTAGCTTTTATTTCTTTGAAGTCCTCGAAGAGGCCTTTTGAGGTTACAATATGTCGATTAACGTCTGAGTCTACCCACCATCCTTTGATGTCGTGGTTTGCCATCAGGCACTCAGAAACCACACAAACAACTTCACGCCTCTTGCTTCCATTTCTGCTATTCTTTGGATTTTGCAGGTTTCTATTATGTGGATTATGTGGACAACGGTTCTTGAAGTGACCTGGCTGACCACATAAGAAGCGTTTTCGCGGTCCTGGTTTAGATTCTAGGTCGTAGGGCTTAGTTTCTTTGTTTTTTGAACCTATTGTTCCTCTTATTAAACTTCCCTTGAAATTTAGGCTTGGGTTGGCTAGTTTTGGGAGGTCCTTGAGCAAGCATGAGCTCACTCCTTTTATTTTTGTTCATATGTTCTTATTCTAAAGCTAGTTGCATGGGTAGGTGGTAGGGCTTAGTTCATTTTGGCAGTCCTAGTCTAGATTCTAGGTTGTAGGACTTAGTTTCTTTTTTTTTGAACCTATTGTTCATCTTATTAAACTTCCCTTGAAATTTAGGCTTGGGTTGGCTAGTTTTGGGAGGTCATTGAGCAAGCATGAGCTCACTCCTTTTATCTTTGTTCATATGTTCTCATTCTAAGGCTAGTTGCATGGGTAGGTCCCCTACTGTAATAGATTTGGCATTCATCCTAAGTGCAATTGTTACCATCCTCCATGAAGGTGGAAGGCTATTTAAGATTGTGAAAACTTGCATGCACTCGAGGACTTCATTCCCAGCAACGGCTAAGTCCTTAGCCATAACAAGCATGTTGTTTACATGTTCCACTGCATTATTACCCTCCATTTTAAATGAGTTATATTGCTCTAATAGCAATTGGAGGTGTGTTTTTGAGGTTGAATCATATTTAGTTTTTATTCCCTCCAGCATTTTCTTAGATGTTTCATAATGTTCGAAAACCTTAATGAGGTCATCTTGCATAAAGGTTAAGATAGATGTTTTTGCTATAAGATCATCTTCTAAAATTTTTTCTAACTTTTCTTCTTCAGTTGGTTTATCACCAACTACTGGTGGATCTTCTCTTAGTACATATATTATTCGATCTTGGATGAGGAGGTATTTCATCTTCCTCTTCCACATGCTAAAATTGCTTCCATTCAATTTTTCAATTCTAGAAAGTTCAGCCATTACAATTCTATTAGCCATTTGCTAAGTTATGGGTGAGCAACCTAGTACTTTCTAAGTTCTTAAGAAGCTAAATAAGCTACCAAAATATTTGTTATGTGGTCAATGCATGTACAGAGAGAGCTGCAATTATTTCAAAAGCAATATCGGTTATTAAATGATGCCTTAAAAAAAAAAATAATTAAATAAGCAATCTCCCAATCTAAAAGTAAGCACTACAATTATCAAAGATAATATAAAATTCCCTTTATATTATTTATTTGAGGTGCATCAACAACATCAAGCAGTATAAACAAGCAATATCAGCGGGAGTATTACTAAATATATTCCAATGTCAAGAAAGCATGGGCCTTGCATTAAAAGAAAATATTAATGCGATTAAATTTGGGTTTCTGTCAAATCAGGTAAAAGAGAAAAAATAGAGTAGTAAATAGTTGGTAGAATAAAAATCAATACCAACAAAATAGTTGGTAGAATAATTGTCCACCAAAATAACCGAAAGGGCATGGGTTCAAATCCCGCAGCTGTCACCAGAACACCTAAGAAGGCAATCAGCTACGCCACGACTTCTTTCTCCTCAATTCTCTTTCTCTCTCTAACAAACTCAGTATGCAGATCTCCTGCTATTTGGTGGGGTTTTATAGAGAAGAGATGTAACAATTTTGTAATGGGGTTCCCCTGTATATCCTATTACTGGAATTACTTCTTCACCAAGTCAAAGAAATGATACAAAATTTCACAAAATTACTGAGAACAATCCCCATGCATTTAGTGAAATTTTTTTTTTTCAGCCACACAGACAATTTTATATATAGCGACAATATATAAGCCAATAGAATAGCACAATTTGTAGCCACTAATATTTAGTGAAGAAGAAAATAGTTGATAGAATAAATAGTTTCTGTCAAATCAGGTAAAAGAAAAAAAATAGAGTAGTAAATAGTTGGTAGAATAAAACAATGCCAACAAAATAGTTGGTAGGATAATTGTCCACCAAAATAACCGAAAGGGCATGGGTTCAAATCCCACAGCTGTCACCAGAACACCTAAGAAGGCAATCAGCTTCGCCACGGCTTCTTCTCCTCAATTCTCTTTCTCTCTCTAACAAACTCAGTATGCAGATCTCCTGCTATTTGGTGGGGTTTTATAGAGAAGAGATGTAACAATTTTGTAATGGGGTTCCCCTGTATATCCTATTACTGGAATTACTTCATGATACAAAATTTCACAAAATTACTGAGAACAATCCCCATGCATTTAGTGAAACTTTTTTTTTCAGCTACAAGGACAATTTTATATATAGCGACAATATATAAGCCAATAGAATAGCACAATTTGTAGCCACTAATATTTAGTGAAGAAGAAAATAGTTGGTAAAATAAATAGTTTCTGTCAAATCAGGTAAAAGAAAAAAAAAATTACTGAGAACAATCCCCATTAATTTAGTGAATTTTTTTTTTTCAGCTATATGGACAATTTTATATATAGCGACAATATATAGGCCAATAGAATAGCACAATTTGTAGCCACTAATATTTAGTGAAGAAGAAAATAGTTGGTAGAATAAATAATTTCTGTCAAATCAGGTAAAAGAAAAAAAATAGAGTAGTAAATAGTTGGTAGAATAAAAATCAATACCAACAAAATAGTTGGTAGAATAATTGTCCACCAAAATAACCGAAAGGGCATGGGTTCAAATCCCACAGCTGCCACCAGAACACCTAAGAAGGCAATCAGCTTCGCCACGGCTTCTTTCTCCTCAATTCTCTTTCTCTCTCTAACAAACTCAGTGTGCAGATCTCCTGCTATTTGGTGGGGTTTTATAGAGAAGAGATGTAACAATTTTGTAATGGGGTTCCCCTGTATATCCTATTACTGGAATTACTTCTTCACCAAGTCAAAGAAATGATATAAAATTTCACAAAATTACTGAGAACAATCCCCATGCATTTAGTGAAATTTTTTTTTCAGACGCACAGGCAAATTTATATATAGCGACAATATATAAGGCAATAGAATAGCACAATTTGTAGCCACTAATATTTCGTGAAGAAGAAAAAAAAAATTCAGCTGCACAGATAATTTATATATAGCGGCAATATATAAGGCAATAGAATAGCACAATTTGTAGCCATTGATATTTAGTGAAGAAGAAAAAATTTCAGCTGCACAGATAATTTTATATATAGTGGCAATATATGAGAAAATAGAATAGCACGTATTTACAGAGGCAATTGTATACACAGAGAGGTGATTATATATTTGTGGCACAAAATTCTATCATAAAACATTAAATCTAAAATATCTATCCTTCCATCATTTTATTGATATCACTACGTAATTCCAAGCAATCTCTTAAACAAAGATATACATGTTAATCCTTTAAACAATTGTGACGATAAAGGAATAAGAGAAACAAGCTTGCTGTAGATTTAAGAAAGTTTTTTTTTTTTTAAGATTGTGAACAATAACATAGAGACGAAGCTGAAACCTGGTCTTGCTCATGATTGACCAAAAGAAAGGAACACCACGAAGATGAAACCTGGTCTTGCTCGTGATCGATCAAAAGAAAGAAACACCTGGTTTGTTTTGATAGCAATGTTAGTGAAAATTGATGGAGCGTGGATGATAACAAACCCGAGATCAGAGAAGAGTGCCGTGAGGCTGGTGATCGCAGAGTCCAAATTTTAGATTCCTTCACGTTTAGAGAGAGAGAAGAATTGTACACATTTTTCTTGTTGTGTCTTCCTCTCTTTAGCTTCCCATTTTTATAAGGAGAAGAAGGGCTAACGTATATATTTCTCCAACAGGTCTTTGAGAAATGGTCTTCGTTGATCTCATGAATATTCATCCAACGTTAATATGGACATTGGATGTAATTATTATTTTTTGGATAATTATAATGATCATTGGATTCCCACAATTGTAGGCTAAGACACGTAAGGCCTCATAGCCATACGAATCAACATCAATAGATACAGATGGTCATATTTTTCCACTCGGTATATTATTTCTCATAAGATTTCTATTGATATCACATTATGTATGCAGCATTTTAATGAGACCTTCAAAGCATGTGCATCTTACTAGTATAAATAAAATTTACAATGCAATTGTCTTTGCTTAAAGATGTATGAACTGTAAATGTAACCTAGATAGTAACCTCATAAATGTGTAAAAAACTGTAAAGGATCCCTCACTTCTGATCCAAACCATTTCAATACCAACTTCCAAGGAAATTCGACAAAAAGCCAACAACATAATAAGTAAGAAAAACATAAAAATACATACCCAAAAAAGTCAACATGAAATTTACTTTGTTCAAGGGCATTGAAGCCATTAAATATCAGCAATTCATATTAAATCCACATAAATATTTCAAAACTGAAGCTAAATTTATAAGGTGGAGATAAAGAAGCCTAAAAAATTCAAACATGCAACAACAATTACTAAAAGGATCGAATCCACAATGCAAATTCAAAATATAAATAAAAACTTTTGGAGTGAACAAGAACCCACTTACCTGAAGGCTCGAATCAATAGGAATCCAGTTGCGAAGGGGATCATTGGGATCTCGGAAATGAGATGCGGGTAAGAATTGCAGCAAGGCAAGGGAGATGATGACTAAAAAGGCCAAAAAAGGGGCAAAAGGCCATGGCTTAGGAGGTGGTTCAATGTCTGGGTGAATAGGAACCCCATTTCTCCTGTTAATTGTGGAGTTAGTACCAGAGTTCCTTCTGGTTGCTCCTCCTCCTGATATATGGAGATTGATTTCAGGCATAATTTATTCCTTTGTGAATTGGGTAAGGAGTGGAAACCCAACCCCAAAACACTATGAGAAAGTCTATGGATTTGGCTTGGGATTGTCCTTCAAGCCTCCTTAGTCCCTGCCTGTTTACAGGAGACGCTACTCATGAATATGGCTCTCTCTCTCTGGCATTTTTTGTGTGTCCCTCCCTCTGCTCTCTGACTGAAGGTCCTTCAGAGATTGTGAGGTACAAACTTGCAGTATTCATGGCTTTTCTCTCTCTCACTAAAGGTACAAACTTGCAGTACTCATGCTTCTCTCTCTAAAGGTACAAACTTGCAGTATTCATGGCTTTTCTCTCTCTCTCGACTTGCAACATTCATGGCTGCCGTCTCTCTCCCTTCGAGAGGTGAATCTCTCTCTAAAATTTCCTTCCTCAAATTCCTTCTTTTTATCGCTAAATTCTCTTTCTCAAAACGGTGCTTTTTCTCTCTCTAAGTTTAAAAATTATTTACACCTCGCCCCTTCGATCCTAAAATTAAGGATGCAGTTCGCACATCCGTAGCGGCAGAAGTTGGGTGCACCTTCAAATTTTATCATGATATATAATTTTGATATAAAATATTTGCGCTATTTCAAAAATTTATTTTTATATTTAATAATAAAATTTTAAATTTTAAAAATAGTTAAAATAAAGTAGACTTATAAACATATGAAAAATATTGAAAATGGACAGTATAGATAATATGTTGTAAAATGCACTATTTTTAATACTTAAAATATTTTTATTTTTCATGGTCATACTTCAATGGAATTTTGAAGTATATTTGGAGTTCTACATTGTAAAGTTGCATCTTTATATAAATTTTTTCTTAAAATTAAACATCCTTTCTTAATTTTCCTTTTCTTTTCTAAAACTAATGATGCATCTCTCTTGTTTGTCTTTTCCTTGGACTAATTAAACATGAATATTCTATTTTCCTTTTTTTTTTTTTGGCATGATCCTTTTTAGCTTCACATGATTTAGGATTCTTTCTATTTGGTTTAGTGATTCAATCATATGGTGAGTGTATTATTGGACCGGCCACAAATCCGTCAAACTATATGATATACATGGTTTTTAAAGTAAAAATAAAAAATTAATTCAAATAAGGCTGCAATGATGCATCATATTTTTAATAGGGCCGTGGTGTACAAGGGAAATCCTTAAATGAATCTTGGGGCTTCACGGCCCTATTAGGCCGCATTTTGGGTTAAAAAAGCAACTATTAGGTATGAATATAATTTTTTTAAAAAATAAATTTTAAAATTTTGAAACTATATATTTTGGTAAGTTTCCTTTTTTTTTTTTTTTTTTTCTGGTTCAATTCAAATAACATTTAAAAGACCAATAACTTTACTTTAAATTTTTTTATAGATATTTTCATTATTTCATTTATTTTTCTTCACTTTCCCATATCTTTCCGGCCTCTTTTAATTTTATGTCTCACTCTTTTTTTCCTTTTCTTCACACTTACATAATTTTGGCCTTTTCGTTTTATTTTTAGTTGCAACTGCCAGTGATTTCCTTTTTGTAATATATGGTTTCCTAAGGGAGCATACATTGTAGAATTATTTCCTTGGTTAGGAGATTACTTGGGAGTCTTTTTTTTTTTTTTTTTTAACTGAAAATTTGGGAGCTATCTAAAAATTATTAGATGATTATTTTTTAAAAAAATTGAATTATGAGTTTTTTAACACTTAAAAAAAATTAGACGGTTTGTATTTAATGTCGAGATATTATTTTTTTCGATTGAATAGAAAGTTTAATTTGGGATTTTCGTAAAACAATTTATCAAAATACCCATTACACAAAATATTTAATATTTTTCCATTTGCAACTATTCCAACTCAAAGACCGTGTGTTTCTTCATAAGTATTTAAAAATTAAAATAAAAGATACAAATAAAGTGTTAATTTGTTTATCTCTTATGGGTAATTTAATGAATTTACCTTTTTTTATAAAAAAAAGGTGTAATTATAAAAAATGAAGTCTTTTGATTATTCGCTATTAAGGTTTTATCCAAGGGATTAAATAGCCAGTGTGATCATGCGGATGCATGAATCATTTGACAAGTTTATAATAAAAGAAAGGAAGAGGAAAACATAAGGAGAGATTATAGGCAAGCGTGGGGACAGAGTTGCCTCACACGCTTGTCAGCTCCGAAGAATCAAAGGCGGTTTGCAAAATGAATTTCCCCCAATCAACGGCCAAGATTCATCTTCGAGATCGAACGGCTAGGAACTTCTCAAAGGCCCAAGATTAGGGTTTATAAGAGTGTGGCCTCTTAGTTTCCTGTCTGTCATAACTCTCTGAGGCGGCACGAGACGTATCTCTGCCGTTGGAGGTAAACCACTCTAAGATCCATGGGGATTGCTTACTTTCTCCGCATTTTTTGTTGATTCAATTGTTTAAAATGTTTTACTGGTTCTTAATCAGATCGATTCCTAGGGGCTCTCTCTCTCTCTCTCTCTCTATATATATATATATATATATTGTTTGTAATTGTGGTATGATCTAGTTCACATAGCCTTTACTATCTGGTTGATTTGTTGCGAATTTACTATGTATTTGTGAGAATTATATTTCATCGAAAAATTCATTTGTTAGGTTATTTATAGCTTTATGTGTGACTTGCGGTATGAGTTTGCCTGCTTCGAGCTTTGATATCTGTTGTTTGCTTGGTCCATTTGCCAGAGATTTAGTTACAAAGATCGGTTGATAAGAAATCTCTCTCTGTTTTTTCTTTTTTGTTGGTTTTCGGGAGTGGCGATACAATTTAGCCTGCTACAGGCTTTTGATATATGGAGTTTTGTTTTATTGACTCGTTCTCTTCTTTTGAGTAAGGTTTATAAATTCAGGTCCTAGGTAATTTTTGAGTGATTGGTTGTACTGTTTAGCTTAAAGTTTTAATATCTAGTTTAACGATGTTTGGTTTTTGCACTGTTAAGAGGTTTAGTGAAGAAGTGATCAGTTAGAGGACCGATTTGTTGCCTCTCGATCGGATCTGTACTCAATTACCCAGAGGATACGTATTTTGATTGCTGGGATAATTTGTGTGAAATAACTACGTAGTTATTGGTGGAACTAGTGCATGTTTATTCTCTATTTTTTCTATATATGTACGGATATAGTGGTGTTATGTGTCATTAGAGTTGAAGAGGCTCAGATCTTAATGTGAAATATCGGTTTCTTTTGATATGTGTTGTTGATTTGGCTTTTGGCATTTGATAATATATGGGCTGGGTTCCTTTTATCTGCTTACCAGACGATCAGATAAAATATATCTACTGCTTCATATTAACTTGAACTGGGAGACGATCAGATCAAATATATCTACTGCATCATATTAACTTGAACTGGGAGACGATCAGATCAAATATATCAGGCATGAACTGCTTCATATTAACTTGAACTGGGACGTTTGGTTTGTTTAGGATAATTTACTATATGTGAATATTTTCCGATGCAGGTTGGTTCCTAAGGATATAGCATATTTCCATGGATGATGTGTTATTTTACATTTGATGCATTCCTTGGTTTTGCCTTTTATGTTTTTCAGTTTGGAGATTTAATTTGAAATAGATTTTATGGTTCCCATGGATATAGCATTTGCTATTTTACATTTGATGTATTCTTTGGTTTTCCCTTTTTTTGATTAGTTTCTCAGTTTTTTGATGAATTTTTGTCATGTGGTTTTGGTAGATTTGGTGCTTGTGTTTTTTTTTCCATATCAAACTTTTCTCATTATATGGATTTTCTCTATTTTATTGGTTGCTGTATATAGACTTTTTCTGTTTCTTGCTGTGAATAGTATTATGATTGCTGATGAATTTAACTTTTATTCTGTTTATTTATTTTTATTTTTATTTTTCTTTGCCTTCGTTTTGCAGTTTTGGTGCTTGTGAATGTTGTTTGCTACAAGTGTATAATTATTTTTATCTATAGCTGCAGTTCCATTGATTTTTTTTTTGAGGGACAAGGCTCTGATGATGGTGATATAAGATTTTATTGTTTAATTCTCAAAAAAAAAAAAGAGATGTTTTCTAAGTAACTCGAGTAAAAATATTGCTCAGAATGATCAAGAAGGATCTAGTAGTTCCAAGACTATGGTATTCCCAGCCTATCATTGTCTATTAGTTGATGAGTGGTGCTATAGGGAGAGAAGCACCTATTTCCATGTTCTGGTTGGTACTGCTCTTTCTCCAAAATGTTGTTAAGCGCTGCGGTGTCATAAATCTGATGGAAGTAGAAACAGTTATTTATTTTGAAGTATTATGAGATACGTAACTATCATTTCATTGTGGCTTGGCAAGGAATGCTATAACTTGTTTTTTCTTTTTTTCTCTTGAATTTTATTTTGTCAAAGCTCTTAAGGTAAGAAAAGACAAATGGCATTGCCATTGTCACTAGATTGTTGTAGTTAATAATGATTCAGTTCTGGCTGGTTGTTTATATGACCATGATCTATTTACAGAGGGTTTATACTTGCAGATTTGTAATGAACACTTTCATTTTGTTTTATTACAAAGTGGCATGATTTTGATGTTTGTTTCTAACGCTTGTCTACCTGGGGGCTGAGTTTATTTTTTGTTTGCAAATTGATGTCGTCTGGGTTTTAGTGCATCTCATGCTATGCTCAAATTTTTTTATGTGGATCTGTTTGTTTTCATCATAGAGACTGCTTAATGGTTTCTACCTGTCTCTTAGTACTTCCACTAGCAGTTACATTATTCTTTTGGATCATGCTTATTTTTGTTTATCTGGATTCTGTTCTCCTTATAAAAATTTTCCATCATGTGATGTTAAACTTTTATGCATAAGATTCATCGACCTCGCACCTTTCTCATTGATCCAAGATATCTATTTCATTCTTATTTTGGTGTAGACAGTTAGTGAAATGTTCAGTTATGTTGCGTATATTCATTATGTGATACAATTTGTGTCATTGGTTTGCTGAAGCATTGTTATTGTTTCACACTTAGCCTATGCAGTGAAAAGGAATATGCATACCCTTTTACCCAGAAAGTACTTAATAAGCACTTCAATGTATTCAGTTATGTTCCTCTCTGGGTAGTTCTGGGTAGTTCATTAGGGACTGCTATATGTAATGCTACAGAAAAACTTGCTGAGATGCTGGGTCTCTTGCTAATTGGACCAATTAGATTACTGGTTGAAAACCTTCATTCATGCTGTGGGACCAGTATCGCCATTTTAAAAAGAAACAATTTTATTTGCTTATCATAGGGGTTTGGTGTAATTCATCCTGCACTTTTCCTTCCAACAAACTCCAAATTTCTGTATAGTGTTATGCCGGCATTCTTTTTGTTTGCACTTTCTTTTGGTAGTTGTTACTTGTGTGTTCTATTTATTGGGCGCTACTGGGGTTACTTTCTGTGGTGGTGGTTTCTTGCTTCAGCTATTGTTGTCCCAGTGATGTTCCATATGTGCTCTTTTTCTATTGCTGTCAATTTTCCTGTGCATCCAAAAAGAAAGTACTAATGTTCTGTTTCTTTTGCAGGAACTTTTCTGTTGGAATTCTTTGTGTAGGGCGAACTTGAAAACTAGTCAAAATGGTAAATATTATGTTGTGGTTATTGTAATTTTGAGCACCATCCTCTTTCGTAAAATTTCTTAACCTTTTGGCTGTATTGTTAAAACAGGTGAAGTTTACAGCAGAAGAGCTCCGCCGCATAATGGACCTGAAGCATAATATTCGTAACATGTCGGTCATTGCGCATGTGGATCATGGTATGCATTCCACTTCACCAGTCTTAAAGTCACGATTTCCTTGATGAACATTGGTTAAAGCTTAATCCCATATAAAACCTTTGCATTGTATGCCTAACGCCTTTAATGCTTGAATCTCAAAACGCCTTAAATGCTTGAATCTCCATTCTCTAAGACAGATGGCAGAGATGAACTGTTTTTCCGTGGTGTATCTCATCACGAGAACTATGTTCCTTCTCCTATGTTTGGAATTGAAAGTCGACAATTGATACTCATCTCTTTATTGTGTAATATCTTCAGGATTTTGTATGGTATTTTCTCCTGGTTTTATGACTGTCACCATTATCAATTTGGGATTTGGCCGATATCTCAATTGGCATGTGCGTATAAATTTGTAAAAAGTGAACTGCTGCTTCCTCACCCAAATTTTTGTGTCTATGGATATCAAAAGCACGAAATGGTGGCACTTTCATCTTTTATCAAAATGGGCACTTTTGAAAACAACACGATAAAAACAGCGGATTGCAATTTGAGAATTTATCTGTACGTCTTTTATTCAAAGAGAAAATCACAGTTTTCTTATCTGGTTACTGCTCTTGTCTCGTATTTTACTTGTGTTGTCATTGGTGGGATGTATTAAAGTATGTTTTAGTTTTTGAATGTACTTAAAACCTGAAAAGTTGCAGTTATTAAATACTAACTTTATTTTTTTGATTCTGTTGCACTTGTGTCTTTTGTCTTAATTTTTTGTTGCATTTGTTCTGACTATTGGTAGTATCTACTGTTTGTCTTGATTAGGCTCAATTTTGTTTGGGAGTTGGTAGCAATGAAAATTATTTGCTGTAAGAGTCAATGTTTCATAGTTTGTAGTATTTTGCCCTAATTTTGTTTTTGATTGTAAATTATTGAGTTATTATTGAACAATGATGATTTTTAGTGGTTTTTAATAGAGGTCTTAAGGAACTGAGTTTGCTTGACATATTGTAGTGCGTATCATAGCTATAAAAGCTCAAACTTGTTCTACTGTTTCTAGTACTTATTATTTGCTCCATCTAAAAACTCTATTTTGTCTCACAGTTTGTATTACTTTGTCTTAAATTGATTTTTGAATGTAAATTTGTTACACCTTTTTGCGGAGTCGGTCTCATTGGCTCAGTTCTTGAATATTAATATTTTCGGAAGTCAAATGTGTTCTTGATAAGTTTTATTGTAATCCCTCTCTCAGGTAAATCCACACTCACTGACAGTCTCGTGGCTGCTGCCGGTATTATTGCACAAGAGGTTGCTGGAGATGTGAGGATGACTGATACCCGTGCAGATGAGGCGGAACGTGGTATCACCATCAAGTCCACCGGTATCTCCCTCTACTACGAAATGACCGAAGAATCACTCAAGAGCTTCAAGGGGGAAAGAAATGGCAATGAGTACCTCATCAATCTTATTGATTCACCAGGGCACGTCGACTTCTCCTCTGAGGTTACTGCCGCCCTTCGAATCACTGATGGTGCTCTTGTTGTGGTTGATTGTATTGAGGGTGTTTGTGTCCAAACTGAAACAGTGCTTAGACAAGCACTTGGTGAGAGGATCAGGCCAGTTCTCACTGTGAACAAGATGGACCGATGCTTTCTTGAGCTCCAAGTTGATGGGGAGGAGGCCTACCAAACTTTCCAAAAGGTGATTGAGAATGCTAATGTGATCATGGCCACTTATGAAGACCCACTTCTTGGAGATGTTCAGGTATACCCTGAAAAGGGTACAGTTGCCTTTTCAGCTGGTCTTCATGGTTGGGCCTTCACTTTGACCAATTTTGCTAAGATGTATGCCTCCAAGTTTGGTGTTGATGAGGCTAAGATGATGGAGAGGCTTTGGGGTGAGAACTACTTCGACCCTGCCACCAAGAAGTGGACCGGCAAGAACACTGGATCCCCCACTTGCAAGAGGGGTTTCGTTCAGTTTTGTTATGAACCGATTAAGCAAATAATCAACACATGCATGAATGACCAGAAAACTAAGCTTTGGCCTATGCTTCAAAAGCTTGGGGTAACAATGAAGGCTGATGAGAAGGAACTTGTGGGCAAGGCCCTAATGAAGAGGGTCATGCAAACATGGCTTCCTGCGAGCGAAGCTTTGTTGGAGATGATGGTATTCCATCTCCCTTCCCCTGCAAAGGCCCAAAGATATCGTGTTGAGAACCTTTATGAGGGTCCACTTGATGATGTTTATGCAAATGCTATTAGGAACTGTGATCCAGAGGGCCCTCTCATGCTCTATGTGTCTAAGATGATTCCTGCCTCTGATAAGGGGCGATTCTTTGCTTTTGGCCGTGTCTTCGCGGGCAAGGTCTCAACTGGGCTCAAGGTCCGAATCATGGGCCCCAACTATGTGCCTGGCCAGAAGAAGGACCTGTATGTGAAGAGCGTTCAGAGGACAGTTATTTGGATGGGAAAAAAGCAAGAGTCGGTCGAAGATGTGCCCTGCGGTAACACAGTTGCCTTGGTTGGGCTGGATCAATTCATCACTAAGAATGCGACCATAACCAATGAGACTGAGGTTGATGCCCACCCAATCCGGGCCATGAAGTTCTCTGTGTCCCCTGTTGTTCGTGTTGCTGTTCAGTGCAAGGTGGCCTCTGATCTTCCTAAGCTTGTTGAAGGGCTCAAGCGTTTGGCGAAGTCCGATCCTATGGTGATTTGCACGATTGAGGAGTCTGGGGAGCACATCATTGCTGGTGCAGGTGAGCTCCATCTCGAGATTTGCCTCAAGGACTTGCAAGAAGACTTCATGGGTGGAGCTGAGATCAATGTTTCACCTCCTGTGGTCTCATTTAGAGAGACTGTCAAGGATAAATCATGCCGAACTGTTATGAGCAAGTCCCCCAACAAGCACAACAGGCTCTACATGGAAGCCAGGCCATTGGAAGAGGGGCTTCCTGAGGCCATTGATGAGGGTCGCGTGGGCCCAAGAGATGACCCCAAGGTTAGATCCAAGATTTTGTCCGAGGAATTTGGGTGGGATAAGGACCTTGCGAGGAAGATTTGGTGTTTTGGACCCGAGACCACTGGCCCCAACATGGTGGTGGACATGTGTAAGGGAGTTCAATACCTCAATGAAATCAAGGACTCAGTGGCTGCTGGTTTTCAATGGGCTTCAAAAGAAGGAGCCTTAGCTGAAGAGAACATGAGAGGCATATGCTTCGAGGTTTGTGATGTTGTTCTTCACGCCGATGCCATTCATAGGGGTGGTGGCCAGATTATCCCCACTGCTCGTAGGGTCATCTATGCTTCCCAATTGACTGCAACACCGAGGATGCTGGAGCCCATCTACTTGGTCGAAATTCAGGCACCTGAGCAAGCTCTGGGTGGTATCTATGGGGTTTTGAATAAGAATAGAGGGCATGTTTTTGAAGAAATGCAAAGGCCAGGGACTCCTCTATATAACATCAAAGCTTACTTGCCTGTCGTTGAGTCGTTTGGTTTTTCGAGCACTCTCAGGGCTGCAACTTCAGGGCAGGCTTTCCCTCAGTGCGTGTTTGATCACTGGGAGATGATGAATTCCGACCCATTCGATCCAACCTCTGAAGCATTCAGAATAGTAACTGAGGTTCGAAAGAGGAAGGGGCTCAAAGAACAGATTACTCCTCTCTCTGACTATGAAGACAAGCTGTGAGCAGGGAACTGGGTCCTCTCTTTCTCTCTATAGTATGATTTCTCTATTCTCGTGTCTATGGGTAAGTCTTTTTTCCCGTGAGATACTATTTTTCATGATGTTTTAGATTTTTCTTGGGTTTTGGTCATTGGAATTTCTATATGGAGTCTAAATTTTGCAGTGAGCTACTTTTAATTGGTTTGTTTAAGGGGATGCTTCAAATCGGAACATGAATATGTGATGTTTGAGCAACAATTGTTACGTGTTAAGTTGTTCGACTACTAATGCCTAAAAATCATGGGTATGTTAGTTGAATGTTTTGTGCCCTTTCCTGCTCTCTTTTGATTTGACTTGTAGAAATGTTTTGTGCCCTATCCTACTCTCTTTTGATCTGACTTGTACAAAAAGGAAAACTGCTTGTGGTGCGGTGAATTTGTTTATGGTTTGAGAATATGATTTTTAACCCCTTATTGGTGTGATAAAAAATTCTCACAAAAGTAACTATAATCGTGTTGGAGTAGTGTAGGCAAAGGACACAGGTGAATGAGAATCCACTTTCGAGGTATCTTCTTAAAGGAAAAATGAATTAATTTTGAGTTCTTGAACACTTTTAAGAGTGCCCCCCCCTTCTCTTAATGGTGAAGAGGCTTTACATTGTTGCAATGGGAACTTAATTTTAATGGATTTTCCCTTCTTTTTTTTTTTGGCTCCTAATTTTAGCTGGGGAAAGGGCATTGGTCATTGTTGGCCGAAAAGCTCCCTTACTTCATGAGAAATATTTGCATCTTTGTCTATAGATTTTTTAAAATTTTAATCAATTAATTATTTTTTTAATTATTTACTTTCTTTTATTTGCTAATTTTCCAAATTCAGGAACAATTTTTATGAAATCGGTTTTCCCCAAAATACCCAAAATATAAGCATGTGAAAGTATCACAAATCCTCGTATCAAACATGGTTGTAAATTTGAACAAAAGTACCGCAAATCCTCACATCAAGCATGGGTGAAAATTGGAACAAAAGTACCACAAATCCTCGTATCAAACATGGTTGAAAATTGGAACAAAAGGACCACCAAACCATAAAAGCTTTGCTAAAATGGTGATAATTGTGGGTTTTCCTTTTCTTAGACAAATGATTGGTGTTAGGATTAAAAAGAGGAGCTGTAGATCTGGAGATTTAGAAGGTTTTGGCAGGTGTGCCGTAGAGAGAACCCCACTGAAAAGGCTGGATTTATGTCTGCAAGACTGCATGAGATGAGCTCCTTAGTTTGAGAGGAAGTAGGCTTGTTTCTAGAGAGAGATAAAGGCAGGTTTTTAGATGGATTATTTGAGTAGTCTAGGGGTGGCAACGGGTCGACCTGGACTTGGACCTGAGAATATAGTGTGGGACTTGGATCCGACCCAAAAGTTACAATATCTATGGTACATATATTGGGAACCAAAAAATATTATTGGACTTGGACCCAACCAGATCCAGACCAGAATAATGTTTGGGTTCAAGATATGGACTGTGACTCGAACTATAGGGTCCAATTTTTGAACCCATACCTAGATGCGGATTGGGTCTACCCCTTAGGTCCCAGGTCGGGGCTGGGGCCATTGCCACCTCTATTTATTTGAAGCGGGTTGGATTTTTAATGGTGCCTCTTCCTTATTGGATCTCATTGATTTCCTTGTGATTTGTCTATGTAGCATAAAAATAAAAACAAAGAACTCTTCACAAAAAGCTTAGAATCTTCATAATGCCATTTTATGAAATTTTCTAAGAGCAATGTCAGTGCTTGATTACTGCTCTACATTATTTTTTGAAAGAAAAATTTCCGCTCTACATTAGAAGAAAGTTGCAACAGATGGGGTTTAGAGAGAGAGAGTGTGTGGAAGAGGGGGGAGAGAGAGAGAGTGATAGAGATTTTTAGGCTTCACTACCATGGGAGATTGCATAGAAAAAAAGGGGGGGATTGGGGAATGGGAAGTCGTAGAGAGCATAAGAGCGCAGGTTCGAGTCTTCAGAGCGGCCACTTTGGGGATAAGTCAAAAGTTTGAGTCGTTTTCAGCCCACGTCTCTCGAGACTCAGCTTAGGTGGGACCAACACTGGGTTAACAACCCTTTTGAGAGGTCCTAGAAAGGAAAAATGAAGAAAAATGTTGAGTCCTTTATGATTTTTGAGAGCGCACCCATTCCCTCTCATAATTGGTGCAATCTGAATCGTCCAATTATTGGATGTTGCATACGTGTGGGGACACACTTATTGTGGTGCACTCCCTGGCACACCAATTACTTTTCTATTTTCTAGATGTATGAGGTTGAAGGATTTAATAACAAATTTGGGCTAGGAATTATGATCTATATTGAAATTTAGCACCACGGGGTGGCTACGAGATGTAACCACTTATACTAGTTCAAGGTTTCCACATCTAAATGTCTTCTCTTTAGATCTCTTTTTCCCAAATCTAAATGTTTTTTTTGGGTCAAATCTAGGGTTGGCAATTGGGTCAGTCAACCTAATGGGGTCTAGGTCTTGACCTATACAAGGGACCTCTTGGGTTGGTATGGGTCCATTTGACTTTGACATGACCGGATCGGATTTGGGTCTTTGTCCAACTTGGATCCTATCGGTTTGCGTCGAGGCCAACCCGACCCAAATATATTAGTACAAATTACATGTAAATAAATTTATAATTTTATTTTAACATATTTTTTATTTATAAATCTGGACTTGAGTTGACCCAGTGAGTCGGGTCTGGGTATAACTTAGACCTAATGGGGCCAGGTTACTCCTACTAAAATCTTCTTTTATAGATTTGGTACGTGGAAATAAATAGATATTGTGGCTCATGGATGCCCACATGTTTAAAAAGTTCAAAAAACCCCTTAACCTCTTTCATTCTTTTTTTTGAGCTTTTTCTTTTTCCCAAATTGTCATTTTCTTTTCTACTTATTCCCCAGAGTCCCAATTGCTGGCCTTTTTAATCCCCTTTTTTTCTCTCTCTCTCTCTCGCTCCCTTTCTCCTCATAAATCCCCCCTCCCGCCCTTCCTCACGCCCTTCCTCTCTCTATCCCATGAGAGAGAGAGAGAGTAATGGTTAATGGGTGAGAGAGAAATGGCTACGGGGGATACATAAAATAAAGGAAAAGTTTATAAAAGGATGCAACCTTATAATTTAGAACTACGGATGCACTTCAAAAATCCATCGAAAAACGTAGTTTTAATGTTGAAAAACCTTTTGATTGATCATTTCGACATCGAGATGTATGACTATGAAAAATAAAAAGATTTTAAATCTAAAAAATATTGCATTTTACAACATATTATCTATACCGTTCATTTTTAAGATTTTCATATGTTTATAGATCTACTTGATTTTAACCGTTTTTGAAATTTAAAATTTTATAATTAGATGTAAAAATAGATTTTGAGATAATCCTAAAAGCATTTTATGTCAAAATTATATACCATAATAAAATTTGAAGGTGCACCTTATCTCTATAGTTACGGATGCATCTATATGCCAACTGCACCCTAAAATAAAAAGGCAATTTGAGGAAAGAAAAACCTCAAAATAGGGGAGTGACCACTTTTTAAAAAAGTATAAGGGGCTACGGGCTTCTTATAGATCCGAGGGTGTATACGGACCATAAGTTTAGATGGATGGTTTTAGGTCTTTTTTCCAAATAAATAGGGTATGCCATTTAGTTTGACTCGGGGTTAAAAAAATTGTCGACCTGAATTGTCAGCACCCAATTTGGATCCTCTTTCAAGGTTCCCTAAATATATTAGGAACTGTCTAAGTTTCCTTTGGATTATTATTTTTTTAAAAAAAATCAGTGATCCATTACATAGTGACATGATAAAATTGCCTAGTCCCTTTCTCGCAAATCCGCTTTCGAACTAATTGGGGTCAACTACACAAGTTTTGATTTGGCATTCTGTTCTGTTAAAAGCAATACCCTCAGTAAGATTATAAATCCCTATAATTTTTTTCACTACTTTTAATTATATCTTTTTAAACCTATGTCTTATATTTTTTAAGCTTTACAGTTGAACTAATTCGTACTTTATATAGAAGATGTTGTGAAAGAATTTGCACCACACGTTCCAACCCACTTACTTCTACTTTCTCTCATCTTGTTCGTACTATGTTTAATACTCTACCATGTTTAAAGCGCGTTATCGATAACTTTCGATTGTTAGGACCGAATTAAAATGTAACGCGTAGAGTGTACATGCACGGGAGCATACTATGCACTTGACTCCCTGGGCCAAAAAAGCGGAGGGATTTTGTCGACGTGAAATTTTAGAATCAACTTTAGAATTATTGGATGTAATTTCCTTCCCATAAAAAATGTATGGTTTTGAGATGCTAACACTTAAAACTGATTGTCCAAAACCTAAATGCTCTCTCTTCAATTTTAAAAGGAAAGTATATATGTGGATATAATTCTTCTTCTTCTGCTTAATTTCTTTGCCGGTTTTCTTTTTCTTTAGGTTGGTCACTGAAGAAATACATCCCAAAATTTGTATCGTAAAATTATCTTAAATAAAAGTGAATAGATCAATATTCTCAAGAGCATATATATTTTTTGGTATGAACATGACTAAGCATTATTTAATTTGAATAGAGAATGTATATTAGGAGACTATTTATCTTTGTTATGAAGAGGTCACAGATACTCTTAGCTATTAAATGTTAAACTTGATGTCTTAGGTTATGAAATATATTTCAAGATTTTTTATTTTTTTGAACTTTAAATTCCGGCAATGACACATTTATATAATGAACAACAATAATTGTAACCTTTTTGTCCTAAAAATAGATGCCTTTATGTACTTTTCCAATTTGAATATGTCAGGGGTCAAAGCCCTAAAGTAAACCAGGCATTGTCATATGCCAATTGATTGGTCGTTTAGTGATATTGGTTCCTTTGCACTCAAGAGCATATTCTCAAGTTTGATACTCACTATTTTGCATGCGTGGCATGTGATTTACCACAAGGAAGACATGAAGCTCGAAAATGTTTGATGGGTCATGCCCAGTGTTTCAAAATCCGGTTTAGTTAGGTGGATTGCCCACCCATAGATCCGGGTCGGATAGTCGATTTAGATTAGTGTGATACAAATATACTTTAAAATTTTAAAATTGAAAACAAAATAGGGTTTCCTTTTTTTACTTTTTTATTTTTAAGGAATGATACAATGAATGGACGGTTGGTAATTGAGATGGAAAGTTTATTGTATACGTCATGTTAAAATCTGTACGACAGATGTGTTTGTCTATTTTCATGTAAATGGCCGACGCACACTGAAGAAATGTGCATCTCTCCTTTTTCATGACAGCAACGTGATTATCTTCTTAGGGTATATACAAAGATACCTATGATCATATAATCGATGGGCTGAACAATTGAGGAATCTGTTTTTCATTCAGCATATGTCAAGCAATTCCTGAGAAAGAGTTGGTTTCCTTTGCAAGAGTTAGTTCCAAATCTCAGGAGCTCTGGTTCAACGAGGGAAGTGTTTCATGGGTCCTTGTTGACGGTCCTGTACCATACGTGATCGCGTGGGTCATCTGCATAATCACATTTGGTCGGAAAATCATGTGTCCTTGACTAGGGTCTCCTCCGGTGAATATTGACCCTATGACTAGGTGTTGGGCATTCTTTTTCCATAAATTAGCCCTAAACTGAGGTTTCTCACAAGGACAAGTAAGAAAAAGTATATAACGTGACTATTTATCTTTAGTACAAGGTCGTCACAGTTAGTTTTGACCATTGTATGTAAAATTGGATGCTTGCATGTATTTTATTGATCAAACTCAAAGTTCAAAAGAAACTTTTTTGAATTTTGTGATACATCCAAGCCATCAGATTTCATATCAGATAATTATAAGTAATTGTGATCTCCTTATACCAAAAGTAAAAAATTTCATTTTATACAATTCCAACAAGTAAGCCAAAAAATATCCCCTGCCCACCACTCTTCATCAATCCCTACACCATCGCGCCTCTTAAAGCCCCATACAAATGATTGAAATCCAAGTCCCATCCCAACCCTCTTAACCCTACATCCCGACTATCCATCTTGCAAAAAAACCTCAATGATCCAGCTCAACAAATTTGTAGTCACATTGGGAAACATTTGTCCAACATGAAATCTCTCTCTCTCTCTCTAATAGAGAGATTTAGAGAGAGATTTCCATTGGTGATGCTATTTTACCATGTTTGTATCATGGGAAAGCAATGCTACAAAAGCGTGCTCGACCTTACCTTACAAGGTATGAAGCCAATTTCCCATTTCTAAAAAATCCCCCAATAGGAGAGAGTTCTCCCGAGAGGGATTTCCTATTTAACAAGTGAGATTTGTTTTTCTCCTTTTATCCAAGCTTCACCATTTACAAACCCTATACTTCTCCAAACTCAAATTTTAGGATAATGGTTTTAGAGAATTGGCTCTATTATTCTAGCTCTCTATCCAATCCTCTCTTTCTCCCACTCTAAGTCTCTCATACATATCATTTTCTCTTAAAATTATAAAAACTTAAAATATCACATAAATTGTAATTGTGTCATTTTTATCTACTTACATGTCTATTTGTTCTCGAAAGAGTTTGCAAGGTGGCACGCCTTCTACCCTTATATATATATATATATATATATATATATATATATATATATATATATATATATATATATATATATATATATATATATATATATATATATATATATATATATATATATATATATATGCAATAAATAATGGACCTGGTTTCTATGAATCCATGTAGAAATGAGGCGTCTCTTAAAAATTCATTTTTGAGATGTATTTTTGGACATAATTTTTAAGTACATGTAATATCTAATATCGAGATCATGAACATGAAAAATAAAAAAAAATTGAAAATTAAAAATAATAGTTCTATTGAAAAAACATTTGGACCGTTAGTTTCAATTGTTTTTAGGTGGACCACCTTGATACCTTATGCGGTTCAGCCTGCATGAAGCAATCTTCCATAAATAATATTGATAAATCCAACGGATAACTGCCATTTAATATATGTAAAATAGACCATACTTACAATTCCAAAAAAAGAGTAATTTAATATCTGATATTAAGAGCTAAAAACGCCTACTTTTAGTACTTAGACAGTGTGGTTGTGCATTTCTTCATGAGTCCAACAGGGTGGCTTTGTCATTTAAGGATAATTTCTTGCTATGATGAACGGCTAGAGACACAACCACGTGGCACATTTAATGATCGATTACCCTTCTATGTGATGTCTCACTCATGGCAACTGGTGCTCATGTCAAGTTGCGTATGTTTTGGGGAAGGCAATACTGCTTCATGGACAAAAGGTGTTTTTGAAGTCTAGTGCTGCCTCTTAGGACCAAAAAGTGCCAAACGTTGTTCTCATGTAGGACCCTAAGTGATCCTAGAACTTTGAAGAAACTACCCCCGACTTGGCAGTACATAAAGGGAGGTCTAAAATGACCACTTTAGTACACTGGCATAGACATAAACACATACTACATAAAGGGAAGTCTAAAATGACCACTTTGGTACACTGGCATAGACATAAACATATATTGGTTTTTGTGTGTATGCATGCTAAGGACATGACACTTGTGTGTGAAAGTTTTCAAATCAAGTTTTTATTTTTTATTTTTTAAAAAAATATTTCTTTTTGAAATCTCCTTGTATAACTATTTATTATCACCTAAGTCTTAGGAATCTATTTTTAAAATATTATATAGAAGTGTCACATCTGAAAGTTCAATATTAAAATTAGCACTTTTAACACTTGTATTTGTGTTGGATATTGACACATGTATTTGTGTCTATGTAACATAATGATACACTCTCTCGACCCTCCCATTTCCTCACGATCTGGTAAATCAACTTCCAAGAAGTGTTATCAAAATCGGACCTGCCACTCAACCTTTGATTGGTTTCGTCCAGTCAAAACCATTCTGACTGCTAGTTGAATTATGGAGATGTGGTTTAAATAAAAAAGATTAATAGTTTAAACATAAAATACGTTGCAAAAATGTGGAAAACTTTGTTTAAGCGGTCTAATTGGTTGAAATTGGCCAGTTTGTTCGTGTTGGGTTTTTTTTCACACAAAATTGACACAAACAATATACGGGGACCGCCATGGCTCCCGTCGATCCGTGGCAGTTTTTAGGCAAAACCATATAGCATGTCCGTGACGGGGGCGAAATACTGTAGGAATTCGTCTATAAGCATTTTTATGACTTGTCTATAGGCTTTTTTATGACTTTTCTTATATATATAGGAATATACTACAAAACGCCTATAGGTGAAAATGAACAGTGATTTCGTCTACCTTCATCATCATCCAAACTTCATCGTGCGGTCACAGTTGTCCGATAGTATTTCAATTTTCAATTTTTTTTATTAATCGAAATGATCTAAAAATTTGTAGCATATGTACATCTTAGTGAGATGCACCTACTAAAAATATGAAAAAAATAATTCACAAAAATAAATTGACCAAAATACCTCAATACATTTTTGAGGTATTTGGGTCAATTTATGTTTTATAAATTATTTTTTTCATGTTTTTATTACGTATACCTCACTGAGATGTACACACCCTCCAAATTTCAAGTAATTTGGATTTGAAGAAAAAAAATAAAAATAAAAATAAATAAATAATATATATATATATATATATATATATATATATGATATTGTCTACAAAGAGACCATTAATCTTTTATACATTGAGGTTACAATAATTCCCACTCATTAGATGTCAAATTGGATGGTTTGGGGTGAGTCATGAAGTCCGAGAATTTTTTTGTGGAACTTTGTGTCTACTCGATGACACTCTTACAACCACCCATTTTGAAATTTAGAGGAGAATAATGATTGTGACCTCCCTGTATAAAAGAAAAATTGTCTTTTTGTAAACAATCGCTATATATATATATGAGAAAAGAGTAATGATCCTATGAGACCCTCTCACACCCATGTATGTAGGACCCCAAATGATCATCATTAAATTTGGCACAGATATCTAGAAAAATTATCACATGGGTGTGGGACTTGACTTTTGTAGTTGGTTTTTTTTGACCTACTAGATCCAATCGGACCCAACCCGTACACGACTTGTTGCCACCCCTATCGTTAAGTGAATTATATCCTCAGTAATCTATAAAACAATTGTTTCGTGCGAGATGTTCCGCATTTCTACATGTGCGGGCTTGGCCACAGGCTAACCGCGTCTTAATCTATATTGCATAATTGTCTAAAAATAAGGTAACACAATATTATCTCAAGTCTTAAATCTAACCCCAAACAAATTACTCAAAACCAGTGGTTTCATAAAATAGATTGGTGCCCCGAATCGGGCACCCCCAAAGGTGAATCGGTGTTTGGATCGGGAATCGGCCGAATCAGTCGGACTTAACGTTAAAAAAAATTCAAAAAATTATTGAAAATCATTATAAATGTTGTTTTTTATGAATCCAATAAGAAATAAGGGTACTATACATTTATTAAAACCTAACTAAATGCAATACTATACATTGAAATTAGAATTATTGATTTCTATTTTATTATTTTTATCATTATTTTACTATACAAATAAGAATAAATTTGAAATTTGTCTTATAATATCATCTAATTTAAAAATCTAATTTATAACTATAACAAAAAATAACACATTGCACAATTTATATAGTAAATAAATTAATAAATAAAATATAAGATTTTATTATCATTGTAATTAATATATTAATATCAGTGTTATAATAAACGAGATTAAAAAAACAAAGGTATGACCCTCACAAATAAATAAATCTAATGTATAATAATTAGTGTTGATAGAAATATAGAATTTAGTAACATATATTTGCAATGATATTTTAATAAAATTAGAAAAATAAGTAAAGAAATTCATATTTGCAATGGGAGATAATTGATAAAGCAACTTGATATATATTCTAAAGTGGTATGAGCTAGTGTTATTTTTCTCTCTTCAAATATCCCATAACTTCTTTTTTTTTTTTAATGTTCAATAAACTAGTATTAGTATTATTATTAATATCCTATGAGCTAGTACAACAATTTCATATAATTATATTAATTTTTATAAATTATTATATGGAATTTTATTTTTATAATTATATATAGTTAATGATTAATTGTATGTACTTTATGATATATATATATATATATATATATATATATATATATATATATATATATATATAAATTTATCTTAAAAATGATTAAATGTTAAAAATAAATAAATATAATTAATCTTTTAAAAAATTATAAACCATATCATTTTATAAATTTTCTTGTATTAATCTATGCTTATTCAATGCCATCATTTTTTGGGTTGGGCTATAAAAATTATCCTACATCGATAAAATTTGGGACGAAAAGGTATATAGTAATGTGAAACAACATCCTTGTCAAGGGGTTGTTTGGGAACAGAGCCAATGGGAGAGAGTGTTTTCCATGTGAGCAAAATGTGGGTGGAAAAGCCTTGGAGTTTTTCTAATACAAAATTGGTGGATGCGCCGTGACGTTGCGATTTAAATATTAAAATCTTTTATTTTTTTGGATCCAGGACGGTTTGGAGTATACTTGATCCAGATCAGATCATTGATTTTTCAATTATTGCTCAAAACAAACCTATAACTACAATGTGGGGAATCTGGTCTTTTTATGAGTCTTTCTCGGTTCGTGCCGCCCGGCGTATGCGAAAGACGGTGATGACTCTTTAACACTTCTTCCATCATTTTTTGACTCTCTTGCCCATTCTTTTCTCTCTTTCTTATGGTCACCTCACAAAGCAAATACGTGCAAAATCCCCCCCTCACAAAACCTTATTTAAAAAAAGAAAAAAAAGAGAAGAAAAAACACGAAGAACTTCCAAGTTGATTTTGTAAAAAGGTTCGGGTTCGATTTGTATATAGTTGAGGCTCTAAGCAATCAAAGTAAAATGCACTTTAAATAGAATCGAGAAATGTGATTTCAATATGCGAAATCTTTGTGATAGCCTTAAAATATAATTTTATTTTTAAATATAAAATTTAAAACTTCAAAAATAGTGTAGATCGAGTAGATTTATAAAAAATTAAAAATCTTGAAAATTGACGGTCCAAAAATACCTTACAACATGAACTATTTCCAAAACTTGAACTTCCCTTTTTTTTTTTTCTTTTTTTTCACATGCTTATGCATCTTGATGTCGAGATGTTCCATTTGAGAATATTTAAGTATCAAAACAACCTTTTCTTGTTGAAAGGCACACTCTTTTTACATTTCGATATCGACCCTCTATATATGACATGTGTCAAAGCTCCTTCATCTCTCTTGGGAACCATTGGCTATTTTAAAACTCGGGAACCATTGCGTGCTTTAAAAGGAAAAGGTTTATATAGAGCCGAGGCTCTAAACAATCAAATTTGAGCCCACATAAAAAATTTCACTAGAAGATATTGTTTTGAAGCCCAAATATCTTCAAATCGATCATCTCGACATCAACATGCATGAACATTAGAAAAAAATGGATTTCAAGTTCTGGAAATAATGCAACTTGTAACGCATTTTTTAACCGTCGATTTTCAAGATTTTCATATATTTCCTCGATCTACACCATATTTGAAGCTTTAAATTTTATAATTAAAGATAAAAATATATTTTAAGGCTATCACAAAAATTTCCAGTATTGAAACCACATTTCTCGGCACTATTCGAAAGTGGGCTCTAATTTGATCGTTGGAGCCTGGCTCTATACAAACCGCACCCATTTTAAAATAGAAATTATGACTCATTTGTTCAATTATTTTCACACGTCTCTTCTTTCTTTCATTTGTTGCACATGTTATGCTCCTGCAGGAGCAAAATTTTATTTATTTTATTAAGAAAACGATCGGGTCGAAACTTTTTTATCTGAAATTTTCGGATTCACTTTTGAATCACCTGACAAGATGAGATATGATAAAAGGAGGGACATGAGTACCTAAACTTTGAATGATTTATCGATCCAATTTCCTTCATTTAATGCTAAGGTTCATTCTGATTTGACCAAATTGAGTACGTTATATCCCAAAATTTCTAGTTTTAAAATTGCTCTAGTTTTAAAATTGCCCTTAGCATGGGTTTTCCCGGTGGAACAAATGTATAGTTTGCTCCCACAGGAGATATGATGTTTTTTATTCTCTGTCATGTGGTTCTATCTTTCCTTTCTTCAATCTATTTCCTTTGACATTTAGGTTTAAGATAGCGTGACGCATGACAATAGGTTTTAGGAATGGGGTTGGGGTCATGGAGTACCCTACCTGTTTTGGTTTTCCATTCTCATGAATGATAACCCATTTCAAAAATTACTAACAGTTCAAAAAACAGAAAAAAAAGAAGAGTACATACTACTAAAAGTTAACAAAAAAAAAAAAAGAAGATGGTTTTCATTTGTAAAAGAGAGAGGGAATAAATCCAAGATGTAACTAATAAAAATAGGCCTATTTGGACAAAAAAAACATTTATAAAAGTAGGTCTCAAAGTCCTAAAGGGTCGTACGGATGTATTGAAGATAGGGGAGGTATCCTGATACTTTGGAAGATAAGGTCGTGAGAACTATGTGTGTATAAAAATGTGTGTGAAGGGAGATAAAAAAGTTTAGTGGAATTGTGTATGTATAAAAATGTGTTTAATTTTTTAAAGGCATTTTCTAACTAATCATTGATGATTGAAGTTTCCTTTTAGCTCTTAAGGTGTTAAAGTAATTTTTTTTAATCTTAAAATGTCACTTTTGTTCATAAAATGATGAAATGTCCAACCCATTTTGCATAAAAGAAACCATATATTTTGCAAAGTTTTAAAAATGATCGTTTCCGATCGGAATCACCTGATCCAAAACGGGAATCGTCGAAGCCGGTCTAGTTCCTGCTATATATCGGGAAACCGGGCGAATCTGTCAGAGCCAGAGTCAGCCGGTTTTGGTCCAAATTGCTTTGAATCAAGAAACTTGGGTATTTTATTTATAAGTGTAATTTAAAAAAATAAAAATAAACAAGGAGCACCAGGCTTAGTCATATTTTCTTACTCAAAACATGCCGTTACGTTCACGTGAGCCCCCCACTAACCATTCGTGCGCTACGTGTTGATGAGTGGGCATTGCTTGTTTTTATAAATATTTTTGCTCCATTAAATCTTCGACGTAGAACAAATTAGTCCCATTTCTTTGCCATCGCATGAAAGAACCCCCCACTAACCAATCGTGCGCTACGTGTTGATGAGTGTGCATTGCTTGTTTTTATAAATATTTTTGATCCATTAAATCTTCGACGTAGAACAAATTAGTCCCATTTCTTTGCCATCGCATGAAAGAACTTTGTGACAAATAAATTTTTCATACAAAAACTTTGGTCCATCTCTCTCCCCTCCCCGACGTCTCTCTCTCTACTAACAACCTTTTCTCTCTCTCTCCCTACTCAACAACCTCTTCCACTAAGTTTGTTCTAAATAGCTTCTTTCAAAAATTAAAACTCCTAGTTAATAAAAAAAAAATTTTGAATTAGAGAGATTTAATGTATTGTCATGTTGAATGTTAAATCTTTACTTTGACTACAAAATGAATTGTTTTTAAAAAATTAGGGAAAAGGGTTGGGGTTGTGGTGGTAGCACCCTCACACCCTAGTTACCACATTGTAGTTTCCATTCTCATTGACACCATCTTCTTAACACTTTGGAAAAACTATAAAATGAATTTAATAAACAAAAAATATTGACACAGTAATGATAAAATATAACGCAATTTCCACTATTTCTTTTAGAAAACTAAAAAACTAGAAATTTGAAAAATTATGGGGATTTTTTTAATTTTTTTGGAGGCTATGATTGGCCGATCCAGATTACTTATCTATCGATCCGACAAGGTTTTTGGGGTGGCAGATCCAAGTCATTGATCCATTTCTTTTAAACCATGATATTTTGTATTATTAATAAATGAAATGAGTGGTTTTTTTTTTTGGGTAAATAATAAAATGAGTGGTTCATGGAAGGAAATGAGAAAAATAAAAATAAAAACTGAATATAGTCATAAAGAGCTATAAGTATCTCCGGAGTCCACCGACTCATGTGTCATGGCTTTTGAGGGATTTAAAATTCCAAATACATCTCAAATCACTATATTTTTGCGACTAATGGATAAAGCTCCAAAACAATAGCACATTTGATGAATCTTTGGAGGATTAACATAAGTACTTTAGACGTAATTTACAACATAGATCCTTTTGGAGCTCGTAATTTCTTTTCATAGTAATCGAGGAAGATGTCCCACACAAAATTAGAGTTAGGTAGGCGAAGTGGAGTTGTGCAACTGGAATTTTATGTGATCGCCGCATACCAATGAAGTTAAAAGGTAAGTTCTATAAGAAAATAGTGAGACTAGCTTTATTCTATGAGGTAGAATATTAGACAGACAAAAAATAATATACCCATAGAATGAATGTAGTTGAGATGAGGATGATGCGTGACAAAACAAGAAGGGATAGATTTGGAAATAAATCTCTTCGAGAGAATTTATGCACGATATCAATATACGATGGAATGAGAGATAATAGATTTAGGTGGGATAGCCATGTGTGGTGCCAACCAAGTACAATACCTGTTAGGAGGTGCGAGTTAGTTCAAATGAAAGGACTGAAAATGGTAAAAAGTGGACAAAAAAGAACGTGGTTGAAAGTAGTCTGAAAAAATATGAGGACTTATGGCCTCATTGAGGATATGGCATTTAATAAAGCAGAATAGAGAATTAGGATTTATGCAGCCGACCCCAATTAATTGAGAAAATACTATAATGATGATGATGATTAGTCTATTAAATTTTACTTTTGCAATGTTTTTATATGAAATACATCTTTATAATGAATTTTGCTGATGCACCGCATCATCATCATCAGAGCCTTTTTCCAACTCTTTGTTAGCTACACTTTAATCCTAGAATTATTAAAAATAATATTATAAACCAATGGACTATTTTAGATGTACTTATTTTATTATTTTAATAAAATTAATCCTGATAGTGCACTAGTATTGTTTGGCAGTGTCCATTATAAAAGTGTTATGAGATGATTCTATAGGCAAATTTAATGTTAGGATATGGATATTTCGGGTTCATATTGATATATATCATTATGGATGTATATGTATATATCTCTTGATAAGGTTAGGTATCTTGAAGATAGAGACCAAGTTACTTGGTCATCAAGTTATCATATCATATTTATCTCCGCTAGTTGTGTAATTGTCCTCTATATATTGAGGTACTCTTTGATGTAAAGATTCATCCAATATAATGAAGATATAGCCGGTTGGGGGTTGGGGCTTTGGATCCGCGGACGTAAGGGTTCGGCCTGAACCACGTAAATATTCTCTATCCCTTCTATGTTTTCACAAATTCTAATACTTTACATATAAGCTTATCTTCTTTAAAACGATTCTCTCTCCCTTCTATTTTTCCACACGTAAATATTCTCTATCCTTTCTATGTTTCCACAAATTCTAACAATTTACATATAAGTTTATCTTCTTTAAAACGATTCTCTTTCCCTTCTATGTTTCCACAAATTCTAACGGATTACATATAAGTATATCTTTTTTAAAACGGTTTTTCTTTGCTGAAAATAATTTTTTGAAAGGTTAAATAATTAAATAATACAATAAATGATACAAGATATATACGTAATAGCTAATATAATAGTATTATGCAAAGTATATTAAGTTTAGATAACATAATGTACTCGAAATAAAATTAATTTTCATCCAAATAAGCCTCAATTGATTAGACATAAGAGTGGCTCATCATAAAAATATCCTTATTTAGGGTTTGGAAGTGCACTCACGTCTCATACACCCTTTACTTTATACCAAAAGATTCCATATTTTTGAAGGAATATACTATTCTTTTACTCCCTTGGATAAAACCCAATCCACTTGTAATTTAGGACCCCGAGATGCAAAACCTAAAATTAGCGGTTATTAATTGTAGTAAGAGAAATTGCAGGATAGATCGCCAATGAATTCCCAATCAGCCCATTTAGTGCATATACTATGCTCTTGTGGGAGCAATACTCTACAATTACTCACTCAGGAATTAAGACTAACTTGGGAAGAGTTTTTGACCAAAATTTTTTGAAACCACCCAAAAATCAGTAGATAATTATATTTGAAACAAAAAATTTGAATTTTGAGTTTTCTATAACTTAGATCTTAACCTTAAAAAATTGAACAGTTTTTATTCAATTTTAAAGCATTGTTTTTTCAAACCCATAGCAAAAGAAAGCTATAAAATTTTATTATTGAGTATAGCATATAAGTTGGAAGAGGTTTACATCCCTTAACTTTAAAGTCCTAAAAATACTCCTAGTTTTTCAGGAGCACCAAATTTGGTTTCTGGAAATGGGACTCCTAGGAAATATGTATCTGGGAATTGATCTCTCTTAGAATTGGTATTTCTTGAAAACACGGATGTATGCTATTTGGATAGCATTTGGATTACTTGGAATATGTATCTTAATGAAGTTCAAAAACTTTCATTGTATCATTATTTTTAAAAAATAACCATTCTTAATGCTATGATTATTGTACTTAAGAATCATATAAGTCCTTCTTTCTAGTGTTTGTCTAAGCGAGGAATAAATGACGACATTTCAAAATTGCCAACTTTGTCTTCTGATATCTAAAAACAACGAAAATTTGAGACAAAAATTGAAGATTATTTTTTTCAACCAGTTCAAATATAATATCCATTTCTTACAAGGAACAAGTTTATATAAGGTCGAGATTCCTTCATTTCAGCATTACATTTCATGAAATATGTGCATTCAAACATTTACATGATATTATAGTATTTTTATATTATAATAATCTTATTATCATATAATAGTATAATAGCCATAATGATAGTAATAATTACTATCATTTTTAATATTAATAATAATAATTATTATTAATATTATTATAATAATAATTAATAATATTATATAATTATTAAATAATAATATAAAATATTTAAATAATTATATAAATTTATTTTATTATTATTATTATTATTATTATTATTATTATTATTATTATTATTATTATTATGATACGATAAAATTGTTATACTATAATATCATAATTATAATAATTATCATCATCATCCAAATCTTATCCCAATTACTTGGGGTTGACTAATTATAATAATTATAGAATAATATAATATATTTTATTATAAATAATACTAATTGGGGTTGGATAATTATAATAATTATAAAATAATATAATACTTTTTATTATAATTAATACAATATTATAATATAAAAAAATATCTTAATATATTAAGATAATCATATAATATTATAATAAAATATATTTAAATGATCATTATTTTAAATTATAATATTAATAATACCAATAATAACATTAATGTCTAATAATTATATACTATTATAACAAAATATATTTAAATGATCACTATTTCAATAATAAATATTTTAAATAATAAAATTAATAATTACAATAATACAAGCACATACACTAGTAGTAGTATTAATAATATTAATAATAACAATAATAACATTAGGGTCTATGCGGTTAATTTTTTTATTTCTAAGAAATATAAATTTTATCTATTTAGGTAGAATTGATATTTTTTGAAAAGAAAAAAGTTTATATAAAGTTGCAACCTTACCTCTACAGCTAGAGATGCACCTCAAAAATCCATTGAAAAAGATAGTTTTAATGTTGAAAAACCTTTGATTGATCATCTCGACATCGAGATGTATGACCATGAAAAATAAAAAGATTTTAAGTCTCAAGAATAGTGCATTTTACAACATATTATCTACGATGTCCATTTTTTCATATGTTTATATATCTACTTAATTTTAACTATTTTAAAATTTTAAAATTTTATAAATAGATATAAAAATAGATTTTGAGATAATCAGTAAGAACATTTTACATTAAAATTATATACCATGATAAAATTTGAACCTTACCTCTCTAGAGGTATGGGTGCATCCATATGCTACCTGCACCCTATTGAAAATTGGCTCAAAATGAGGATGAAGGACACTTCATGGAAATGCTCAAAATGAGGATAAAGGACTCTTCATGGAAATGCCAATTCCGTATTCAGAAGGAACTAAAGAGGCCAATAAGGAGTCAGGACCATTTCCATGGAAATGTGACTCCAGGACTACTCGGGAACCAAGCGGGTCGAAAAAGCGATTCTAGAGAGAGAAAGGGTCGAAAAAGCGGTTCCTGTTTGGATTGAAAAGCTTGATATTTGAGAGGCCCAAATTGAGTCCACGTCGGAAGAAAGAAAACCACGGTGTTATCAAAGTGCGTCCTGCCTACCCATTCTAGAGAGAAACCGTAATTGTCTGAGTTTAGAAAGAGAAACAGTTCCTTACTGGTCTGTGTCCTAAGGTTGTTCATTATTTAGAGAGAGAGTGTTACTCATCAGTGTTTAAACTTCATAGAGAGAAGTTATTTTTGAGATAGAGAGAGAGAGGCTCTTGCTGGTCTGTGTTTTAAGGTCGTTGAAGAGAGAGAGAGAGAGCGTGAGGACCGATTTGGGGATGTCGGGTGCGGTTATGTGGGTGATTTCTCCCACAGATAATGGGAGATCAATGGTGAAATTGAAGGGAATTTCAGGAAAAAGAATCAGGAGAAATGTCTCAAAAATGAAACACTTAAATGGGTTTCAGGTTTTTTCGAGTATGGTTGCCCACACACCAAGTGGTGCAGTTTTCACACGATCAGAACAGAAGGTGTATGATGTGGTTTTGAAGCAAGCTGCTCTAGTGAGAGAAAAGAGGATCTCTGATCTAGTTTTCGATGTGAAACCAGGCAAGGCCATGCCTGCTTCCTTGGACCTCCTCAATGGCGCTTATGATCGGTGCGGCGAGGTTTGTGCAGAGTATGCCAAGACTTTTTACTTGGGTATTGCTCTCTTTCTCTCTCTAGGATTGTTCTCTCTCCTCTCTCTCTCTCCAGGATTGCTTCCGCTCTTGCTGTTGAGTTTCTTTCAGGTTATGGACTTCTCTCTCTCTCTATCTTGGTTAACTGGGGGCAATCCACTCTCTCTGTCTCCCCTTTCTCTCTCTTCCCATTCCAGTCTCTCCTGGATTTGGTTATTTATGGATAGATATTAAGGATTTTTAACTGTGATTTCATAACACCAAGTAGTCAGATGTGAAATCAGATGTCTTTCTCGATATGGATTTTGATGGAAGTCAGTAGGGCACCCCATCTACTTGATTTCACATCTGTAACTCTTTATCAGATGGAATTCCATGTATGTTGCCTAAATTATATGAGAGAGAGAGAGAGAGAGAGTTTTTATACTATTTTTTTAGAGAGAGAGGGTGTTTTCTGTATTTGTATTTGTTTGTCTAGAGCGAGAGGGTGTTTCTATACTTGTTTGTTCTAGAGAGAGAGGGTGTTTCTGTATTTGTTTGTTCTAGAGAGAGAGAGGGTGTTTCTGTACTCGTTTGTTCTAGAGAGAGAGTGTGTGTTTATCTAGAGAGAGAGAGGGTGTTGATGCTGTAGATTGGGCCATTTCATTGTGCATTTTATACGTGGAAGCATTTATGAAAAGTAATATGATTTATGATATCCATTTGTTGCAGGGACGCTGCTTATGACCCCGCAAAGACAAAGGGCTATATGGGCTATTTATGGTATACACCTTAATGTCCTACTCCTACCTTCTTTTTTTTTTCCCTTTAAATCATGGGATTGCATATTACGAGGCCATTTATATTTTTTTTCGTAACTTTCAGTCGTTGGATGTGAAATCCATCGGTGAAAATGTGTCTTAAATATTTTATTTTGAATTTTATACCTAATGACATCTTCAACTACCCGATTCCAAATCTAATGGTTAATAATGATGCATAAAACTAAATAATCTTATACTTGAGATTTCTCTTATGCATATGATATGTAATTAGATGATTTGGTTAACTTGTCCATCATTTGTTAACTTGTAGGACACTTTTTATGAAATTTAAAAACTTAGCAAATAACATTATACGAATTATACATATGTGTGGATTTTATGTTACAGAGATATTTTGTAAGCTTCCGACTCAAATACGAGTGTTAAAGTGTCGATCCTAAAATTGACTTTGACACATCCATACCTCAATAAAATAAAAGGGAGATGATAATTTAAGAGACATTAAATTACATTTTATTGAGTTTAAGAACACACTTCGATGCGGGAATAGAAATCATGATTTTTAGGATCCTACTAGGATTGTGTACTTCACGATTTTCCGACCCTTGGTTGTACCACGTGGATTTGTCCTTTTTAACCTGCTCCGCTAACCTTATTCGCCTTCCAAATTCCCATCTCTTTTCCTAAACTCTTGTGAAGGAGAGAACATTGAGAGCAAGCGGGACTCTCCTTAAATGGAAGTTTTTTTTTTTTTTAGATAAGTAAATGAGGGAGAAGACCTCCTACATGTTTTTTTATTGATACCATAAAATAAAAAAGATTACAGCTCATTTATTTACAATCCTTGAACAAATCACCTGTGATAAATCATGAAGTAAATCCAGATAAATATAATCTTTAAATGGAGGTTCGACTAAATAGAAATCACTTCTCTATAAAAAACCGGTATCTCTCTTATACTAACCTCTGCCTCTATGTGTATGAGGCTCCAACATTTTCCTAAATTAATCTACCTTTCCTCATTCTGGGACCCCAACCTAGGGACTCAAAGGTTAGTATGGGAAAAGTTTATATAGAGCCGAGGCTCTAAACAATCAAATTAGAGCTTACCTCAAAACTTACTAGAAGATGTAGTTTTGATGCCTAAATATCCTTAAATTGCTCATCTCGACATCAAGATACATGAACATGAGAAAAAAAAAAAAAAGATTACGAGTTTTAGAAATAGTGTATTTTGTAACGCATTTTGGACCGTCAATTTTCAAGATTTTCAATTTTTCATAGATATGTCGATCTCCACTATTTTTAAGCTTTAAACTTTATAAATAAAGATGAAAATATATTTTAAGGCTATCTCAAAGATTTTCAGTATTCAAACCGAATTTCTCAATACTATTTGAAGTAGGCTCTAATTTGATTGTTTAGAGCCTAGGCTCTATACAAACCACCCAATATATAAAGGCATTGAATCAATGTTGAGCTCTTGGTAAGAATGGGGAATCGTATCGATTCCTAGAGAACTGGAATTTTTTAATTTTTTTATTGATCGAATAGTTGATCCAGGTTGGCGACTAGACGATCCGGATCAGTTTTCAAGATGGTCGGTTTACCTCGACGATTAGTGTTTTAAAACAATGCTTTATATAGATGTTTTCTGAACTCAGAGTTTGATCCTGTCTTTCCTGTATTAAGAGATAATTCATTTATAAATCCTAATTTTTAGTAACTTTCATTTATAAATCCTGTACAGTTTGGTAACGGGCTGGGCTTGGCCATAGCCCGGCCTTGTTCCTAGAAAGTTGGCCCATACCCGGTCTAGCACACCTCAACCTACACTGGGCCAAAGAGGCCCAGCCCTGGCCTTGGCCCTAACAAGGTTGGGCCTGGGCAATATTAATAAAGAACAAAATAAAACAAATAATATAAGACCAGGCTGGCCAAACCAGGTTGGGCCTATCATGGACCAGCCTTGCCCTCATGCTACATTATATGGCCTAGAACCTAGTTTTCTAGGGTAGTGACGACCGGTCGCGTACAATGATATCCCACAATCCAACATTTGCCTAAGGTCAAGGGCTCACATAATAAATGGATGTAAATTACACGGACATGCAAAAAAAAATCAACTAAATATGTAGATCTTTAAACACTTATTTTTAGGGAGAAATAGACGGTCTAGACAATTTGTTAAAATATACATTATTTTTAGAGCTTGAAATCCTAATACTTTTTTAACAACTATAATGTTGAAGCCGAGATGTAAAGATTTTCCAATGCTTGAATTATAATTTTCAATGAGTTATGAGGTGAGGATTTCTTGGTAGGGCTAGAGCCCTATCAAACTATTTTCCTATAAATTGCAATGTACTAGAGATAACAAAATCTATGAGAAGAAAACAAAAAAGAACATTTTTGGTTCTTTGTTCTCCTTTATTCTAGGTTTTGTGTAATGGTCATTCTCTCAAAGATGAACATTGAGAGAAGTAAAGAATTCCTATTTATTCAATCAATTCAAAAGCAAAAAGGAATCTATTATACTTAATTTGGTATCTTATTCTTAAGTGGGATATCAAATGTTCAAAGTTCAAACCTTGAATTTCTTCACCATGAAAGCTAAAAAGAAATAAAGAAGGGGAAAAAAAATAGTAATAATCTATTATTTCTTGCATCCAGACACATGTTAGATATGTCAAAATTAACTTAGAAAAAAAGTTGATACTAGTATGGACTTTTGACACGATTTATTGTTTGTGAATGCTGTAACAAGGTTGTGTACCATGTTTTAGTATGGTGTAGGAGGACAGATGAACTTGTGGACGGCCCAAATGCTTCGCACATTACACCAACGGCTCTGGATCGATGGGAGAGAAGATTAAATGATCTCTTTCGAGGCCGGCCCTACGATATGTTTGATGCAGCTCTTTCAGATACAGTCTCCAAGTTCCCAGTGGATATCCAGGTAAATTTTTTGTGTTAATGCATGTTCGTGTAATTGCACATCCATGCACATCTTTCTATGTAGAATTGTGCATTTTTGGTGCTTTCTCTCAATTTCAATGCTCTCAATATATATTCATTCCTCCCTCTGTTGAGCAAGCTGATATGAGAGTCCCTTGAGCCTAGTGATGCCTTTCAATCAAAGTCCCTGAACAAAATATTATCAGATTTTCTTCTCTTCCTCGAAATGGCTGAAGTCTTTGGGTTCTGGCTTTAAACCGAAGCGAAGCGAATCGAATCATTTACTGATTAAAACGATTGTATCAAAAAAATCTTCAAATCTCCTCCCAACACATAAAAGTAATCATAGAAGATATAGAAGGAAAATATTTATATAAGTTTGACAACTTAAATTGTAGAATTAAAGTACACCTCAAAAATCTAATGAAAAGGGTTATTTTAATGTTGGAAATCATCTAATTGATCATCTCGATCAAGATGTAGGAATATGAAAAAAAAAAAAAAGAATTTCAAATCTAGAAAATAGTATATCTTGCAACATATTATCTGGACCAGCTATTTTCAAGATTTTCATGCACTTATGGATCTGCTTGATTTAAACTATTTTTAGAGTTTAAAATTTTATAATTAGAATGAAAATACTCTCGGGCCATCCTAAAATATTTTGAAACCAAAATTGCATTTAATTATGGTGTCTTTCCAGCAAAGTGACCCTACTTATCTCTCTCACCATATATTCATATACAAGTTTTATTCACTTTATTTTTTATTTCACAAGAAATTTTTTTTTGAAAAATTTCTCTCTTTTGAATCAATTGTACAGCCATTCAAAGACATGATAGAAGGCATGAGAATGGACTTGAGGACGTCAAGATACAAGAACTTTGATGAGCTCTACCTCTACTGTTATTACGTTGCCGGAACGGTCGGGTTGATGAGCGTTCCGGTTATGGGAATTGCAGCGGATTCCAATACATCAACGGAGAGTGTCTATAATGCCGCATTGGCCTTGGGAATAGCCAATCAGCTCACCAACATACTGAGAGACGTAGGAGAAGAGTAAGTTCTTCTGGACCATTAACTTATATTCAATAAAAAAGAGAGCCTTAAAAATACTCCTAGATAGGTTTTACTTGAGGAAGTGAATTGAGGCCACATACTTTCACTGAAGGGTATATTCTTTTGGAATTTATTTGAGCATGAAATGAAATAGATAAGGAGTGAGAATATTCATTTCAATTTAAAAGTATTTTTATTGTCTCGGTAAGACGGTATTAATTATTAAAAAAAAAAAAGTATACAATAATCCCGTTTATTTTTTGTACAAGAAGGTCATGACCAACTGGAACGGTGAAACGTCAAATGTCGCAGTTGGAAGCATACTATTGACCATACTCAAAGTTCAAAATATTTTTTTCAAAATTTATGACATACTCTTGGGTCCTGGCCGCACGATTTTGCATTTGGCATCTAAAAGTAATTGTTACCATCTGGTACTGGTACTGAAAACAGGTCCAGTATTAAATATCATCGGATAAAAAATCATTCATTCGTGTGTGGATCTGCAACTTTTCTTCTTCTTTCATGAAAAGTTTGTATTAGATTGCCATCTTTTCCTATTTTGGATAGAGATAAGGCTAGCACTAAATCGTTTTTCTCCTTTGATTTTTCTCTTTTCTAGTGCTAGAAGAGGAAGAATATACCTCCCACAAGATGAGTTGGGACGTGCGGGGCTATCAGATGATGACATTTTTGCCGGAAAAGTGACAGAGAAGTGGAGAAATTTCATGAAGGAGCAAATAAAGAGGGCAAGGATGTTCTTTGATGAAGCTGAGAAGGGAGTGGTGGATCTAAATCCTGCAAGTAGATGGCCGGTAAGATGAATGCTTTATTCTCGGCCATATACTGGTGTTTAATTCTTGATTCTAACTAGAAACTTCCACTAAACAAACATGCCCTTCGTTTTTGTTCATCCTAAATCCCATATTCACACACAATACCATTAACTATTATTACAATGATTTCATCCTATAAGATGTCAAACTCGATAGTTCGGGGTGTGCCACGAAGTTTGAAAATTTTTTAATTTTTTTTTTTATCTTTGAACCTAGTTAATGAAAGACAACTACCTAATTAAAATGTGACAGACCAAAATAACTGTGACCTTTTTATATTAAAAGTAAATAGTCACTTTGTATACTTTTTTTTTTTTTTGGTTATAATAAGGTCCAAAATACTAAATTTCAATAATGGGTGATGCTATTTATTAATCATAGACAGCATTTAGGAAATTATTTGAATGGTGTAAGGACATACCTGAATAGTGTCTTCCTTCACTCTTTTGGGGACTTGGAGCTATTCATTGACCCTAGATCTGACATAAACGTCCTTTAGGCCCGACAAAGAAGGCTCTGAATATTTTTAGAAGGGTGTGGCAAATATTAGGTTAAGGCCCTTAACAATCAAAGTAAGGCGCACATTCAAATAGTGTTGAAGGATGCCGTTTCAATACTTCAAATCTTTGTGATGGTCTGAAACTTTATTTTCGTATCTAATTATAAAATTCCCCCACTGACTTTTCCAAAAAAAAATGACTCTGATATAAAATTTAAAGTTTAAAAAATAGTGTAGATGAAGTAGATTATGAACATTTGAAAATCTTGAAAATTGACGGTCCAAAAATACATTATAAGGTGCACTATTATTTAGACTTGAAATCTATTTTCCTCATATCCATACATCTTGAGGTCGAGATAATGATTTTTAGGCATCGAAACAACCTCTTTTAATGAATTTTTCCGATACATTTGAATTTAATTATTTAGGCCTTGCCCCTATATAAACCTTTTCTTGGCATTTTTGACAAGAGAGAGTCTAGTGAATATGGGTATTCATTCTTGTATTTTTGACAACATAGAAAGTCTAGTGAATATGGGTATTGATTTTGGATGGAAAATGGGTATTAGATAAAGACCTTAGGGAGATTTGTTTAATCTCAAAAATTTTGGATTGTCTCATCATCATTAGGTAAAAACCTAAAAAAACACGAATTTGAGTTCTCAGAAGGTAAGAGCTTGTCTGCCAATGATTGGAGGGCATGTACTTATTGAGTCCAAAAGTACTATTTTCCATTAAAAAACAAGATAATAAACTTCTTCATCAGGGCTTTGAAAAAGTGCATATCAAGCTTGGGGGTGAAATAAGCATCCCTAAGTGCCCCAAAATGAGGGAAGGCTTACCAATATAGTTGTTCACCCATGATTGACCTAGGCCAATGCCCAAAATTTTACCAAAAGTCTTCAAGCAATATCTCGTTTTTAATTTGTAATTAATGGTAAGTATCCTAGCAATTGAGTAATAGTAGGAGTAGAGACAAAGAAGTAGTTAAGATTGATGACCAGGAAATACCAAAAAGATCGTACTTTCAATATCTTGGGTTGATAATCTAGAAAAATGGAGAGATTGAGGAGATGTCGCGTATAGAATTAGAACTGGGTGGACGAAGTGAAGATATGCAACCAGAATTTTATATGATCGCCGCACACCAATGAAGCTAAAGGGCAAGTTGATTACTATGAGACCAACTTTGCTCTACGAGGCAGAATGTTAGGCAGTAAAAAAACAATATACCTATAGAACGAGTGATGTAGAGATGAGGATGTTGAGATGGATGAATGACAAGACAAGAAGTGATAGAATTTGAAATAAATATATTCGAAAAAATTTAAATGTGGCACCAATAGGCGATAAGATGAAAGAAATAGTAGACTTAACTAGGCTGGCTATGTGTGGTACAGACTCAGTACAACACTTATTAAGAGATACGAGTTAGTTCAAGTGGAAGGTTAAAAAGAAACAAGAAAAGACCCAAAAAGACATGATCGAAATACTGAGAAAATATATGAGGATTTAAGCTTCAATGAGGATATTACATTTAATAGAGAAAAATGGTCGATTAGGATTCGTATAGCAGACCCTAATTAATTGGAAAAATGACTTGATAATGACGACCCTGTCAATTAATAGATTTTATTGATGGTCACTCGTATCAAATGCTTAATCTTATCTCACAAAGTTCCCATTGCATAATAATTTTCATTTATGCATTTATTATTTTGCAAAATTTACTCATAATAGTCGTTAGGGAATCTTTCCACTCATTTATTGTTTATTTGTAAGCCTAATGTCTATTGGCACGTGTGGCTATAAAGCATAGTGCTGCCATTCCTTTTTTCATGCATGGAAAATATTTATTGCTTGTTTATTAAAGTTTTTCCTCAAATAAATATTATACATGTAATTAATTATTTTCTTAGTACTTTTTGTCCAAATGGTAAAAGTTCTTGGAAGGACAAGCACATCCCTAGCTTTTGAGACGGCCATTTCCTATAGACCCGGTGAGAGAATAGGAATGTTGGACTCCCAATTTTCCTCATAAAAGGGAGGTTAGAGAAAGGTCTTTGTGCAGTGAAAAATCACATAGCCTTCTAAGCTTTATGATAACTTAATTTTATTTAAAAATCTCCGAAATAAAAATCCAGACTCTGAGATCATTAGCCTCATAGCAATCCCTCATCATCGCATTCAGTATTCGCTATATCAATTTTTTTCTCTTTCTTTGTGATGTTAACCTAATTTATTGATCTTTTTTGCAGGTTTGGGCCTCTTTGTTGATATATCGTCAAATATTAGATGCAATTGAAGATAATGACTACAACAATTTCACTAAGCGTGCATATGTTCGGAAATTGAAGAAGATTGCTTCATTGCCGGTTGCTTATGGTAAAACTCTCATGAGAAAGCCGAGGACTCGTAGCATATAGGTTAAAAGTTTGGTAAAATTATTTATTTTTGTTGTAGAATATGAACTAGTTAAAGGGCAAAAAAATGGTGCAAAATGTTGAAAGTCAGTTTTGTGGGTATTATTATTTTAAGGGAAATTTTATTAAAGGAGGTGAAATCCCTTAAAATATAATTAAAAAGGTTAAATTATTCGTACTAACTTTTTAGGATATGCTTTTTCTTTTCTATTTAACTTAGTTATCTCTTTAAATTTTTTTTTTTTAAATATCCAAATTATCCTTGTTTTGTACTTGGAACGAGAAAAAATGATAGGCATTTTAGTAATCTGATCCTCACGAGGCTTCACTCAAATGACAAAAACACTCAAGTTGTTATGCATTACAAATAAAGGACGGTTTGTTTAGTATTTGTAATGTGAGACTGTTACGGGTATTTTCATCGTCCTACACTTAAATGTTTTGTATGTATAAAATATTTAAAATACCCCTAATTGTTCGGCATTATTAATACATAACAATGTATTCTTTGTTTATAATGAAAAATAAGTAGGGGCAGTGGTTTAAAAAACGGATTGGTGAGTTGGATTGAGCACCCTAAAAATCCATCCGGATCAGTGAATCGATAATCCGGATCGAAAATCGGCCAAATCGGTTGGATTAAGCTTTAAAAAAATTTAAAAAAATTATTAAAAATTATTATAAATGTTGTTTTTTAATAATCCAATAAGAAATCAAGATACTACATCATTAATTTTCATTTTTTTCATCAATATGTGAATATTTAGTTTTTTTTCTCTATATGAACTTATTTTGACAAAAATACTTGTTGTATTTTTGAAAAAAATAAGAAATGAGTTTTCTTGACAAAAATATGAACTTATTTAAACAAAAATAAGAAATGAGTTTTTTTGACAAAAATACTTGTAATTTTTTTTATAAGAAATTTTTATTTTTTTGACAATAACCTTTTATTTTGTATTTTTTTTGACAAAAACCTTTTATTTTTTTTGACAAGAAAAAGAATTGATAAGAAACTTTCAGTTTTTTTATAAGAAAATTTTTATTTTGTAGGTAAAAAAAAACAAATTGACAAAAACCTAAATTGATAAAAGCCTTTTATTTTTAATTTTTAGAAAAAGACTTTAATTTTTTTATAAGAAAAAACTTGACAAAATTTTTTATATTTTTTATACGAAACTTTTTATTTTATTGATAAGAAAAAAATTTGACAAAAAGCGAAATTGATAAAAACCTTTTTTTTTGGATAAGAACATAATTTGACAAAAAAAAAGAGGAAAAAAAACCCAACTAAGGAATCAAACACGTGTCCGTGCGCAACAACCGGTAGGGCACTTGCAACTTCGTGTTTATAAAACAGTTAGCAAAATATATTATATATGAACATTTTAAGGTATTATTTATTTACGTAGCCCACATCAAAGTGAGAGAAGCAAAATTTATATACATAAAAAGTTCTTTGTACTCATTCTGGATAGCACGTGTGAAGCAATGAAATTACACGAAGCATGTGGATTGTGAGCACACGTGCGTGAAGAACTTAGGGCACGAGGTCCTTACTTAGGGCCGCGCGAAGCGTGCGGGGGGTCCTTTTGCCTAGAAATTCCCTGAATTTTATGAAAATGCTCTTGACTGCGGGTCCTATGAATGTTACGAAAATGCCTGCAGTCAATTTTATGAAAAATGCCCTCGATTGCGGGTATGCCTGCGATTTACTATGCAGAATCGCCCGTCGACCTGCAGAAAGGAACCGGGGGGGGGGTCCTTTTGCTTAGAAATTCCCTGAATTTTACGAAAAATGCCCTTGACTGCGGGTTCTGTGCGAAACAGGCAATTCTGCAAAAGAACCAACACGGGATGACCGAGTTAAGGAACTGGGCGATTCCCAACTTTACAAAAGAACTGACACGGGATGACTGAGTCTCGATTCGAATCGGCTGGTTTACAAAAGAGGATGACCGATTCTCGATTTGAATCGGCTGATTCTATGCCGACTCGACGACCGACTCGACGATTTTAAAATACTGAGTAGGGGTATGTTCATTATTTAGATGAGGCCTCATGAGGTATCTTCCTTATTTAGATGAGGCCTCATGAGGGTCAAATTACTAAAATATCTGTCATTATTCCTCATGCCAAATATTGGACAAGAGTAACTTGGGTATTTTTAAAAGAATTGAAGGTAAATGAATGAAATGAAAAAGGTAAATGAATGAAATGAAAAAGGAAAAACATGTCCTCAAATGTTAGTAGGAATAATTTGACCCCTTAAATGATATGTTAAGAAGTTTCATCCTCTCCAATGATTTCAAAGTTGAGAGTAAACAGAAGATTGAAAGTATATGAATGAAATGAAAAAGGAAAAACATGTCCTCAAATGCTCAAATGTTAGTAGGAATAATTTGACCCCTTAAATGATATGTCAAGAAGTTTCATCCTCTCTAATGATATTTTCCCTTACTTTTAACATTTGGTAGAAAAGTTTGTTGAGCCACCTTGTTTTGGGTTTCTTCAAAGGAGAGAGTAAACATAAGATTGAATATTAAACAAATTAAAAATTCAAAATAAATTAATATTAGTATGAAAGGTAGAAGAAAGAGGAAAAACAAAATATAAATGAAAAGACAAATCAAGAAAATACAAATCGGGCCTTTTTTAATCTAAAAAATGAAAAAAATTGGAAACACCTAGAGAGACTGTGGGAAACAAATTTCATGTGTATAAGAGTAGAAACATGAAGAAATATGTGAATATGATCTGACGCTATGACCATTGAATATTTAATCAGGGAGCAAAAAAAATTTATAGAAAAAAGTTAATCTAGGGAATGTATACTATGTTCCTTGTGCTTAGATGAAAAAGTAACAAAATAGGCGATTTTATTTTTAAGGAAAGTTACTTCATTTTATTATCAAAATGAGAGTAAAAGCACATAAAAGTTTTCTCTATAAACATGTTTAAACAAAAACCTAAGCTCTCCACATATATCAAGTATCTTAAACATCAACAATCTCAACTTTCCACTTCACCATACATCATTTGATAAATATCAAAGAAGTCCCTAGCTGCAATAATCATAGAGCAAGTATTGATGCTAATCTCGCACTAAGAGCAATTTAGGATAATATCTTTTTAAATTACCATGTGTGGCGCAGATCCAATACAACACCGGTTAGGAGGTGTGAGTTAGTTTAAGTGGAAGGCTAAAAAGAGGCTAAGAATGAGGCCAAAAAGACATGATTGGAAGTCGTGAGAAAATATACAGGACTTATGGCTTTATTGAGGGCATGTCCCTCAATAGAGCCGAATGACGAACCAAAATTTGTGTAACGGACCCCAATTAATTGGAAAAAAACTTTGATGGTGATAATGATAATCCCTCTGAATTACCAATATTTAAGAATTCATCCTAAAAAGTTGAATTTTCAGCCTCTTTAAAGATGCAAAAAGGCATTTACTCGGTTTCGTGTGTTTTACGAAAAAAAGTAAAGCTTCACCTCAAAACTTGGCTGGGACGAATAATTTGGACACCATTATCCCCAAAATAGTGAGAAAATATACTTCCCTTCGTTATTGTGAAACTTGAAGGTCCAAAATGGTGATTATCTGATGAGTAAATATTCAAAAGTGGACGGCTTAGGCAATAACGTCACATTGGTTTAGATGTTGCAGTGCTTTTTCAGATCCATATGTTTGTACAAAAAAAAAAAAAAAAAAGAAAAAAAGAAAAGAAAAGAGGAGATGATCAATCTCATGTTTTCTGAGCGGTAATTCCACTCTCGGCTAAATTTAAGTCAGGGTTTTTACTTTGTTCTTGACGGAGCACACTGTGCATCTACTCCCTCACTTAAAAGACCTACTTGGGAGACGTTTTCTTAGTCTGAAATTTTGTGAACTACCTAAGAATCACTTATTTTAAAATTTTTTAAATACTGAATTTCTTTTGACACTTAGATCTGGCCTCAAAAAATTAGATGGTCCAAGTTCAATATTAAAACATTACTTTTTTCTAGTAAGAGTTTAAATTTATATTATTACTATTTTTAATAAGATTAATCCATGGAGTGATTTATTACGTCCCCAAAATTTTGGCTTCTAAAATTACGCCTCCAATGGGTTTTACCTGAGGGAGTAAATAAACAGTAGGATAAAATCTTTAGTCAAATTTGAAAGCCGTAGCCGTTCACGAACCTTCCATTTGCACGATTTATTTCGGAAAGAAAATGGGATCCGCAATATTCAGTTTTCGTTAGATTTCGGTCCGAAACTTTGTAACTATTGTCAAGTCAGCTCCTTCTTGCAAGTGCTGTATAGGCGTTATACGTGTCAGTCTAAAACCCTATAAAACGCAAACGGTGAAGTTCCCCCCTGCCCTTTATTTAAATTTCAAAATTGTAGCCAGAGAGAGAGAGAGAGAGAGAGAGAGTTTCAAAAATCTAGAAAGAGAAACAAAAAGTTTTGAAGAACGTTGTAGAGAGAGAAACCATGGATGGCAAAGGGGAGCGGCTTTGGCCTGTTCTCTTCTCTCCTCGTTCTTTTGATTACAACTTTTTTGCGATCTCTCTCTCTACATCTCTGTTTTTGACATGACCGCTCTCTCTCTCTCTCCTCGTTTTTTGAAAAGAAGAAAATTCATTGAGAAAAGGCCCTTCGCTTTTTGCCGTCTCCTGTTGTTCTCAACTTTACACTGAAGCCCCTGCAACTGATTTCTAGTCATCTTCTCTTTGATCATTCAATGGAAATTAGGGTTCTTTGTTAATTTCATTACTTTTCTTCATTTTTCTGTGAGTTAATTGGAAAATGGGGTGTTTCTTTGGTTGCTTTCGTGCTAAAGAAGATGATCGCCCCCGTGGCCACCTCATATCAGAAGCTGTATCATCAAAAAGCAGGGTAAGCTTCTTATCTCGTTTTTCTTTTGCAGTTTTCTGATTTTTTTGAACCGTAGTGTCATTTGGAATATGTTTGGTGGTTTCTAATCAGTAATGCATTTTTATAGGAAGAAATTTGGAGTTTAGATCAAGAAAATTTAGGTATTATGAAGTTTCCTCGTTTGATCATAGTTTCTTTCATTTTTTCCGGTTTAATTGTGAATTTTACTCCCCTTTTGAATCAATTTGTCTCTCTACTTGTTTATATCGGAGTGTTGTTTCAATTTTTGAGTATTTGATTTCTACATTGATCATGAATTTCTTCGACATGGCTCGATTTTGTGATTCTTTAAGCATTTTTTGTCTGTCTGAGTGCTCTCTCTCTCTAGACCTACATGTACTTGTCTGTGGCGCCGAGGGGGAGGGGGAGGGGGAGGGAGAGGGAGAGGGAGAGGGAGAGATGCTTTGTGTTTTGATTGAATTATCAATATCATTATTATTGGTAGCTGCGATAATTTTGGGTTCACCTTTTGTCAGGATCATTTGGTATCACAAAACCCAATTTCATCTGCTTTTATCTACAGCTCAGAAAACAATAAGGTTGACCTTTCTTTGGCAAAGGAAGGTAATGCCCATGGCCCTAATTTGGTTGCCATTTTTTGTAGTTAAACTAAGATGTAACCTACTTTATAGTGAAGATGTGATAAGTATGGTGACCCTTGTTTGTAAAAAGTGTTGATGTTTAGTAGAATGTAGATTGAATGTCTGAACTTTTCATGTTTTTCTCTAGGGAAAAGTTCTCCTGGCAAGGATCCTGTAATCTCAAGCGGGAATTCTAAAGGAAATAATGTTGCTGAATCTGATGATGATTTGGAGCTCAGAAATGAGGTGTGTAACTGAACACTTCATTGACTCAGTTTTATAGTTGAGAATGAAAATTTGAGAAAATTGGGAACAACAATCTTGCTTCTGTATTCTTTTCATTGGGATGGAATTTCATATTATGGAGTCAAGGGCTGTTGTTGATTTTCATTTCTTCAACACTATTTGTTATTTTATTTTTTTATGTTTTTCTCTGGAACAAAATTGGCATCTCCTTTTTTGGACTGGATCCCATGAAGAAGAGTGAAAATATCTCTTTATTTGTTCATGGAAGCCAGTGCTTCATATTGCCCGCAATGGACATTTAATGTTGCCTATTGTGGTTCCACTATTAATGTTTTGTCGTTTCGCAAATTGTATTGGCGTGCTTTCCATTTCTTACCATAAGTAATTTTCACAGTTATTGTGTGTGGACTTTATCTGAAATTCTGAATATTCATTCTTCAGTTGGGATATTCTGATTTACAATGGCGTTCATGTATTTTGGAGTTTGAATTATAATTTCTTTGGGATTGTATAGTACTCCGCTGGTAATTCTAACCTTTGTCACTTGGATAGAATTCATATCATGTTAGAAAACAAATAGTGCTTTGACAGCATGCTAAGAGCCATGAATCGTCCAGCAAACAATTTCCTCCAAATATAATTTATATATAAAATGAAACAAACCAAGTGAAGTTCCATTTTAAATAATAGAATCATCATGTTATGAGGGGATTAGACTCAACATTTGACTTTTCTTTTCTTTTAATTTGGGGCGAAACTTTGAGTTGACTTTGTGCTATGTATTGAAGGATTTCAGATGAAGATGTAGTTTGGAATCGAGTGTTTCAAGGGGTAGGGAGATTAAACCTTAAGATGAAAATTTATATTGGTTTTCGGATGTTATCTAAAAGAAATCAAGAAAGAATATTAGTCTTACAAAGAAGAGACTAAATCAACAAATTCTAGAAATCTTAGGAACCTAGAAATCAAAATCTCTAGGGGCAATGATATTAATCCTAGATGAACTTTTGGTCTTTGGATATTAATCCCAGGAAGATTAAATAAACTGTTGGTCTTTGGAACAACTCTGAACTTTTGGTCTTTGGATATTAATGTTTTACATTTTGGCTCTATACCATAGTGCACTTGGTTGCTAGATGTCAACTAATTTTCATAGTGCTTGGTTGGTACGATACCTATTCTTTTGTGTCTTGTTTAGTTTATTGATTTTTTATCGAGAAATTTATTTTACGTGTTAACTCCATTCGAGAATAGTGACAAACTCTCCTTATTACTCTCTAAGTGGTGACTCAGACATTGTCTAGTGACAATTACTAAATTAAAATGGGTGCTATCACTTAAATCACATATTCATGGTATTTTTTGTATTTTTTAAAGTTATTAATAAATTTTTATTTACTGTATTGGGAGCAATGTGCCCCTCATTGAGGTCGATATCGCATTGATTCCACATCCTGCATGTGATTATGTTCATGCAAGGAGTTTCCTTGGCTATATGTTGGGCTCCTAGTCCAAATAAATTACATGTCCCGTTGAAGCTAAATATAATGTGGTGGATGAGTTCTTTAAGAAGAATGCATTGTTGAATGTGTTGAGCAATTAAAGTTCGCTGACCTTGCTCTCCTCTCTGTTTTCTGCTTATCAAATTAATTGCGTTTATATGTGTGTGCGTGTGTGTGTGTGTCTCTTTCACTCTTTCACCCAAAGTAGTTCTTGGTTGAGTTCGGAGCTAGAATGCTCAGATACATGGTACTATGGTCCATGTATCATCCGCTATAATCTTCACTGAACTAAGTGTATTACTAAATTTTCCATTTGGACATGCATTGGGCATTTATGCTGCAAAAGTGTCTAGTACATGTATTCACATGTCACCTGAATTGCGTCTTAGTCATACTAATGTAATGAAAAACTAGTACAATAAATTGTGCTTCTCCCCAAGCTCTTCTGTAGTAAATTGTGAACTGGTCTCACACGTGGCAAATATTTCTATGCACAAAAAAGAACGCTCTCTAATAATATCTTTGATGATCTCCGTAGTTGATTTAAGGGAGATGTTTGCTGCTTGCAAATCAGGCAGAAATTTTAGGTAAGGTCATTTTGGAGAATGAAAAGTGCCAAAACTTGACATCTGTATATACGCAGGATAATTTGGAATACAAGTTTAGTTCTTGGACATCCTTCCAAACACATTGTATATCCCCAACTATGTACAAATTGGTGTACGTGTAAGTTCAAAATGGTCATTATTAATAAGTACGTACATTACTCCAATATTTACGACATATCTTTGTTAAATATAAAAAATTTCCACTGTCATTTTGGAGCAAATGTTTTTTAATTGTTTATCCAATTAATGCACTCTCTAGGTCAAGTTCCTTAAGTCTTGTGGAGCACTATTGGAAACTCCCATGGAGATAAGGAAGGCATATTTGAAACCAAATGCTCAACCACATGCTGAGGATGCTGCTAATGAGTTCCATTCTTGGCTTCCTTCGTCATCATGCCGGCAACTCCATTGGGATGATCAGAATGACCAGTTCCCAACTTTCCACATTTCAGATTTATCTCCTTCACATAGTCCCAAAAGGTACTTGTTGATAGGCAGAGTTTGGAATCTCTTTTTTATTAAGTTGTGTAATTGAATGTGTCCGTTTCCCAACAACTTTTACCTTCATGATGCACTGGTTTAGAATCTCATTTGCATTAATTTGTATGAGATGCTTACTTGCCTATATGTATCAATAGATATTTAGATTAATGGGGAGTCTAACACTGGCTTGATTGGTTATGAACGCACACAATAAAAGGAAAAAGATTAATGGCATGCATATATGTGTCTGTTTCATATCTAATATGCATTGTGCATTTATATCATACACTCATTTCTATCTATGCGTGTATATATGTATTTATCATATCTTTACATTCTAATGTCTTTTCATGTATGTTTTGAGTAGCACATCTGACGAACAGAAGCTATCTGAAAGAAAGCTTAGAGGATCCCCTAGAGGCAGTGGGGTTCAGAGTATTTTGGATACTGTCATGCCTTCAAGAGAGTTTTCAACTATAAACTCAAAGTCTGATTCATTAACCAATCCTTCAACATCTCCCATTATACCTTCGGTTGGTGCTATGCAAACTAAGAACAGATCTGTGCGCTTTGCATGTGATGAAGTTTCTCCTGTTCTCTCGGATAAGGGGTCCATTTCTTCAGAAAATTCCCCATCCAAAAATAATGAGGTGTGGACCAAAAACTCATATTTTGAGGACCATAAGCAATCCCAACCTCAAATAGCCAACTATTCCCCTTATCCGACTCCTCTGAAACTGTCTGATGAGATGCAAACTCCAGGCACAGTTTTCCCAAATTCCCATAACAACCTCTTGATAAGCAAGAATGTGCGGATTCGTTCTCAATATGTCTATCCTGTTTTGAATCCTGTTGAGAATTTGACTCAGTGGATGACTCTTAAGGCTGATCCTAAATACCTTGTGTCTCAACCAGAGAAAGAGAGATCTAATTCTGAAAAGATGAAAATTCAGTCTCAAGGTAACAAAAGTGGATCCGTTGATAAACAATATGTAACTGAAGTCGAGAGACATGACAGTATAGAAAAGATAAGCGCCGAAAAGTTAGCTTCAAATGAAGAATTCAGCATTCAAAATGGCATGAGATGTGCTGAAGCTAGAAGTTCAGTAGAGTCAAGCTTGTCTGATTGGCTTAAGCCATCTCAGAACAATGGGTTGACTGTTGGTAATGGGAAACCGAATTCTGTGAAGAGTTCAGATAGTGATAGGCCTATCCTTGGAACTGTTGCAGCATTTTGGAATGACTGTGATGAGGTCCCCACTAGTGTTTCGCCCAAGTCATGGGATGGCAATGGGATTCCCAACTCGACGAACAAGTACAAGGAGGTAACTGTTATTTTTGTCACTGAACCTCTCTTTCTCTCTCTTGCATTGTTGCATTTGATGTTTCTAATTTGTAGTGTACACACTCTCTCCCTCTTATGTAGTTGTGTTGCATGTTCACTATGGTTTGGTTTTGTGCTCTCTCTCTCTCTCTACACACACACACACACACACACACACACACACATATATATATATATATATATATATATATATATATAGATATAGATATAGTTATGTTGCATTGTTGCATATGGTGTTTTGTATTGTTTAGTTCTTTCACCTCTGTCTCTGTTGTATGATGTGTGTTCTCTCTCTCTCTCTCTCTCTTGCATGTTGGGGTTTGTTGTTATTATCACACTATTGTTCATTACTTGGTCAACTTGTTTCTCAGGATCAGAAGGTGAGTTGGCATGCCACTCCATTTGAGGAGAGGTTGGAAAAGGCACTGTCTAATGAGAATCTTTATCCTCAAAGGTGAGCATAGAACTTCTCAGTCATGATTGTAGAATCTTTAATCTAGTGTGAGCATAGAACTTCTCACTCATGATTGTGGAATCTTTATCCTAGTGTTTGAAGCTTGTTTTGTCGACTCAGGAGTCGCCTGAGTCAAGTAGCCTCCGGACCCTAGCGAGTCGCTTGTAATTATTGTGAGGCTCTCCTGAGCTATCACTTTTTGGCACATTTAATGTTTTTTCTCAATAAATTTGGCCGAGTTTTAATGAGACTCAGCCGAGTTGACCTGCCTGACTCAGGCTCAGGATCCTTGCTGTCCTGAACCAAGTCATGATATTTTTCTATATCACTTAGCAGAAAAAGATAATTTTGATCTTTCTTTCCTCCATACATAGGTTATTCTCTGAAATTTTGAATATTAACACTTCCAATATTTGCTGGAAGCTTGGTTTCTACTAAAATGTTATGCTTGTTTATTCTTCAACAATGAATGAAAAATGATTTCATGGGATGTTTTTTTTTGGCCTCTATGTTTCTGATAATTTTAGTGCCTAGAATGAGATTTGAAAGATGGTTTCCTCACTTAATTTTCTATTTGGTGGACATCTTTGAACAGGAAACTCATGAACTTTGAAGAGGGCGAGGAATACGACACTGCTGCCTCATGAGGACTCATCTTTGCCCCATTTTTAATCTGTGTTGTAATAGGGCCTCCAGAGTTTGAGCTTGTGATGGGTTTCTTATTCTTCTTCATCATTGATATTCACTTTCAACCCTTATATTTTCCTTCCATGTCTTGTTATATGTGAACAATGTCCCCTTCCCCCTCTATTTTCTCTTTTGGAAATTATATGAAGAAGCTTCTTCCCTTTTCATTTTTAGGCATTAATCTTTGTACATAGGGGAGGTAACTGTTTAATATTGTTTTTGAGCTCTTTGTTTTACTGTAACAATGATCTTTGCCTCTAAAGATTTGTCTCCATTAAAATTTCTCCTTCATATATCCTTGTTTGTTTTAAGGTTGATGATTACCCAGCTTCATTTGCTTTATTTTTCTCGAATTTCAGTTGGATGTGCGATTTGGAGCTCTGAATGACTCAATAATTCACAGTAATTTTCCCAGTTACTCTCATGCATGAATGCCTGTTGAAGACCTTATAAATCTAGGTTCATAATGTTCCATTATTGTCCAGTTCCAGTGATGGAGCGAGTGGGAACTCTAACTAGGTCTTGCCATGTTCTGCTGGGTCCCACTCTTTATATCCTTCACTTTGTAGGCCTAGATTAAGTTGGTGATGGCACCAAGGACTCATGTTTTCAGAAACATGGATCATAGTATAGATTCTCATGTACTAAAATTCTTGTCCTTATGCATGTGCTTATTATGTTGTATGTGTGAATATGTACGAATATTTGCATATAAGCATTTGTGTTTTGGGTCATATGGATCTTTATAGTTCCTACTTTTTGGGGTAAACATCTTCGTAGTTCATATGATCCTTATTTCTTTCTGTTATTCTCCCTATTCCTTATTTTGTTGTATAAATAGATTCTCTTTATTATAGTGAACTGATAGATGTTAATATGAATTTTCAGTAAATGGCCATGACAGAAATTAATTGAAAGAGTCCCAAGTGGTTTGCACTTCTTTCAGGTGTGAATGAAGTGCACGGGTGTTTTTGTGATTGAAAATCTTCACAAAAGATTACATTGCATATTGTCTCTTCAGGTTAACCTTCGGTTTCTATTCATGAAAATTTCATTTTATGTTGTGTCTTCAGTTTTTAGTTCAAGTTTATAACTGGTCCATGGTTACCGGATTTGGGCAATCCTAGGCAGGATGAGCTGGGAGAATTAGTGATATGCTTTCGGGCTATATTTTTCAGGGTGGGATTTGCATAAGGTGCCCTCCTTGTACTGCAGAAGTAAGGTACCTTTAAATTTTGCCAGTAGATTTCCTTGTAGATTCGGAAACCTTATGATGGCTTGAAAATCTATTTTTACTTGTTATAAAATTTAAAATTTAAAAAATGTTGTAGATCGAGTAGATCTAAGAACATTTGAAAATCTTAAAAATAGATCGTTCAGATAATTTGTTATAATAACATGCACTATTTTTAGGATTTGAATTTTTTTTCCTTTTTTCCTTTTTTAATATCTATATATCTTTAGGTTAAGATGATCAATTGCAGCCCTTGGCACCCTAGTGGAGTTTTGGATGGGATCCAGGGCAAAATCATGTTGTATGGGATTACCTCCTCTTGATGCAGAGTGCAAAAGTTGGTTAAAGTGCAAAAGTTGGTTAAGGGGCAAACGGAGTTAGCAGGTTCAACGTCAAAGTAATAATATTTGGATAATAATTCTATAAGCCAAAAGGCTCATAGTCAGGATGACCCAAGTTCATAGAGAGGTGGCGGACTTGACGGCTGCGAATGGTGGACACATTGTGCCTCAGATTCTTAGTGTATTCATTTTTCTTTATTTTTATGTGAAATTCCTAGATGAGGTGTATGTTAGAGCTTTAAGTTTATCTGAAAGACACTTGCCATAAAATACAAGACACTACACCTACTCTTCATATAGATATTTATTGTAGTATACACCTTCTATACCTTATAGAAAATATGTGCTTTCCTTTACCCCCATCTCGAACTCAAGATGCTTTAAGAGAGAGAAAGATAGCCTTGGAAGATTAGAAAATAACACCACAAACCCTATTAGAGATGCCGATTTGATAAGCTGCCTTCATCAAGAAAAGCCAGTTTGAGAAGATATGCCCAACTTTCGAGGTAAGAGAAACTTGAGTTTGAATTTGAGGGAAAATTTGAGGGAAAATTTGAGGGGTTTCTCTGTAGTTTGAAATTGTGATGTGAGTCCCTTTTCTCTCCTGATTGATCCATGGCAGCTCCAAGCCCCAATTCAAACACCAACACTCTGGCTCTGGTTTCTTGAGCTACTCTTTGAGCGCTCTTGCACTGAAGATGAACGAGGCTAAGCAATCTGCTGAAGCTGTATGATGTAAAAATGTACTTTTTTTGCTTTTTTTTCCTTTTAAGAGGATCTGCATTCAGATTTGGAGTAGTTATGGAAGTATAAGGCTTTTCTTGTCAATGCTTGGCAGGCATTCACAGAGTTATTTGCCATTAGTTGCAACTCTTTTATGCATCCCAAGTTCTATGTTCATGCCCAATTGTACCATTTGCAGATTTTGAAGGAGAAACCAAAAAGAAAACAGGAGAGTAACTCTTCTCATGTTTTAGCCTCTTGGAGAGTAAAAGGTAGAGGTTTGCAGAGGAGAATGAGAAGCACAAACCGATCAAAAAGAAGGCGACGAAAACCACAAGAGTCTTGAAAGGATGAGATACTAGCAAGAGAAGCAGAGAAAGACTATTTAAAATCAGGACATCGGGAAGTAGAGAATTCCAGAGAGTACAAAGCAAAGGAGTAAAAGATCCAAGATTTCTTAAACATGCACCAGAAGGAAGGAACTTGCACGTTTGGCTATTTTAAATTGCTGTAAAATTTAGGGGTGAAAGATTAGGCCGAAACTTGGAAATGGAAATTGACCTGTCCATGTGGCTTTGATTATGAGTTGCTCAATAGAATCGATGCTCGGAACGGTAAAATCCAAGCTTGATCAGCAAGCTTTAGGAGCAGAAAGCTAGAACAGGCCGGGCTCGAGCAACATCAGATCCAACCCTTAGGAATAGACGGCAAGAATAGGTCGGTCAGGCATGAGCGACAACAAATCAATAGGCTTGAACAATGTACCAAATGTTTGAGATCTTCACTAGAGATAGAAAAATAGTCAAAATTGCTGAAGGAGCGAGAAGGGGCTTGAAAGAGCCGAGACAACTGGTTTCAAATGGTGCTAATCTAAAGATAGATTCAGAAAGTTGATCAAAGAACCTCACATTGTAGAGAGAGAATATGAGAGGAGGGAAGAATGAGGTTGGGTTTCGAAGGAGAGAATGTGATCGACGGGAAGGAGTGTAGAGAATATGAGATGAGACAAGATTTTGATTGGGCTCTAGAGAGAGAATGTGACAGTGGAGAAGAACATGTTGAGTGTGAGAGAATGTGAGAAGATGGAATATTGAGTCGAGTTTTCAGAGAGAGAATGTGAAAGAGGAGCTTTAAAGAGAGACAAAAGGGTGCGAAAAATTGTGCAAGATGAGAAAAATAAGACTAGGAATTAATTTTTAAAAGGGGGCAAAACCAATGTTGTTGGATTCGTTTGAGAGACTTTTTCGGTTTGGCAAGAAAAATGAATCAGTTCATTTTTTCGATCAATTTGAGGAAAATTTCAGACTTTATTTATTATTATTATTATTTTAATTTAATAGAAATAAATTAAATATTTATATATAAAATATATAAAAATAATGGAAAAAATTAAAAATAAAAATTTCAAAAGAATAAAAAAATACTTTTATATGGATATTTTTTTGCTTTATAGCTAAAGAGGCTGAAGCTTTGGCCCGAAGCAGATCCGAATCTGATTGAAGCAATTTGAAGTGGCTTGAATTTGATCGAAGTGGCAGCATTAGGCTTCGCTTCGGTTCGGTCTAGTCCTAAAATATGAAGTCCTTGGCCGGAGCGACGTGGATTTGACAACAGTAGGCCAAACAATCAATTTCCCTCTACAAAAAGGAGAAACAAAGTCAAAAATAACTTTCCGAACAAGTCCAATGTCTTAAAAATAAATTCTAATGGTGTTTTTTTCATTAAAAAACCCCTATTTTCTATATTCTTTTAGGTGTGGCTTAGTTAGGTAGGAACAACTTCAAATTTTTACTTAAACCCAAATAGAAAATATTAAAATTAAAATACAATACTAAATCACGGCAATCTATGGCCTTCCTTTTTAATCTGGACCGTTTAAAAATGCTTGTGCAACAATTGATTATTTATGTCGATGCCATACTCTCCAACTTTCTATAAAATTAATTCTTACAACTTTAATATAAGAAACATGTAATATGGTCTGGCGTGACACATTCTCTTTACGCTTTGCACATGCATTTTTTATTTTAGCAAAATATGACACAAATAACAATCTCATTATACGAACTTGACACACCTTTGGCACGCCATTCACTATTAATTTGGAAGCAGATGCTTTTAATATGACAAGATTTTAGAATAACATATTTAAGTTTTTATTTAGAATAACATATTTAAGTTTTTATTTAGAATAACATATTTAAGTTTTTATTTGTTCTAATTTTTTGTGTTATAAAAGCTTGTCAAGCACCTCTCTCCACGTAACTTCCAGCTAATTTACGAGGCTAGATTCAAAAGATAAAAAATAAATTAGTTAGATTCCAAACTACAAAATATTTGTTTAGTGAATAAGAAGACATGGGATTAAATGGGAAGAGAACATGTTGAGGCATTGGGAGAGACTAAAGAGATATATTAATTTTGAATGAATTTTAAGTAGTATCTTATTTTGTTTATCATGTATAGCTTTTTTGTGTTGATCTTGTGTCATTTTTTATTTTGATAATATAAATATAGATGTTATAACTATGGAATAATATCATTAATATAATAATTTAAATATAATATGATACTTTTAAGAAAAGGAAAAGAGGAGTGAGAAAGAATAATCGAGAGGCGTGGACTGCATAATTATTCTCATCAATTATCTGCCTAATATTTTAATGAGGTATTTTATAGTATTTTAATGAGGTATTTTATGAAATTTATAAATAATTAGGAGGAGCACCCAATTGAAGGAAACATTTTTGTTGGTAGTTGAACTTGTGTGGTTAAAATAAAACCACTTAAGCTCAAGCTCGATGTCTAATTTTTTAACCATTTAGGCTCAAGCTCGATTCGTAATTGTAACAAATTTGGATTCTATAATAAAAGTACGTATCCATTCGTAATTGTAACAAATTTGGATTCTATAATAAAACAACGTATCCAATTTAAATGAATTTTATATTCATGTTATTTCCCAATATTTGATTTGAAAGATATAAATTTCATATAAAGGTTAAATTTGTGAATAATAATAATTTATTTGTACGAGTATAAATTAAAAAAATCAAAATTTAAAAGTTAATTATTAACTATAATAATAAGGAAAAGTTTATATAGAACCGGCTCTAATCCATCAAATTAGAGCCTACTAAAAAATTTCACTAGAAGAGGTTGTTTTGATGTCCAAATATCGTCAAATTGATCATCTTGACATCAAGATGCATCGACATGAGAAAAAATGGATTTCAAGTTTTGGAAATAATGTATTTTGTAACGCATTTTTGGATCGTCAATTTTCAAAATTTTCAAGTTTTCATAGATCTCTCGATCTACATTATTTTTGAAGTTTTAACTTTTTAAGTAAAGATGAAAACATATTTTAAAGCCATAGAAAAGATTTCCAATATTGAAATCACATTTTTCGATACTATTTGAAGGTAGGCTCTAATTTGATTGTTTAGAGCCTAGGCTCTCTACAAACCACACCCATAATAAAAATATCATTGACAAATTATATATGAATAATATTTTTAATTAATAGGAAATTTGAAATTCAAATTAAAAAGGCAAAGAATAAAAAAGGAAGTACATAAGGTTTTATTTAAAATGGTCAGTCTAAGGTTATTTCAAATTGATTTGCTATCACTTCATATATTAATTTAAATAACAAAAAATGTATGGAAAATGTAATTTTTCTTCTTTTGAAATTCAAAATCTTACTCGAAAATCAAGAAAGATTAAAATTTTAATTTTGAGAAATAAAATTCTTATTTCACTTTAAAAATATTTCTCAAATTACAATGTTTGAATAAATATTCATAAAAGAGTTTTTCCTCCTTATGTTTTTAATAAAGGTTTTGGCATATATTTATCTCTTCTAAGCAATGTTTTTATGATTGCATCGAGCCAAAAACTCGCCTGTGGTCGTGGCAAGTTACTCAAGCGAGTTAAAGATAAAAAATTGTTTAAAACAGCAAAAAAATAAAAAAATTAAATAAATATGAAACATTGATGTTGGAAATTTTGAAATTTTGATTTATACCATAAATATTTAAAAAAATAAAAAAAGAAAATAAAAAATTGAATCGTGTGATAAAAAAAAGTTCGCATATCATTTTAAAAACCATCAAAAATATTTTTAAAATTTTAAATATTCTTTATATTTTTTTACATATTTTTTTGGGTACCTCGTGAGTTGGGCACCTCGATTTGCCTCGCTTAAGGCATGGGCGAGTCTATATATATATACACTGAGTTGGGCACCTCGATTTGCCTGGTCTAGGGCGTGGGTGAGTCTATACAAATATATATATTAGGAGCGTACCTCTTTGAAGATATAGAACGTGACTCTTCTCGTCTAAAAAGGCTGTATCTTCCCTGTTTTCATTGTTGAATAGTTCGATAGGTTTCAGACCCATTTCCTTCTGTATCTTCACTGTTTTCATTGTTGGATAGTTCAATAGGTTTCTGTTTCTAACCCCATTTCCTTCTACTATCTTCTCCGCTTCCTTTTCATTTAAAGAGACTGACACAGGTGTACTTATAAAGAAAAAATACACTTCTATCAATCGCCTTTTATTGTAATTTGGATAGAATCCCACCTCCTTTTTTGTGGATAGTTTGATGTGTTTGAAGCGTCTTGCTTACTATATTTTTTTCCAGCGTCTGTAAATATTTTAACTCTATTAACTTTCATTGTCACATCAAAATAAAGTTTTATTTGTGTGTTAAATTGAATCGAACTTGTTTTAAATTTATAAAGTTCTTTTTATATCATCCTCCTCTAAATTTTATGGTAATTATTTGGGTTCGACTATATGAATATTTTTACTCTATTAAACCATATTTGTGGTATATATATGATTCAAAATTTTGTACACATGCTTTCTGTTAGTCCCAATAAAAAATATCAATAAATTAATAAACAAATAATTTTTTTGGATCTATTCTTAAATCACACTAGAGACTTAAGTTTTCGTACCAAAACCTATAGACCAAGCCAAAGGGTTATAGGCTACTTTGAGAGACCTCTTTGGTGAATCTCTTTCACCTATTTTCCATCATCCTTTCTTCTTCTTTTTTTACTTGAAGGGTTTAACTTTATTATTATTATTATTATTATTATTATTATTAATAATATTTCATAGAGAACCATCTTACATTCATGGTTTATAGGAGTTGAGATCCCAAGGATAACTCTTGTCTTAATTCCCTTAGTACACTCTAAGTGCAGACAATTAGGATTAACAACTTGTCACTAAACTGTTAATCCTATATAATGAGTTAAACCTGTAATTAGTACACAAGTGACTCACATAATAGGATGTCATCCAGTCATTCTTACAATTTGATAAAAGATATTTAGAAATTAAATAATTTTGTACATCTATAATATAAAAAAACAATTCTTACAAGAAATCTAAACACATCACTGGGTTTTCTCTCTAGTGACGTTAGTTTTTCCTTCTAGTACAACATCCGATAAAAGCTCCAAAATGGATCCAAGTATATTGCATTGTTTCGTGTGAACCACATGGGATTTCACATATACTATACAATATGGCTTTTGTAACATTATTAAAAAATAAATTCTCGGGACAAAGAGCGTGAAAGGCCACATTTCCAACACTCTTTTCGTCTCAATAAGCAATCTAAATAAAAAGTTAATTTGTACCGTATATATGGTCAAAATGAGCCCCCTCAAACAATGAATCTAGACCGTCCATTTGGTGAATTTCAAGATCTAAGCCTTTGTGAATTCAAAATCAATTTGTTCTTTTTTAACGTTGTTAATCTAATGATAATAAAGTTATCTAAAAAATTTGGAAAGAAAAAAAATCCTTCAAAGACCTAAATCAAAGTATCTCACCAAAATGAACAGCCTATGTTAATTGGACTAAAAATACTTTCTAAGTTGTGTTTTCATATATATATATATATATATATATATATATATATATATATATATGAATATATATATTTGATTGTTCATTAGAACGAAAAGAATGAATATTTTTAAATTTGAGTGAAACAATTGTCCCTGACATGGTTTTCGATGACTGTTTCATTAAATTATTATGAAACCACTCCCATATATATAAACTTAAATTCACTTGCTTTTATGAGAAATAATAAATTTATCTTTAAGTTTCAACTGTATAAGCACATGTGTGGTGAGAGAATGAGAGATGGGATCACTGATAAATTTTCTTGAGATTAACCCAACTTTTCATAAAAAAAAAAAATTTAACTTCCTCAAATGGACTCAGCACAGAGAGGTGGTTAAGGGGGAAGAAAAAGAAAGTAGGGTTTAGAGAGAGATTTGAAGTCAGTTTTTTTTATTGAGAGAGATATAAAGGAGAGCATGTAGAGAGAGAGAGAGAGTTAAAGATGAAGAGAGATGCGGGATTTTGGGTATATACACTTTTTGAACTCACTCCATTGCTACGGTTCCTTCTTCGTATTTACTAGTTAGATTTCATGCGTAAGAATATGATAAGCAAGATGTTAATAATTGTCTAAATAAACAATAGGAGAGCACATAGAAATCAAATGAGCATCACAAAAATAAATTGATAAATATGTAACACGAGAATATATTGATATGCAAATATTTTTTTGTCGTTTCATTTTTTTCTCATTATTTGATTGTCTTTATAAAAATATATCCTTTATGTCAATGGGTTTTTAGTTTTGAATACTTTAATTTTTTTTGTTTATTTCTTTTTAATTTTCCGCCCCACAAATTCAAAGAAAGCCTACCATAGTAAATTTCATTTTATATTTCTTATGGTTACATTAAGTGATACTTTTTGATTTATTATTTTTCTAGATTTATTTATGAATTTTTGAGCACTTATAATTTGGCTTTTCCTCATTGTTGTTGCTATATATATTTAAGGATTTATTTTATAAAAGATGTTATCTTAATAATAAGATTTAAGGATTTATTTTATATATTCCAATTATAAATTTTAAATATTATAAAAGATGTCATCTTAATTTTGGATTTATTATTTTTCTAGATTTATTTATGAATTTTTGTGCACTTATAATTTGGATTTTCCTCATTGTTGTTGCTATATATATGGTTTGTACAATTATATGTAATTGAATTGTCTACTTTCAAAATTTAGTAATAAGTATTTTGTTGAATTGTTTATTACAAATTTCAATTTATTTATAATTGTTGTGTAGTATTTCCTCCCTAATTTTCAATTTTAAAAAATATATTTAATGATTTATTTTATATATTCCAATTACAAATTTTTATAAAAAAGGTTATCATAATTTACAAAACCCATCGGATATCATTTTTGTCTCTCATTTTGAATTTTATGAACTATATATTTTAAATTATTTACATTTATGATTTAATATTTATTTGTGTTCATAGCATGTGTTAGCATTTTGTATCGTCAAAAAGCTAATTTTAGATAATTCAGCTTTATGAGTAAATGAATTATATTGGTATTCCAACGCCTTACCATGTAAGTTCATCTATAATTTAATTTATTTAAGATATGATGGGGTCTGATGAGCATTATGTTATTATTATTATTATTTTTTTTTTTATGTTTTTTGATTGAAATCTTTCATTAATCATTAAATCATATGAAGCAAATTTTGAATTTTAATGAACAAAAATTGTAAAATCAAACATAATTTGCAGTTTCTATAAATTGTAAGGAGAAATTAATAGGGTTTGTTGATGGCGTGGGGAAGAATGAGATGAGGAGTACAATGTAACCTCTTGGTCGAGTGAAAGAGAAGATTTATAATCACCGCTTACACATTTTACTTGTCAATAGAATGGGGAAGACGATATTAGAATTTGATTTTAAAAGATCACTATTAAATTTGACATAATTTTTTATAAAAATCAAATCTCATAATTATCTGATAATTTTTGTTTAAAGATTTGTATCAAATTTAATGTTTAGATAAATTTTTTAAAAACATATATTAAATTTAATATTTAAAATTTTACAACATAAAATAAATTTTTTTAAAATTTGTGCCAAATTTAATGCTTAAAATCCTCTAGCTTGGGGCCTTTGGCCTTTCTATCTTTTGGTTTACCCTTATAAAATTAGCTTATGTCCTTGCTTAAAAGTTCACATGCACTTTAGTAATTTTTAAGTTGCGAACGGTACTTCCGTCATTTTGGGCTAAATAATTCTATTAATTCCGTGGATACCCCTTCATCCTCTTTTACCTTCGTTTTCATGGCACAATTAGGGATTTCAGAAGAAGGGGATTTTAGAGAGAGAAGGCAGAGAGAGAGAGGGGGTCTCGTAGCAGGCAGCTTGTGGACAAAATTTTCACCAGACTATTTGCTAAGACAAATGAAAGAATATGGTGGGCTTACATAGTTTTCAATCTGAATGCTTGCTCGATCCTCTCCCTCTCTGTTTCTCTCTCTAACATCTCTGGGCCTAATGATTTGATCGCGGTTGTTTATCTCGCAATCACTCTGAAGGCTCCTCTCTCTCTCTCTCTCAATGTTCTTTTTATTTGAAATTTTTAATGAATCATACTGTTGCTTTTTATTTGATTTTTTACAGAAATTTAGAGCAATGGATTTTCGTCATGAAAAGGGGCAAGAACCAGTTTTTTTTTTTCCTTTTTTTGTTGCTTGTTTTTATAATGTTGGTAACACTAACATCTTTTTGTCTTGCAAAATCATTTTTCAAGATTTTGAAGTGCGTGTTTGGGAAAAGAAAAAAGATAATTTTATTATTAATTTTTTTAAAATCTATTTGATCAGATTATCTGGTGTATTTTTGGATGTTATCCATTCAAACTAAAATTGGTTTTTTTTTTTTTTTCAATCTTGTAAGTGATATTTACATTCTCTCTTGAAGTATTGATATTAATTTTTGCAAAATGGCGTAAAAATTGTATAACACTCAATACCCAATTAATGAAACAAAGAACAGATATACCTAGCAGTCTTTTGGGGAGAGCTCTGCTATTCAGGTATGCTTTTATTCTTTAATTTTTTTGGTGATATAATCTTTTCATGTTAATTCTTTGTTTCATTCATTCTTAGAGATGGGTTTCCTATTATTTTTTGCTTCATCTTAACATTCACAAGGAAAATACTTTTCTGCTTAATTTAGTTCGTCATCTATTAAGATGCTTAAAAGAAAATCAGCATCGTTTTCTTTTATTATTTTGGGTTTTCTTTTGATCGTTCTAGTTCATCTAGCCGTTAATGATTCTTAACTATGCATAGTCTTTTATTCATTCCATTTTGTTATATGATTCAGTTTTCTTCTTTCTACACATGGGTTATTCACTTGTTCTTACAAGTGAGGACATACATTAATGAAACTGGGAGTATTCCTTCTTTTGTTAATTCTGAGTTTATGGGTTTGCTAATTCTTATTTCTTGTGTTTGTGTTATTTTTCTTTTTTTTTCCTTGTGTTTATGAAGTTTTGTCTTTTGACTACTCTCTCTGGTCCCGCTGATCTTTATTCTTCAAATACGATACAAATACAACTCGTTTAAGATTTTGTCCAACAGATGAGAAACTTTGCACTTACTACCTTCATCAAAAGATCATGCATCGCCCCACTCCTGGGAAGGTAATAGGAGAGCTTATGTCAATTCGATCCTTGGGATCTTACTAGTTCGTTCAAAGATATCCAGAATTTTTTACTGAGTACAACAAACAATCCACTCCAAGCAGAAAATGAAATATCATAATATTTCTTGCTAGCACTTGGATTTTTCTCTACCAAGTTAGACCAAATCCTTTGCCTTGGAAAACATTTGAATCTGCTGCTGATTTTGTTGTTTTCTATTTGGGTAATTGAAGTATGATTTAAAATCAAATATACATGCTTGCATCTGCATAATCTGCTAGTGTTGTGTACTATGACACATTAGAATATAAACAGTGGCATCTAAAATCAGAACTAACCTCATCAAGTTTGTATATATATCCCTATTTTTATCCGCATTTATTCGGATTCCCATACATAGAGTAGAATAAAAGCAGTGTGCTACTTGCGGTTTCCCATATGATAGAGTAGAATAAAAGCAGCGTACTACTTGTATCTACAGCTGTTCTTCCTCAACTAGAAATGGATGAGGAGGGGTTCTTACCCCCGAATCCATCAAAGAAGGGGAGGATCATCATAATTGTTCTTTGTTGACTACTAAAATATCTTATACATGTAGCACATTATGTTAAACTATGTCGACTTCTATTATCCTAAGGGGGATTTTTTTTGCTAAAAACATGTTGTATACTCTTTTATGCCAAGAAAGAGGAAGCATATGCCAATAAAGAGGCAGCACAAGATTGGGGAGGTTGGATGTGCCTATTGGAAGTTCACCCGCTTGCATGATATCATTCACAATGATGATTCAATTGCTAAGAAAGATAAGCTAGTCTTCTATGAGAGGAGAAGACTTATTGGTTAATGGAGTGAACAAGTAAATCGTTGAAAGGGAATGGAGTACCTCATGGACTTGATAACAAGTAAATTGGGGAAAGGGAAGAAAAAAAAACTACACATTAATCAACAATTTTTTGTGTCTTTCTTTGTTTTCATATTTGATCGAGATAGTTAAAAGACCATGTATTGGCCTTGTTCTTGTTGGTTTCCATATTCAATCAAGATGGTTAAAAACCCATGTCTTGGCTTTGTTTGTTGTGTATGCGAAGGAATGAGACATGCGTCTTTTATCCATAGCCCTGCGAATGGATCCTCTGCAAGGTTGGCAATGGCTAACCTCTATGGTAGCTCTTTCACGGTGCCACAAAATGGATTAGATGACATTTCAATGGTTCTGATGCTGTACATATCTTTCCAAATGCTACGAAATTCCCAATGCTGACTCCATTCTAATGCCTCAAGATGGAGCAGATGACAATGATTAGCTCTAACTTGATTCTACAGTGAAGTGGATTTTCTGATACCTCCAGGGCACCTCGAGTTTGTTTCAAGGAGACTCAATCAATCAGTCTATATGGCAACTCTTATGTGATTCCGGTGTGGAGGAAGTAGAGGGTAGCACAACAGTTCTAATGTCTGTTGAGTTGTGGTCCTTTTTTTATATTATAGTTTTGGCAACTTTCTATCATCATTCTTTCTTGTACAAATTGATGGTTGTTTATTAGTTGTAATTTTTTATTTTTTTTATATTACAGAGATTTTGTTTGCCCATCTGATGATATCCATGAATATGTAATAGGCACATAAGCAGCAAAGAACTTTGGTTGTTTAAATTGAAATTTGACTTGGTACTTGAAAGCTGAAGAAGGAAATGAAATCCAAATTTAACTTACATTTTATTTGCCTAACTGGTTATTTGCATGAATATGTAATTGGTACCTACGCATTTCCTCTTTTACTTGAAAGCTGAAGAAGGAAGTGAAATCCAAATTACATGAATATGTAATTGGTACCTAGGCATTTCCTCTCAGGGTGGGACAACTACTTTGCAAGAGAGTCAACTGGTTTTCGGCCTGGTGCAAACCAAACTGATAACCCTCTCCCCCTGTCGTTTTTCTCTCTGCGTCAGAGCTAATTCAACGATGAACGATCTTGGATTTACCAGGCCTGTGATGGAAAGTGGGTTGATAGGGCTGCAGCTCTATCAAAATAAGTAAAACTTCACCTCATAACTCATCTAAAATTGCAATTAAATTGCTGGAATACCTTTAAATCGATCATCTCAATTTGAACATTATAGTTGGGAAAACAAATTTGGATTTCAAATATATCAACTTGAACGTTATAGTTGTGAAAACAAATTTGGATTTCAAATTTTAAAAATAGTGTATATTGCAACAAATCCTCTCTACCATCCATTTCGCCCTAAAATAAGTGTTTTACTATTTTCTTAGTTTCAAATTTTATTGTTAGCGTTCAAAATTGATTTTAAAGCCATCATGGAGATTTTTTTATCCTGAAATTGTTAGATGAAGATTTAAAGCCCAGGTCCTGTAGAAACTTCCTTCTATGATATTGAGAACCTTTTTCAGGCGGGATTTTGAGGTGCGGCTTTACCATATGAAACATTAATACACTGTCAAAAGGGTGTGTGGGTTACATAAGGTTGCAACCTTAAACAATCAAAGGAGCACCTCTATAATAAGAGCACCTCTATAATAAGAAGTAATTTTCGTGTAAAAAACTTTTAGGATTTCCCAATAATCCATTTTTATCTTTAATGATAAAATTTTAAACTAAAAAAATTGTTCAAATCAAGAACATATATAAATAAATGAAAATCTTAAAAATGGACGGTCCATATAATGTCTTGTAAAATGCGTTATTTTTGAGACTCGAAATTATTTTTCCCAAATTCATACATCTCAATGTCGAGATGATCAATTAGAGGTTTTTCAACATCAAAACACCGATGGATTTTTGAGGTGCAGCATAATTTTACATTTTAAGGTTGCAACCCTATATAAACCTTTTCCCTGTCAAAATCCTTACGTCCGACGCCATGTTATTACTCAAAAGGGATAGCAAAGTTACATCCTTGAGCATTACAAAAAATGGACGCGCATATCATATGTAAAAGAATTGCACAAACATACACTTTGACGTATTCTTCCCGTTGCTTGATACGTGTTCTATTGCTCTTTCTTCTTTTTGTTGGGTTTTTCTAGTCCCATCTTCTATTGAGTAGTTTTGAGATGGTCAGATCACCCGCTCCAAACCCTTCCATGACAGCCCTTGCCGAACGGAACTCTGCTCGAGCCGTGAAGCTGCAAAAGATATACACTTAGCATTTTAAGAAACTGAAGAAAAAGCTGGAAGTTAAGAATATAAAGCACTTTTAGTCTTAGATATCCTAGTGAGTGCGATGTCCTTGGCTTCGATTCCAAGCAAAATTTTTACTGCAATATCAAATGGTTTTCTTCTTCATCGATTTTTGGATTCTTTCAAAGAGGTTCGGTTTTGTCATGGTTCATTTAGAAAACATATTTGTAAGGGCAGTTTGCGCATCCTATCCGCACTACTTGTATAATAGAGCCATTGCTGTCAATACATTATACATTCACTTTTCTCCTTCAGTTTATCCAATCTAACTTGATCTCAAAGCCTCAATCATGTTCAATCTCAAATCATAGAATGATGAATGGTTTCAGTAGAATCAACCCGTTTTAATGTTCACAGATTTTTGGAGTGTTCAAAGAGTTCAATTTTCTCGTCATTTAGATTAATTTCTTATTCTTGAAAAACTAAAATTTTGATTTTGTCAGAGAAAATCCTCTAACTTCATTTGCCATTAGCTTCCAGTTTACTGCAATCTTGGATGCTCAACATATACGCTAAAGTATGAACAGTAGGCTAATCATGAAATGTCAAAACAATGCTGCCAGTGGAAGATAAGGGATTAACAACATTTCTTGCAAATGCAAAATCATGAAAGGATTAAGAAACTGAAAATTTTGATGTAGCAAAATCAAAGTACCATGGTTTCCAAATCTGCCGTATCTGAAAATAATCATAATATGGAAAAGAAAAATATCTAAAAGTTAGCAGAAATTATAGAATTGGAATGTAGATTTCCAGTAGACCATGGAAATGCATAGTCCGCTGGATTTATCACCATCCAATTCAATAATGGAAAGTCATGGAAAGAAGATGGGATCCACCATTTGGGGTCTCTTGTACTCCAGTGGGCACTCCATCACCATTCATCATTTCATTGGATGATGATGACCCCAACAGAGTACACCCAGTCCAACAGAACATAGCACATTTTCCCTAGAGAAAGTCGGCATTTGAATTCAGCCATAAAATCAACTGATTTTGTAGGGCATAATAGTACAAGATCATATTGTACTTTCATATCACATACATTGGTTGACATGTTCCTTTACCACAGTGAAGCACAACTTTCTTGTAAAATAGAAGACATCTAGTCTGGATGTGAGATTTGATGTATATAATTTCACTTAACATAAATTTTGTCATTCAAAAGAATAATGCATCTGTTTTTCACGTAAGTTCTCTTTTATGTCATTGCTAATGGCTACTGCATGTGGATTCTAAAAGGCCCCTTATCTAAGTACAATTCTTGCATATCCATTTCAAGTTCTTGTAGGGTTCAATGATCAGTAAAATAATACGTCTTACCAACATCCACTATGAATAATGCTGTCAAAGAGACATAACCCACCTGCTTCGAAGAACCAAACAAGGCATGCCTATCCTTTCAGCTGCAAGTGCTCCAGATTGGCTTCCTGCTATGAGTATGCAATTGGGTACAGGCAAGCCAGCATATTCTGCACCAGCTCGCAATGTAGCCACAACCTTCTCTAGACTACATAAAGATAAATTATCGGCAAAATCACGTAGATCATTAAATTACAATAGTATTTCAAATACGAAAAAATATTAATTGGAAAAATCATAGAGATCGCCAAAACATGAAGAAGATTTGATCAGACATTTCAGATGAAGTGGTATCGATCTCCACACTCAGTTTCAGCTTTGAGGAGACCTCCTCAGCAATCCTTTGCTTCTCAGCAGATGCTGTTTCAAGAATAAGCAACCTAATGAGTTTTCCTTAAGGAGAATATCAGAACATTTCTCTTTTCTATATAAATAAAGATTGCATTCATAAAAAGAATTTCAATACCCTTGAATGGAATAATTTGGTAATATTTAAGCATGGTGAGATGATGTACCTGCTTTTCTAGCCTCTTTGGCTAGTTGCTCATCCAAGCTAGCTGATACTCCTTTGCCAAATACAAATTGACCATAGAAGCTCTTTTCTACCCCTTCATTCCCAACTATCTTTATCTTTGAAAGTCTTTCAAGGCCCAGCTTATCAATGACAGACCTAAATATTAAGAGCAACTTTGTTTCTAATTATAAGAATAAATGCAGGTTCATACATGTCATCTCTCGTCACTCTTTCTCCAATTCACATAAAATTTCGGCGTTCCCAGCAAAATGAACATATCATTGAACATATGGTAATGAAAATATAGCTACAAAGGCAAGATATTAAAGTCCCCAATCCATGGTGATATACTGGCACATGAGAAAATCTTTTCAAACGAGGCTTTTGTTTTGGCATAATACAATGCTAGTGGCTAAAACTACTGTAACATTTGCCAATGTCTAGATTTTGTTTGGTTGGATGCGTGACATATTTAAAAGAAGACCATGATTGATAATAATTGTGAAGAAACTTATTTCTTCAAACACACCTCAGTGCATGAGAATGAAAATCTATGGAAGTAAATAGACCTGGCCATCTTATCCCCATTTTTGCTGTATGCTGTGAGTATGACCACTGGAATATCCTCCTTTAGGGCGTCATCAATGAAACTATACAAACACACAATATAAATAAGCAATAGATAGTGAGAAAGCAACTACATTGAACAGAAAATGTGCGATGCAGGCTATCCTCATCAATGAATATCAATATATCCGAAAACCAATAGTAAACCACAAGAAAGTTTACTTAGTCATACTAATCACCTTAGCTAATGAAACGTCAACACACAAAGAACACTCTACTAGCTAGTGGAAATTATAGGATAATCCCTCGATATGTTTGTTGAATATATCATATTTTAAAGGATATGATCATCCTATGTTCCCCATTCAATGGCCCGTAAATAGCTAGAACTATGTTAGGTATACCACACACCATGTTACTAAGCTTCCATAATAAGATTTCCAAAAATATATAAGAATCTATGTGGCCCAGTGGAATGTATGACTTTTCTAGGTAAGTAATTCTCACCTTTGAGCAAGAAACTTAGAACTGTGATAAGAAATTTCCAACAGGAAGACCTCCTAAATTGTAAATTTACAACAGAATACTTTATCCTATACGTTAATAGATGGAGAAAGTAAAAATACAAGACAAATTAGAAGTTAATGATTCAACTAAAAGTCAAAATTGAGTGATAAGAACGCTCACTTTTCAGCTCCAGGACGTAAAGGGATACTCCTGGTCATAACATACTCGTCCAAAGCCTTGCGCTGCCCACTCAAAAACAGTTGAACAGTTTGTTAACCATGGTATTTTAAATAGGGAAACGATAGCATAATCCAATGGACCATGGGAAAACCATAATACATTGGGTCCACTGTCCATTTGAGATGATGTACAGTGCAGAGAGAATGGGAGCCGGCCAATACAACATGATCCCTGGGTCCCTCTCTCTCCACTTACATCTGTGAAAATACCTTTTCCTGCAGAACACTCTTCAAGAATTGTTCTTTCTCATTAGTGGGTAGTGATGTCGGCCAACCAATCTGCCGAAATATAAGATAAAGATAAGTAATTTAGTGATGAATTAGGAGAATCTGAGCATGATATATGATATAATATTCACAGCAAGCCCAATGTGACTTCATTGAACAATTGATCCCTGACCCAACCAAAAAAAAGAAAGAAAGAAAGAAAAGAAAGATAAAGAATCTAAGGTCATGCTAACCAAGTCAGCACCCCAGAAGCCCAAATCTGTTTGCCCTCTAAATTATTTTTTTCTTTAACGTCACGAGCATGTTATTTTGAAGGGCCACGGTCCATGGCTTGCTTGAAGAATGCGAAGACCCAAAAGAACCAAATGAAGACTTCAAGCTGTACAACTTTGGGGCATGGAGAGGCAGATAACTACTAAGAGTGTCAAGCACAACATATTTGTATCTATGTGATTTCCAGTATCTATGTGATTTCCATCTTATTTCCTTTTTTCCCATGCAATTCTTATAAGCCTGCAACTGCCATCTGCAGGTGATATTAATGGGTGGTACCATGTCAAAGAAGAGAGAGGGAGAGAGGGAAAGATGAAAAGAAAAGGGAGAGATGAAGAGAGAGTGACTTGAGAGTCAATTATCCTCACACATCTCAAATCTTCTTTTTTATAACAATGAAATAAGAAAATGGCAATACTGCCATGCAAACCATAAATAGGACTAACAGGTCCTAGTAACTGAAATAGAAATTAACAGGGAGCAAGGGGGCTCATATGCATATGATTGTATCAGTCGATCATCTTTGAATCAATCAATATTCCTTCATATGTAGGAAACCTCTCTCATTATTGCGGCGTCCTCATCTTCATTCTCTTGGAAGTGAGAACGAACTTGCTCTTTATGCTTCTCTGTGCATACTTAGGTCAATGCATGCTATAGCATACATTTTAAGTCTGTTCCCTTATATCTTTGCAGCAATTATTGTTTGTGAATGCCAGTTTATCTTCATGATTTGGACTTCTACACTAATTTCCACTTGGTAAGTCTGCATCTCCTCAAATGCAATGCATACAAAATATAACAAGGTATGCTGAATTTGCAAATGGTGATGAAAAAATTTGCTGGGAACTTACATGGATATGAGTTAAATAGGAGCGATTACTTCTGTTACAATGCGTTCTATTTCTTACAACCATATTACTTATTATAATAATAGTACAAATTTAACAAGACTTAATAAAAAAGAAAATAAAAACTCCAGAAAAGACCGATATTTTCCAGACATCTACCTGTCTCTCCACCTCTGAAGCATTTAACGCTGGAACTTATCAGAATCAGTATACATAAAAAAAGTTAGAATAATTCGACTAGTATAAGTTCTCGTCAAACAGAGAACAATAACAAACAGATCTGATTCCCGTCAAGCTTTCAAGTCACTAAAATACTTTGCAAATTATGCATTGAACATTACTTGACATTACACAATAAGATATCACGAAATTTTTTCCTACATAATTATGAACCCTAATGCAAAAGAGATGATGTTAATTTACCCTGTCAAAAAATATAACTAGCATCCTTTCCTCATCACCAACTGCTTTCCTGCGACATGGTCATAATATGAACAGAAACCTTCACATACCCTAAAACTAAATTCAAAGATGTAACCCATATTAAGAGAAACCCACGAACTCAAACCATGTAGGGAGATGCATATAAAGCTCCCTACAAGTTTCTTTACAATACTTTCCATAAATTATAATGGAAATAAAGAATCAGTTCTCACCTTGCAAGGTCTAGATAAATGGGATCTGTCCAATCTGCACAATCCAGTCCTAGTTTTTGGAAAGCTTTTAACAATCAAAACAAAAACTCAGCATGATTGTGGTTAACCATATGCTAAACACTCCATCCTCCAAGTACTAACAGAAAAATGTAGAGTGCATGCACTTATATGACAATGCTTTTCCAAGAACTTGTCATGAATTACTTACAAAAGTTTTTGAAAAGTTGTAAGCTTTCACAGGACACAACCCTGTTAAAAAATTTTGTATATTAAAGCATTGATAAGCCGAGCATTCAGCAAAGGACAAACATCCGACAGTAAATCGTACCTACATTGAAGGCATGGCGATTGCCAGCACGATATACATCCACAAGGACCCTGAAGAGAAACCAGACTGTTAGGAGTACAAACTTGAAACTAATAACTAAAAAAATACTTCAAAGTGCAACGCATGATGCAATTTTTTTTTCTTGCGTATTTTTATAGAAGATGAAAAACAAAGTTATGGGACCCTTGGACACTCAACAGGTCAAAACAGACCTTAAGCATAAGTCATATCGTTGTGATTAATAACAAATACAGTCTTGCAAGCCCAGGAACTAATTTGACAGACATGTTCAGTTAGTGGAGTTGCCAAAAGGCATCCCTTAGATTGTTAAAAGCATCAGCATGATTTCCTACCACCGCAATCTAATTTGGAGGACACAAGTTTGTTTACAACTTATTTAGGGTGTAGGTGAGGTTCCAAACCCCACCCACAAAGTAACATTTAGTGATTTCCCTTCGAAGGGAATTTAGGCAGTCGAGTAGATCACTTTTTTGCATGAACAAATCACTTTCCTCTATAAAGTAAGTATTACTATGTAAATATATATGCAATGCTTGGCTCAATGAAAGCATAATCAAGGGTCTTGCGGGAACCTTGTGCTTAGCTTCTTCACAGGCCTATCCCTCTATTGGTCCATTACGAGGTTATGGTCATCATTGCAAAAGGCCAAGCAAATTGGCACTCCTGACGAGTAGCACATGCAAGTGACTGAGGATGCAAATATGTCCATATTCTCTTACTTTGATTACAACACCATCACCCTTTGCTTGAACGTCTCACATACGAATCTTACCTTACTGAGATCCAGTATCCAAATAGTTAAAATCAGCGGGGTTTCAATTCGCAGATGTAAGGGAATGATGATGCCATGCGACTACGTGTACTGGCCTGTTCTTGAGCAGCCTTTGTCCCAGGGAATAGATACCTTGACTCCTAACATTGGCAACTATATCCAGACTCTCGGGACTCCTAACAGTGTCATTGTTAGGTAACACATCTTGGGCAGGGACAAGCATCTTAGGCACAGATGCAAGGTTCTCTTAAACCTATCTCACCATGATGGTCGCCATCTTTGAAAGAGTAATCTACCATAATTAACAAAGTTCCATGCTAATGCATTGACTCGTTTATGCAGCAGGAGTTTGCCAGTAAGTTTGTAACAGAAAAAGGAGGGAACTAAAAGACATGGTTGCTTTAGGCCCTGAAACTCCAGATGAGGGTTTTGCTTCAGTTATCCCTTGCTGCAACTAGATTCTCGTCTATAAGTATATGTAGCGGTAGTTGTAATGGGAGATGGTGGATGGAAGAAAGGGGGGGGGGGGGGGGGGGGGGGGAGCGATTCGAAGGAAGTGAGAATATGCTAATCTAGTACATATGAGATGATCGGCTTAGTGCAATCAAAATCCAAGGTTCTCACTCCAACCTCGTTCTTCTTCACTAAACTCTACCTCTTCTAGCCCCATGTGAGGATATGGGAATCACTGACTCTCCAGTCTCACCATGATGGTCCTGAGCAATCGAGAATCCTAAACAAAGTTCCATGCTTCAATAATCACTCGTTTATGCATTAGGTCTGCATCTTCATCAGCAACAAGATGGTTTCAAAGATAGGGTCATATGGTGTGCTGAAACTCCGGAAGAAGATACTTCCCTGCTTATTACTTGTTGTAAATACATAATGCTAATGAATTTATATTAGTCTTCTTCTCATTAGGTTTTAAGAGGGAAAAATAGTCATTGAACTTGACTGTAAATCCCCAGTTAAGGGCCAATGAGAATGGCTGCATAGCATGGGTGCAGGAGATGGCTATCCTCTTGGTGAAGTGCAAATCATGGATGACTTCCATTGTGAATCGGATGAGTTTTCCACTTACTAAACAATAAGTGTCAACTCCCCCAAAGAGATCCATAACATGATCGATAATGATCACATCATTACTGTCTCTTGGTGCACAATGAATGAGAACCCAGTTGCAACATGGGATCAGTGGGTAAAACCTTCATCTGGTACTCTAGGGCCTAAGGCAACCATGTTTTTGAACTCCCTCTTGTTATTGAAAAAGACAAAGACCCGATGCATAAATGACTCATTGCATTATAATGGAACACTATTGGGCATTCTAGGTTGCTTCTGTTTCAAAGAAGCGGGCCATCATAATGAGCTAGGATCAAGAAAACCTTGCTTTTGTACTCGAGGTGTTTGTCTTGGCCCAAGATGTGCTACCCACCAATGGTATTGTTTAGACTCTAGAGTGCTAAGAATCCATTATTTGCCACAACTAGGAAAAGGCTGGTGTGCACAATCATGACATAAACTTACATCTACCAATTGGAACACCAATAATTTCAATGTGGGTACATGATCTCAGTATAATAATGTTCATGTATGAGACATATGGACATATTTGTGTACTCAGTCACCTGCATCTACCACGTACTAAGATTACCAAATATGCCCATATGTACATATTTGCGTACTCAATCCCTGCATCTGCTACATGCTAAGATTACCAAATCAAACCATATCCTCTTATTGGGACAAGTGGAGGTAGAGGTTGGCGAAAGCACTGTTGAAGCTCGAATATCATATTTTGATTGCATCAGTCGGCCATCACATAAAGTCATATATTTAAGTGAACAGATTACTTTTTTCGACAAAACAAATATTAGCATCGCAAATGCCCATGAGAAGGAGACATTAAAATCTCCCCATGGATATCAATGTAAGGAAATACATAATCAAGCCTACCTGAAAGAGGTCCTCCCTTAGAGTACCAACAAACAGCAGTAAACTACAGAGCATATCGGGCTCATAAGTAGCCAGTGTCTCCTCATAGTGAACGGCATTTGGCAAAAAGTAGAGTGTACTAAAAGAAAAACCCATCAAAGTTTTCTCCTTTTAAATCAACTTGCAACAAATTGTAACTGGAAGATGAACAACATCACATTATACGATCGGGAAAAAGAAAGAAAGAAGAAGAAATATTGTTTATGATAATTCTTCCTCCATATCATTTTGCTAAAAGTTATGATCCTTTGTAAAGTAATGGATTCTACTACACATTTAGTCACAAGCACAGACCAGAAATACAATTATCAGTAGTAGAAAAAAACAAATGTGCAGGCCTTTAGGCAAAATACTAATTCAAATACGGCCAGCTAAATAAGCTAAATGCCCAAAAAGAGGTCCAGGGGGGCTAGAGAGAGAGAGAGAGAGAGAGAGAGAGAGAGAGAGAGTCCCTACCCAGAAAGCTAAGATAAAAAATCAAATATATCTTTATTTAGTACTTTTTACTATAAATACAAAGTTAACCATTTCCTCAAAAAATAATTCAAATATAGAAATAGAAGCTAATGAGTGTACCAGTTGAAACCTAGAGAGAAAGCCAAAGCACCCATAGATCAAATTTGTAACAGACCCAGTTGCCACTTGCCATGAAAGAAAACACCACGAGGCAAAAAAACCAAGGTAGAGAGAGAGAGGCGATAAAAACTTACCCTTCTACTTCAAGGAGAACTGCAATTTGTCGCTGAGGAGTGTTATCACGAAGAGTAGAGTGAGTCTTCGCACAAAGACTCTTTCTGCTGGTTTGAGAGAAGTGTTTAAGAGAGATGAATTGCTGGGCACCACCGCAATGACACTGGCTCAAAGAGGACACTTTATGAGGAGAGAGAAAGGATTCAGAGATAGAATTGTTTTTTAGGAAAGCCTGTTTCATTGGAGGCTTGGAACAGGAAGCCATTTCCATTGTTGGTGCTTTCTCTCTCTACTTCAAAGAAGAAGGGGAATGTGAGGCCAAGCCTTGTCTCTCCACATTTTCTGGAAATAAAGGCCTTCATGAAAAAAATAAAGCTATACCTCAAATCCTAATATGGAAAGCAGTCTTCCACCTCATTGTCCTAATATGGAAAGCATTCTTTGGCAATGAAAGTATATGAAATCGCTCTAAAATCAATTTTCAATATCTTCGATAAAATTTGAAATTTAAAGTATTATATAGATCTTGTAGAATTTGTAAACACTTATTTTTAATGTAAAATGGATGATCTAAATAATTTATTATAATATACATTATTTTTAGAGTTTGAAATCCTAATTTTTTTTTTTGACAACCATAATGCTAACATCAAGATGATCGATGCAAAGGTTTTCCAATACTTTGTTGAATTATGAGGCGAGGATTTACTTATATCGATAGGGATGCAAGCCTGTTAAACTGTTTTTCTTTATCTTTTGTATCACAATTATTTCTATTCATTAAATGTTAAATTGAATAGCTCGGGGTGGGTTTCGAGAATTTTTTTTTGAAATTTTGTGTCTATTCAATGACACTCTTACGATCACTCATTTGGAAATTTAAGGGACAAAAATGATTGTGACCTCTATTACAAAAAAATAAAAAGTATTTTTGTAGATAATCCCATTAAGTAATGGCGATGTTTGCAATGAAAGTGTTTGGTTTTAAGAAGTATATATGTTTTAGGGGATTGTATATAAACCAAATCATTTACTTTTTTTTATAAGTAGGTCATAATTATTTTTAACCATTAATGTCAAATTGGATGCTCTTAGTGTGTAATACACTTTTTTAAAAATTTGAGTCTAGGCAATGACACGTTCATAACGACCTGGTTTAAAATCTTATGTGAATAGTCTCTTTATATATTATTTTTATTTTTTATTTGAACAAGGTTTCTATGAGTTTGCCCACTCATATGTACATATATTTCCCGTGTTCAAAATTCATAAAGATGGCTTTTTTATTTATATTTCTAAGGATGCATGATCTATACCAAGATGATCATGAATATAAAACAATAAATTTTTTAAAATCTTACATATGTATTTTTGGGGGATTTTTTTCACCATCTATGTAGTATTTTGGTTAGATGCATTATCTACAACGTCCATTCAAGAGATGGAAGTTTGTGAGTCAGCGGCTCTTGCACCCGCGAACTCATGTAACACTTCTCCTTTTATTTTTGTTAAGCCAAAAGATGTAAAGCGCACATTCAAATGGTGCCTTGTGGTTTTAATACTATAAATCTTTGTAAGAGCCTTAAAGTATATTTTTATTTTTAATTATAAAATTTAAAGTTTCAAAAATAGTATAGATTGAGCAAATCGATGAAAATTTGAAAATCTTGAAAACTGGCGGTCCAAGAACGGGTCATAATATGCACTATTTCCAAAACTTGATATCTATTTTTTCTCATATCCATGTATCTTGATGTCTAGATGATCAATTTGAGTATATTTGAGCATCAAAACAACCTCTTTTAGTGAAATTTTTGAGGTGGGCTCTAATTTGATAGTTTAGATCCGCAGCCCGATATAAACCTTTTTCAAATATATTATATGCTTCTGTCTATTTTCGCCAATTAAAACCTAGGATTAATTTTAAGATCCCAAATTTTGGAAATATAACATCTTAAATCATAATTAACCTCAATAAAAAATATTCTAACTGCACCATCTATGTACTTGAAAAGAAACAATGTCCTTGGAGACCATCCTATTTTAGAGAGTAAGTTCCAAGTGTTAGAAAATTCAAAATTTAATTTTTTTTTTCTAATCATCTAGTGATTTTTAGGTCATTCTCAAAATATCCGATTCAAAAAATCTTCCAATAAATCTTTTAACTGCACAGTCTTTAATTAAAGTCTGGAGAAAATAAAGAAGCCTCAATGTATAAAGGATCCGGTTTCTATGCAGTCAAGCCCGCATATGTAGAAATGCATACCACTTAATAAATATTTTTTTGAGATAGATTTTAAGACTTAATTTTTAAGGGCATGTAATCTCTAACATAGAGATCATGAATATGACAAAATTTAAATTTTTTTAAGACTTAATTTTCATGACTTGACAAACAAAAATTTCTTTTTTATATTTTTATTTTATTTTTCATGCACACATCTTAAGAATTTTCATCATTGCAACAACATTTTCCAATAGGTTTTTGAGGCACATGATATGAGGTTGATACTTTTCATAAACTTTTTCGATAAAAAAGTACGCAACCATTTAGAAACAAGTAAGCTTTTTGTGCTTCCCTTACAACATAGAAGTTCTATCCTCCCCTTATCCAATCGTCCATTTTGAAGGGCGGGCTAAGATTGCCTCAATCACAATGTCACATCTCTATACTATTTTATTTTTAATTTTTTTCTATAAACTATTTTGACACCAAATTTTGAACGTCCATTCTTCTATTAAACTCTCACTAGCGAAAAATATATAATTTTTTTTTTTCATTAAAATAACATAACCAAAATACCCCTGAAATTTTCAAGGGGTATTTTGGTTATTGTATTTTATCAAAAATTATTTTTAATATTTTTTATAGGTGCGACCCAATTAAAAGATGACACATACCAAATTTCATATATTATACAATTTGTATAAAAAAACTAAAAATAAAATACTTTGAGACATCGGATCTAAGATCAAATGGTGAGTGGCTCTCTTAATCAAAACTGGACGACTTGATGGTAAGGAAAGGATAGAAGCTCTATACTGTAGGGGAAGCGCAAAAGCCTTTCCCTTTAGAAACATGCAATAGGGAGGAATTATTTTTTTAAAAATGCCTCTAGTGTTTTCTTTAAATTTTAAAGAAATGACGAATAAAGGTTAACATAGAAGGTGGATTATTTATACAACTCTCCCTCTCTTGAAAAAAAAAAAATTATTAAATTACTCGATAAACAATTAAACAGATTGCCTGTATCTTTCATTTAATTTTAAAATACCCATAAAGAAATAAACAGTCTAGAGTTGGAATAGTTACAAAGCAAGATGATAAATAAATGATAAATAGTTCATCTCTTAAGAGTATTTTTATAATTTTTTCAAAAAAACGACAAAAAATACAAGTGGTCGTTTATCATGCAGCTCTCTCCCTCTCAATTAATGATAGTTAGGATCGAACTTTGGTCCAAGAAGATCCATGTTGAATCGCTCAATTCAAATCCGACCACCAAATTTGGGGGACAAAGACATCATTTGAAAAATAGCGCGGTTTGTGTAGAGCTGAGGCTCTAAACAATCAATGTAAAATAGTGTTGAGAAATGTAGTTTCAATACTGGAAATATTTGTGATAGCCTTAAAATATATTTTCATCTTTAATTATAAAATTTAAAGCTTCAAAAAAGTGTAGATCTAACATATCTATGAAAGCTTGAAAAAAATGCGTTACAAGATACACTATTTTCAAAACTAGAAATCTATCTTTGTTTTTTCATCCCCATGCATCTTGATATCGAGATAATCAATTTTGGAATCAAAACAACCTCTTCTAGTGAAAATTTTGAGCTGGGCTCTAATTTGATTGTTTAGAGCCTCGGCTCTTTGAAAAATAGAAAACTAGGAGTAGGATTGGCAATTGGCCAGGCGGCCCAGCCTATATGGCCCTAGAAAGCTAGGGCCTGGGGCATAAGATATGGGCCAATGCCAGTCCAAGGCCAGGGCCGCAACAGGGCGGGCCCAGCCCGGCCCTTTTCTCCTTACTTATGTTCTCTTTTTTCCTTGTATTTCTTTTTTTGCCTGGCCACGCAAGGCTTAAGGCTGCCCAGGCAAGGCAAGGGCTGCCCTGGGCCAAGGCCGAGCTGGCTGAGGGCCGGTCCTGTTGGGAATTAGGGCTAGGCCCTATTTGGATTAGGGCCAGGGCTGGGCCGTCCAAAGCCTGTCCCATTGCCGCCCCTAACTAGGAGAATACCATGGTTCTCAAATCGGAAGCGTCCCCGACCGGTGCCGCCGAATTCCAATCAGATACGTATGTCGTCTAATCAAACATCTAACGACATCTCCCAAGTTTTCAAATCAAAGGAATCCGTCCAAGTACATTTTCCACCTAGGGGAGCAATGAACATGAACACAGAGCTCCTCTCAAATATTAGTACCAACCTAAGCCCAATCAGAACGCATTTAGGCTATGTTTTGAGATGCTTCAGATCATATTTAAGCCCATTCATATCCATCTAAATAGTTTGAAACTCTGGTATGAGATGGGTCAGATGTTATTTAAGCCCATTCAAACCCACCTCAAGGGTTTAAGCTCCTATTTGAGAGGGATCAGAAGAAGCCCACTCAAGACCATTGAAAATTTTAAATGGTACTCCACCATTTAAATGGCTTACACTTGATTTAACATGGGGAAAACCCATTTGGATGTGTCTTGTAACCATTTCAATTTTACCAATATTTTGCTCTTGAGCAAAAACCTTGTTTGAAGTTCAAAATGGTTTCAACCACAATTTAAATACATCTTGAGACAATTCTCCATTTTACCAATAATCTTTACATGAACACGAGCCCTGCTTGAAGTGGTGGAATCGATGCCGGTCCCTGACCACTATTTCGCGGTCAAAAGCTCTCGACATGAGTTTTGCAGCACTGTGGCAATCGCCACATATTCGTAAGTTCTTCACTATTCGAATTGGGGTTGGATGGTTTGTGCTTAAAAGCCCAAAGGCCATTGCAATCTTCTCACTGTGTTTATAAAGAGCGGCTTCCTTTTCCTCCTCATCAATGTCCAATGAAACTTGAGAGGTGTCTGGTTTATAGCCCTGCAATCTCAATCTTCTCTCTATCTCATCCAACATAGAGTTTATCTCTCTAGCTTGAGGGTGCTCCATATCCCCTGCTACAAACTCATGAACAACACCATTTGCTTCAATTGAACTACATCCAGGCACCCTTTCCACTCCCAATTGCTTCATCTTTTCTCTCACCCCTATAACATCCTTCCATCTACCTAAGTTAGCATACAAATTAGACATTAGTACATGGCTCCCTATGTGATGAGGCTCTAACTGTATGATCTCCCTCCAAGCCTTCTCTCCCATCACAACCTCTCCATAAGACTTGCAAGCACCAAGAAGAGCACCCCATGTGGCCACATCAGGCTTTACAGGCATAATAGAGATGACCTTCCATGCCTCTTCCAGAAAACCCACTCGCCCAAGAAGATCAACCATACAACCATAGTGCTTGACATTAGGCTCTATATTGTACACAAGTTTCATAGACTCAAAATGGTGTCGTCCCTCTTCTACTAGGCCTGCGTGCCTACAAGCACTCAAGACACCAACAAATGTTATCTCGTTTGGGGCCACGCCAGACTCTTTCATGAGTGAGAAGAATTTGAAACACTTGTCAATCCACCCATTTACGGCTAACCCGACTATAATTGCGTTCCAAGTCGAGACACTTCTTTCTTTAACCGTATCGAAGACCTCTAGAGCACTCTCAATACAGCCACACTTTGCATACATGTCTATAATGGAAGTCCCTAACATCCCTATTATAGACATCTTATTCTTTCTTGCATAAGCATGCACCCATTTTCCTTGGTCTATAGCACACATATGAGCACAAGTTGAGGCCACACTCACTAGAGTGGCCTCATCGAGAGCAACGTTTCCCTCGAGTTGCAACTCTCTAAAGAGCGCTAGTGCCTCTTGATACTGGCCTTGTTGGACATAACCCGAGATCATGGTGCCCCAAGAGACCTCATCTCTCTCCACCATGGCATCAAATAACCTTTTAGCCTCATCTAAGGCGCCACACTTAACATACCCTGAAATCAATGCATTCCAAGATACAGAGTCTAAGTGGGTGCCACCATCAAAGACCACACGTGATGCCTCGATACACCCACATTTTGCATAGAAATGAATCAAAGTGTTCCCGAGGCTAACATAACATTCAAAACCAACCTTAATCACTTGCCCATGAATTGATTCGCCTTCCCTAAGGTCCTCTAAGCTTGCACAAGCAGATAGTACACTAACTAGAACAATCTCATCGATACCAATTCCTTCACCACCCATATCACGAAAAAGCTTTAGAGCCTCAATAAACTTCTCATTTTGTTCGTAGCAAGATATCATGGCACCCCAAGAAACTAAATCCCTCTCATACATCCTATCAAAGAATCGACGAGCCTCTGAGACCCTACCACACCTACTAGATAGAGAAATCATTGAATTCCAAGAAATCACACTCCTTTGAGGCATTCGATGGAAAAAAGAAACTGCCTCCCTCAAGGACCCCCACGCCGTGTACCCACCCAACATCGAATTCCACGAGACCAAATCCCTGTGAAAAATTTCATCAAACGCTTGTCGCGCATCTCCTAATGAGCCCAACACCGAGTACATACTGACCAAATTATTCTGTACATACAAATCCAAAGAAAACCCAGTTTTTACAACATGGGTGTGGACCTCTTGGCCTTCTTTAGGTGAGATCCTGATGGAACAAGCCTGAATGACAATGGGCAAAGTGTAATTATCGATTTCGACAGATTTTTGCAACATGAGGGTGTAGAGAGAGAGAGCTTCTTTGGGGTGGTGAGCTTGGTTGTAAATTTTCATCATGGTGTTATAAATATAAGAATTGGGGTGTTTTATGTGATCAAAGAGGGCTCTAGTGTAGGTAAGAGTGGGTGTTGGGTGTGAGTTACAACAATGGCGAAGGAGGAGAGAGGAAGCAAATGTGTCATTGATGAGAGAGGAAGTGAGCATTTGAGAGTGGATTTGGTGGAGTTGATGAAGAGTGAGACTGGAGTGGAGGTGGGTTTGGAGGGTGGAGATGGTTATGGATAGACGTTGGGTTGTATGAGAAAGCAAGTTGGCTTTTGCCATGCAAATGAACAGTTAGAATGAGAGGATTTTGAGTGCAAAAAGACTATGGGAATTCACTCACTTGCGTCACTTTTGGCTTCCATGGCATCCCTTTTTCCCTGCACGTTTTCGCCCCTCTATTTCTAGATCCATTTATTAAAAAATCGCAATAGAATGTGCTTGAGATTAGAGCCGGAAATGGGTTGGGTTGGGTATGGGTCAATCCCGACCTGGGTCTAAGTTAGACCAAGAACTTACTCGACTGATCAGGTCCACAGGGTTGGTTCGACTCGTGGGTTTTATGTTATCTTATACTTGTATATATTGGGTTGGGTCCCGACCCAACCTGATACGGTAGACCCGGACCCCGACCAACTAGGCTCGGGTCTAGGTGAAGTGGACCCAGACCCTACCTCTCAGTTTATTGTCTGTGTTTAGACTTAGACCCAGTCGATCAGGACCCCAGGCCGAACGCATTTCCCACCCCTTGCGAAGGTCAAAAAAAAAACTCGCCCTTTATCCCTTGGTTCATGATTTAAACCAAGTAACAAAACACCTGCCCTTTATCCCTTTTTATGACAACTAAATAAGAGGACACGATCAATCCAAAATCAGCCTTAAAACAATCGGCGTTTTATGATAATAGATCTCATTTTGTATTTTATAGGGCTGGCGATGATCTGGGCCTGGCCCTAGCCCAACTCTAGTCACCACAGGGCCGGCTCAAGCTTGGCCTAGCCCTAACCTCTATCAGGCCAGAGTAGGCTAGATAAAAAAAAGAAAAAGAAAAAGTAAAAACAAAAGGAGGGCCCGACCGAACTGGGCTAGCTCTGGCACAATTGATAATACCCTAGAAGAAATGATCAAAGCACCACCACCAGATTGGACCTCTAGGGTTTTGGGAGATGTCTGGGTCAAGTTTGGGTGTGTGATGCGGTACACATCGTTAAGCCAAGTGGACCTAGCGATGCGATACGTGTTGCTGATAGCTTTGAGCCCCAATTGTTTCGAAAATTTTGGCATCTTTAGGTGGTATTATTTTGGGTTTTTTGGGACTTTCTGGAAGGATTTTTGAGTTGGCTTTGATCATATAAAAATAATGAAAGTTTAATTCACTCCTAAATGAAAGAAAGACCTATGTTATCTTTTGCCGGGGAAATACAATTTTTTTTTTTTAAATAATAATCACCCCTTATAATTTTGGCAATAAGATCACTCACATATGACCTTATTGCAAACAATTAAAATTCCAAAAATAAAGAACACATCAATAAAATAAATCTCAACTACTTGATGCCATTCATACAACCTAATACTTTCCTTGAGAATATAAAATAAAAGAACAAACAAATAAAAGAAAAGATGCCGGAGATTACCTCAACCGGGCTTTTTACACCCCACACTGAGTCACTACATCCAATGGCGCAGGATCAGAGGTCTAGCTTCAATCTCGAACCGAGAAAACTAATTTCGGTCAAACTAAGTAATCACCCTTAAATCTCTACAAAACCCTAACTCCAAAATAATTGGGCTCAAACCCTAATTTTCCCAACCCTTAGATTAGATCATGAGAGAGAGAGTCCCTATGTTGGGGCGTGCCCCTTAGGGTATTTTTAGGAGAGAGAGAGTAGAGAGAGAAAATCAAAAAATAGAGAGAGAGGGATGTGGCCCCCAAGGAAGAGAGAGAGTTTATAGGAGAGAGAGGTTATGAGAGAGAGAGGTGTATATAGATGGGAGGAGAGCACCCCTATTTATAGTGAAATTTAGGTATAGGGTTTTCCATAATTTGCCTTTTTCTTGAGATTGAATATGGACCGTTGATCAAAGAGATTTGTGGGGTAAGAGATCTGAGTCATCCATTCTATAGATGAGTCATCAAAATTGTAGAAGGTGCATGAACCATTATCTTGCTTTCCTTAAACCATTTTTCCTATCAGTATATTTGAATAAGTTAAATCTATTAAAATATCATGCATTCCATAAAATTGCATAATCCATCCCATATTTTTCATAAGAGTATTTCAATAATATCAAGTTAAGATATTCCTTCAATAATAAAGATAAGATATGGTCAATATTTCCCAAACAATATTTGACCATATGCTTACAAGATAAACTTTCCAAAAATTACAAAACTTGATATCAAAGTAATAACAAAGGGAGCAATGGGTGGGGCGTGCCACCCATATGTGGCATATGTGGGCCCCCACCCATTTGCCACATGGTAGGCTCATGTGCACTATGGGCCCCAATGAAAATTTTATAAATATTTTTTTAAAAAAATTTATTTAAACATTATTTGAATTTTATATAATTTGTAAAATCAATAACTTCATATTTATAATTCCAAAAATCATAAATAAAATATTGAAAGATTCATAAAAATTTAAATAATAAATCTAAAATAATTTTTATAATAAAATGAACACAATTAAATTAATATGATGAGAAGTTGATCCATATGGTTCAAGAATTCTATCAACGATCACGAGGTACTCCACCTTCAACTGTGGATTACAGACCATACTTGCTTTATCGAACTGACCCAGTGTTTTCCATGACCCACAGTCCAAGCAGGGGCTCATTAGTGGGTCACCAAAGTCTGGTCAATGAGCCAAGGAATTGCAATCCCAGTCTGTGGATTATAGGTCCTCCCCTAGAGACAAGTCAAGGTTACCACGACTTGATGCGACCAAAGCTCTATGGCGCATAGGGTATCTCTCGCACATGCATACGCTTCACCCAAAGGTGGATATCTGGCTTTCCCGAACGATCTATCTATATGCATGCCGTGTGATGAATCATGAATGAGGTTTTGGTCCTCATCTCTGTGGGCCTACTGTCACACATAAGGGTCACACAGTCTCTTGGCTCACTCATCTAGGCATAAGCTCCGACCTCATCAAGGGCTAACCCAAAAACCCTTATCGGTTTATTTTTTATGTTCAGATACCTTGGGTTTTCCAACCGACTGGCTTAGATCGTCAAGCACAGTTCGATATTAACAAACATCATTTGCTTAGTATGATCCTCGAGGGACCACACTCCCACTAAGTTTATATTCCACTATAATAAATGTTTTTCATTACACATTCATAAGACCTTTAAAGGCCATATAAACAAAACATCTCCCACTTGGCCTTTGAAGGCCTTACATTCTCTCTTCCCCATCTCTCTCACGTGTCTTACAGAAACATTAGGGACAACTTCCTTAGTCAGAGCGTCTGCAATAATCAAATTTGTAGATATGCAGCTGATCTCAATCTCTTTCAATCTCACCTCATTTCTCAGGTGATAGAAGTATGACTTGATATGCTTGGATATCTTGTGAAAACGAGGTGCCTTAAAGACACAAATAGCCGCCGTGTTGTCGCAGAAAATTCGCACAATCTCACAACGTACAGGATAAGAAACTTCTTAATTTATACAACCTCCTTGGTTGCTAGACAGCATGCCACATACTCGGATCCCATGGTGGACAAAGCCACAATATATTGTTTATTTGCCTTCCAAGAAAATACACCCGCTCCAATTATAAACATATGCCCAGATGTAGACTTCACATCATCTGGATCCGTGGGATAACTTGCATCTGAATATCCCTCTATTGCTATTTTAGTTCCCTCCTTATATGTGAGTGCATAGTTCATGGTCCATTTTAAATATCTGAGAATTATTTTTACTGCTTTCCAATGCTTCTCTCCTGGATTGCTTTAGAAACGGCTCACTAGACTCATGACGAATGATAAGTTAGGCCTTGTTCCTGTCATGATGTACATAAGGGACCTAACTGCGCTCTTGTATGACACTCTCTCCATGGCTCTTATATCCATGTATTCGGTATGACACATTTTATTTCTAAGCTTCGTCTTTCTGTCAATTGGGGTTGACATGGGCTTACACATATTCATATCAAACTTTTCTAGTATCCTCTTACAGTGGGTTGCCTGGGAAAGTTGGATAGTCTTCCTGTTTCTTATTATCTTAATGCCCAACATATATGAAGTTTCTCTAAGATCCTTCATGTCGAAGTGTTGTGCAAGAAAATTTTTCGTCTCTACTACTAGGGCAATTGAGCTACTAACAATTAACATATCATCTACATATAACGATATAAATACCACATTACTCCCACTGAGCTTTTGATATATGCAATAATCCTCATTGTTTGTAGAGAATCCTGCAAGAGCAAGGGTCTCTTGGAATTTTAAGTACCACTATCGCGCTGCTTGTTTCAGGCCATAAAGGGATTTGTTAAGTTTGCATACTAGGTTCTCTATTCCTTTCTCCTCAAATCCCTCAGATTGGGTCATGTAAATTTCTTTTTCTAAATCCCCATTTAGAAAGACTGTTTTGACATCCATTTGATGAACCTTAAAGTCAAAATGGGCTGCTATAGTGTCACACCCCAAGAATTTACAATACAGATATTCCTGAGATGTGACTGTCAAAACATATATACATCTCTTGATAGGACAAATTTACATTGGTGAGTTCTTACAAAGTAACAAAAGAAAGCTAACACAATAACAATATCTTCCAAGGTTGATCTTGACTAGCACTCAAAATGAATCCGCAGTTATCCTGAAAAAAATGTTTACCATACTTTGATGAGTTTGGCTACTCAGTAAGTGATCATCATAATCCTAAAAATAATCATGGCTGAAAGATATCAATATTTTCAAAAAGGAAATCTATTAACAGAAATGCATCAACAGTTTCACTTTCAATAAATGCATAATTAAGTATAATCCGAATAATTGAAATGCATATAACACTTTAACGGCAGTGCATAATTCAAAGGATTTCACAAAATACCCGATTGGCGTCCCAAGTATGTCACCTATACACCCCATCAACGTCCTGATGGGTCCACTAAATCCCTATCGACGTCCCAGATATGTCCACTTAATCCCTGCAGGTCCACTTGTACCTCACCGGCGTACCGGATAGGTCCACTTATACCTCACCGGCGAACCCGATGAGTCCACTTGCATACTTAAATTATTTCTAAATCTCTTTAAATATTCGAAAGCAGCAAATATCATGTACTGAGCATATCACTGAAATCATAATGTGAATTTCACTGACACCATTAATAACAATCACTTTTGATAACATTTCAACCAATCAAATATTTTGGGCTCAAATTTAGAAAGGTAGCAGTTCGTAAAGACATTCTAGCATAATTGCCAATCTAATATGTATAGAAAAACTCTTATAGAAATTCAAGAATACGGAATTATCACAATTTATGGGAAGTTAATTTGCAAATAAACATTTCACAACAATGCTATAATCAAATGTAAAAATATCAATTTTCAGATAATAAGGCAGTCATTTGCACATGAAATTTACAATGCCTAAATATTTAACAACAGTAGAAAGAAATCTCACAATTTTACTAAAAGCAGAAATATCACATTTATTTCTAATAATTTGATAGTATCTAAAATTTTTTAACAATAGACAAGAAAAATAAATAAATTATTTTTCTAAGAATTTACAGCATTTAAAATTTCTAACATAGATAAAATATCACAATTTTTATTAAAAAGATTATTTTTCAAGATAATGAAGTCGTGTGCGCATAAAATTTATCGCGCCTAAAATTCATGATAATAAGCAGAGATAATTATTTCATTTTATTTTTTTTAAAAATGGATTATTTTTCGAGACAATGAGGTCAATTACACACAAAACTTATAAAATAAAGATCCTGGACAGAAATATCACTATTTATTACAAACAAACTATTTTTCAGGAAGACGATGTCACTTACACACAAAATATTTGAGAGGGAGCTTCCGATAAAAATTCGGCTAGAGAGAGGAGTTCACTGTGTTTCGACCAGAGAGAAAAATCTCATAAGTTTTCTAAGGTAAGAGTCCTCACCTCTCTGAATTTAAATTCTACTAATATATTATTTTATTCTTTTATTACGTTATAGGTGTGAGGGTTAGCTTACGCTTTAAACGCTTAAAGCGCACGTCGTTTAGTGGACGTGGCAAGAGCAAGGAAGCAACAAAGCTTTTAAACCAAAAGCTTTTAAAAGTAACGATGGTCCCTAAGGACCATCATGTTCAAACGAATTGTCACGTATTAAAAGTTTCTTTTTTTTTTTTGAAAGTTTAAGATTGTTACATTCTTCACCCTTTAAAGAAATTTAGTCCTCTAAATTTATGTACCTGATTACTGAAAAAGATAGGGATATTTTTCTCTGATATCGTCTTCTCGTTCCCAAGTCGACTCTTCTCTTGAATGGTACTGCCATAATACACGGACTAAAGGAATCTCCTTCTTTCGCAACACTTGCACCCTTCTATCCAGTATCAAAATTGGCTGCTCAATGAAGGATAGGTCCTTCCTGATCGGTAAAAGTTCATATTTCAAGATATGAGATGGGTCGGGCTGATATTTTCGTAGTGAAGATACATGAAAGACATTATGGACATTTGCTAATTCGGGTGGTAAGGCAAGTCTATAAGCGACACCTCCGATTTTTTTCAGGATTTCAAATGGTCCGATGTAACGTGGGCTCAGCTTTCCTTTCTTGCCGAATGTCATAATGCCTTTTATTGGTGAGATTTTTAGGAAAACTGGATCACCTTCCTCAAATTCAAGATCTCTCTGTCGGTTATCGGCATAACTCTTTTGCCGACTCTGAGCTGTCTTGAGCCTTTCACGAATTAATGCTATTTTATCTGTGGTATCTGGATAATTTCTCGCCCCAAAAGCTTTCTTTCGCCAACTTTGTCCCAACAGATGGGTGACCTGTATTTCCTTCCATATAGGGCTTCATATGGTGCCATCTGAATACTGGCTTGGAAGCTATTATTATAAGCAAACTCAATCAGGGGTAAATGGTCATCCCAGCTTTCTGTAAAGTCAATAACACAGGCCCTCAGCGTATCTTCCAAGGTTTGGATGGTCATCTCCGATTGTCCATCAGTTTGGGGGTGAAAGGCAGTACTAAAGGTGAGTCTCGTCCCCATGACTGACTGTAGTCTAGTTCAAAATTTAGAAGTAAATCGAGTATCCCTGTCCAATATAATATTGACCAGAACTCCATGCAACTGCACTATTTCCTTAATGTACAACTGGGCCAGTTGATCCAAAGTGTACGTCGTGCGAATCGGTAGAAAGTGGGCAACTTTAGTCAACCGGTCCACAATGACCCAAATGCTATTATGTCTTGAATTTGTTCTAGGCAAGCCAGAGACAAAATCCATAGAGATGTGCTCCCACTTCCATTCTGGCATGGGTAAAGGCTGCAACAACTCAGCGGGCCTTTGATGTTCAGCTTTTACTTGCTGGCATGTTAGGCACTTAGATACAAATAGTGCTACCTCTTTTTTCATATTATTCCACCAAAAGGTTTTCTTCAGGTCCTGATACATTTTAATACTTCTGGGATGTATCGTATAACGAGAGTGATGTGCTTCTTCCAAAATAGTTTTCTTCACACTCTCATCATTCGGAATACAAATATGACCCTTGAATCTTAGCAAATCCTCACTACACATAAAGAATTCGTCTCTCTTTCCTTGCTTCACCTCTTCTATAATTGTTATAAGCTGAGGGTCTTTCTTTTGTGCCAATCGAATCTGTTGGATTAATTAGGGTTCTGCCTTAATGTTGGCCATCATACCTACCACACCATTAATGGACAACGTCAGATGCCAATCCACTATTTTCTCTAACAATCTCATTTCTTGGATCATTAGATGAGCTAAGACTCTCGTAGATTTTCCACTTAGAGCGTCGGCCACAACGTTAGCTTTTCCTGAATGATAATGTATTGTATAATCATAATCTTTTAAGAAATCAATCCATCTTATCTGCCGCATATTTAAATCTTTCTGAGAGAAGAGGTATTTCAAACTCTTATGATCTATGTATATTTCGAATTGCTCATCATATAGATAATGCCTCCATATTTTCAAAGCGAATACTATTGCAGCTAGCTCCAAGTCATGAATTGGATATTTTTTCTCATATTCTTTCAACTGTCTGGATGTATATGTCACTACTTTCCCATATTGCATTAATATACAGCCCAAGCCTTTATGTGAAGCATCACTATAAATCACAAATCCCCCACTCCCCTCAAGAATAGTTAAAATAGGTGCTGAAGTTAATCGAACTTTTAGTTCTTGAAAACTCTCCCCACATTCACTTGTCCACTCAAATTTGATATTTTTCTGTGTCAATCGAGTCAATGGGGTTGCGATTCGAGAAAATCCTTCTACAAATTTTCTATAATATCCTGCCTATCCCAAAAAGCTTCGAACTTCAGTTACATTACTTGGTTGTTTCCAATTAACAACGGCTTCAACCTTTGAAGGATCAACTGATAGACCTTCCTTTGATATGACATGTCCTAAAAATGTCACTTGTTCAAGCTAAAATTCACATTTACTAAGTTTGGCATACAATTTCTTTTCTCTTAATATTTTCAATACCATTCTTATATGCTGCTCATGTTCCTTCTGATTCTTGAAATAAATTAAAATATCATCGATGAATACCACAATAAATTTATCCAAAAAGGGCTTAAAGATCCGATTAATCAAATCCATAAATGCAGCCGGTGCATTGGTTAATCCAAAAGGCATGACTAAAAATTCATAATGGCCATACCTTGTTCTGAAAGCTGTCTTGGGAACATCTTCACTTTTAATCTTAACTTGATGGTATCCAGATCTAAGATCAATTTTTAAAACCACTTGTGATCTTTGTAATTGATCAAATAAATCATCAATTCTAGGTCATGGATACTTATTTTTCACTGTCACTTGGTTCAACTGTCTATAATCAATACACAATCTCATAGTCCCATCTTTCTTTTTGACAAACAGTATTGGAGCACCCCAAGGTGACACACTAGGCCTGATAAAACCTTTATCTAATAATTCTTCCAATTGTTGTTTCAGTTCTTTAAGTTCTGTAGGTGCCATTCTGTAAGGCGCCTTAGAAATTGGTGCTACCTTGACAATAATTCAATGGAGAATTCAATTTCCATGTCAGGCGGTAATCCTGGCAATTATTCTGGAAAAACGTCGAGAAATTCTTGGATAACCGGAGTGGTATCCAAATTTATTTCTTCCTTCCTATCTTCTTTGATATAGGCAAGAAAGCCTTGACCCCCTTTTTGAAGGAAACGATTAGCTCGAATACAAGAGATTAAATATGATGGGGAGTCTTCTTTGACACCATTGAAGTAAAATATTGGTTGATTCGGAATACTAAAGGTAACCATTTTCTTATAACAATCAATACTTGCATGGTATGCAGAAAGCCAATCCATGCCTAAGATTACATCAAAATCTTGAATTTTCAGGAGTATTAAATCAACCAACAGTTTCTTTTCTTCTATCTTTATTACACATGATTTGTACACTATATTGGTGTTAATTGAATTTCCCATCGGTGTGGCTACCTCTAGAATGTATTCTAATTGTTCTGGTTCTACCTTTAAGTGACATGCAAAGTGTGATGACACAAATGAAATAGTAGATCCAGGATCAATCAAAACATGAGCTATTTTTTGGAAGATAATAAGAGTACCTTGCATCACTGATTTTGAGGCCTGAGTGTCTTGCTCAGTGATTGCAAATACTCTTCCCTTCATCTGCGGCTTTTGAGCTATCTCTCCCTGCTTTGGAAGTTGTTGCATTTGTAAGCTAGGACATTGTCTAATCTGGTGTCCCAATTTTTCACATTTAAAACAGGCTACGGTATTCCAATAACAAGGGCTGGATCCATGGTTTTTCCCACATTTCTTACATGGTTCTATTGGGCTTTGAAGTGGCAAGAGCCTTGGCTTCTTGTTGTCCCTTTCAAACTGTTGTCGATTAGATGGTGTGGGTCTAACATGGCTTTTCTGATTTTTCGTCTTTTGGTAATCTTCAAAATCTTTTTCGATAATTTGGGCTCGATCCACTATTTCAATATAAGTTCTTAATTTCAAGACTGATATCCTGCTTCTGATAGCTGGCCTGAGACCCTTTTCAAATTTTTTCACCTTTCTTGCCTCATTGTTAATCATATGTAGTGCAAATGTGGCCAATTCAGTAAACTTGGCCTCGTACTATGCTACTGTCCGATTACCTTGGATTAATTCCAAAAATTCCATTTCTTTTTTGTCACGAATAAAATTTGGAAAATACTTTTCATTAAATGCCTCTAGAAATACTTCCCAAGTCAAGGGTTTATTTTCTTTGACCAATACTCCTTTTGCCATTCGCCACCAGTGTTGTGCTTCACCTTTTAACATAAAGACTGCCAAGGCCACTTTCCTATCATCAGGACATTCCATTACCTCGAATATTTTCTCCAATTGCATAATCCATCCCTCGGCTTCCAGTGGGTTTATAGCACCCTTAAAAGAAGGTGGGTTCAATTTCTTAAATTGTTCGATATTACTCCCACCATTTCCTGTAACTGACTGCTTGGGTGGATTGTTGTTTTCCATCTGATGTTGCATTAGAGCAACTGTATTTTTCAAGGCTTTGTGAATTTCTTCCATATTGGCTTCAGCTATTCTGGATCTTGACTTTGTCCCAGTCTGTACACACAAGAAATGTGATTTTAAGCACATTCTTTTTAAATTTCTTAAGAATCTTAAACCTATTGCTCTGATACCATAATTGTCACACCCCAAGAATTTACAATGCAGATATTCCTGAGATGTGACAGTCAAAACATATATACATCTCTTGATAGGACAAATTTACAGTGGTGAGTTCTTACAAAGTAACAAAAGAAAGCTAGCACAACAACAATATCTTCCAAGGTTGATCTTGACTAGCACTCAAAATGAATCCGCAGTTATCTTGAAAAAAATGTTTACCATAGTTTGATGAGTTTGGTTACTCAGTAAGTGACCATCATAATCCTAAAAATAATCATGGTTGAAAGATATCAATATTTCAAAAAAGAGATCTATTAACAAAAATGCATCAACAGTTTTACTTTCAATAAATGCATAATTAAGTATAATCCGAATAATTGAAATGCATATAACACTTTAACGACAGTGCATAATTCAAAGGATTTCACAAAATACCTTACTGGTGTCCCAAGTAGGTCACCTATATGCCCCATCAGCGTCCTGATGGGTCCACTTAATCCCTATCGGCGTTCTAGATAGGTCCACTTAATCCCTGTAGGTCCACTTATACCTCACCGACGTATCGGATGAGTCCACTTAATCCCTACCGGCGTCCCGGATAGGTCCACTTATACCTCACCGGCGAATCGGATGAGTCCACTTGCATACTTAAATTATTTCTAAATCTCTTTAAACATTCGAAAGCAGCAAATATTATGTACTGATCTTATCACTGAAATCATTAATATGAATTTCACTGACACCATTAATAACAGTCACTTTCAATAACATTTCAACCAATCAAATATTTTGGGTATAAATTTAGAAAGGTAGCAGTTCGTAAAGATATTCTAGCATAATTGCCAATCTAATATGTATAGAAAAACTCTTATAGAAATTCAAGAATACGGAATTATCACAATTTATGGGATGTTAATTTACAAATAAACATTTCACAATAATGCTATAATCAAATGCAAAAATATCAATTTTCAGATAATAAGGCAGTCATTTGCACAAGAAATTTACAATGTCTAAGTATTTAAAAATAGTAGAAAGAAATCTCACAATTTTACTAAAAGCAGAAATATCACATTTATTTCTAATAATTTGATAGTATCTAAAATTTTCTAACAATAGACAAGAAAAATAAATAAATTTAATTTTCTAAGAATTTACAGCATTTAAAATTTCGAACATAGATAAAATATCACAATTTTTATTAAAAAGATTATTTTTCAAGATAATGAGGTCGTGTGTGCATAAAATTTATCGCGCCTAAAATTCATGATAATAAGCAGAAATAATTATTTCATTTTATTTTTTTAAAAAATGGATTATTTTTCGAGACAATGAGGTCACTTACACACAAAACTTATAAAATAAAGATCCTGGACAGAAATATCACTATTTATTAAAAACAGACTATTTTTCAGGAAGACGATGTCACTTACATACAAAATATTTGAGAGAGAGCTTCCGATAAAAATTCGGCTAGAGAGAGGAGTTCACTGTGTTTCGACCAGAGAGAAAAATCTCATAAGTTTTCTAAGGTAGGAGTCCTCACCTCTCTGAATTTAAATTCTACTAATATATTATTTTATTCTTTTATTACGTTACAGGTGTGAGCGTTAGCTTACGCTTTAAACGCCTAAAGCCCACGTCCTTTAGTGGACGTGGCAAGAGCAAGGAATCAACAAAGCTTTTAAACCAAAAGCTTTTAAAAGTAACGATGGTCCCTAAGGACCATCATGTTCAAACGAATTATCATGTATTAAAAGTTTCTTTTTTTTTTTTTTTTTGAAAGTTTAAGATTGTTACATGTAGCTATAAGGATTCGGATGGATGGAAATTTGGGAACAGGGAAAATGGATGGAAATTTGGGAACAGGGAAAAAAGTTTCTTCATAATCTATCATTTCTTTCTGGATGAAACCTTTGCAACCAACCTAGCTTTGCATTTTGCTATTTTCCCTTCAGAGTTCAACTTTTTCTTGAAAATCCACTTAAAACCAATGACTTTATATTTTTTAGGTAGGGATACTAATTCCTATAAATGATTTGGTTAATAGAAGCATACTCATCTTCCATGGATTTTACCCAGTATTTCCTTTCGGGACAGGTTGAGGCTTCACGGTGAGTTCTACGTTCTGAATCTGGATCTTCTCCAACCTTATCAAAATGTTCTCCAAGGTAGACAAAACGTTATAGGTAAAGAGGTGGTCTACTGACTCGGTTACTTCGTCTTGGTTCAGGTAAATGTTCACTTTCTTTTGGGAGTTGAGAAACATGTTGAGTTGGTTCAGAAGTTTCAGGTTCAGGGTCTCGAACTATATCATTATTTTTGGCCTCTTCATAAAAGTTGGCTTGTTTTCTACTCACCCTTGCTTTAAGGAACTCTTCCTAAAAAAAGTGGGGAATACGACTTGTGAAAATTTCGTGAGGAGTGAGTGAAACAGCTTTTGTGGGAGTTTAGTTAAGGATGTAACATACTGTTAATATGGATTCTCCCCAAAACTCCAATGAGAGATTTACATGCCCCATCATACTCCTTACCATTTCCACTAAAGTTCTATTCATTCTACCATTTCCACTAAAGTTCTATTCATTCTCTCAGCTACACCATTTTGTTCAGGAGTATAATGCATGGTGTACTGATGGATGATCCCATTTTCAATGCACAATTCTTTGAAAATATCAGATGAATATTACCCTCTATCGGTTCTAAGGACTTTAATTTTCAGGTTGGTTTGATTCTCTACTTGGGCTTTATATTCTTTGAATTTTTCGAGGGCTTCTGATTTTGCATGAATAAGGTACACATGACCATATCGAGATTGGTCATCTATAAAAGAGATAAAATATCTTTTTCCATTTTTGGTGGTCACATTCATAGGTCCACATATGTCACAATGAATTATTTCCAATACGCTAATAGCTCTTTTTGCCCTGGTGGTATTTTTCCTTGCACACAAGACTCGCACACTTTTGATAAATCTCTCTTATAATTTTGAAGAAACTAGTCCCTTTTTAATCTTTCCATTCGTTTGATATTAATGTGTCCTAACCTCATATGCTATAGGGTAGCATCTAATTCATTAGGAGACGAGACATAAGCAACGTTCTCTTTTATTTCAATAGTAAATAGCCTGTCTACAAGTCGTCCAGTCATGATCACATCTTTGCCCTTCTTGACCACCACTTTCTCCCCAATGAAAGTAGTTATGAATCCAGCCATAGACATCTTAAGAACCGAAACCAAGCACTTCCTTGTATCAGGAGCATAAAATGCTTATTTTAGGATCAAGGGGCTCCCACTCTTCAGTTTCAGCTCAAAATCTCTAACTCCAAGTACACCAGTTTCTGATTTCCTCCCATATAAATATATTGCTGTCCTGGCCCCATGGGAGTTAAAGACCGGTAACCTTCATTGGTGTTTGTGACATGGGTCGTAGCCTTCGAGTCAAGACACCAAGAAGCTCCCTTAGAGTTAGCTAGCATGGACTCGAAAATCACACATGTCAATTCCTTGTTAGTTCCACCAAATTTGTTGAACCAACAACTATTGGCTATGTGGCTCACCTTATTGCAAATAAAACAAGTTTGAGTCTCTCTCTTTGCTCCTTTATTTTCAAAATCTCTTCTATTGAAATATCTTTTCTTCTCAAAAGTATTTCTTCCATTTCTTTTCTTAAATTTAAAAGATGGTTGAGATTTTACCATATACACAGCATCCCTAAAGGTTTGCCTTGAACTCCTCATTTCTTCTTCAAATTTGATGGTTGTGATGAGTTCCTCCAATTTTGGTGTCTTTCTTCTAATAAGGATGGAAGATATGAAAGTCTCCCATGAATTAGGAATATAATTCATTAAATAAATCACTTGCATAGATTCATTGGGCTTCATGCCTGTATCTTCCAAATCTCTGACTAGCGCACGAAATATGTGCACATAATATGCAAACTTGGTACCTTCTATCATTTTTAAATCATTGTACCTTCTCATTGCCATAGTTTGCTTCATGAGAAAGGGTTCAACATACTCACTTTCAAGTTTATCAAAAATCTCACTTGTAGTATAGATTGACTCGTACGTAGAAGCATACAAGTCAGTCATGACACATAAAAGAATGTGCTTGCATATCAAGTTCCTCCTCTTCCAATTGACGTACTCATCATTGATTATTTGAGATGAGTCTTCAGTTGGACGATGAGGTAGGTCCTCAAAGAGTACCTCATGCAAGTTTTCTTCATAAAGCACAAATTTGATTTTTCTTTTCTATGAAACAAAGTTGGTCCCATCAAACCTTTCGGTTTTCAGGATCTCAGAGATGAAGGTACGAGCAACCATTATATTTATATTCTCAAGAAAAAATAAGAAAAGACTCCTAATGGCAATCAAGTAAAACTAGCTCTGATACCAATGAAAGAAAGATCTATGTGATCTTTTGCCGGGGAAATACAATTTTTTTTTTTTAATAATAATCAACCTGCATAATTTTGGCAACAAGATCACTCACAGATGGTCTTATTACGAACAATAGAAATTCCAAAAATAAATAACACCTTAATCAAATAAATCTCAACTACTTAATGCCATTCATACAACCTAATACTGTGCTTGAGAATATAAAATAAAAGAACAAACAAATAAAAGAAAAGATGCCGGAGATTACCTCAACTGGGCTTTTTACAACCCAAACCGAGTCACCATATCCAATAGCGCAAGATCAGCGGTCTAGCTTCAAACTCAAACCGAGAAAGCTAATTTCGGCCAAACTAGGTAACCACCCTTAAATCTCTACACAACCCTAACTCCAAAATAATTAAGCTCAAACCTTAATTTTCCCATTATATTAGATCATGAGAGAGAGATAGTCTCTATGTTGGGGCATGCCCCCTAAGGTCTTTTTAGGAGAGACAGAGAGTAGAGAGAAAGGGACGTGGCCCTTAGGGAAGAGAGAGAGGGGTGTAGAGATGGGAGAAGAAGAGCACCCATATTTATAGTGAAATTTAGGTATAGGGTTTCCTATAGTTTGCTTCTTCCTTGAGATTGAATATGGACCGTTGATCAAGGTGACTTGTGGGGTGAGAGATTGAGCCATCCATTCCATAGATGGGCTATCAACATTATAGAAGGTACATGAACCATTATTCCCCTTTCCTTAAACCATTTTTCCCATCAATATATTTAAATAAGTTAAATCTAAAACATCATGCATTCCATAAAATTGCATAATTCACCTCATATTTTTTATAAGAATATTTATATAATATCAAGTCAAGATATTCTTTTAATATTCAAGATAAGATATGGTCAATATTTCCCAAACAATATTTGACCTTATGTTCATAAGATGGACTTTCCAAAAATTACAAAACTTGATATCAAAATAATAACAAAGGGAGCAATAGTTGGGGTATGCCACCCATATGTGGCATATGTGGGCCCCCACCCATTTGCCACATGGTGGACCCATGTGCATTATGGTCCCCAATGAAAATTTTATAAATATTTTTTAAAAAATTTTATTTAAACATTATTTGAATTTTATATAATTTGTAAAATCAATAACTTCATATTTATAATTCCAAAAATCATAAATAAAATATTGAAAGATTCATAAAAATTTAAATAATAAATCTAAAATAATTTTTATAATAAAATGAACACAATTAAATTAATATGATGGGAAGTGGATCCATATGGTTCAGGAATTTTATCAACGATCACGGGGTACTCCACCTTCAACTGTGGATTACAGACTACACTTGCTTTATCGAACTGACCCAGTGTTTCTCATGATCCACAGTCCAAGCAGGAACTCATTAGCGGGTAACCAAAGTCTGGTCGATGAGCCAAGAAATCGCAATCCCAGTCTGTGGATTACAGGTCCTCCCCTAGAGACAAGTCAAGGTTACCACGACTTGATGCGACCACAGCTCTATGTTTCATAGGGGTATCTCTCGCATATGCATAGACTTCACCCAAAGGTGCATATCTGGCTTTCCCGAACGATCTATCTATATGTATGCTATGTGATGGATCATGGATGAGGTTTTGGCCCTCGTCTCTGTTGACCTACTATCACACACAAGGGTCACACAGTCCTTCGGCACACTCATCTAGGCATAAGCTCCGATCTCATCAAGGGCTAACCCAAAAACCCCTATCAATTTATTTTTTATGCCCAGGTACCTTGGGTTTTCTAACCGACTGGCTTATATCGTAAGCACAGTCCGGTATTAACAAACATCATTTGCTTAATATTGTCCTCGAGGGACCATACTTCCACTGAGTTTATGTTCTACTATAATAAATGTTTTTCATTACACACTCATAAGGCCTTTACCCAAATCATATAGAAATAATGGTTTGGATCATAAAGAGACAAATGCATTGGCTAAAAGCCTAAATAAGCCCTAGAGCTAGGAAACCGTAGGTGACTCAACCTAAATTCTCTACAATTTCAAAACTTTAAAACAAAAATTGGGCTACCAACTCCGGGTGTTGGGCCAGAGGAATTGGATTCCAAGTAAGTCCCCAATTTTTTTTTAATTATCAGTTTATCTCTTTTCTTTTATTACTGCCTTGTTTTTTATTTCTTTATGGATTTTGTATGATTTCAGAAGAGCTCTGCCGGTGGTTTTTAGAGAGAACTAATCTTTCAAGATAAACATATGTCTTTGGACCATAATTCGACATCTCAATTGTTTAGAAATCATAAATTTGGGGAGATTTCATCTAAGATTTCTTCAAATTTGTGTTATAAATAATTTTCCAATAGCAAAGATTAGAAAAGAAGAAAATAAATGGTCAGGAATGTATATAATGTTTTAATTTTACTTTTTCTATTTTTTTTGGAAAAATGACATTGTGAGACTCTCCCACACCAATGTGTACAAAGGATTACAATTAAATTTGGCACAAATATCTACAAAAGTCAAGTCCCACATCCATGTGATAACTTTTTTAGAGATTTGTGCCAAATTTAATAATGATCCTTTGGAGTCCAAGACACATGGGTGTGGGAGGGTCTCATAGGATCATTACTCTTTTTTTTTTATTTACATGAAATTTTAAAGGTATGTTCACCACACCTAGGTGCATCTAAAAAAAAAAAATTCAAAATAATAATTTGGCTAAAATAACTTGAATGTTATGGGCATTTTGATGAATTTTATTGTTTGCAAATTAATGTTTATATTTTTGTGGGTTTCAACTGGTTAAAAAATACAGACATTCAAAATTTCATGTAATTTCAACTAAAATTGCTAAAAACCCTAAAAAATATACTTTCTAGACACTCTACCCCCACTCTAAACTTTTCTCACTTATTTTTCTCATAAACCACCTTTTCTAATTAATCCCCCCCAACCTAAAAAAATAGAAAAAAAGATAAAATTACCCTCTCTTTTAACTTTACCCTTTTAATTTTTCCATTTACCCATTTTTTTTTGTGTTTAGTTCAACAGTTTATGTGCCCGGTTCGGCGAGTTGTTTACTGTAATGTGGGCAGTCCGACAATTGGAAGTAGGGCTCCGGTAAGTTACTTATTGGAGTGGGCTCAGTCCGACATTTGTAATGTGTGGTCCGGCATGTGGGTTTGGAATGATGTTAAGTCCGACATTTCATAGCTGCGCTTCGGCATTAGGGTCGAACAATCCGGCATTGGGAGGATGCAGTCTGGCAATATCTTACTCGCGGTCCGGCGTTACGGAGGTTCGCTTCGGTGATTTTGTTACTGGAGATGTAAGTCCCGCATTTCATGGTCTCGGTCCCACGTTTTAGATACAGGAATAGGGTGGTCCGGCGTTAGTAATCTACGGTCTGGTGTATCATTATCTAAATAAGCAGTCCGGTATTGTAGAAATGCAGTTTGACATATATCATAAGTCCGACAAATAATAACCGCGGTCTGGTGAAAGTATTATTGGGTCCATCCAAATGATTTGTTCGTACGGTGAAAGTATGGCAAGGGGTATTTTTGTTAAAATAGATGTAACTTTTTTAGTTGGGGGGTATTAGTTAGAAAATATGGTTTTTGAGAAAAATAAGTGAGGAAAGTTTAAGGTGGGGGTAGACTGGCTAGAAAGTATATTTTTGGAGGTTTTCAACAATTTCCCTAATTTTAATTGGTATAAATAAAATTAAATATTAATGTAACCATGGTCGCTTAAGTGTTGAACGGTGCTTGTGCCACATAACCAAACCGTAGAGAGAGATATATATGTTAATTTACTGTAGACGTTATTGTAGATATGTCTTTTGTTTAAGGCTGTAAAGCTCTTTTACTATTGTTCCCTTTGGCAAGTATGCTTCTTTATTTATGATTGATACATTCAATTCGTAATGTTATTAAGTAAGTGTCATTTAAGACAATACCTCTAAAATTTAAGGATATTTGATTTTTTTGTGTGTTATATATATGAATATGAGTTAAGTTTATAAGTAAAATTGTATACAAGAAGGTCATAATCACTCCTAGCCATCAAATCGGATGGCTTGAGGTGTGTTACGAAGTTCAAGATTTTTTGCTTTGTTTATTGAATTTTGAATCTTGTTCATGACACATTTATAACAACCCAATTTAAAATCTGACAAAAATAATTATGACTCCATTGTACTAAAAATAAATTGTTTCTTTGAATACTTTTCCTTACAACTAAGCTCGTCTCCACATCATATGTGACACTTTGAAAAATATTATTTTGATTATCATATTTGCAAAGTTCTTGTTAAGCATTTCAAGCATCCCATGTACCATACTTGATCATACAAATAAACTGTTGGTTCGTTTACTTGTGGGTATATATATTGGACTTGTATAAATTTGGGAAATTTCCTATTTGACTTGGGTAAGTTTGGGAAATTTCCTATTATTGACGATAGTGAATTATTTTGTAAAGAATTTTTATTTTTGTGATCTTCCATTTTAAGCCTGAAGATTTGTATATTGGGGACTTCTTTGATTGTCTTTGATGTTGCTGTCCTTTCTTTTTCTCCAAGGGTGGCTGTATTATCATTTTTACTGTTTCATTTGCTCCATATTTATCAAAGCTGGATGACACGAATTTGGATTTTTTAGATTTTATATGTTCAATTCCCTTGCTTGCATGTTTTGGTCTAATTGTAACATAATTATTTTGAGCCATAACTGAGACCTTGTTAATAAATTTGTTTTCGGAAAGGTTTCTATACTTCTCTACTATATAGAAAGATATATACTCTGTTGGAATATATGGGATGAGATGGATCCCTAAATTCCCAAGATGAGGGGCTGCATCGTGAGACTGAGGATATCAGGGATCAGACTTTTACCAGAACTATGAGAACTCTATAAATTTCTGTGTACCTCTCTATGGCCATGAAAACCCTTCTTAAAAAGGGATGGAGGAGGCCGTTTTCCAACGTTCGGCTTTCTCCTGAAATCTCTGAGAAAACGTGGCCCTATAATTTTGAGAAGTGGGTGGTTACTTTCTAACCGTTAGATAATAATACTTTCTCTCTCTTAGAAGCCACCCTATTTTTGCGATAAGCATTAAATTATAAGAGAGTGAAAAATTACATGTTTAAAGGCCCTATGGCCCCACACACGTACCAACATCTCCCATTTGGCCATGAGGGCCAGATGTATTGAAATATTATAAAGTCTTTATCACTTAATGAATTTAACATTTATGAGCATATTTTTTCATGAGGCTTTTCACGTAAGTGCGGTTATACATCTCATAACAAAAAATATCCAAAGTCATGTCATAGTTTTTCAAGCTAATGCGGTTTTTCCTCTCATAACCAAGACATAAAAAAATATCCCATTTGGGAGTTCCTGACTTAAATATTTTTAAGTCCCATCAAAGCTACATGCTTTGATAATATTTTTGCACAATCCCTTTGTTAAAGGGCCTGCAATCATATCTGAAGATGACAAATAACTTACAATTATTTCATTCTTTCCGATAATATCATAAATATAATGATAATCAATTTCAATGTGCTTACCCTTAGAACTATAAGCTCAATTTCTAGTTGATGAAATATCAGTCTGATTATCACAAAAAATTTTAACAGGTACGTCGGCTATATCCAGCTTCAAATCATTTATAAAGCGTTCAATCCAGACGGCATAAGTTGTAGCAATGCTAAAAGCAATATACTCGGCTTCCATAGTATACCAAGCTACACAACCTCGTTTCTTAATAGACCAAAAAATACATCCACTTCCAAAGAGGAATACAATTCTTGAGGTTGATTTTCCATCATTTGGGTCTCATGCAAAATCTGCATTAGAGTACTTAATAACCTCTAAGTTGTCAGCTTGAAAGCACAACTTGTAATTTTTAGTTTTCTGAATATATATGAGTATCCTTTTTACAGCTTGCAAATGAGTCATCCCATAATTACTATGAAATCTACTAACAAGACCATATGCATGACTTAATTTATGCATCCTACAGCTTAAGCATATAGAATTCTTTCCATTTCAACTTTGTTACTATCATTTAATGGACATATTTTTTTTGATAACTTAAAACCTTTACAAATAGGTGTATCTATGGGCTTACAATTTTCAATGTTAAATCTCTTTAAAACACTTCCTAAATAATTTTCTTGAGATAAATATAAAAGTCTTGAACTTCTATCTCTTGTTATCTTAATGCCCAATACACATGAGGCTTCTCCTATATCTTTCATCTCAAAATAGGAACTTAGCCATGATTTGGTATGGTTAATCATGCCAATATCATTACCGGCTATCAAAATACCATCAATATATAGTGACAATGTAACAAAATTGCTCCCACTATTCCAAACATATACACAATGATCTAACATTTTTGCTATATAACCAATTTCAGTGATTATATCATGAAAAGTAAAATACCGTTGTCTAGAAGATTGTTTTACCATATAAAGATTTCTTAAGTTTATATACTTTATCTTCTTGGCCTTTAATTGCATATCCTTTTGGTTGTTTCATGTATATATATCTTCTTTTAATTCTCCATTTAAGAAAGCTGTTTTGACATCCATTTGAAATAATTCTAGATCATAATATGCAACTAATGCAAGGATGATCCTAATAGATGAAAAATTGATTACTGGAGAATAAGTTTCTACATAATCTATGCCCTCCCTTTGGATAAATCCTTTAGCTACCAACCTAGTTTTATATTTATCAATGGATCCATTTGCATTAAGCTTTTTCTTTAGGATCCATTTGCAACCGATGACTTCTCTATCTTTAGGGAGATCAATCAACTCCCAAACTTGATTTCTTTTAATAGAATCAAGTTTATCATTCGTGGCTTGAGTCCACTCAGCTGAGTCATGTAAGTTAATAGCTTCACTGTAGTTTCGAGGTTCATTTAGTGTATCCTCACTCATTGAAGAGTAATTATCTTCATTCATAAATGCATAAAACTCTTTTAAAGTCATATGTGAGGTTCTAGTTCTTTTTGGCCTGTCTGGTATACTTGATTCAATTGAATCATTCTTATTAAATGTAGAGGGAGTCTGAGAAACAGGGTCTTCCAGACCTTTATCTTTATCAATTTCATGTAAGTCAACAGACTTATTTAAAATATTTTCATCATCTATATTTTCTAAGAAATGAACATCACGATTCTCTACTAATGATCTAATATTATGGTTATAGATTCTATACCCTTTAAAATTTTCTGAATAGCCTACAAATGGGCATTTTATAGTTTTACTTTGTAATTTATTTCTATTTTGTGGTGGTATAAGCACATGTGCTCAAGAACCCACCAAACTCTCAAGATAGTAAGGTAATGTCTTCTACCTATCCATAATTCATATGGGGTCAAGTCTATAGATTTAGTTGGGACACGATTAATGATATATATTGCAATGTTAAGAGCATCACCTAAAAAATGAGGTGATAAATTTGAATGGCTCATCATGGACCTAACCATGTCCATTGGAGTTATATTTCTCCTTTCAGCTACACCATTTTATTGTGGTGGATATGACATAATTGTTTGGTGAATTATATCATGCTCCTTACAAAATTCAGAAAATAAGGCAGAGCAATATTCACCTCCCCTATCTGTACGAAGACTTTTAATATGTCTACCTAACTGGTTTTCTACCTCAGCTTTATATTCTTTAAATGTTTCTAATGTATCTGATTTCTTACTAATTAGGTATACATATCCATAACGTGAATAATCATCTATAAATGTTATGAAATATTCCATACCTCTATGTATTTTCACATTTAATGGGCCACATATATCGGAGTGAACAATAATAAGTGTAGACCTTTTCCCTTTAGGAAAATGCTTCTTAGTTAATTTACCAGGAATACATGGTTTGCATGTTTTGAATACAATTTCTTTTAAATTGCAGAGCAAGCCTCTTTTAACCCTTTGATTAATTTTGTCTTTATTTATATGTCCTAATCTTAAGTACCATAAATATGGATCATCCATACACATAAAAGCATCAAAAGAGGCATCAATATAACCAAAAAATGATGAACTTTCATTAATATTCAGTCTGTATAAATTATCAACTTTAGTACCATACACCAATGCTTTAGAATGCTCCCCAATGGTAACTCGACCATACCTGAATCTTATTTGTTAACCCTTGTCTTCTAGCCTAGGGACATAAATCAAATTACACATCATATTAGGCGCATACAGTGTATCAGTCAATAAGATATTTTTTCCTCTTTATAAATACAACTAGAAAGTACTGACACTTAGTACATCGCAGAAGATGTCATTTCTCATGTAAATCCACTGGTTACCGGCTGCAATCTCCTTTAATTATGTGAATCCATCCTTAGTCATTGAGACATGTCGAGTGGAGGTTGAGTTGACCCACCAATTTCTCAGGTCATCTCTGTAACTATTGATTATAGGACTACACAGATCAAATGTTTTCTCTTATTTTGATTATTTCTAGCACGGTTGTTATTCTAGTTCCTATTTTTGTTTTTCAGCTTAGGACAATTAAATTTGATGTGCCCCATTTCCTTACAATAAAAACAAGCCTTCTCAACTTTATTCTTTTGATTTTTAAAATTTATCTTATTTTCCTTATATCTATTATTTTTTTGATAATTGAAAGGTTTCTTGGGGATATGAGAAGATAACTTTAGGCAAAGTGGAGCTCATTTGACTTCTTCCTCATTCTTCTCTCAGCTTCAATACTAAGATGCATAGGAAGATTTAACATGGTTATCTCTTGTGCAGAATGGTTCAATACAATTACAATAAACTCCTAAGATGGAGGGAGACTGTTAAGGACAATAGATACTTGTATGAGATTGGGGATTGGATTCGCGGCTGCAGCAAAGTCCTTTGCGAGCGCTGTCATTTTATTGACATGCTCGGTCACTGAGTCTGATTCTTTCATTATGCAAAAATTGTATTTTTTTAACAACAATTGTACATGGGTCTCAGAAGTGGTCCCATACTTTTCAAATAGGGCGCCCATCATACTTTGAGCTGTGGTGTGATCCTCAAAGACTCTAATTAAATCATCTTCTGTAAAGCTCAACATAGTAGTCCTAGCTATTTTGTCATCTTCTAACCATTTTTCAAGTCGCCAACCGGCTTGACCATTGGCATTAGGATCTAAAACTGGTGGTTCTGTTTCTAGGACATAATCTACCATATCTTGGAAAAGAATATATCCAATTTTTCTTTTCCATATAGAAAAATTGGTTCCATTGACTTTTTCAAGTTTTGACAGTTCTAACATGACTAGCCTAGATGCCATTTAAAATTTTAGATAACACCTAAAAGTTCAAAATTTAATTATGTTTAAGAAAATGATTGTCCGCTAGCTAAATCAATAGGTTTGCCGACTCTCAGTGAGCTGCAACCTCAAAGAAAAATTTTCTCGAATAATTTATGTTCGCAATGCTGTGATACAACAAAAAATCAATAAAGTAAGGCAACAACTACTTTATATCAAATCATGCATAAAAATAAATTTCATAAATATGTAAATGTGTATTAGCACAAGAAAGAGAGAGTCAACAATGATATTAATTATTTTCAACAAAATATATGGCATAACATAATTACAAAAAATGAATTCACAAAATCAAGATCATGAAATTTTCTTTAAAAAAAAGGATAAAGCATAGAATAATTATGCAATGTAATGATAATTATTATGCAAATAAAATATGTAGAAAATCCCTAAATTATAAGCCACAAAAAAAAAAAATGCATGTAATTGATATAACAACCTTTACTTGAATAGTTGTTGTGTGCATAATAATTTTCAAAAATCCAATAAAAATATGCACTAATTTTCAGCAATAAAGTATGGAAGAAAGAAAGTGGCTAGCCAACTGATTTTCAACAATTATGTGTCTCTTTGTCTCTCTATCTAAAATTACAATAACAATTTTATGTTTCTCTCTAAAAATATCAAGAGTTTTGACTCTCTAAAATTCCATCAATAGCCTATCTTTCTCTCTAAAATAAAAAAACGAAAGATCTTTTGATATGGAACAAATATAATAGGTCAAAACAAGCAGTCAACAGTGGTTCAATCTTATTAAGAAGAGCAATATTCTAAGTGCAAGATGGCAAATAAAGAATATCTTAGAGAGAGAGAAAAAAAAAATTATTGCAATTAGGGTAGGGAAAAAGAAAAATTATCAACCTTTTCTTCGATAAAAAAAGGTCTTTTATTTGCTAAGAGAGGGAGATAGCAACTGTTTTGGAACTTACGTATTAAGGTTAAATAGAAAAGCACTAATATTCTGCAAGAGATAACTTTATTGTGCTTCCTAAGAAGTAGATAAGCACTAAGTTTTGTAATGGGTAAAAGACATGGCACGACTGATAGTTCCCAAGATAAATATACTAACAATATGCACGGTTAGAAGATACGCTTTTCACAAAGTTTTACAAGAGATAAATCTATGCGGGAGATGGACGGTAGCCGATGATGGTTTAACCAAAAAAAAAACACAAAAACCATATTTCAGTGAATTTATGTAAAATTCACAAGATTTCTATGAAATTTTCAATGAATAGAGTTGCACTTTGAACAAATAGTCTCGCTAAGTCGTCAACAGTGACTTCTATTGAAAGAGTTCGCCTAAAAAAAAAAGAAAAAATTTGGTTACACACACTAAAAAAATCTAGCATTTTAAAAAAATGTTACTTTGATGATGAGCAAGAAATAAAGGTGAAGAGAGAAAAAAAAAAATATGTGATTTGTTTCTCTCTGTCTTTGTGTAATTAGGTTGTAAAGTTAGATAAAAAAAAAATGATAATCGATGAACACGAATTAAACATGGATATAATATAAAAGAACAAGGATCAAATAATAAATAAATAAATAAATAACGGAACCTGAGAACTGTAGGTTATGAGCCCACTGTGTTTCCACAACCCGCTCTGATATCAATGTTGGAATATGTGAGAAGAGATGGATCCCTAAATTCTCAGGATTAGGGGCAGTGTCGTGAGACTGAGGATCGCAAAAATTAGGCTTTTACTAGAACTATGAGAACTTTGTAAATTTTTGTGTACCTTTCTATGGTCATGAAAACCCTTTTTAAAGAGGGATGGAAGAGGCCGTTCTCAAATGTTCGGCTTCCACCTGAAATCTCTGAGAAAACGTGGCCCTGTAATCTTGGGAAGTGGGTGGTTACTTTCTAGTTGTTAGATAACGACACTTTCTTTCTCTAAGAAGCCTCCCTATTTTAGTCATAAGCATTAAATTATAAGAAAGAGAAAAATTACACGTTTAAAGGCCCCATGGCTACACACACGTATCAACATACTCTCCCCCGAATCTAGCCGTCCAATTTAGATCATAGTGAGCCATTGACCATATGATCTAGATCCGATGCCTTAGCGGATTTTGTTTTTAATTTGTTTTATATAAGTTATATAAATATGAATTCATGACTAATATATTCTTCTTCAGTTGCGTGCACTTTCAAGATCACAAAAGTTTGTCAAACAAGTAAAAGTGATGAATCAAGAAAGCCCAGGTAGCACACTACATGGTTTTGATGTATTAAATCTATCTCATATTAAATGGTAAGATCATATAGGGAAAGATGATTTAATAACTTTGTTTAATGTGCTTTGGTTATATTTTGGCTAATTGTTTTATGAATATATATGGAGTATATGAATATTAAGTGATAAGTGCTAACAAATTTGAAAGTACCAGTTTTGAATACCTTGTATTTTTGTGCCTCCTTGTGCTCGAGTATGAACTACTTAAGGTAGTGATACACATGGAGATGTGATTTGATCAAAGGCTTTGAACCCTAAGGATGAAACACGAGAGATGGATGTGGCTCATTCAAATATGTAAGCACAAAGGGAGTGCTCTGATGGAACTTGGTCTTGGTGACCATCCTCTCATTAATGTCTATAATATGATGTGTTGCATGTGACGATGATCTCTTGATAAATTCTTCATAATTGCCAAAAATGAACTTCAATAGACATTACTTAGTTATGCTTTATTTTGGATAAAATTATAAGATGGTATATATGATTTGCTTTTGTGGCCATGAACTTGACTTGGTAGGAAATTAAAGGTGAATGCAGTAAAATGATTTATGAAGGCTAAACATGTATTTTAAAATTAAATTGGATGATTTGAAAAAAGCCCAAGTCTATGAATATGGTTTTGAGAAAACCACATGGTCTTGCAAAGTCCATTAAGTCTTTATGAAAATCATTTTAAACTGTCATACTATTATATAACTATTCTTATATATATATACCAAGTCAATTTTTTTTATTAAAAAGAAAAACATTGTGTCTTGAAGGTATTTATAAAAGTGGGAGAAAAACTAACATGTATTTTTTTTAAAATACCTATATGTTTTGACCCATGTTTCTAGTTATTTAGAATCCTCGATTACCTAAGATTTTGAACCATAGAGAATGTTGTAGGAATGTCATCATGTTGGGCTTCCCTAACACATGTTGTGTTGATTAGATAACTTTGTTTGTATGAATTTACTACCAAGATATCTAGTGTGGTTAAATTTTTGTGGTTCATGAAGGTTTTTACATATTGTGAAACCAACAGGTATTGAATTACATATTGCATGAAACTTAACATGCTACCTCATGATATATGCATGAGAATGTTGAGAATATATATGTTGTATGTGCAATAATTGAGTGGGAGTTGTTTAGCTGCTTGGATATTCAGATATACAGGTGCAAGCTATCTCACAGATCCAGATGATGCGAAGTCTACATCTGGATATGTGTTTATGCTTGGACGGGATACATTTTCTTGGAAATCAAAGAAACAAGATGTGACGAAATTGACCACCATGAAGGCAGAGTACGTGGAGTGCTGTTTGGTGATTAAGGAAGCGTATGCATTAAGAAATTTCTTAATCAACTTGACTTTCACCTTGTGCATTGTGAGGCAGTAAGAATTTTATGCGAGAGCACGGTGATGATATGCGTGTCAAAAGAGCCACAATTCCATAAGAACTCTAAGCATATAAAACCATGTTGTTATCACCTGACGAATAATGTGTGATTGAGAAAGATCAAGATCTAGATAAATTAAATATTCCAGTGGGAGCACCTGCTAGTATTTGACATGCCAAATGGAACAACAGACTACAATGTTGTTCCCCCATGGAACCCAAATGTTTGGTGCTGGTTGTATAGCTACCAAAGGAAGCAGCTTATTTGAAGAACTCTTTTGAGCCCATGAACATACGACCCCATGAGATGAGGGTACGTGATGGTCTTTTGCGACAACAGATCTATGATTCGCGATGTGATGTGAAAGATGAGCTACAACCATTTTTTGGATGAGATCAGAGTAGCAAAGAAAAAAATGTGTTGCTTCTATAAATCCTTTTGTGAAAGGAATGATGACGAAAGTCATGATTAATATATTGAGAGAATAAGTAAAACTGTTTGAGAGAGATTGTAATTGGGAGAGAGAGATGGAAACGAGAGAAAGTGAGAAAGAGAAAATGTAAGGCCTTCAAAGGCCAAGTAGGAGGTGTTGGGCTTATGTGGCCTTTAAAGTCCTTATGAGTGCTTGTAAAATGAAATCATATAGTGGAACATAAACTCAGTAGAAGTGTGGTCTCTCGTGGACCATACTAAGTAAACAATGGTTTGCTGATACTGATATGTGCTTAACGATTTAAGTCAGTCAGTTGGGAAAAACCCATGTTACCTGAGCGTGAAGAATAAACCGATGAGGGTTTATTGGTTAGCCCTTGATGAGGTCGGAGAACATGCCCGAATGAGTGAGCTGAGGGACTGTGCGACCCTTGTGTGTGATGGTGTCCTATTGAGACGGGGGCTAAAACCTCATCCATATTCTATTACATGGCATGCATATTGATAGATCGTTCGAGAAAACTAGATATCCACCTTTGGGTGAAGTGTATACATGTGCAAGAGATACCTCTATGCGCCATAAAGCTATGGTCGCATCAAGTCGTGGTGACATTGACTCGTCTTTAACGGATGACTTGTAATCCATAGATTGGGATTGCGACCCATTGATTCATCGACCTGACTTTAGTGACTCGCTAATGAGCCCTTGTGTAATAATTCTAATATTCAAAAAAAAAAAAAAAGGAAAATAAACTTTTAATAAGTGATGGTCCACATGAGCATGATGGTCCTTAGGGACCATCACTATTTTCAAAAGCTTTTGGCTTAAGCTTTTCTTATCTTATGACGTGGCTTGTAGTTTCTCTTACGTGTTGGCCCTTGACAATCCACTATGACGTGTAAGTAAATTAAATGTGCTATCTTCCTATGGTATAACCATGAGATGTGTCTTTTTAACTGAAACTTTTATCACTGAGCTCTTGTGCATACTGATTCCATAAGATCTACTGTAAACGGGCGGCCTATTAGTGCCCCAACCAACATACACCAAAAGCATCAATTTTGTGAGTGATTAAATGTAAGTAACATCGTCTTTATGAAAAATAGTCTGTTTTTAATAAATAGTGATATTTCTGTTCAGGATCTTTATTTTATAAGTTTGTGTGTAAGTGACCTCTTTGTCTCGAAAAATAATCCATTCTTTTTAAAAAGAAAATGAAATAATTATTTCTGCTTATTATCATGAATTTTAGGCGAGATAAATTTTATGAGCACGTGACCTCATTATCTTGAAAAATAATATTTTTAATAAAAATTGTGATATTTTATCTATGTTAGAAATTTTAAATGCTGTAAATTCTTAGAAAAATAAATTTATTTATTTTTCTTGTCTATTGTTAAAAATTTTTAGATACTATCAAATTATTAGAAATAAATGTGATATTTCTGCTTTTAGTAAAATTGTGAGATTTCTTTCTACTGTTTTTAAATATTTAGACATTGTAAATTTCATGTGCAAATGACTGCCTTATTATCTGAAAATTGATATTTTTGCATTTGATTATAGCATTGTTGTGAAATGTTTATTTGCAAATTAACATCCCATAAATTGTGATAATTCCGTATTCTTGAATTTCTATAAGAGTTTTTCTATACATATTAGATTGGCAATTATGCTAGAATATCTTTACGAACTGCTACCTTTCTAAATTTGAGCCCAAAATATTTGATTGGTTATTTTTGAAATGTTATTGAAAGTGAATGTTATTAATGGTTTCAGTGAAATTCATATTAATGATTTCAGTGATACGTTGAGTACATGATATTGCTGCTTTCGAATGTTTAAAGAGATTTAGAAATACTTTAAGTATGCAAGTGGACTCATCCGGTTCGCCGGTGAGGTATAAGTGGACCTATCCGGGACGCCGGTAGGGATTAAGTGTACTCATCCGGTACGCCGGTGAGGTATAAGTGGACCTGCAGGGATTAAGTGGACCTATCTGGGACGCTGATAGGGATTAAGTGGGCCTATCAGGATGCTGATGGGGTATATAAGTGACCTACTTGAGACAACAGTAGGGTATTTTGTGAAATCCTTTGAATTATGCATTGACGCGTTAAAGTGTTATGTGCATTTCAATTATTCGGATTATACTTAATTATGCATTTATTGAAAGTGAAACTGTTGATGCATTTCTGTTAATAGATCTACTTTTTGAAAATATTGATATCTTTCAACCATGATTATTTTTAGGATTATGATGATCACTTACTGAGTAGCCAAACTCATCAAACTATGGTAAACATTTTTTCAGGATAACTGCGGATTTATTTTGAGTGCTAGTCAAGATCAACCTTGGAAGATACTGTTGTTGTGCTAGCTTTCTTTATTTACTTTGTAAGACCTCGCCACTGTAAATTTGTCCTATCAATAGATGTATATATGTTTTGTCTGTCACATCTCAGGAATAACAATATTGTAAATTCTTGGGGTGTGACACCTTGCTTGGAATGTGGGTCATGGGAAATACTGGGTCTGTTCGATAAAGCTAATGTGATGTGTAGTCTACAGTTCAAGGTGGAGTATCCCGTTATTACAGATTGGATTCTTAAAACCATGTGGATCATTTTTCCATCATATTAATTTAATTGTGTTCATTTTACTTATTGAAAATGATTTTAGTTTTATTATTTGAATTTTATGAATCTCTCATATTTTATTTTTGATTTTGGACTTATAAAAATACAATTATTGTTCTTACAAAGTTATAAAAATTCAAACATATATTTTAAATTGTTTTATTCAATTTTAAAAATAATATTTTTTTTTATAAAATTTCATGTGCCACAAAAGGGTGGCACGCCCCACCCTGTTTGGATTATCTTATTTGCTTTTAAGATAAAGTTAGTTTGATTTGTGGCATGTGGTCAAATCTTGGAAGGGATATATTAACCATAACTTTATCTATTTTCTAGCAAGTTTGTTTTAAAGAGATATGGCCAATCTGAATTGATATAGATCTTATCTTATTTATATTTGGTAGTATTTATCTACTTGATATTATTTGACATATCCTTATGGAATATGTGATGTGGATCGTGCAATTTTATAGGATGCATGATATTTATTTTATTTAAATATATTGATGAAAAAATAGTTTAGGAAAGGGCATAATAGTTCATGCACGTTACATAGTGTTGATGGCTCATATCTCTCACCCCACAAGTCACCCTTGATCGACGTTCTATGTTCAATCTTACAAGAAGATGGAAGCTAAGGAAAACCCTAAGAAACCCTAATCTTATTCAAAGCCTATAAAAATGGATTGTCTCTACCCAAAAAGCTCTATACTTTATCTCTTGTACCTACTTCCCATATTTCTCTCTCATATCCCAAAAAAAGAGGGGGTACACACCACTATCTCATGTTTGGTCTCTCTCACACACTCTGAAAGAACCTAAGGGTTTAGGTTATAGAGTTCTTCCTTCTATCTCTCAAATATGGATTTACGGCTAAGGGTTTTAGGGTTAAGTAAAAAGAGAATCCATTTCTCTCAAATTAGGTTGCTAAGAGAATTCATCTAGGATTTGAGTTTGTAATTAAAGGAATTCATGATCCATTGGTGTGGCTTGACCAAAATTTGCTTTTTCGGTTCGAGATTGAAGCTAGACCGTTGATCCCGTACCATAGGATGATGGTGACTCGGTGTGGGGTGTAATAAGCCCGATTGAGATAATCTTCGACCTTCTTCTTTTTTTATTTATTGCAATCTTATATTTTATTCTCAAGCATAGTGCATAGTTGTTTTAATGGCATCAAGTTGTTAAGATCTTGGTTTTATTGTTATTTTGATTTTATTTTGAAATTTATTTTATTATAATAAAGACTACTCGTAAGTGATCTTTTGCCAAAAGAGAGGGGTGAAATATATATATATATATATATATATCATCTAAATGTCCAATTATAGAAGACACCATTCAAAACCAAAAAAATGCTTTTATGGATACTACACTTATTGATGTAAACAGAATAGCCTATGGTAAAACTTGGAAACCAATTACAGCTTTACCATATTATAAAAGACCTACACCTGTTGATGTCCATCTTGAAGAAGATGCTATACAACAAGTTGTTTCCTATTCAGGAAGATCAATAGTTAATTGGACAATAGACGGTTTATCTGAATTAAAATATTAGATGTCATGAAACACATGACAATGTTTGCGTCTGCAAACAAAATGGCAGGCAACCCAGACCAAGAGGTTGCTAAAGCAATAGTTAATGGATTCACTGGCTGGTTAAGAGGATGGTGGGATTTCTATGTTGATGATGAAACCAAAAATAGAATCCTTACTAATACAAGACAATGGACCGTCAGGAATGAGCAAAAGCAAGAAATAATTTATACTGAAAGTGATGCAGTAAACACTTTAATATATACCATTACATTTAGGAAGTACGGCATTATTAGTAGCAAGATCAGAAGATCTGCTATCTAATCTTCGTTGTCCTACATTATCCCATTATAAATGGTATAAGGATGTCTTTTTCTCAAGATTATTAATACGAGAAGATTGTCAATTAGACCATTGGAAAGAAAAATTTATTGCTGGTCTACTTTACTTATTTGCAGAAAAAGTCAAAGATCGACTTAGAAAGAAACATAATGAAATTATAGTATATTCAGCTTATACACTTGGAGAACTCAGCTTATACACTTGGAGAACTCTCAGCAGAAATATGTGCTGAAGGATTAGCTTTATGTACTGACCTTAAACTCAAAAGACAGTTAGATAAAAAATAAATTACCAAGCGTAAAGAACTTGGTGATTTTTGTGAACAATTTGGATACCATATAGATAGGAAAAATATGCCTGAAAAGTTATATAAGAAAAAGAAAAAATAAAAAAAAGACAAATATAAATCAAAATCAAATAAAGTACATAAACAATATAAAAAGTCTAAACAGAAATTTATAAATAAATTTTCTCCAAATACAAAAAATAAAACGAAACTTCCAGTATGTTATAAATGTGGAAAAGTTGGTGATTACAAACACTTATGCAAATTAAAAAAGGAATTAGAATCATTACATTTAGATGATTCGATCAAATCAAATATGCTGCTATATATTTGGCAGCTAAATATGCTGCTATATATTCATCATCATATGTGTTATTAGTATTTATCTCTTCTTCTATATCATCTTCTATTTGTAATGTAAGAATTTGAAATTCCCTTATATTAGGTTCAGGAATATATGTAGAAAGAACTACATGATCTGCCGTTCTTCTTACTCCTTATAATTGGAAATCTAAAGATGGTGTAGGTTGTGAAGAAGAAGGAAGTATAATGACATCGGGAGTAGTATGACATGATTTCCTAGGAGGTATTAATGGTTTTTTATTTCTTTTCCTATTAATATCTATATCATCCTTAACCCTAGACTGTTGGAATTTTATTTCAATATTTCCATCTGGATGTTCAATTATTTGGTTTGGAATATTATTTCTAGGTGCTTCTTGGGGTTGGTTTGCATGTTGTAATGCCCAAGACTGAGGTAGAATAATATCGGACCAAGTAATTGTTTTGGGTACAATTGTATGTGATTTTTTTATATTTGATTGAAATACTATAGTTTGATCTTTTTTATCAACTTGCATAATATTAAGACAAAGAGTATTCATTACTTTGTAATAAATTCTATATACTATTGCTAAATTCTGAGAACCATGCATCATATTAAATCCATGAGTTTTCAAATTTATAGATAATATATCTAATATGTTTGGATCTGTTAAAAAAACAGAAAAATTTGGAAAGCAATTGAAATATATTGGTCCACTACATAGGCTGGATTCTACCATACCTAGGAGTGAATCTGCGAAGTTATTGTGTCTTGTATCTCTTAGGCGTACAAGCACAGAAGTGTTTAACCCTAGTTGGGTTAAAGGTTTAATGGCTATTTGGATTAACCCAATGTGCAAATATTTATAATTATTCTCTCTATGTTTTTCAATAATTTTCTTGATAGTAGTTGAAAGTCTTCTTGATTCTGAGTTACGGATAAACTTTCTTCTACGGTTTTTATAGCATAACCTAATTTAAATTTAAATGATCATTTTTTATAAATATCTTTTATTGGTACCTTAGGAATATTCCAATTTTGAATATGATCTTCAATATCATTTATAATAATCTGTTCCTTATTTTTAACCCTTAATATCTGAGGTTGAGTTGCAGTATTACCTTTAAGATTCCTAATTAAATTTGCCATCTGTAGGTTACGGATAATGACAATCTGGACGATCAAGGGTCCAGCGTGTTCCCTTAAGCGGCTCTTCCTGGCCTTGGCGGGTACTTTGCCTAGACTTGTCCTTTCGTCTCCTGCCTTAACTCTCGGACCAACTTTCTTAGATGTAAATTTAAGTAGGTTTCTATAGTAATATTGTAACTTTTTCTCTAAACAGTATACTGTTGGCTTTGATACCAAAGGGCCCAGATCTACAGTGAATTTGAACCAACTATTCTATAACAGGTAAGCAAATAGCATACCATTATATTTGATTAATTCTTATAATATATGAATATAATTAAGGCAGAATAGGGTTATTATAATAAAAAGGGATAATGGAAATATCAATTACAAACCACTGTGTGTGGTTGAAATCCCTTATTTTCACACTAAACACTATTTTAAATTGCATAACATCAATATTTCATTCATATGAAGTTATATAGAAAAGAAAACAATCTGTAAAATTACAAGTAACAGACTGTATATGGACTGTATACAAACAAGGAATGAACTGTATTCAAACTGATATAAACAGATTATAAAAGGAACTATCTGCAACTGAAAAATAACAAACTTACTGTTTACATATGCAATAATTGGAAAATAGTTTCCAATGGTGAGGGCAATAGGAAGCAAGAGAGTGAAGATTACAATCACACATGCTAAACTAAGATAAAACTGAGATAGGAATTTGAGATAGAAGAACTGAGATAGTAATCTGAAAACTGAGATAGTAACTGAGAACTGAGATAGTAAACTAAGAACTGAGATAGTAAACTAAGAAATCTGAGATAGGTGAGAACCTGTTTTGTGGTATCAAAAGGATAGGGAAAACCTGTATAGCACGAAGCAGGTTCTTGCTGTGAGGTCGGAACAGCTGTGATGGTCTTGCGTAGAGAGCAAAGAGATGAGAGAGCAGAGGGATGTAGATGGTTTAGAGTAAAGAGAAAGAAGATGAGAGATGAAGAAGGCAGAGCAGAGCGGAGTGTGAGAGGGAAGGAGCTCGGAGAGACCTGAGTCTCGAATGAGGAAGAGTCGTCTTTTATATAGAGGAGTTTGCCTCGGGATGAAGAAAAGGGGTGAGATGACCTGATTAGACCAAAAGAGAGAAGAGAAGACAAAAGCAAAAAAGGAAAAGACAAAAAAGGGAAAAGAAGATGCTTAAAGAGGCATCTTGTACAGTGACATGTTGTCTTTTTATGTCGGTGGCTACAGTGAAAAGGCATCTTTAAACAGTGTCATTTTGTCTTTTTATGTTGGTGGCTACAGTGACGGGCATCAAGCATTTGTCGTATATGTCGGCAGCATAGTGAAAGGCATCATTCGGCATCAAGTATTTGTCGTATTTGTAGGCAGCATAGTGAGAGGCATAAGATCTTGAGGTGACATGTGATATGAGGTGATCTAGTAGCTTTTTTATGGTCTTTGGCTGAAGTCATTGGGGTCTTCTTCTTCTGGGTTTGTTTTTTCTTTTTCTGGATCTGCTTCTTCAAATGGGAAGTATTTGTTGGTGTGCAATGGTGAAGATTGTACGATTTCATCTGATGAGACCGGTTTTTTTCCTGCTTCTGCAAAGATCTCTTTCATTTGTTGTTCTAGCATTTTTTTGGAAGCATTGGGGTTTGATTGGAGCATATTTCGTAAATATGTGGGAAAGTCAAATGAAGTATTGGCTGTATTATGGTCACTTAGACTTAGGTTATATATAGGTTTTTGTGGAGGTATTCTTTTGCGAACTATAGTTGTGGGATCCATATTAAAGATATCCCACCATTTGACTGAGATGGTTTTGCCCAGTCTTGGAATGTAGGTATGGTCGGCTGTATTATTAACAGAGATGGTATATTCCCATTTCATAATCCATGGGAGTTGGTATAGTGCCACAAAGTATAGGTGATTGTCAGTATTATTATCACTATTATTGAATTGCACAAATTGTTCCTGCACTTTTTGGAAAGCAGGAGGTAAAATTGAAGTAGTTGATCCCCAAACTAAAAACCAATTTTTAAACCAGTTAGGGATATTTATCAAAAAGGATCATTTAAATTTAAATTAGGTCATGCTATAAAAACCGTAGAAGAAAGTCTATCCATAACTCTGAATCAAGAAGACTTTCAACTACTATCAAGAAAAATTATTGAAAAAACATAAAGAGAATAATTATAAATATTTGCACATTGGGTTAATCCAAATAGCCATTAAACCTTTAACCCGACTAGGGTTAAACACTTATGTGCTTGTATGCCTAAGAGATACAAGACACAATAACTTCGCAGATTCACTCCTAGGTATGGTAGAATCCAGCCTATGTAGTGGACCAATATATTTCAATTGCTTTCTAAATTTTTCTGTTTCTTTAACAGATCCAAACATATTAGATATATTATCTATAAATTTGAAAACTCATGGATTTAATATGATGCATGGTTCTCAGAATTTAGCAATAGTATATAGAATTTATTACAAAGTAATGAATACTCTTTGTCCTAATCTTATGCAAGTTGATAAAAAAGATCAAACTATAGTATTTCAATCGAATATAAAAAAATCACATACAATTGTACCCAAAACAATTACTTGGTCCGATATTATTCTACCTCAGTCTTGGGCATTACAACATGCAAACCAACCTTAAGATTCCAAACCAAATAATTGAACATCCAGATGGAAATATTGAAATAAAATTTCAATAGTCTAGGGTTAAGGATGATATAGATATTAATAGGAAAAGAAATAAAGAGCCATTAATACCTCTTAAGAAATCATGTCATACTACTCCTGATGTCATCATACTTCCATCTTCTTCACAACCTATACCATCTTCAGATTTCCAATTACAGGGAGTAAGAAGAACGGCTGATCATGTAGTTCTTCCTACATATATTCCTGAACCTAATATAGAGGAATTTCAAATACTTACTTTCCAAGCGGGTGTGTACTAGCAGTAGTAGTATCATTCGTGCTGATATATGTTTTTTCTTCTAAAGTTTGAAGATTATCGAATGAAGGAATATTTATTTTATATTGAATACATATTTCTTTTAACCATATAAAAAATCATTTTGTTTCTCTTTCTTTTTTGAGAAATTTATCGTATTTTTTATGCAGTAATTCTATTAATCTAGGTTGAAAGGTTTGAAGATACCATTTAATATTTTGATTTTCTGAAGAAAGATAATCTTTTTTAAGATAATCAATAGTGATTTTCTTCTTTTTTCTTTCTAATTTAGCAGCTAAATATGCTGCTATATATTCACCATCATATGTGTTATTAGTAAGAAGAACGGCTGATCATGTAGCTCTTTTTACATATATTCCTGAACCTAATATAGAGGAATTCAAATACTTACATTACAAATAGAATATGATATAGAAGAGATATCATCTTCTATTTGTAATGTAAGTATTTGAAATTCCTCTATATTAGGTTCAGAAATATATGTAGGAAGAACTACATGATCAACCGTTCTTCTTACTCCTTGTAATTGGAAATCTGAAGATGGTGTAGGTTGTGAAGAAGAAGGAAGTATGATGACATCAGGAGTAGTATGACATGATTTCCTAGGAGGTATTAATGGTTTTTTATTTCTTTTCCTATTAATATATATATCATCCTTAACCCTAGACTGTTAGAATTTTATTTCAATATTTCCATCTGATTGTTCAATTATTTGGTTTGGAATCTTAAGGTTGGTTTGCATGTTGTAATGCCCAAGACTGAGGTAGAATAATATCGGACCAAGTAATTGTTTTGGGTACAATTGTATGTGATTTTTCTATATTTGTTTGAAATACTATAGTTTGATCTTTTTTATCAACTTGCATTATATTAAGACAAAGAGTATTCATTACTTTGTAATAAATTCTATATACTATTGCTAAATTCTGAGAACCATGCATCATATTAAATCTATGAGTTTTCAAATTTATAGATAATATATCTAATATGTTTGGATCTGTTAAAGAAAAAGAAAAATTTGGAAAGCAATTGAAATATATTGGTCTATTACATAGGCTGGATTCTATCATACCTAGAAGTGAATCTGCGAAGTTATTGTGTCTTCTATCTCTTAGACATACAAGCACAGAAGTGTTTAACCCTAGTCGGGTTAAAGGTTTAATGGCTATTTGGATTAACCCAATGTGCAAATATTTATAATTATTCTCTTTATGTTTTTCAATAATTTTTCTTGATAATAGTTGAAAGTCTTCTTGATTCTGAGTTACGGATAGACTTTCTTCTACGGTTTTTATAGCATAACCTAATTTAAATTTAAATGATCCTTTTTTATAAATATCTTTTATTGGTACCTTAGGAATATTCCAATTTTGAATATGATCTTCAATATCATTTATAATAATCTGTTCCTTATTTTTAACCTTTAATGTCTGAGGTTGAGTTGCAATATTATCTTTAAGATTCCTAATTAAATTTGCCATCTGTAGGTTGCGGATAATGACAATCTGGACGATCATGGGTCCAGCGTGTTCCCCTAAGCGGCTCTTCCTGGCCTTGGCGGGTACTTTGCCTAGACTTGTCCTTTCGTCTCTTGCCTTAACTCTCGGACCAAGTTTCTTAGATGTAAATTTAAGTAGGTTTCTACAGTAATATTGTAACTTTTTCTCAAAACAGTGTACTGTTGGCTCTGATACCAAAGGGCCCAGATCTATAGTGAATTTGAACCAACTATTCTATAACAGGTTAGCAAATAGCATACCATTATATTTGATTAATTCTTGTAATATATGAACATAATTAAGGCAGAATAGGATTATTATAAGAAAAGGGATAATGGAAATATCAATTACAAACCACTGTGTGTGGTTGAAATCCCCTATTTTCACACTAAACACTATTTTAAATTGCATAACATCTATATTTCATTCTTATGTAGTTATATAAAAAAGAAAACAATCTGTAAAATTACAAGTAACAGACTGTATATGAACTGTATACAAACAAGGAATGAACTGTATTCAAACTGATATAAACAGATTACAAAGGGAACTATCTGTAACTGAAAAATAACAGACTTACTGTTTACATATGTAATAACTGGAAAATAGTTTTCAGTGGTGAGGGCAATAGGAAGGAAGAGAGTGAAGATTACAATCACACATGCTAAACTAAGATAAAACTGAAATAGGAATTTGAGATAGAAGAACTGAGATAGTAATCTGAAAACTGAGATAGTAAACCGAGAACTGAGATAGTAAACTAAGAACTGAGATAGTAAACTAAGAAATCTGAGATAGGTGAGAACCTGTTTTGTTGTATCAAAAGGATAAAGAAAACCTGTATAGCATGAATCAGGTTCTTGCTGTGAGTTCAAAACAGCTACGATGGTCTTGCGTTGAGAGCAAAGAGATGAGAGAGCAGAGGGATGGAGATGGTCTGGAGTAAAGAAAAAGAAGATGAGAGATGAAGAAGGCAGAGCAGAGCGGAGTGTGAGAGGGAAGGAGCTCGGAGAGACCTGAGTCTCGAATGAGGGAGAGTCCTCTCTTATATAGAGGAGTTTGCTTCGGGATGAAGAAAAGGGGTGAGATGACCTGATTAGACCAAAAGAAAGAGGAGAAGACATAAAGTAAAAAGCAAAAAAAGAAAAGACAAAAAAGGGAAAAGAAGATGCTTAAAGAGGCATCTTGTACAGTGACATGTTGTCTTTTTATGTCGGTGGCTACAGTGAAAAGGCATCTTTGAACAGTGTCATTTTGTCTTCTTATGTTGGTGGCTACAGTGACGGGCTCAAGCATTTGTCGTATATGTCGGCAACATAGTGAAAGGCATCATTCGGCATCAAGTATTTGTCGTATTTGTAGGCAGCATAGTGAGAGGCATAAGATCTTGAGGTGACATGTGATATGAGGTGATCTAGTAGCTTTTTTATGGTCTTTGGCTTAATTCAATGGGGTCTTCTTCTTCTGGGTCTGTTTCTTCTTCTTCTGGATCTGCTTCTTCAAGTGGGAAGTATTTGTTGGTGTGCAATGGTGAAGATTGTACGGTTTCATCTGATGAGACCAGTTTTCTTCCTGCTTCTGCAAAGATCTCTTTCATTTGTTGTTCTAGCATTTCTTTGGAAGCATTGGGGTTTGATTGGGGCATATTTCGTAAATATGTGGGAAAGTCAAATGAAGTATTGGCTGTATTATGGTCACTTGGACTTGGCTTATATATAGGTTTTTGTGGAGGTATTCTTTTGGGAACTATAATTGTGGGATCTATATTAAAGATATCCCACCATTTGACTGAGATGGTTTTGCCTAGTCTTAGGATGTAGGTATGGTCGGCTATATTATTAACAGAGATGGTATATTCCCATTTCATAATCCATGGGAGTTGGTATAGTGCCACAAAGTATAGGTGATTGTCAGTATTATTATCACTATTATTGAACTGCACAAATTGTTCCTGCACTTTTTGGAAAGCAGGAGGTAAAATTGAAGTAGTTGATCCTCAAACTAAAAACCAATTTTTAAACCAGTTAGGGAATCGTTCGAAAATAGGTAATCTGAACTGGATATACCAGCTATGGGTATTGTTTGGATTTTGATAATAAAACACTTTATGCCAAGCTTCTATGTATTCGGCATATTTCTAATATTTGTATGAAAAATCAGGATTATGTAATTTCTTTCCTTGAGCAGGATTGCAACCCCACTCATCATAAGAGAGTAATTTTTTAATCTGGATTTTGGAATAAGCAATGACTCTAGTATTTTGTTGGTAGTAATGGACAACAGATTTGTATCTTGTTTCCATGAGAATTGCTTCATAATATTCTCTGATTTTGACTCCATTGGTTGGATTCAAATGATTTATCAAGTATAACGGAGCGAGTTTGATGGGGTCCATATTTGTATGGTGGTCATCAATGGTGATGTCCATAAGGTAGGCTCTTTCAATATAGGAAGACCTAGGCAAATTAGGCCTCTGATTAGATTTAGACTGTGCTTGAGAATAAGCAGGAGTCGATGTATTAACTTCTAGGTAGGTAATTTGGTGAATAGGAGAATTGGAAGGTGAAAGGGTTGCCAAAGGCGGGAATTCACCTTCAAATGGTATTATATTCAGTGAACATTTTTCGTTGCGAGAATTGCTACGAGAACCCATGAGAGTAGGTGGATGTTATAAAGTAGTATTATTTTTATTAGCTGCAAAGAGCTGTAGTGCAAGTGAAAGTGGTGATTCTTCGTCGTTGGCGTCAGTGTTGCCCCCTGCAAAAATTCACGCGTAAGAAAATCAGGAAGAGAATTGGAAGACTCGGGAAGATGTTCAATGGTAAAATCAAAGGCGGACAGGATAGCCTGCCAGCGGGCAAATATTTGTTTTGCAACGAGATTTTGAACATCTTTTTGCAGAATATCTTTAGCGGTTTTGCAATCCGTTCGTATGAGAAATTGTTGATTCAGAATATCTCTCTGAAATTTTGTAACACAATGAACAATAGCAAGTAATTCTTTTTTGACCATAGAATAATTTTTCTGGGTTGGGTTCCAGGCTTCAGAGGTATAACTGAGGAGTTGTTCTTGATTATCAATGCGCTGCTTGAGAATATCACCCAAGCCTATTTCTGAGGCATCACACTCTATTATCTTGAAAGCAGTAGGATGAGGAAGAGAAAGGCAAACAAGGGTTTTTACCTTTTGTTTAATTAGTTGAACTGCTTTAGTATGAATATTTGTCCAAGGTAGATGATGCTTTTTTAATCTATCATGTAAAGGTTTAGCATCTATGGCAAGATTAGGATAGAAATCAGTTACATAGTTTAAACATCCTAAGAACCTTTGAAGTTCTTTCTTATCGAGTATCTGATCAGGGACTTTGTCAGCAAATTGTATGGATCGATCTATGGGAATAATGGTGCCATGATGAATCATATGTCCTAAAATCCTAATATTGGTTTTAAATAAAGTTATCTTTTTTACCGATACAACTAATCCAGCATTCTGGACTGCATGAATAAAAGTATTAATATGTTTGATATGTTGATCTATAGATTCAGAAAAGATTAAGACATCGTCAATATAAACTATCATGAATTGATAATAAGCATTAAAGACATCATTCATTATTTTCTGAAATTCTGATGGAGCATTTTTTAAACCAAATCGCATTACATTCCATTCATATTGTCCAAATGGTACATTAAATGTTGTTTTATATTTATCTTTTTCTTGAATTTGTATTTGCCAATATCCAGATTTCATTTCGAATTTGGAAAAGATACAAGCATTGGCTACTCTATCTAATAAATCTTTTTTATTGGGGATAGGATATCTAATCCATCTTAAAACTTTATTAAGAGGTTTATAGTTTATAACTAATCGAGAAACTCCTCGTTCTTTTTCAGCATTTTTATTGACATAGAAAGCTGCACAACTCCAAGGTGATGAGCTTGGTCGTATTAACTTTTTTGTTTGGAGGTCATGATTTTCTTTTCTACACATGTCCAATAAAGTAGTGTTCATTTGTATTGGTCTAGCTTTTGTAGGTATTTGTTTTCATCAAATCCTTAGTCATATGGTAGACTAATACTATGTTTTTTCCTTTCCCAAAAAGCATTGGGATGCTCACTACATATAGAGGTTTCTATTTGTTTTTAGATTGATTGAATATTTTGTTGGATCAAAGGATCTTGTATTTGTTCTTCTATATACTTATATTTAATTTCTTGTTTTAAAGTACAAAATTTTTTTTCTTTATTTTGTAATTGACTTTTAACATTATTGATTTCTTTTAATTTTAGTTTATGAATAAAATCAAAGTGTATTGGTACATTTTGATAATTCGAAGATATTCCTGTTTGATCTATTGATAAAGGATATAGAAGTGTAAGAAATGGGACTCCGAGTATAACTGCTTGACTTAATCCTTTGACCATAATAAATGGTGTATTAATACATTGGTGGTTATTACAGACAGAAGCATTAGATAATTTTTAATTGATAAAGAGTCTACTACCGTCTGCTGTATTTAAGATTTGAGTTGTCTTATCAAAATATTTTGAACGTACTAAACCTACATTGATGCAATTAAGGTCAGCTCCTGAGTCTATTAAGGCTGAGGTTTGAAAACTATAATCTTTTGCTACAATTATCTTGACTTGAACAAACCATTTTTGAATCATAATTTTATCCATCAAATTAGCAGAGGGAATGGTTACCAGATGTGGTTTGGCTTCTGAAGTTTCTAGTATATCTTCTGGTGGATCAGGATCATATGTCATAAGCTGATCGAATTCTATTTCATCTGTATCTGTCTCTGGTTTAGATAGATGTTGTAATTCTAAAGTTTTGATCCTATTTTTTATTGATATACTTCTTTTTTAACTTCTTTGATTTCTAGCTTTAAGTCGGAAATAGAAGGTTCTTTATGTTGAGAAATATGTTGTTCACTTACTCTTTTCATAATAGAAGCAAAATTGTATTCATCAGGTGTTTTATTAATTGGAGGTGTCTTTGCTTTTGTTTTCGTTAATGTAATAAATTTAGTGATTACAGATCTTTTTTCTTCTGGATCTGTAATTTTTCAATAATATATAATATTAAATTATCTTCTTGAATAAGCATATGAAGATTATGTGTAGGTATAGGACAACTACAATTAATATCTTGCATTTGATTGGATGATTCTGTGTCTGTTGAAGAATCTGAAGAATCAGATGATTCTGTCCATAAGAGATCATCATCTTGAATATGGTCTATTTGTGATTCAGTAGAATCTGAAGATATTGAATCGTACTTGATTATATTGTATAATTTTGATTTGATCGAATCATCTAAATGTAATGATTCTATTTTCTTTTTTAATTTGCATTGGTGTTTGTAATGACCAACTTTTCCACATTTATAACATACTGGAAGTTTCTTTTTATTTTTTGTATTTGGAGAAAATTTATTTATAAATTTCTGTTTAGACTTTTTATATTGTTTATGTACTTTACTTGATTTGGATTTATATTTGTCTTTTTTTTATTTTTTCTTTTTCTTATATAACTTTTCAGACATATTTTTCCTATCTATATGATCTCCGAATTGTTCACAGAAATCACCAAGTTCTTTACGCTTGGTAATTTTTTGTTTATCTAACTGTCTTTTGAGTTTAAGGTCAGTACATAAAGCTAATCCTTCAGCACATATTTCTGCTGAGAGTTCTCCAAGTGTATAAGCTGAATATACTATAATTCCATTATGTTTCTTTCTAAGTCTATCTTTGACTTTTTCTGTAAATAAGTAAGGTAGACCAGCAATAAATTTTTCTTTCCAGTGGTCTAATTGACAATCTTCTCGTATTAATAATCTTGAAAAAAAGACATCCTTGTACCATTTATAATGGGATAATGTAGGACAACGAAGATAATATAGCAGATCTTCTGATCTTGCGGCTAATAATGTCGTACTTCCTACAAAATGAAGTGTAATGGTATATATTAAGGTGTTTACTGCATCACTTTCAGTATAAATTATTTCTTGAGCTCATTCCTGGCTGTCCATTGTCTTGTATTAGTAAGGATTCTATTTTTGGTTTCATCATCAACATAGAAATCCCACCATCCCTGAACCAGCCAGTGAATCCATTAACTATTGCTTTAGCAACCTCTTGGTCTGGGTTGCCTGCCATTTTGTTTGCAGACGCAAACATTTTCATGTGTCTCATGACATCTAATATTTTTAATTCAGATAAACCGTCTATTGTCCAATTAACTATTGATCTTCCTGAATAGGAAACAACTTGTTGTATAGCATCTTCTTCAAGTTGGACATCAACAGGTGTAGGTCTTTTATAGTATGGTAAAGCTGTGTCTTTTATAGTATGGTAAAGCTGTAATTGGTTTCTAAGTTTTACCATGGGCTATTCTGTTTACATCAATAGGTGTAGTATCCATAAAAGCATTTTCTTGGTTTTGAATGGTGTCTTCTATAATTGGTTCTACTTCTTGGAGCATCATTGTTTCATGCTCTGGTATTTTAGATTTTCCTTTATCTGAAGATTCTAGTAATGGAACAGGTATATTTGGTGTAGTAGGAATACTGAGTTTGGGAGAAGGAATTCCTTTAATGTATAATTGAGCTAATTTGGCTATTAATTGATCCATTAAGGTTGTATTATTTTCACCAATATGAAATTTATTTTTATTCAGCTTTGGAGGTAGTTTGAACAGGACTGCTTTAGAAAGGGAAGGAGTTACCTCCTTCGAGACTAATCTCTCTATACGTTCTGCTTGTTTTCCTAAAGACTGCATATATAAATTAGTATAATTGTTTTGTTCCACAATATGGGGAATAAGCTCTTGTTTTTTACCTATTTCTTTAGATAAAACTTTATATAGCGTGGCAATTGTATCATATAATGATTGTGGTGGTTCTCATTTACTTGATGGAGTTACTCCTTTGAGTATTATACTTTTTTCAGGAGGGTGTGTACTAGCAGTAGTAGTACCATCCGTGCTGATATATGTTTTTTCTTCTAAAGTTTGAAGATTATCGAATGAAGGAATATTTATTTTATATTGAATACATATTTCTTTTAACCATATAAAAAATCCTATTGTTTCCTTTTCTTTTTTGAGAAATTTATTGTATTTTTTATGCAGTAATTCTATTAATCTAGCTTGAAAGGTTTGAAGATACCATTTTCTAATATTTTAATTTTCTGAAGAAAGATAATCTTTTTTAAGATAATCAATATTGATTTTCTTCTTTTTTCTTTCTAATTTAGCAGCTAAATATGCTACTATATATTCATCATCATATGTGTTATTAGCATTTATCTCTTCTTCTATATCATCTTCTATTTGTAATGTAAGTATTTGAAATTCTTCTATATTAGGTTCAGGAAAATATGTAGGAAGAACTTCATGATCAGCCGTTCTTCTTACTCCTTATAATTGGAAATCTGAAGATGGTGTAGGTTGTGAAGAAGAAGGAAGTATGATGACATTAGGAGTAGTATGACATGATTTCCTAGGAGGTATTAATGGTTTTTTATTTCTTTTCCTATTAATATATATATCATCCTTAACCCTAGACTGTTGGAATTTTATTTCAATATTTTCATCTGGATGTTCAATTATTTGGTTTGGAATATTATTTCTAGGTGTTTCTTGGGGTTGGTTTGCATGTTGTAATGCCCAAGACTGAGGTAGAATAATATCGGACCAAGTAATTGTTTTGGGTACAATTGTATGTGATTTTTCTATATTTGTTTGAAATACTATAGTTTGATCTTTTTTATCAACTTGCATAATATTAGGACAAAGAGTATTCATTACTTTGTAATAAATTCTATATACTATTGCTAAATTCTGAGAACCATGCATCATATTAAATCCATGAGTTTCAAATTTATAGATAATATATCTAATATGTTTGGATCTGTTAAAAAAACAGAAAAATTTGGAAAGCAATTGAAATATATTGGTCCACTACATAGGCTGGATTCTTCCATACCTAGGAGTGAATCTGCGAAGTTATTGTGTCTTATATCTTTTAGGCATACAAACACAGAAGTGTTTAACCCTAATCAGGTTAAAGGTTTAATGGCTATTTGGATTAACCCAATGTGCAACTATTTATAATTATTCTCTTTATGTTTTTCAATAATTTTTCTTGATAGTAGTTGAAAGTCTTCTTGATTCTGAGTTACGGATAGACTTTCTTCTACGGTTTTTATAGCATAACTTAATTTAAATTTAAATGATCCTTTTTGATAAATATCTTTTATTGGTACCTTAGGAATATTCCAATTTTGAATATGATATTCAATATCATTTAAAATAATCTGTTCCTTATTTTTAACCCTTAATGTCTGAGGTTGAGTTAATATATTACTGTAGAAACCTACTTAAATTTACATCTAAGAAAGTTGGTCCGAGAGTTAAGGCTAGAGACGAAAGGACAAGTCTAGGTAAAGTACCCGCCAAGGCCAAGAAGAGCCGTTTAGGGGAACACGATGGACCCTTGATCGTCCAGATTGTCATTATCCGCAACCTACAGATGGCAAATTTAATTAGGAATCTTAAAGGTAATACTGTAACTCAACCTCAGACATTAAGGGTTAAAAATAAGGAACAGATTATTATAAATGATATTGAAGATCATATTATATATATATATATATATATATTCCTCGATAAAAGATCACATACGTCTTTCTTTCATCAAAAACTTGAATGTGAACCAAAGTAACAAATTTCCTCCTTTGCAGAGACAACATTACATTCCACTTTTACACTAAAGTACTAATTAACAATCTAGTTTCTTCACCTAATCTGATGGAAACCCTCAATAAAAAAACAACCAAACCAGTCCTTGTTCATCACTCAACCAATGGTGATGACGGATAACCATTATGAAGGCATATTTGATGTAATCATTTGAAAATTGTGTGATTTTAGCTCATTTTTATCTTCAAATTTTTCAAGAGGTAGGAACTTTTTCCTTTTAGTGTGCGTCATTTGATTGGTAGTATATATTCACCTTTCAATTTTTTTTTAAAAAGTTCAAAATTTATTGTAGAAGAAAAAAAAAAACTAAAAATCCCCTCAACTTCTAAAATAGGATTGGCTTTGGTGCATCAACTGACTCAACCGTATTCCCGTGCATTCTCCTTCCAAAATTTATACTAGAGTGGGATTTTGAATCTAAAATTTAACATGTCGATAATCTCGATCACCGTATTTTGAATCTTAAAGATGATTTAATTTTTTTGATAATTCATTTTAATTCTTTTAAAATATAGTCTATTTTTAGTGTTCAAACTCCATATTTTCACGATGGTGGTAGTCAAGATTGTCTACATTTGAAATTTTAGATCCAAAGTCTATCTCAAAGATGGATTTTGGAAGGATACCACACTTAAAAAGGAGCGCCCCAAAAATTAATTTAAAATAAGGGCAATTTTCTAAGAGATCCAAAATTTATTATTTAAAATGATAAAAACAAACGTTCGCATCAACTTCTGAAATAACAATATGGTTTTGCATTGATTCTTTACTTCATAAGAATGAGTAGGAAATGGGTATGGGTTTCAAGGCTTCAAGCCCATAGTTCAATGGGAAGGCACTCCCTGTTGCAACTTTGAGGTTATGGGTTCAACCCACCTTACCAACCAAAAAACAAAAATAAATCTAGATTTACTAATGGAAAATGGTTTGATAGGGCTGGAGTGCTATCAAAATAAAGAAATACTCATCTTATAACTCATCGAAAATTGTAACTCATGCATTGGAAAGCCTTTACATCAATTATCTGGACTTGAACATTATGATTGTGAAAAAAAATTAAGATTTTAAGCTCTAAAAAGAGTGCATATTGTAACAAATTATCAAAAGTATCCATTTTACTCTAAAAATAATTATTTACATATCCACAAGATCTGTACTATTTTTTTAGTTTCAATTTTTATGGTCGGCATTGAAAATTAATTTTAGAGCCATCATAGAGATTTATGTTGCTGAAAGTACTTTCCGGACGAGGATTTGAGGTGAGGCTTTATTTTGTTTTCATAAATCCTATGCCTAAAAGAAACCTCATCCTTTACTAATTTGTCAAAATAAGTCACTTGATATTTCCCCTAGTCACCTAATTTTGTTTCCATGAATTGCATCAGCACCAACCAAAAAACAAAAAAAAAATCAGGAAAATCAGTATGAGATTCCATGTACATAAATTTATAGACTAAGCTTATTACATGTAAAATGCTTCTCTTTCACATTACGTTTCTTCCTATTCTTCTCTGTCTTTCAAAATGCTTATTTTTTTGCAATGTTTCGTCTCTTTTCTTTCTCACTTTACTACGCAAGCAACAAAACTTATACCTTTGTTTTATAGATATTGCATGCCTTCTTTGAAATTTGCACCCTTGCATGTCATGGTTAAATGTGAACTATAGACAAAAATCAATGAATACAAAAAACATGGCAAAATACATCATCTAAATTCTATGGATCATGAGTTAAACGATTTAAGGGAGAATTCTGATAACACGACTGTGACAACATGGTTTTCTCTAAATTGAAATCTTTTAGGTATCTTGTTGAATCTTTTGACAATATTGTTTAACCTAATTTTCTTTGACCACCTATTTTTTTAATGTAATTTTATTTGACCACCTTAGATTTTGTTCTTGGTCACTTTTTACTGTTGAATCTTTATGCTCTTGAATAATTGTTGAAAATTTGATATGCCTTAATTATGAAAAGACAGTTCATTTTTGGGGAAAGGCATCTACAGGTTTTCTTTCACTTTCAAAAGGAACAGTGAAGTGGTTGAATACTAAAAAACTGTCACAGGCCAATCCCAGGCCTGTCTTAGTAAGAAATTTAAAATTTTAAAGGAAACTAGAAAGTAAAAAAAAGGAAAATGTTGAGATGGAAAATGGAAACAAAACCAAGTTTGTATACTTTTTAAAAGTAAATGAATTCATCCAATCTTTTCCCATTTACTTTGGGGCCTTACATGAATCTTGATGTACCATTTGCTCTATATATCTTCCATATCTTTTTTCATTACTTATAATCATGTCATTTTAGGTCTACCTCTTGTTTTTTTGGAGCCTCCCACTTGAACTGAGTCACACTTTTTAACCGATGTTGTATTCTCTCCCATCTTATCGCCTATTGATACCACACCTAAATTATCCTGATGTATTTATTTCGAATTCTATCCTTTCTTGTTTTTACTAATTTTTATGAATTCACAAAATTTCTTTAATACATTTTGAAGCCAATTTATATTTTACATTTCCTAGAAGCATTTATTCACATTTTAGAATATTGTCATGCGAAATGTATAGAAAATAAAAAAACCAAGCCAAAATATCAAAATACCCCATTCAAGTTCCAGAGCAACGTCTTTTCTTTAATACATTTTGAAGCCAATCTATATTTTACATTTCCTAGAAGCATTTATTCACATTTTAGAATATTGTCATGCGAAATGTATAGAAAATAAGAAAACCAAGCCAAAATATCAAAATACCCCATTCAAGTTCCAGAGCAACGTCTTTTCTTTGAGTGAGATATCATTTTGGACTTTTCAATACCCTCCATTCCCATTGTTAGCATATTATAATAATAATAATAATAAATCCACACTGATATTTTTTCTGAGGTTCTAAACATTCAAATTAGAGCCTACCTTCAAAGAGTACCGAGAAATATGGTTTCAATACTGTAAATCTTTGTGATGGTCTTAAACTATATTTTCATCTTTATTTAGAAAGTTTAAAGCTTAAAAAATTATGTAGATAGATAGATATATGAAAACTTGAAAATCTTGAAAATTGACGGTATAAAAATACGTTAAAAAATACACTATTTCCAAAACTTGAAATCCATTTTTTTCTCATTTCCATGTATCTTGAAGTCGAGATGATCAATTTGAGGATATTTAGGCATCAAAATAACCACTTCTAGTGAATTTTTTGAAGTAGGCTCTAATTTGATTGTTTAGAGCCTCGGCTCTATATAAACTTTTTCCTATTTTTTAAACTAAACAATTCGAAACTTAATGTTCTGAATCACTTTCTTGAGATAGGTGACCTGGTTTAGAACTTCAATATCCGAACTGTGTCATTTGCCTTTCTTTTATTAAATGACCGGTTTAGAACTTGAAGATCCGAATTAGTCACCCAGTCACACGGTTTAGAACTTGAAGTTTTGATTTTCTCATTTGCTCTAAAAAAGACAAGTTAGCTCTGAAACCGGCTCACTTGTCATTTCTTTGAGTAAAAGGTAGGTTCGAAACTTTAAGTTGTAAATTGGTCTTTCACTAAAAAAAACTAGTGAGCTTGTTTGGACATTGAAAATCCAAACTAGGCCATTTGTCTCTTGGTTAAGTTATTGAAAAATCGACATTGAAAGTCCGAACTGAACATGGTTTTAAAAGAAAAAAGGCTTCAATTTACAACTTAAAGTTCCAAACCAACGGTATTTTGAAAAAAATAAAATTAAAAAGACATGGAAGATAAAATATGAATCATTAGAGAAAGTTTTCAAAGGGAAATTTATGGAAATATCCCACTTTACTGTGAAAATTAATCCGGTATATTTTATATTTTTATGTTGAAGTCCCACATTTTAGGAGTGCTAAACGTATTTTAACTTAATTTCCTTTTCTATATATCGGATTGAGCTGAAATTTGATGAGCTGATATTTCACACCCTCCCACATTTGTAAAATATCAAAAGATATTTTAAAATAAATAAAATTACCAAGATACCCTTAATATTTTGAATTTTGTGGGGGTAATTTGGTTATTTTATTTAAATTAGTTATATTTTTAATACTTTTAGAATTACTTTTTGGTGAGAAATATGGATTCCCCAATTTGAGCTCAAGTAAATATATAGAAAATAAAATTAAAATACAATATTCACGGTACATAAATGGGAACTTAAGTACAAAACATAAAAGGGAAAATTTTATATAGAGCCGCGGCTCTAAACATTCAAATTCGAGCCTACCTCAAAACTTTCACTAGAAAAGGGTATTTTGATGCCTAAATATCCTCAAATTGATCATCTCAACATCAAGATTTATGGACATGAGAAAAAATAGATTTCAAGTTTTAAAAATAGTGTATTTTACAATTTGGACCATCAATTTTCAAGATTTTCAAGATTTTCATAGATATCTCAATCTACACTATTTTTTAAGCTTTAAACTTTATAAATAAAGATGAAAAAATATTTTAAGGCTATCAAAAAGACTTCCAGTATTAAAACCGCATTTCTCGATACTATTTAAAGGTAAGCTCTAATTTGATTGTTTAGAGCCTAGGCTCTATACAAACTGTACCCAATATAAAATATGGGAAAACATTTATTAAAGTATTAATCTTATACTATTGAAGTCAGATGCACCTCTGAAATCCTCTGGAAGAGAGTATCCCAAGTTGGAAAACCTTTCAATCTGATCATCTCAACCTCAAGATGTATAAATACAAAAGAAAAAAAAATTTCAAGTCCTAAAATTAGTAGATCTTGTAACAAATCATTGGACCGTCTATTTTTAAGTATTTATAGATCTGCTCGATCCATACTATTTTTCATATTTTAAATCTTATAACTAGAGATGAAAACATATTTCCAAGCCATCTTAGGATTTTCGACACTAGAATTACATATATAGGCAAATTCAAGTGGTGAATACACCATATACAAACCTCACCCTAAAATAATAAGTTATTTTTAAACTTTGAATAAATAAAAGGATCTTTCTATATGAATTTCTCTTTTTTAATTCCGCATATTTTATGAAATATTTATGAAAATTTCCTACATCTTTTTTATATGGAAATTGGGTGAAGTTTTTGAATCAAGAGACATCTTAAAGAAAACTCACTCTCACCATCATCATCAAAATCTTTTCCCAACTATTTGGAGTCAGCTATACGAATCCTGGTCTACCATTCTGCTCTATTAAAGGCCCTACCTTCAATTACAACAAAGCTAACTATTCTAATAATGAATCCTCAAGTTGTTTTGATAATATACACCATGGGACATCCACTCTAGGTATGTTCTCTTCATAAGAGAAGCTTTGGATTTGTAATTTTGGGACACAAAATTGGGTTTAATATATGCCTCATTCCAGTGGTTTATGGCATAGTTTCTGTCATAAAAGAAAGTTAAAAGAGTGGTTTATTTAGGGAAGATTGGGATGAGAAGCTCTTTAATTTGGATGCTGATTTGATAAGAAGGTGAATGTTTGTGCATTCAAGCAAGGGGATTTGGTCCTAATCAAGCTCTTTAATTTGGATGCTGATTTGATAAGAAGGTGAATGTTTGTGCATTCAAGCAAGATGAATGTTTGTGCATTGCTCGATACTCATAAGGTGAGCTCGAGCTTAAATAAGAAGTCTAAATGGTAAGGCCCTTTTATTGCGAAAAAAATCCTCATAAAATGCGTATTATTGAAGGATTTGAAAGTAAACCGCTTGCATGTTACTAATCTTTTCTGAAAAAGAGTAGGCGTCCATTGGATCCAAAATTTTCGCAGATGTACGCCTCATTTAAATGATTCGAATAAACCTAAAAGTCAAAATGTTTCTGCTGCTGCCTGCTTCCTACATCACCTACTGCCTTTAAGTCTATGCTCTGGTATAAACCCTCTCTACAAAAGCATAAATTCTGACTTTGTGGTATGAATACAACCTAAACATAATGATCCTTGGACGCATGAGTCTAAACTATACATCGAATTACGACTTCAAATCGGACAACTATTTTCAAGAAACATAAGTATAAACTGTATGTCATAATGAAATTCTTTTGTTGAATTCTATATTTATCTTCATTACTGATGTATGATACATATCTTCCCTATCTTTTATGGGTGTGGTTTGTATGGAGCTTAGGATCTAAACAACTTGACATGGATATTTTTTTAAAAAGGTGTGGTTTGTATAAAGCCGAGGCCCTAAACAAGCAAAAGTAAATCGCACTTCAAATAGTGCTGAGAAATGGGGTTTCAATATTCAAAATCGTTTTGATAGCCTTAAAATATATTTTCATCTTTAATTATAAAATTTAAAGCTTGAAAAGTAGTATAGATTCGAGCAAATCTATGAAAACTTGAAAATCTTGAAAATTGACGGTCCAAAAGTGTATTACAAGACGTACTATTTCTAAAACTTGAAATCTATTTTTTTTTTTCTTATGTCCATGCATCTTAAGGTCGAGATGATCAATTTGAGGATATTTGGGTTTCAAAATAACCTTTTCTAATGAAATTTTTGAGGTGCACCCTAATTTGATTGTTTAGAAGGTAGCACTTATTTAAACTTTTTCCTTTGTAAAATGACTCTTGGACTTATGAGTCTAAACTGTACATCGAATTGCGAGTACAAACCGGACAGATTGACTTACTAGAAACATAAGTCTAAATTGTATGTCACAATAAGATTCTTTTGTTTAATTTGATTTTTATCTTCACTACTGACGTAGATACATATCTTCCCCTATCTTTTATAGAATTCACCTTTTGCCTCTTACTTTTGCAAAATGACCCTTGATCGCACGAGTCTAAATTGTACATCAAATTACGAGTGCAAACCAGAAAGAACGATTCACAAGAAACATGAGTCTAAATTGTATATCGTAATAAGATTCTTTTGTTGAATTTGATTTTTATTATCGTCACTACTGATGTATGATACATATCTTCCCCTATCTTTTATAGAAATATTTTGTCTTTTACTATCTAAATTTGAAAATTTTGAGATTGAGACTCGTGTGGAGTAACTTTTGGTCTTATGAGTCTAAACTGTACATCGAGTTACGATTACAAATCGGACAGAAGGATTCCTAAGAAACATGAGTATAAATTGTGCGTCGGAATAATATTTTTTTGTTGAATTTGATTTTTATTATCTTCACTACTGATGTGTGATACATATCTAGACCTATCTTTTATAGGAACTTTTTGTCTTTTACTCTGAAAATTTGATATTGAGACTTTTGAGCCATTTGGTTTTCCAAGTCCTATTCATCCTGGGGTTCTACTATTGCTAGGAAGAAGCAGTTTTCTTCTTTCTCTCTCTAAATCTCTCTCTCTCTCTCTCTCTCTCTAAATCCTAACCATTGAATTCTAAAGAAAATATGTACTTGAAAAAGGTCCTCGACCGTACCAAGACACGTACCAGCTTGTCACGCCATTTTTAAATGTACACGCAACCATTAAGAAGTAACTTGTTCCCATTCTCTTGCTTTTTAAGGCTTTTTCTCCTTTTCCTGATGTGCAAGACTTTTGAGGGTCCCTTAACACGCATCCTCTTACTAAAAGACCTCTTTGCACGAGTCTTTCTCCCTCTCTCTAAAATTGTCCCTTAACATCCATTCTCTCACTAGAATACCTCTTTGCATGAGTCTCTCTCTCTCTAAAATGTCACCACCCTCAATTAAAGCCTTTGAAACTTTGGCCCCAATCTAGAGGCATTTGAAACCATTTGTTGCCTATATGGCTTGCACCTACTCTCTCTCTCTCTCTAGAGGCCCCTTAACATGCATTCTCTCACTAGAAGACCTATTTGCTTGAGTCTCTCTCTCCAAAATTGTCAGACACACACACACTCTCTCTCTAAAATTGTCACCGCCCTCAATTAATTGAACCTTTGGCCTCAATCTAGAGGCATTTGCAACCATTTGTTGCCTGTATGGCTAGCAGCCTCTCTCTCTCTAGATGCATTGGTGCAGGTTCTATCACATGAAGTCTATGCAATTGTTTTCTCTCAAGACAAGAGTGTTCTATTTAGACTTTTAGAGTGAGAAAATGTGATCCCCCCCAAATGACAGTCTTGCGATATCAATATGACGTGAAAGATAACAATCTCCAGGGTGAAAAGAGACGTTTCAAGACAAGAAAGATTTGAAATAACAGACATGAAAGCAACATAGGAAAATTCCAGGAAAGTTCTTGTGGGGCTCTCCATGCCATGCATTTCTACCTGGTCCCCTTTCGTGGTCCCGTCAGGACCTGCTTTGGAGTCAAATGATTACTCATAACACTAGAGCCTTTTATAGAAAACAATTGAAAAAATGAAATGTATGTTGTTTAAAAAACGTTTTATTACGGTTCTAACCAATGAGAAGGGTTGGGTATTTTTGAAGGGTTTTACTTTCAGTATTTGTGACAAAGTCAGCCAATATGGGTCCCCTCGAAGAAATTCCTCGCTCTCTCTCTATCACAACATTTGGTGTCAAGTTTCCCTCTAAAGAGTTGACGTACGGATGCATTAGTAGCGGTAGAGGTAAGGTGCATCTTCAAAATTTATCATGGTATATAATTTTGATGTAAAATGTTTTTAAGATTATTTCGAAATCTATTTTATATCTAATTGTAAAGTTTTAAATTTTCAAAAATGGTTAAAATCAAGTATATCTATAAAAATATGAAAATCTTGAAAATGGACGGTGTGGATAATATGTTGCAAAATGTATTATTTTTGAGACTTCAAATCTTTTTATTTTTCAATGTCAAGATGATCAATCAAAAGGTTTTTCAACATTAAAACTATATTTTTTGATAGATTTTTGAAGTGCATCCATAGTTCTACAAGGTTGCATCCTTATATAAACTTTTTCCCCTCTAAAACAGGGATTCCCGGAGGTGCTTTTCAATCCTACTTGCTGATTACCACATTTTTTTGTGAAGTATTTTATGTAGTTAGATCCTCTTGTAATTCTATCCTTCCATAGTTAGTAATAGTCACGTGTTAATGTTTAAAAAATAAAATAAAAATCTCCCTCTCTCTCACAAATTATTTAGTGGCAAGTCTTTGGGCTCGCAATGGGCCAGGCCAATGCTGTGTAGGATCCTGTAACGTCGGCGTGGCTTGGCTTAGACCGGTACAAAGGGCCCTAACCAAGGTCCTGCCCTAGTATAGTCCTGTTTTGTTTGGGCCGGGCATGGCCCTTACCGGCCATGGAGTTTAGGCCTTGGGTCATACTTTGCGGCCCAAGTCTTAGGTTTTTGGGTTGTGATGGACCAAATGAGCTATCGTCATACGCGTAAACCTACATGATTGTGTTTGTGTTTGTGTGCGATAGATAGATATATGTTAGGGAAAATTTCGTCCAAAACCCTAATTTCTCATCTTATTTCATGGTAAACCCTCATTCCATTTTTCTTTCAAACGGCATAAAAAAATCCCTAAGGATTTCACCATATCCCTTCATCTCTTATATCTCTTATTTATTCACTTTTGACTATAAAAATTAACCTCAACAAACATTTTTATACCATTTCAACTCAATATAAAAGAGAGATAGGGACCTCTCAACGTGGCATTGAGGGGCTAAAAAGGCAAAAATATAATTAAAAATATTTTTGAAACGTTTTTGGGTTAAAAGATATAATGGGGTAGATTAAAAAAGTTTTTGGGTTAAAAAAGTTTTTGAAACGTTTTTTAGTTGAAGTGGTATAAGGATTTTTTTTATGCCGCTTGAAAGAAAAATGAAAAGAGGGTTTATCATAAAATAAGATGGAGAATTAGGGTTTTATACGAAAATTTTCCTATATGTTTGTATGATTGTCTATGTGTTCTAAGAGGGGTGACAGAGAGTTGCAACCAGCATTTGAAAAATCGAACCAGCGAATTTCATCAATCAAACCGGGCAAGTTTCAACTGATCCAAAAATAAAAATATAAAAATAAAATAAAAAGTGTATTTAAAGCATGATTAAAAAAACACATCCAAACTATGTTGAAAAGTAAAGAAAAAATGGGTTTTGAAAAATTGATTTGCGCTCAATTTGAAATTTTTTAAAAAGATGGGAAAATATAAAAATAAGTATTCATTGCCAAAATATTTTCCAATATTTTCTAAAAATGATAACAAACATTCAAGAACATATTACCAATAAATTTATTATTTCTTGGGATTTTATATTAATTTTTTAATTAGTTTTAAAGGCTTATGTCATGGTACTTATATGTATGAATATTTACTTAATGTACTCAATATTTTTTGACATTCAATACTTTTACTCCAGGTAAAATTGAAATTCTTGAAAGAATGAATAACATTTATTATCTATAGTGGAGAATAACATCATCATGATATCACCCAAATAGAATATTGGTTGGTTTTTGACTACTAATAAATGCCATTTTTTTTTTATAAAAATATCAATCTTACTTACTTATCCTAATTACCAAAAGTGCCCATACTAGAAAAATTTGTAGTACAAAGAGAAGACTATGTGAGTGTTCAAAAATATTGAGCACATCATTAGAATACTCATATATATATATATATATATATATATATATATATATATATATATATATATATATATACCCTAACATAATATTTTTTTTTAAAATACCCGGCCCGACTACCAAAATTAGCTGAAACCTGACTTGGCTCCGATTTCACAGGCTAAGTCTGTGAACAATTGTCACAACTCACAAGTGGTCCTAGATAAAATGCTAACAATGAACTTGGCTATGGTCTGCATAAGCCCAAGTCCAAGGCAAATTTCACTGCATACAAATGATCTTTTATTTAATTATCATTCCAAAGAAAATTTCAACAAGCTAGTTGGAGTTAATATCTTTTTCTCCTAACGCAATAAAGATTTGGAGACTTCACAAAAATAGCATTCAAATATGATGACCCGCCTATTGTGGATGACTTTTTCAGCAGGTAAAGTTAGCCTTTGCATTGAATTAGAATATAGGTGGGTACCAATCGTTCTTAGCTGCAAACTCTTAATACCTAAAAATTCAAATTTTCTCTCACTAGAAAGTGTTTTTAGTTCCTTTCTCTCTCTATAAATTAGTAATTAGATGTGTGTATTTCCATAAAAATTTACTTTGGGGAAGCATTATCTGGTCTGGTCAAAGCATCAGAATGCTTCCACATTAGGAGGATTGTACGGGCAAATATGAGTAAAAAAATTTGGTTTGAGAGAGAGAAACCACGAATTTTGCATCAATCATCGGATTCTCAATGGATCCTATGAATCTGTTTTTTTTCTTTGCAATGATGCAATGGATCATTGCATCAAATATTTTTTTTCAGGAATAAATTTATATGTATCCTAACATGTTTTTTAGAAATAAATTTATACAAGGGTTTGGTTTGCATAAGAATGCAACCTCAAACAAGCAAATTAAGGCGCACCTCCAAAATTCCAAATTTTATATCATGATGTAATTTTGATGTCAAAATATTTTAGGATGATATAAGAATTTGTTTTCATTTCTAATTATAAAATTTTAAATTCCAAAAATAATTCAAATCAAGTAAATTTATAAATACATGAAAATATTGAAAGTGGACTGTCCCGATAATGTCACAAGATGTATTATTTTTGAAACTCGAAAACTTTTTTTACTTTTTTATATTCGTATATTTTGATGTCAAAATGATCAATTAGAAGGCTTTTCAACATGAAAACAATCTTCTCTAATGTTGCAACCTTATATATATATATATATATATATATATATATATATATATATGGGAAAAGATGGGATTAGCCCACTAGCTCATATGAACATATGAGCCCAACGGGCTAGATTGATTCTAGGCGGATCCGACGATCACAGATGTTCTGTAGCTCTTGAATTTTATTTTATTTTTCTACATATCCAAATTACTTAAAATTTTAAGTGTGCGTTCTTCCCATCAAGGCGCACTTAATAAAAATATAAAAAAAAATTATTCATGAAAAAGATCAAAATACCTCTAAAGCTTTTCAAGGGTATTTTGGTCAATTTATTTCATGTAAAATATTTTTTTGATATTTTTCAAAGATTCACCTATTTTTTATGAACATACATCTAAAATTTTAAGTGATTTGAATTTGTAAAAAAAAAAAAAGCTAAAATTCAAATACTACCGAACATCCGTGATCGTCAGATCGGTCCAGATTCAATCTGAAACATTGGGCTCATATGTTCATATGAGCTATATATGATGTGGTTTGTTTAAGGCTGAGGCCCTAAGCAATTAAAGTAAAACAGATCTTTACTTTATCAAAAAATAAAAAATAAAACACACATTCGAATAGTGTCAAAGATGTTGTTTCAATATTATAAGATTTTGCGATGGCCTGAAAATTATTTTTATATCTAATTATAAAGTTTAACGTTTAAAAAATAGTGTAGATCTAGCAGATCTGTGAACACTTGAAAATTTTAAAATTTGATGTTGTAAAAAAAGCATTACAAGATGCACTATTTTCATGACTTGAAATCCATTTTTTCTTTTATTCGTACATCTTGAAGTTGAGATGATTAATTTAAGGAGTTTCAAACATCGAATCGATGTGTGCCTTAATTTGATTGGCCTCACCCTTATATAACCTTTTTCTTTATATAATTTAGGATTGTTGATGTGTACGGTGGGTATTGTATGCACAACATGTGGACGCTTTACAGTTGCACATGCACCTTTTAACCGTTCAGATTGAACCACACTCATCCGAGAAACAGTAATGAATTTTATTTGTAAATTGTAATTTTTCATTTAAATTGTTGTTAATATGATATTTTGGTTTTAGGTTCATTTTTGTAAGTAAGATTCAATAAAATTAATAAAAAAAATATTTCGAATATAAAATATTGACCAAATTAAGTTTAGAGTATTCTGGTAAATTTTTATTTAAAATATTTTTTAATCATTTTTATTTAATTATATTTATAAAAAAAAGTATCTACATAGAGACCATCTACCATTGATATAAGGAAGTCACAAGTACTTATAACCATCCGATATGAAATTTGATAGCTTAGTCAATGAAATAAATGCAACCATCCAATTTCACATCCTATGGTCAAGATTAATTGTGACGACCTTGTACCAAAAATAAATGGTCACATTGTATACTTTTCCTTTATAAAATACACCTACTTGCCAATAAACCTACGTCCCAATATTCACTAGGAGGGGTTGTTTTGATGGCCAAATATCCTTAAATAGATCATCTCGACATCAAGATGCATAAACATGAAAAAAAGAAAATGGATTTCAAGTTTTGGAAATAGGGTATTTTGTGACGTATTTTTGGAGTGTCAATTTTCAAGTTTTCATCTATCAATCTACACTATTTTTGAAGCTTTAAACTTTATAAATAAAGATAAAAATATATTTTATGGCTATCACAAAGATTTGCAATATGGAAACCAAATTTTTCGATACTATTTGAAAGTAAGTTCGAATTTGATTGTTTAGAGCTTAGGCTCTATACTAACCATCTTACTTTTTTTTTTAATTAATGCCTAAGGTAAGAATACAAACCATCTTACCTGAAGCACAAATAATGCTACAACCACGAGGGCAACCCCATTATCAAATACTAATTTAGAGAGAGAGATATACCAATTGATCATGCATAGTCGAATAGAAGGTCTCTTGGACATTACACATGTTGGGGTTTGTTTATTTTTTTTGGCATTCCATTTGGGGACTTAGTCCATGTTTAGCATTTTCCCCACTTTTGGTGGTCAAGCTGAACAAGAATAAGTCTCCCACAATGCACTTAGTCGTGTTTGCCTTTTGCTTATACTATTATTTTGATCCGATTACCTGGGAGTTTAAAATAATTTGAGCTTCTAGACTCTTAAAAAAGTGGAAAATAAATTTATTTCCCAATACACGTGCAATTTGACCTTGTAATGAGCCTTCAAAGTGATTGACCAGATTGTCACAAACGAGGAGATCGAACCGTTGATTTTCTCACGCGCATTTGTTGGCTGGGCCCGGCAATACTGGGGCCGAGTAACACCATTCGACCGAAGGGCCATGCCTGGCCCGCCCCTGTTTATTTTTCATATTTGTGTGTGTTTTTTGTTTAATTTACACTAGGCCCCACCCGTCCTGAACCGGGACAAGGCCACATAGCTTGAGGACTAAGATTGCGTCTGGGCTACGGCATCCTTGGCCCAGTCCAAACCGGGCTTAACTTATCAGGGCCAGACTTGCGCCAGTCCTGGCTCGGCCCAATCCCATCCCTACCCCTTGCAACAATGCATGCATGACGCGTAGGCTCCTTTTAATCCAACGGCTCAGATCTGATCTCGCATTATTTACAAGTTAATGGCACTCGGGTGCCCTTTCATTAGTTAACAATTATTACGTGCAGAGCTATCCTAAAATGGTGTTTTTTATCTATTCTAATACGTTATGTTATAAGACGTACGAATTTTAAATTTTTTTTCTAAAATAAAAAATGCTTCATTTATAGGTCAACATTACATAAAAAGTCAATCAACACATTTTTATCATTTTTTTAAAATTGCCCCTGGATCCAAAATTTTCTAAATAAGTTCTTGGTTAGTAGGGCACTACCCTAAAGCTCGAGGTACTACCCTGCTAACAAAAAAAGTAAAAAAATAAATAAATTGAAATTTGAATTCAGGATTTCATCATCAAAATCGAGAAACAATTTTGGAAAAAATAGACATGCGGCTTGACTGACTTTCTTTATAATTTCTGTCTATAAATGAGGCATTTCATATTTTAGAAAAAAATTTAGGGCCTAAACATAAATTATACAATTCCAACATGGACCCAACCTGGGCAGGTGTGTTGGGTATGGGTCCAGGTTCACCAGATTCTCTTCTTGCTCAGACCCTACTGGGTTGGAATCCATCCGAACCTGCGGGTTCTTGATCTCTCAATGGACCCTATTGTAGCCCTAAGTCATCAGAGCGAAATGAAAACAATGTTTACTTGCAATATCATACAAATTAGATGGGGCAAAAATAGGAAAGGTAAACGGTTGCATGTTTGGGGATGAGAAACTTATAGTCCAAATATTTTATAAAAAAAAAACAGAAACAGAAAAGAAAAATACTAGTCGATATATGATGTGTGGCCTTCATACACATAACCAATGTGCATCGACCGTTTGATTTAATGATGGACGATACCAATGAACTCTAGCTCCATTTGAATGGTGCTGCTCTTTTCTACCTTCAGTTGCACGTGTTGACAAAATGGATCATAACGTGTTTATTATTCTTTGGGCGAAAATTCAATGAAACGCACTTGGTTTCAACCGCACAAAATAAGATAGCACAAGGAGAACAGTGTATATGCGTGGGAAACGTAGCTAGTTGATCTCAACCGTCTGTTGTTGATAATAGAGGGTAAATGGTCCCCATAGCTCACTGTGAGTGTGCTACATGCCGCATCTCTATTCCTAAAAACATAACCTAAAGGATGAGTTTTCTATATGGCCTAGGCTTTATGAAAACAAAGCCTCACCTCAAATCCACGTTTGGAAAGTACTTTTGGTGACATAAATCTTTATGATGGCTTAAAATCAATTTTCAACATCAACATTTAAATTTGAAACTAAAAAAAAAGTAAAAAATCTTTCAGATTTGTGAACACTTATTTTTAAGTCAAAATGGACGGTCTAAAAAATTTGCTATAATATGTACTATTTTTAAAGCTTGAATTTTCTTTTTTTTTTTTTTTACAACCATAATGTTCAAGTCGAAATGATCCATGTAAAGGTTTTCCAATGTTTGACTTGTAATTTTTAGTTATAAGGTGAGGATTAACCATTTTCCTAACCTGTTAAATCCAAAAGATGTTATACTCCTGTAGGAGTATATTGGCCATTTATTCCTTCAGATGAAACCCACCTAGGACCAATTATAGGAATCCAAATTTTGAGGATGTAACCTTTCAAATCTTAGATTGATTTAAAGAAGAAGAATTTCCTAATTATACCTGTAAAAAGATAATGTCTCAAAATTGAATAGAAACCATCTCATTTTTAGAGGTAGAGATCTAAGCGTTAAAAAAACTCTAAATTCAAAATTTTCATTTAAAAAATAGTAATCTAGTGATCTGATGTTTCTCAAAATTACATGTTTAAAAAATCCTCCCTTTTAGACTGAGGGAGAAGGCGTACACTATGCTCCTTCGGGAGCATAGTATAGGCACTTAAAGTTAAGGGTATGGTTTCTATAGAGCCTAGGCTCTAAACAAGCAAAATAGAGCCTACCTTCAAATAGTATCAAGAAATGTGGTTTCAATATTGGGAATATTTGTAATAGCCTTAAAATATATTTCTATAGTTATTTATAAAGTTTAATGCTTCAAAAATAGTGTAGATCGATAGATCTATGAAAACTTGAACATCTTGAAAATTGACGGTACAAAAATGCGTTACAAAATATACTATTTTCAAAGCTTGTTCATTTTTTTCTCATGTCCATCCATCTTGATATCGACATGATCAATTTGAAGATATTTAAGCATCAAAACAACCTCTTCTAGTGAAATTTTTGTGGTAGGCTCCGATTTGATTGTCTAGATCCTCGACTCTATATAAACTTTTCCCTCAAGTTAAAGGTCTCTCAAAGTCAAGGAGAAAACATACAAATCTAAAAGGAGGCGAATCTTCCGATCCTCTCTCTTTAACTGTCAAAACCAGGAAATGTCATTTCTGTTTACACGGTCCTAACACCATCATCAACTTTAACCAATGAAAATACCTTAAATATCTAAAATGCTCTAAAATGCTCCTATGAGATGCACATGATGGATGAGTATGTAAAATGCCCAGGATTTTCCTTCATGGAAATGACGCCATTATAGAGGTTTCAAAACCATGAAGGGCATCCTAATAATTTGGAAAAACATATTCTCATATTGGTAAATCCTGTAATTGATTATCTCCACATCAAGATGGAGGAATATGAAAAAATAAATGATTTCGAGTCTAAAAAATAGTGCATCCTGCAACACATTATTTAGACCGTTCATTTTGAATACTGTCTATAGATCTACATGATTCGAAATATTTTTTGAGTCAAAATTTTTATAATTAGCGACAAATAGAGTCTCAGAGCATCTTATGAATTTTTACTCCAAAATTACATCTTATTATAAAATTTGATGGTGCACCTTATTTTGATTGTTTAAGGTAGCAGCCTTATACAAACCACATCCTATACCTATAGTATAAAGAGGTCACAATTACTTATAAAAATCACATATGAAATTTGAGAGCTTGGGTGCATCATAGAGTTCAAATTTTTTTTTTTTGAACTTTGAGTTTGGACAATGGAATAAATGTAGCCACCCAATTTCACATCTAATGGTCAATATTAATTGTGACCACTCTGTACAAAAGGAAAACTACAAAAACCCCCCAAAAGTATACTTTTTAGACAACCTCCCCTCAATAAAGTTTTTTTTTGTAATTTTTATCTAAAAATAAGCTTTTGTAGCAAATACCCTCTAAGTCAAAAAGTTATATATTTTTTACAAAAATAACATTTCCCATATAGAGAAAATTTATGTTGGGCCAAACCTGACAAAATCATGAACATAGCGCCCGACCGAGAGAAAAAATTGTCGGACTCGCGTGAAGATAGCCTTAGGCCAATATTGTTGGACCAGGACATGGTTATGCCGGACCACAAAGGGGAGGGGATTTTGATCTTTTTTATTTATTTTTTTAATTGAGGGGTATTTGCTAGAAAAGTATGTTTTCAGGTAAAAGTAAAGAAAAAAGTTGAGAAAAAAAATTTGATTGGCCCGGGAAGAGGGGGGGAGGGGCGGGGGGGGGGGGGGGGGGGGGGTGGAATTTCTAACATTCCTAACAAATAAGGTTTACTACATTCTCAAAATTATCTTGAATCCCTGTACTTTCAAATTAAGGAGTAATTAAATGATACTTTCAGTTTTTCATATTTCAACTAAAAAATTCATTATTCAAAGTTATGAATTTAAAATATGAATTTTTAAATTATTATAATTTGATTGGTTGGTAGTAATGGATTAGCAAGACATGTAATGAATCAACAAGAGGCATGTGCCAAACATATTTCTATTATTGTTACCACAATTTTGAGATGGTAAAAACACAATTTTTTTATAGAAAAATTTTAATTTGTAAAATTTGAAAATAAGAATTAAGTTTCCAATAATCTCTGTTTTTGTATGTTTACTGTCAGTTATAGAAACCAGATATGAAACCCAATATCTGGTTTCTATAATTGTCAACAATACTTGTATCCAAATATTTACTTGTGAGTTTCAATAGTTATTTTTCTTTTATTGGGTAGGGAAAGGGACTTTTACTTGTGATAAGAATGAACTTAAGATGTCATATTGTGGCACCCCACCAACCTGACTATTTATAATTTGGGTCCATTCATGAACAAAATTTAAATAAAATACAATATTTACACAAAAAATGTGTGCATATCGTAGAGTCACTCTCCTGCTAAAATTCTCTTTAAGAGTACTTTTAAGACCTCCAAATTTAGGGATATAATCTCCATATATAAAAGAAATTTTTTACTTTACCATATATGTGCCTGAAAAAAAAAAAACATGCTAAGGTCAAGTGAAGGTTCTCCAATTTTGGATGGTCAGGTCTAAGTGTTTGGGAACTCAAAATCCTCCTAATTAGGTTATCTGCTGGTGAAATAATTTTAGCTAAAAAATTTATATTCCAAAAGGCATACTGTTCATTTTCTCCCTAAAACCCAACCTGGGAATAACTTTAGGAAGTTCTGTAGCTACAACCTCTTCAACTTAGCCATCATTTTCATAAATAAAATAAACTTTTCAAATTGCATACTGTATGTGCCTAAGACTCTCAAAATTTTCAGAAGGGTGAGGACCTAAGCGTTGAAAAACTCAAAATCCATACTTTAAAAAAATAATCATCTAACAATTCTTATATGCATCCTTAATCATAAACAAAAAGTCATCCCAAGTAGCTCTTCCACCCGAGGTAGTAAATGCACAGTATGCTCTCGCAGGCCTATAAAATTGTAGTGTACCTATACGGGACCACGCTCTAGTTTTTTCAACTAGACGAAATGTGGGTTCATATTTCCCAATGGCAATTCTGAAATTATTGACCCAATTTTGGAACAAATGCAAGGTGGGGTTAGAGAGGTCCCTGACCATAAATGAAATGAAAATGAAAATTGAGCATACCCCACATATAACCCTAACAACAAAGTCTTCAGTTGGGAGTTTCAAAGATCAAACCTCATGACTTTGACCTTGTGAAATCAAACGATAAAAATAACTCTTCGTCCTTATATAAAGTGCATTATGATCATAGCATGCATCACACAAAGAAGAAACCAGGCTTTAAAAATCAGTGTTATCCATTCATAAGAAGAAGTGCTAGTGCTTCTTATTTTGAGTAAAAAACACAAGGAGGAGAAGGAAATCAAGAGAGGGGAAAAGGGCAATGGATATGCAGGAAAAGATGGGATCAGAGCCAAATGGTGAGGAGGATTTGATTCTCCCCGGATTTCGGTTCCACCCCACGGACGAAGAACTCGTCGGGTTTTATCTCCGGCGGAAGATCGACAAGAAGCCGATATCGATCGAGGTCATCAAGGAAATCGACGTGTACAAATACGATCCATGGGATCTTCCAAGTATGAATGGTTTGCACCAGTTTTTATCTTAATTAGGATACTCACCATTACCCCTTCATCCTATCTATTAAGGAGAGTTTCATGATTATTCTTATTAGTATTAACATTTTTCTCTCCCCCTCCTTCTATTTACCATTATTAAGATAATGATAGTAATAATTGTGAAAATGGGTCACCTAATTAGTCTCTTAACAATGTTTTACTTCAGTTTTTATCTCCTAAACAATGGTTTTACTTCAGTTTTTATCTCCTATAATTACAAATAATCCTTTAAAGTTTGTTGCTCATTTTTTCATGCAAGCAGAGATGGTTCCTTTGTTTTACCTATTCTTTCTTTTTGAGTTTTTCTTTTCTTTTTTTTGGTTCATCTCTCTTCCACCATGATGGCCTTGGCTTTAAGGAGACGTTAGGGGCTTGAAAACTGAGTTTTGGCTTTCTCAGAGAGATAGAGAGAGAAATCAACTTTGAAGATGGCTTTCCTGAGATTTGCCAAAGTGTTTTGGTTCTGCAAGTGAAAAAACTGGGAGAGTGTGACATCATAGACTTGATATTGTGATCCTATTTTACAACTTAAATACTTAAATATAATTTCTTATCTTTTAATGGTAGATACTTAAGTATGATTCCTTCCTCATATAATTAGATAAAAAAAATTAAGTATGATTCCTTCCTCATATAATTAGATAAAAAAAATTACTTAATTATAATTTCCTTATATTCGTATTAGTAGGTACTTAAATATGTTTTCTTCTTCATATACTTTAATATAAATATTACTTAAATATAATTTCCTTGTATCTGTTTTCTTGCAATTTGCTTTCACGCCCATATTTTTAAGCTAAAAACTTATTCGATCCTCTCTCACTCTAGAATTGACCACTTCCTTGTGTAGAATACCGAAACTTCTCTCTCTCTCTAGAATTGACCCCATATGTATAAATGTACGAGACTAAATCCTCTATCTCTCTCTCTAGAATTGACCCCATATCTATAATAATACTAATTCCTCTCTCTCTCTTTCTAGAATCACTAAATCCTCTGTCTCAACAGTAACTGCGATGGTTACAGGTGGACGTCAGCTAAAGAACCGCCCTTTCCATATGAGGCACTCGCCTGCACAGGACGCATGACGTCCATTCTCATCAATGGCCGGTGGAACAATAGCTCATCTCCACCGTCCATGTACCCCTCACTATTATACAACTGTCTCATATATTCCCCTTAATAAAATGCTGATGCTTGTTCAGTTAGCTCTGAGAGAGAGAAAGCAGTACGCTGGTGCTAGTTATGTCTCTCTCTCTCTAGAAATACATCAAAAGACATACAACTTTTTAAGATAATTTTCGATCTACACCGTCCAAATAAGGTAGTTGGTACCGACCACGAATACATTAAGCTTGTATAAAATTTTTCCTTTGCTAGTGTTAATGGTTGTTTCTTCTATGGAAGAGAGAGAGAGAGCAATGGTGTGTTGCCTATGGTAGTTCTCTCTCTCTAGAAGCTAGAGAGTGAAAATTAAAGAGACAAAGCAATGGGGTTTAGAGAGAGAGAGGGAGGGCGTGGTGCTAAGTACTAATGATATTTTATGTTATTTTGTTGTTTTTGTTAGGATTGAGCACGGTGGGAGATAGAGAGTGGTACTTCTTTTGTGTGAGGGGGAGGAAGTACAGGAACAGTATAAGGCCCAATAGAGTGACGGGCTCGGGCTTTTGGAAGGCAACGGGCATAGATAGGCCGATTTATTCAACATCTAGCGGAGGGCCCGGGCATGAATGCATAATAGGGCTGAAGAAGTCGCTTGTGTATTATAGAGGGAGTGCAGGGAAGGGGACGAAGACTGATTGGATGATGCACGAGTTTCGCCTACCATCCTCAACTGCCTCCTTGCCCAAGCCCGCTCTACTTTCTTCTTCATCCAACAAGAACTTCAATGAACCAGTCAGTCATGCTCTCTCTCTCTCTCTCTCTTTCTCTTTCTCTCTCTCTCTCTATATATATATATAGATATATATCAACAAAGTAACTCTTCACTCTCTCTGTATCTCTCTATGTGTCTCAAGTTACACCTATCTATCTCTCACACAATCTAACTCAAGTAACATAACTCTCTCTCACTCACAATCTCTTCCTCTCTCTCTCTAACAATCTAGCTCAAGTAACATTTCTCTCTCTCTCTCTAAGTAACACATTTCTCTCTCTCTCTCTAAGTAACACATTTCTCTCTCTCTCTCTCAAGTAACACTTGTCTCAGTCAATTTCTCTCTGTATGTCTCTATGTGTCTCAAGTAACATCTATATCTCTCTCTCACACAATCTCTCTCAAGTAACTTATATCTCTCACTCACAATCTCTCTCTCATATGCTCTTGGACACCACAATCTAGAAGAGAAATAATCATATGGACACACATGCATACGTAATTGTATGCATGCAAACTAGAATACATGTGATAAAAACATGCATGGACACACCTTTATGGGTGTATGCATGCATGGAGATATGAATACATGGATATTTGTATGGCATTGGTTTGAAATTGAATTAGTACAATACTTAAAAGTTTGAAGTAGTAGCACTAGCTACTCTCTTGTGATCTCTCAATCATGTTAAATATTGCACTATTTCTCAGATTTGAAATCTATTGTTTTTAGGTCTACATATATCGAGTTTGAGATGATTGATATGAACAACCTCTTCTAGTAAATTTTTGAAATGCGCCTTAATTAGATTGTTTAGGGCCTCAACCTTATATAAACTTTTTCATCTTTTAAGTATTCTTACTTAGCAAAAGAGAAAATAAATGATGCAATCTTTACTTACACAGTTTTATATACTTGTTTGGGTGAAAAAAAATCTATAACATATATAAATTTTTTTTATCAAAATATCTATGAGAGATATATTATTTTGCATTGGGATTGTATACAATAAGACCATTTATCTTTGATACAAAGAGGTCACAAGTACTACAACCATCCGATGAGAAATCTAATAGCTTGGGTGTGCCACAAAGTTCGAGAAAAATTCTTTTGAACTTTTGAGCTTAGTCAATGAAATAAATGCATCCACTCAATTTCACATCTAATGGTCAAGATTAATTGTGACTATTGTGTACTAAAAGTAAATGGTCTCATTATATACTTTCCCTTTAGCATTTTATACTTTTGATACTATTCTAATTCATGATCATGTGTTTTTTTTTGATACTCCAAAATTAAATCAAACAATATGGGTAAAATGTTGAATAATGCATCATCTCACACTGATGATGCTTAGCTAGCTTTCTTACATATAGCCATATGCAAATGTAGGAAACATGGACCATATGCCGGATTTTCAAGCGAATCGTATCGCAACGAAAATACGTGCCGGAATGGAAGCAAGCTACATCGAAGGAAACAGTTACCACCGATTCTAGCAGCAGTTTAGAGTCGGAAACCATCAATCAATATAGCGGTTTTGGGGTATCACATTTCGACCATTTTGAGCAGAAGCCCCTTATAAATCAATATGAAGAAAAGACCATAGTTTTTCCTGGCCAGATATCCGATCAATCACCAGTTTCAAACATGTATCAGGGTTTTCAGTCAGGATTTTCAGGCAACCTCCTTGGCGAGTTTCCATGGGATGACGCATGTTTAGTTGTAAATAATTTTGGCATGGAGGCCAATGGATTCTTGTAAATATTGACTATAATATATGCATCTGTATGTGTTTTTGTACTGAGAATAATAACTAATAAGATGTGGGGAGGAGTGATGATACAATGCCAGTTTTGTAGGATGTGGACTGATTTTTAATAGATTTAATTTTGTATTATTTTTAAGTTATGTGGGATGTTGGCTATTGTCAATGGCATTTATTTGCAGATTATTAAAAATAACAAAAAGTTTTTTTATCATCCAAGGGAACTTAACGGTGGCTCCAATAAGTGATAAGATAAGGACAAGTCAACTTAGGTAGTGTCACCATGTGTCAACCTAGAACAATACCGGTTAAGAGGAGTGATTTAGTTCAAGTGAAGAGCATTAAAGGCACAAACGGAAGGTCCACAAAACGTGGATGAAAGTAGTGAGAAGAGCTATGGTGATTTTTAGTCTGCCTGATGGTATAGTTTTCGAAAGAGCAGATTGGTAGAACAAGCTTCACGTAGCTGATCTCAAATAGTCAGGATAGGGCTTAGGTAATGATCATCATCTTCATAATCAAAACCTTTTCCCAACTAATTAGGGTTGGATATACGAATCATGATCCACCATTCTGCTCTATTTAGGGTCGTACCCTTTGTGAGGCCGCAAGTTCACATATATTTTCTCACTAGTTCCAACTATGTCCTTTTGGGCCAACCTCTTATCTTTTTTCAGCCTTATATTTGAATTAACTCGCACATCCTAACAGTTTTGGACTTGGTCTTTGCCACACATGGCTACCCCACCCAAGTCTAATCTCTCTCATCTTATCGCCTATTGTTGCCACACTTAAATTTTTTTGAATGTAAACATTTCAAAGTCTATTTTTTCTTGTTTTTCACTCATCCATTTCAACATCTTCATCTCCGCTACACTCATTCTATAGATATTTTATCCTTCAGCTTTATTGGTATGAGGTGATTACGTAAAATTCCAGTTGCACATCTCCACTTCGCCCACCTAGCTCTAATTCTATGTGCGACATCTTCCTCAATTTCTCTATTTTTCTGGATTATCGACCTAAAATATTGAAATTGCATTACTTTTTACCTCAACCCCTTTTCTATCTTTTTCACCTTTTCTTGTTCCCAATTTACTATATAGATTATCAATGCTTTAAATTTAGCCTTGCTATTTGTTGAGCGATTTTCTTAGTATTTTTATATTCTTCTAAGTTTTAATCATTTCGATTGCACTGTCAAGTTTTATAACTTGGTCGTTTTTTTGCTAATAGCCTTATGAACCTCATCACTCCACCACCAAGTTTTATAACACGATAGAATGGTATAACAGAAATCTAAAGTAAACTTAAAAATAGAATAGAGATTTAGAAATACAAAATTAGAAATAACAAAGTAAAATATCAATTAAAAATAAAAGAAAGTCTATTTTGAAAAAACATAAATAACATAAAAATAAATAAAATTAATACGTAATTTTTTACAAAAATTCGATTCAAGACATGATGAAGCCGTTGAAAAGGTGTTTTGTATATAATTTTTCCAATATTCAATAACAAAGATTTACCATCACATAAAATGTTAAGGAAAAAATTTATATAAGGTTTCAACTTTAAAATGTAGAATTAAATATGCACCAAAATCCATCGAAAAATGGTGTTTTAATGTTGAAAAACCCTCTAATTGATCATCTCGACATCAAGATGTATGAATATGAAAAAAAAAGAAAAGAAGAAGACTTTGAGGCCCAAAAATAGTGCATCTTGCAACACATTATCTAGACCGTCTATTTTCATGATGCTCATATGTTTATGATCTACTTGATTTTAACTATTGTTGGAGTTTAAAATTAGGAAACTATCTCCATATCCCCTTTTTTAGAATTTATTTTTTAATTAATTCAAAGTTTCAACAAATATCTTTCAACCCTGTGACCACTTTAAACCTATTTTTTAATCTAAACAAATGTGAGAAAGTCATGATATTTCTAAACCCAATCCATTCTCTCTCTTCATTTATATACCTCAAACTTCTCTGTTTCTCTCTCATGTGTTACATTCTGTCTCTCCTCCTTGTTTACCCAAACACATTTCTCTCTTTCTGTGTTTATCCAAACACCTCTCTCTTATCCCGTGTTTATCTAAACACCTCTCTTTCTTCCTAGTAACCTCTCACCACTAAGCATCTCTCTCGTAACGTGTTTATCAAACACCTCTCTCTCTCATCCCGATAACCTCTCACCACCAAATGCCTCTCTCTCTTCTTGTGTTTGTCAAACATTTATCCAAACACCACTATCTTATCTCGTGTTTATCTAAACGCCTCTCTCTATCTCCTTCCGATAACCTCTCACCACCAAGCATCCCTTTCCTAGCGTGTTTATTCAAACACCTCTCTCTCTCTCTCCCTGTTTATCCAAACATCTCACTCTATCCTCCTTGTTACCTCTCACCACCTAACACACCACTCTCTTCTTGTGTTTATCCAAACACCTCTCTTTCTCTCCATATACTTAGTATGTATTTGGGAGGAGAGAAAGTGAGAGGTTGGAGATAGAAAAGATCGAGAGAGAGAGAAAGGATGCACTGAGAGAGAGAGAGAGAGAGAGAGAACTTTGGGAGGATGGCTTTTAAAAAAGACATTTTTTTAGATTTGTTTGGCCTAAAACAATAGGTTTAAAGTAGCTCAGGGGGTTAGAAGTAATAAAACTACAATTTTTAAGCCCAGGATATCATTTAAAACCTTGGGTCTCTTGTGAAATGAAACCTAAAAGTTGGGGGTATCGAGATATCTTCTCTTTTAAAATTTTATAATTAGTTATGAAAATAAATTTTCAAATAATCTTAAGAATGTTTTACAGTAAAATTATATCTAATCATAAAATTTGAAGGTGCACCTTAATTGGATTGTTTAAATTTGAAACCTTATAGAAACCACACCTAATGTTTAATTACAGAAGAATGCATAACTCCAACTTTTAAACAAGCGACTAACTTACATGGAAAATATCATTCATGAAAAGGGTGCAAACTCACATAGGCATTAACTACGAATAAAAGGGAAAGTACCTTGCAAGGCACGAATAAAAGGAAAAGTACCTTGCATATTGTAATGTAATTATATAGTTGATTTTAGAATAGATGATAATTGAGAGGTGCTCTATTTAAATAGGAAATATTACTTTCGGTACGAGAAGATCACAACGGGTATTTACCATTATATATGAAATCGGGTGGTTGAAGATAGATCATTGACTAGGCACAATGTTTGAAATAAAATCTCTTGAGTGTTGTGACACACCTCAATCCATTAAATATCACATCCAATAATTAAGAATGATTGTGACTTAATTGTACAAAAAATAAATAATCTCATAATATACAATCCCAATTAAATAAAATCGATGTTATGCGTATGATATACCTTTACTCTTAGGGGGACGTTTGGACACTGGAGATGCATGTTTGGATTATATTAATATTATTGCATTGTAAATATCAATAACAATGTATTATAATAATAATAATAATAATAATAAAGTATTTATGATACTATTATAAAAACATTAGTAGAATTACTACTAATCAAAATTGTAACAATATAGTAATATGTATAATATTACTCAATTATCATATACTTTAAAGGATTGTCTACAAATAGACCATTTATCATTTGTACAAGGTCACAATCATTCTTGTTCGTTAAATTTCAAAATGGGTGGTTGCAAGAGTGTCATTGAATGAACACAAAGTTCAAAAAAAATATTCTTGAACTTTGTGACTCACACTAAACCATCAAATTTGACATCTAATGAATGAGAATAGTTGTGACCTCCTTGTACAAAAGATAAATGATCTCTTTGTAGACAATCCTATATTATAAATGTTGAGAGTAATAAGAATAATAGTAGTAATAATAATAATAATAATATTTATCATTATTATTATTTTGTTGAAATACACATTGCCACAATTTGGCCTCAAAATATGGAGATTTGTAGTCCACCTATTTTAGCGGAATACAGATTTCCACGTTTTGGCCTCAAAACATAGAAATAGATATCCACTTGGAGATTGAGCAAACTGCGGAAATGGCCAATCTCCATGGAAATAAGTCTCCTGGAGACCCATTTCCAAGCTTCCAAACAGAACCTTAGAAAATAATGAAGGAAAACTTTACTCAGAGAATAACACTCATAAAGGAAAGTTATGTTAAAAAATGAGAGTTACATGTTGAATAATCAAAAGTGGTAAAGAAACAATAAAAACAGGGTACCTCATGCTGGGTTCAGGCCAATAGATATATGCTTTTGTCAGTGTATGTTCCAACCTCTCTCGGGGTAATTTTAGGATAATTATTTAGGGGTATTATTAAGACCCCAAAGTTCAGGGATATAAGTTCTTAAACTTACTCACAAACCTAAAAAAGGTGGTACTTATTCTATATGTGCCTAAAAAAATAATGACATGAGGTTGAATGGACTGTCCAATTTATGGATAGTCATATCTAAATGTTTGGAAATTTAAATTTTATGTTTTAATGAAAATAATCCCATGATTTTAAAATGGATCACAAAATTTTACGTCCAGAAAATATATCAAAGTCGATCGTTTGCCCGAGGGGGTAAGTATATATTGTGCTTGCATGAGTATGCTATATGGTCAAATAAGGAAGATAAAAAAAAAAAAAATGGAAACAAACGCTATATTACGGATAAAACAAACACTAAGTAAATTTTTCAACCATCATAAGGGCATATGATATTGTAATTGCATATTTTAGCACGATTCAGATGTGTGCTTTATTTTGATTGTTTAAAGTTGATGGCCTTGAGCTAAGAATTGTATAAGTTAGCCCATAGCCAAACACCTACGGAATGAATCTACGGAATTTGATTCATTACAAAACTCTAAAATTATTTTTACTCATCTCTAAATGTAAAAACCACGGTGAATTCTCTCTCCATGAATAAATTTAGACCGTTTGTTTCTTGAACCACGGGATCTAGGTCATTTTATCTCAGTTACCTTTTTTCTTTTTGAAATCCTTCACAAGGTAAAGATTAATGATTTACATTTTTTTGGGTAAAACAAATCCCCTTAAGAGTTTGGCTATTTGTCTAACATTTACAATTTTTCTTAGGGATTATATACTATGAGACCATTCATTGTTAGTAGAAGGAGGTCACAATTATGTTTTAGCCATTGGATGTGAAATCCAATAGATGAAAGTGTGTCACAGCATTTGAGAATTTTTGGAACTTTAAGTTTTATAATCAAGGAGAAAACAGATTTTTAGGCAATCAAAATGGCTTCCAACACCTAGATTGCATCTTTTAGCAATATTTAGAGATGTGCTTTACTTTAATTGTTTAGGGTTGATACCTTATGCAAACCATATGGGTGCGGTTTGCGCAAGACATCACCTTTAAACAATTCAAGTAATGTTCAACCTTTAATCCTTGCCAAAAGATATAATTATGGTGTCAAAATTTCAATGATGACCTGAAAATCTGTTTTACATCTAATTGAGAAATTTAAAGCTAAAAAAATAGTACAGATTGAGCAGATTTGCAAACACTTGAAAATAGATTGTTGAGACAATATATTACAAGATAATTTTAGGACTTGAAATTCTTTTTTTATATATATAACTAGATATCTCGAGTTCGATACAACCAATTAGAGGGTTTTTAGTATCAAAGTAGCCTTTTTGGATACATTTTTGAATCTTGTCTTACTTTACATTATAAGTTTAACACCTTATATAGGAAGGGAAATGTTTCTATACTTCTCCTACATCATAAAAGATATATAGCCCCCCGCCCCATCCAGCCTTTCAATTTAGATCAAGCGAGCCACTCATCATTTGATATAGATCCGACACCTCAGAGTATTTTATTTTTAGTTTTTTTATACAAATTATATAAATATGACATTACGTACATGCCATCTTCTCAATCGGGGCACCTAAAAAAATTATTAAAAAGAATATTTTGATAAAATATAATAACCAAAATACCGCTTGAATCTTTCAAAGGTATTTTGGTTATTTTATTTTATTGAAAATATTTTTTTTATATTTTTTACAATTGTGAGTTGAATAGAGGAGTAGAAGCCCAAAATTTGGTGGCAAAATAGCTTGTAGAAAAAAATTAAAAATAAAATAGTGTGGAGACGTGATATTGTAATTGGGGCCATCTCAACTGTCCATTTAGAATGGACGGTTGGATAGGGGGAATTATAGAAGTTTTATGCGGTAGGGAAAGCATAGAAAGCTTGCCCATATAAGAAAAGTATACAATAAGAATATTTATATTTTGTACATGAAGGTCACAATTAATCCTAACCATCAGATATGAAAGTGGGTGGTTGTGCTTGTTGGATTCACTAGGCTTAAAGTTCCAAATAATTTTTTTCAAACTACGTTACCTACCCAAGCTGTTAATTCACATCTGACGGGTATATGTGACTGTGACCTCCCTGTATCTAGTAATAAATATGCATTCCATGACTATCATGGTATTTGACATGGATCAATATCATTGGTTAAGGAGATATTTTCAACAATTGGTTCTCAGAGGAAAATACAAAATTGACTATTCTGTTTTTATAATAAAAAATATGAAAAGTATATGTAAGATTCAATTTTATTCCAAGGGAACCTTCAAAAACCCACTCAAAATGGTTGTTCCGATATGATGCATGTATCTGAAGAAAAAAAAAAAGAAAAACAAAAAAGAAAGGAAAGATTTCAATCTGAAAAATAGTGTGGACTATTCATTTTAAAAAGTTTGAAATGTTTATATATCTAATTGATTTATACTATCTTTAGAGCTTTAAATTTCATAATTAGATGCGAAAGCATCTTATTAAGCTGTTGTATGCATTTCCGATACCGGAACTATATCTTTTAACATGAGTTAGAGGTTTGCCTTACTTTCATTGTTTAAGGTTGACAACTCGTACAAATCGCACCTTAAAAAAAAAGTTTAAAATGGTAATAGCTAACGAGTTAGAGGTAGGCCATTGTAGGCAGTTTTAGCTCTTGATTCGGTGGTTAAGACATTGAGATCCGCAACATGATGTCGAAGGTTCAGATCTCAATAAACTCTAAAAGCTAACTACTGAATAAAACTCGTATCGATTCAAAAAACTCACCCAATTCAACATATAAATTCGGGCGTGTTTTATCAATGAAAATTTTTGGATATCTTTTTTTATGAGAAACTTTCCATGTAAACCCATCTTCTTTTTCTAATTCTTCACATTAAAAAAATTAAAAGTTGTGGAATATTTTTTACTTAACTATTTAACTTTGCTATTTGCATATCTACCCAAAATAATAATAATAATAGCTTGCATGTTGACTCACTTTAGCATCAACTGAACCAGTCATTGAGTTGGAGTTTTTAAACACTGGTGGGAGCCTCCTAAGAAAATCATCCTCACTTAAGACTAAATATTGACATTTTTGCCCTAGAGTTGAAATTTTCTTGGGAAAACATTTAAGAAGGTAGTGACATTTATTCCCTAATAATAATCATTAAAAATTGAAAATTGTAGAAAGAGGTATTGAAGCACTGGAATGATGAGAGAATACCCAAGACTTAAGAAGGTAGCTGTTGTATTCTACACAAAGGTTACATTTTAAGGTTATATTTTGGAGGAACTTTCTAGAAGATTGTATCTTGTGGTACGTACTATCTTACCTCAAATTTGGTCTTTTCTTTTTCAAAGTTCAATTTTATATTGATATCATTTTCCTTCCTAATTATTTAAAATTTTAATTTTAAAGTATAGATAAAAAGTCTTAAAACCCCTCTAATTTCAAAGACACGTAACCCTTGCCTAGAATTATTTAATATTAATTTAATATGGCACAATCAAAAAATTTATTTCATATTATAGGAGTTTCCACCGAGTAATCTTTGAATTTCTAAAGCATTGTTGTTTGTGTGTGAGAGTGAGCATTCACGCTCTTGTGTTCTGGCTTTGAGAAAATTTTAGAAGATGGAGTCAATAAATTAGTTTAAAATTTAGTTTACTATTCCATGAAAATTGTGATTGAGACAAATAACTTTTATTTTAAATCATTTGTTGTGAGGTTATGGTTCTTTTATAAATTCAAATTCAGTCGAGTTCAATTGATGTAAACAGATAACTTGAGTTTGAAGACCCAATAAAAAATTATATTTTTTAAGAAAATAATGTAAATCCGGCAGCTATACGTATCAACAACTTTGAAAGATTGAAAATATCCATTCATATTCATAATGGTATCATTATAATGATTTGAACTTTTGAAGCACTGAGTAACAACAAACAATTTTATCTATTGGGTGTGGTTTGTATAAGGTTGTAACCTCAAATAATCCAATTACGGCGCGCCTCCAAAATTTATCCGAACATCTAATTTTGGTGTAAAAAATTCTAAAGATTATCCAAAAGTCTATTTTTATGTCTAATTATAAAATTTTTAACTTAAAAAATGGTTAAAGTCAAGTAGATCTATAAAATTATGAAATCTTGAAAATAGACGGTCTAGATAATATGTTGCGAGATGCACTATTTATGTGTGCTTGTCGGGGTCCCTCCAAAAAGGGCAAAACAATGGTTTAAAATTTTCTTTCAAAAAACTGTTATTTTTAGTTTATAAAATGTATTTATTTTTTTATATATTTATAATTTCTCCAGGTTGGTAGGACCCAAAAGAACTTAGTTAGAATTAATGAGAAAAGATATGAAGGTAAAACCTTTAGTAGATCAGAATGACAGACCAATATTCGTATAGCCAATCCCAACTAGTTGGAAAAATGTTCTGATCATGATGTTGATGATGATGATTTCCATGTTAAAGATTATACATACCTGAAAAATTAGGTCCAAAAGCCATCTAAAAATGGATCATGAATAGGGGAAGCATATCTACATATAAGTCCTTGGGCTCATAAAAACATTGTCTATTTAGTTTATTTATGGTAAAGTCTTCAAATCAAATACTTTTAGCGAAAGTGATTTATTTCAGGAAAGGGAAAACATCATGTAAGGGACTAAAATATTTAGGGGATCAAAAAATCTGAGTTGACATTATAATGGTTGTTATCAATGGTTTAAAAAACGGATCGGTGATCCGGATCCGGCTTCTAAAAAATAGATCCGGATAGGCGAATCGGTGATCCGGATCGGGAATCGGGTGAATCGGTCAGAATAAAGCTTAAAAAAAATTCGAAAAAATTATTAAAATTCATTATAAATATTTTTTTTTAGGAATTCAATAAAAAATGAGGGTACTCCATTAAGAATTTTCATGTTTTTGAATGAATATGCGAATATTGATATGTTCTTTCCCTGCATGAAACGCCATTCAGCATTTAATTTACAGTATTTCGTGCTCATCCCTACACTGTTGCTGTTGGGACTCGATATGTGAATAATATGGCTGGGATAGGGTGGCCTCAGAATCATCATCTCTCTCATTTTCTCTTTGAATAATATGGATTAAAAAAAAAAAAACAAATTTTCAAAAAAATCGATCATGGATTAAAAAAAAAATCACAAATTTTCAAAAAATTCTATCATGGATTACAAAAAGAAATTCGATCATGGATTAAAAAAAAAAAATCACAAATTTTCAAAAAATTCTATCATGGATTACAAAAAAAAATTCGATCATGGATTAAAAAAAAAAAATCACAAATTTTCAAAAAATTCAATCATGGGTTACATAAAATTCGATCATGGATTACATATAATTCGATCATGGATTACATAAAATTCGATCATGGATTACATAAAATTCGATCATGGATTACAAAAAAAAACAAACAAAAAAAAACAAAAAATTCAATCGTGGATTACAAAAAAAGAAAAAAACAGTTCGATCATGGCTTACAAAAAATTCAATCATGGATTACAAAAAACTCTATCATGGGTTACAAAAAAAGCAAAAAACAAAAAATTCAATCATGGATTATAAAAAAAAAAACAAACATTTCGATCATGGATTACAAAAAAAAAACAAACATTTCGATCATGTATTACAAAACATTCGATCATGGATTACAAAAAATTCTATCATGGGTTACAAAAAAAAAAAAAAAAACAAAAAAAGCGATCATGGATTACAAGAAAAGAAAACAAACATTTCGATCATGGATTACAAAAAATTCTATTATGGGTTACAAAAAACCAAAAAATTCGATCATGGATTACAAAAAAACAAAAACAATTCGATCAAGGATTACAAAAAAATCGATCAAGTATTACAAAAAAATCTATCATGGATTACAAAAAACAAAAAAAAAAAAAAAAAAAAAAAAAAAAAAAAAAAAATCCGTACGGACTCGCCGATTCCGTACAGTGAATCGGCGAGTCACTGTACAGAATCGTCCGGTTCTCTCTAGAACCAGACGATTTCCGATTTTTCAACCGATCCGGTCCCTTTTCGCGAATTCCGAGTCTAACCGGACGAGTCCGGTTCGACTCGGCGTTTTTTAAAACGCTGGTTGTTATTATTAGTATTTATTTGACGAGGTAAAAATATGTTTTAAAAATACCTAAATTGCTTAGGAACCTTGAATATGTTGGGTTTATGTGGTCTTTAAAAGCCTTAAGAGTACTTGTAAAATAAAATCATATCATTGGTGGGAAAAATCACGGAACTCAGTAGACAGTTCTTGGATTTTGCAAGGTCAGAATTGACACCCTTCATTGAAATTTTGTAGGTACATCATATTCTCAAAGATACACAATATTACTGAAGTATGAAATAAAAAAATATATCATTATCCTCTTCATTTCACTCAACCAAAATGGTCTAGAAGGCTCATTATGCAGAGTGTCTTTTCAGTGTTTGAATATTCCAATAATTCTTAACAGTGGGTATCTCTAAGAAACCTCGGTTTCACAAGAATTACAAGCATATAAAGTCATACTTTTATCACCAGAGAAATGAGATGAGATTCAAAGAGATCGAAAGCAGCTACATATCTACAGATTTGATGATTACAGACCCTCTAGCTAAAAGAGTTATCCCTAATGTTTTTGTACGACATGAGAGAGAGATGGAGATAAGAAAAAGTGAGGAAGAGAGAATGTAAGGCCTTCAAAGGCCAAGTTACCTGGGCACGAAGAACAAACCGATGAGGGTTTATGGATTAACCCTTGATGAGGTCGGAGAACATGCCCGGATGAATGAGTCAAGGGACTGTATGACCCTTGTGGGTGATGGTGACCTAAAGAGACATGGGCTAAAACCTCATCCATGTATCATCAAAAGACATGCATATCGATAGATCGTTTGGGAAAGCCAGAAATCTACCTTTTAGGGTGAAGCGTATGCATGTACGAGAGGTACCCCTATGCGTCATTGAGCTATGGTCGCATAAGGTCTTGGTGACCTTGACTTGTCTCTAAGGGATGACCTGTAATCCACAGACTGTGATTGCGAACCCTAGGCTCATCGGCCAGACTTTGATGACTCACTAATGAGCCCCTGTTTGAACTGTGGGTCATGAGAAACACTGGGTCGATTTGATAAAACAAGTGTGGTCTATAGTCCACAGTTGAAGGTGGAGTGCCCCATGAATGCAGGTTAAATTATTAAACCATATGGATCTATTTCCCATCAAGTTAATTTAATTATGTTTGATATAAATTATTTTAGAATTATTATTTGAATTTTTATGAGTCCTTTGATATTTTATTTAGAATTGTTAAACTTAGAAAAATGAAGATATTGATTTAAAAAAAAATTATATCAAACATAATTAAATTAACTTGATGGGAAATGGATCCATATGGTTTAGAAATTTAATCTGCAATCATGGGCATTCCACTTTCAATTGTGGACTACAGAGCACACTTGCTTTATCAAACTGCCCTAGGGTTTATGTAGCCTTTAAAGGCCTCATGAGTGCTTTTAAAATAAAATCATATAATGGAACATAAACTTAGTGAGATCGTGGTCCCTCGAAGACCATACTAAGTAAACGATATTTGCTAATACCGAACTGTGCTTGATGATCTAGGCCAGTCGATTGGAAAAAACCCAAGGTACCTGGGCATAGAGAACAAACCGAGAAGGGTTCTAGGTTATCCCTTGATGAGGTCGTAACTTATGCCTAGAAAAATGAGCTGAGAGACTGTGTAACCCTTGTGTGTGATGGTGGACCTACAAAGACGGGGGTCAAAACCTCATCCATGATCGATCACACGCGATGCATATCGATAGATCATTCGAGAAAACCAGATAACCAACTTTTAGGGTGAAGCGGATGCATGTGCAAGAGATACACGTATGCGCCATAGAGCTGTGGTCGCATAAGGTCATGGTGACATTGACTCGTCTCTAGGGGAGGACCTGTAATCTACATACTGGGATTGCGACCCATTGGCTCATCGGCCAGACTTTGGTGTCCCTCTAGTGAGCCCCTGCTTGGACTGTGGGTCATGAGAAACACTGGGTCAGGGATAAAGCAAGTGTGGTTCATAGTCCACAGTTGAAGGTGGAATACCCCATTATTGTTAATTCAATTTTTAAACTATATGGATCCATTTTCTATCATATTAGTTTAATTATGTTTGTTTTAAGATAGAAATTGTTTTAGAATTATTGTTTGAATTTTTATGAGTCTTTTGATAGTTTATTTATAAGTTTTGGATTTATAAAAATAAAGATGTTGATTTTACAAAAGTATAAAATTCAAATAATATTTTAAAAATTTATTTGTTAAATTTCATGGGGGCCCATAGTGCACATGGGCTCACCATGTACCATGTGGGTGGGGTCCACACGTGCCACACATGGTGTCACGCCCCACCTCTTGGTTGTTTACTTTGTTGTCAAGTTATTCAAATTTAGGAAATTTATCTTGTGGCATATGATCTAATATTAGATATGGAAAAAATTGACCACATCTTATAAAAGCATATCTTGACTTGACATATCTTTGAATAATATGAGAAAGAATATGCTATTTTTTGGAATGAACAATATTTAAACAAGATTCAATTTATTTAACTATATTGATGGGAAAATGGTTTAAGGAAAGGGGGATAATGGTCCAAATACCTTTCATAATGTTGATGGCCCATCTATGGATTGGATGACTCAGATTCAATATCAAGAAAGATGTAAATTATGAGAAACCCTAAACCTAATTTTTCTCTATAACTAGGGTTGCACCCTCTCCCGATTCTCTACATTTTTCTCTGGCCTCTAGGTCTCTCTCTCTTCAACTTTCTCTCTTTCCTAAGCGTTTAGAGGGGCACACCCCAACCCTAGGTCAACAACTTTCTCTCTCATGCTTTAAAAATACTAAGGGTTGAGAAATTAGGGATAAGCCAAGAAAATTTTGCGTGTTAGAGTTTGTAGAGATTTAAGGGTGAATACTCAATTTGGCCAAAATTTACTTTCCCGGTTCGAGATTGAAGATAACTGTTGTTTCCGCGCCATCGGATGTTGGTGACTTGGTGTAGGGTATAAAAAGCCCGGTTCAGGTAATCTCCGACACTCTTTTTTTTTTTTTTTTCTTGCTATATTTAATTATATTGATATCAGAGATATTGATACTTGATGTCATTATCTATCTTTTTCTCTTTACTGAGCCTAGATCAAGCTTAGGAATAAGATATATGAAAGCTAATGACCTTTGCAGTCAAGTAATACACCCACAATTAAGAATTATTGAAATATTCAAACACCGAAAAGGCACTCTTCATAATGGGCATTCTGGGCTATTTTGGTTGACTGATATGAAGAAGATAATGATGTACTTTTATATTGTATACTCTAGTGATATTGTAGGTCTTTAAGGGTATGATCTACCTACAAAATTTCAGTGGGAGGTCCTAAGAAAGTTATGGACTCATCAATGAAGAGTGTTAGTTTTGACCCTGCAAAATCCAGGAATTGTCTACTGAGCTCCATGATTTTTCCAACCAATGATATGATTTTATTTATTGTTGAAATTTTGTTACAACTCATAAAATTGAGTTTACTTTCAAACAAAAAACGTTTTATCAAGAAATTCCTTATGCTTTGAAAGATATTATCAATTTATTGAAGGGTGCGCAAGTGCTATTTTCTACAACGAAAATTATTTCTATAATTTGGAAGTCATAATTTTATTTTTACTCTTACTGGAATGTTTTATGACTCACACTAAGTTTTTAGACTTCCATTCTGAGTCTAGTTTCTAATAAAATGTATTTGAGAGAGAAATATTTATGGGAAGAGAGGAATAATTTTTTTTTATTAAAGAGATGTTATCCTGAATTTTCTCCAATTTGGTATGTTCTTCATTGAAGATATGAATATCTATATTTATCAAGTCTATTTAACAGAGTGATATAAGGCTTGTGAAAATATATGTGTTACTATTATGTGTTTACTTTCAAACAAAATTAGTTTGAAAGGGAAACTCCATGATGGTAGAGAGAAAAGACAATTTTGCTAGATAATGTTCATCTTGGAATTCTGCAGTATGATTTATTTTGTGACGTGAATGTCACTTATTTATTTCTCTAAAGAAAAGTATTATTTGGAATTCACACTTTGATGTTATGATTTAATTATGAGTCTAGTTTTCAACACAAAAGATTTCAAGAAGAAATTCTTTGAGGATTAAGAGAAACAATTTTTTTATTGAGAGGATTATGAGAAACAATTTTTTTATTGAGAGGTGCTCAACCTGATTTTCAACTAAAAAAATTTCATTGTGACATAAATGTCACTAAAATGAATACTCACTAAATGATATGATTTAGGGATGGAACTGAGCATTATTTTATATTTTTTTGAGTCTATTTCAATACTAAAAAAGATTTGAAGATTAACTCTTTATGAGTTGAGAGATATCATATTTTTATCATGAGATGCTCAAGTTCTATTCTGTAGTAAATTAAAAAGATGTGACACGTTAAGGCACATAAAAATGTCTCATTTAAAAAGGTTTTATAGTGTGTTATGAGTATGGTTTATTATAATAAAACTTCAGAGAGAGGTAATATAGAGGTGACAATATATGATACTCTATGTAAAGAGTATTCGATCTGGGAATAGTAGAAAGAAAAATAAACACAATACCTATAAAAGCATTTTAGTTTCTTCGAAATGAAAAAAAATATAGAGAGACTTCGTGATAGCATAGAAACGCTAAAGATCAGTGGGAGAATCAAAATTGTGATATTTGAAATAATGGGATGAAGAAGAGATTTTCTTCACGATGTAAGAAAGGAGAATCCCAGTGCCGAAGAGACGGACACTTTGTGACATGTGAAACCAATGACCCATATATTCTCCATCAGTTGCGTGCACTTCCAAGATCACAAAAACTTGTCAAACAAGTAAAATAGATGAATCAAGAAAGCCCAAATATCTCACTACATCGTTTTGAACTATGAACTATATCCCACATTACATGGTACGGTCATATAGGAAAAGAGGATTCAATAACTTTATTTAAAATGCTTTGGTTATATTTTGGCTAAGTGTTTTATGAATATGTATGGAGTGTATGGACATTAAGTGATAAATGCTAACAAATTTGAAAGAGCCAATTTTTAATACCTTGTGTTTTTGTACCTCCTTGTGCTTGAGTATGAACTACTTAAGGTAGTGATACACATGAATATATGATTTAATCAATGGCTTTGAGCCCTGAGGATAAAACACGAGAGATGAGTGTATCTCATTCAAATATGTAAGCACAAAGAGAGTGTTCTGATGGAACTCGGTCTTGGTGACCATCCTCTAAATAATGTCTATAATATGATGTGTTGCATGTGATGATGATCTCTTGATAAATTCTCTATAATTGCCAAAAATGAAGTATTTTGTTAAGGCTTTAATAGACATTACTTAGTCATGCTTTATTTTGGATAAAATTATACGATAATATATATGATTTGTTAGTTTTATTTTCTTTAAAGCAATAATTATTGTAATAAGACTAGTTGTAAGTGATCTTTGCCAAAAGAAAAGAAAAAAAAAGAAGAAAAAGAGTAAAAGAAGAAAAATAAAAAAATATATATATTCCTTGACAAAATCGCATTAGGCTTTCTCTCATAACAAACATGAGGATTTCAATAGGGATACTCCCGTTGATTATAGTACTTTTTTTTTTTGTAAAGTGTGTTGTTAAGGGTACTCTCATTGTTTAGTTAGGACCTCGGGTCAAATTATAAATGGAATTTGAATTTTTTTTATAGAATATTTTCTAAAAAAGTTTTTGAATGAAATGAAAATTAAAAAATAAACCCTTAAAATTAATCGGGATGTATTGGCCCCTTAATAATTTTTGAATAACATTTTCCCATCGAGATAGGAAAGGTACCAAGCATTGATTGTGCTGATGAATAAACTTGGAAGTTGCATAGCGAAACATGGTCCACTACCGTTGATAATGCAACTTGAAGTCCTTACATGGAGAAATCATGCTTGGGGTTAACTGGTTAGAAGTTGTTATTAAGCAACACTATATCTCTAAGTTCAATTTCTACTACTGAACTGTTAACAAACAAATTCTTTGCTTTATTTTCGGCATCTTAGTTGTAATCTATATAATATGGATGTATGTTTATGTTTTTTTGTATGCATCGGTAAACTAAAGATATGACACCCGCACTTTTTTTAATCTTCTTAAAAATTTCACTATAAAAGTACTTAATATAACTTATCATCTGACCTCCGTATCTTTTAAATAGTATACAAAGAGCAATATATACAATGAGACCATTTACTTTATTAAATGGAGGTCACAATCATCATTGATTGTTAGCATTGAAATCGGGTGGTTGGAGATGCATCACTATTTGGGTAGAGAGCCCAAAATAAAATTCTCGAACGCTGTGACAATTTCATCTATTGGATTTCACATCTAACTGCTAAAAATAATTTTAACCACCTTGTATAAAAAATAAATGATCTCGTAATATACAATCCCAATACAAATACTTAATATTTGAAATTGGTCTTTTAAGATTGATGATTTTGACATTCATATTCATATGCGATACTGACACCTATATCCATTCCTATGTAACACAGGAATTCATAGGAAATTTCGTTAAGTACATGGAACTCAAGGCCTAGCATTCATTAGCAAAGGGGAATAATGGAATTCATCTAGAAGATAAATTTTTTAGTAGTTTACTTCTTCTAATTTTCTTTCCATCATGCAACAATTAACAAAAGATACCTAAAATTTGTCCGACAGGGGTTGAAGAATTTTATTCCAAAAACATTCGAGGTGGTGCCTTTTATTTCCTATAATCATTAAAGTTGAAAAAAATTAGAAAGAAGTATTAAAGTAGAGAAATAATGAAGAGAAAACATAAGAAGTAGCTGTTTTATTCTATGGGAAGGTTATTTTGTAGAGAAACATCCCATACATGGTAGAGGAGAAAAAGCATTCTTCATTATGAGAATAGACTTTCCATAAGATTGTTATTTCCATAGTATTTTATCTCAAATTTGGAGATATTTTTTTTGCTTAAAGTCAAATTTTCTATTGATATCAGTTTCCTTCCTAACTATTTAAACTACGTGTGCATTCTCAAAAAACACCTCTAATTTCACAAACAAGACTCTCTTGCCCAAAGTAATTTAAGGGCGCGTATACTATGCTCCTATAGGAGCATATACTGTATACCTACTCCGTCAGTTAGAAGACCTACTTTAGAGGATTATTCAATTGGAAATTTTAGTAACCACCTAAGAATCACTAGATGATTGTTTTCAAGAAAAAAATTTGAATTTTGAGTTTTATAGCACTTATATCTCACCCTTCAAAAATCGAAAAGTATTTGTTCAATCTCGAAAAATCCTTTTTTCAAGACCATAGAGATCACAATTTGATTTTTTTTTTTTTTTTTCGATTGAAGTTAGTTAGTCTATAGGTTGAAGAGGTTACATCCCCTTATTTTGGGGTCCTAAAATCATAAATTTTATTTTATTCGAGGGAGTAAAAGGATGGCATACTCAAGCTGGAGTATAAAATCTTTTACATTATTTGATATTACTTTAATATTTCACAATAAAAAAAAATACACAATATTAGAGGAGTTTCCACTAAGTAGTCTTTGAATTTCTAAAGCATGGTTGTATGTATGTGTGTGTGAGAATCCATCCTCTTGTGTGCACGTGTTATAGCTCACTCCATTTGCTTTGGACAAAAATTCTTGGAAACATGGAGTCAAACTAATTTACCATTTGGTTTAATATTCCATTGAAAAAGTGATTGTGACAAATAATTTTATTTTAAATCAATGATTGCAATAGCATAGTCCTTTCATAAATTCAAGTCACTTAAGTTCAACTGACATAATAGATGACTTAAATTTGAAGACCCAGCAAAATATTGTATTCTTTAAGAAAATAATATACAAATCTGGCAACTGTACATACCAACAATTTTGAAAGATATAAAATTATACAGTCCTATTGATAAAATCAATGTTATCTTTTAAGGTTTTAATTTTTTTCTGTTCAAAGTCTTCTGTCAAATATTTGTAGCAAAAGTGGATTCTTTAGGGTGGGGACAATGTTATGTAAGGGATCAAAATACTTAGGGACTAAAGAATCTTAATTTATATCAGAATATTTATTTTTTAATTTTCATTAATTTCACTAAGATTAGAGATTATTTCACTTCGGTGAATATCATTGCCTCTTTAACAAGGATAGAATTTATATTAAAATATTTAGTATTTAATCTTTATTTACATTTGGTATATGGAGGTCATATATAGTATCGACCAGCGTTTTAAAAAACGCCGAGTCGAACCGTACTCGCCCGGTTCGACTCGAAATTCGTGAAAAGGGACCAGATCGGTTGAAAAATCGGAAATCGTCCGGTTCTAGAGAGAACCGGACGATTCCGCACAGTGACTCGCCGATTCACTGTACGGAATCGGCGAGTCCGAACAGTGAATCGGCGAGTCCGTACGGATTTTTTTTTTTTTTTTTTTTTTTTTTTTGTAATCCATGATAGACTTGATCGATTTTTTTGTAATCCATGATCGAATTGTTTTTGTTTTTTTGTAATCCATGATCGAATTTTTTGGTTTTTTGTAACCCATAATAGAATTTTTTGTAATCCATGATCGAAATGTTTGTTTTCTTTTCTTGTAATCCATGATCGCTTTTTTTGTTTTTTTTTTTTTTTTTGTAACCCATGATAGAATTTTTTGTAATCCATGATCGAATGTTTTGTAATACATGATCGAAATGTTTGTTTTTTTTTTGTAATCCATGATCGAAATGTTTGTTTTTTTTTTTGTAATCCATGATTGAATTTTTTGTTTTTTGCTTTTTTTGTAACCCATGATAGAGTTTTTTGTAATCCATGATTGAATTTTTTGTAATCCATGATCGAACTGTTTTTTTCTTTTTTTGTAATCCACGATTGAATTTTTTGTTTTTTTTTTTTTGTTTTTTTTTGTAATCCATGATCGAATTTTATGTAATCCATGATCGAATTTTATGTAATCCATGATCGAATTTTATGTAATCCATGATTGAATTTTTTGAAAATTTGTGATTTTTTTTTTTTAATCCATGATCGAATTTTTTTTTGTAATCCATGATAGAATTTTTTGAAAATTTGTGATTTTTTTTTTAATCCATGATCGATTTTTTTGAAAATTTGTTTTTTTTTTTTTTAATCCATATTATTCAAAGAGAAAATGAGAGAGATGATGATTCTGAGGCCACCCTATCCCAGCCATATTATTCACATATCGAGTCCCAACAGCAACAGTGTAGGGATGAGCACGAAATACTGTAAATTAAATGCTGAATGGCGGTTCATGCAGGGAAAGAACATATCAATATTCGCATATTCATTCAAAAACATGAAAATTCTTAATGGAGTACCCTCATTTTTTATTGAATTCCTAAAAAACAATATTTATAATGAATTTTAATAATTTTTTCGAATTTTTTTTAAGCTTTATTCTGACCGATTCACCCGATTCTCGATCCGGATCGTCGATTCGCCGATCCGGATCGGTTTTTTGGAAGCTCGATCCTGGTCACCGATCCGTTTTTTAAACCATTGGTATCGACCATTGGATGTGAAATTGAGTTGTTACACTATTCTATTGAATAGGTTTAAAGTTCAATATAAATTGTTTTGAGCCATACGATGCAACTAAGCTGTCAGATTTTATATCAAATGGCTATAGGTGATTCTGACCTCCTTATACCAAAAATAAATAGTGTTGTAGTATACAATCTTTTTGAAAAATCTTCGAAAAGCTATGTCAATTAAAATCTTTGAACAAAGCATGACACCTTGGGGATACGGGGCATATGCCTTTATTTTATTATTGGGAAAATATAAAATAATGTCCTTTATGTTGGGTTTGTTGGGAGGGCACCAATAGAATTGTTTTAATTGAATGGGCAATATCGAAAAGTGAAAAGTTGATGCATCCCACACAAATAAAACATATTTTTTTTATCTTTTTCTAAAATAACATACGTACACTTTTAAATATTGTGTTTATTCCTTAGCCCATATACAAAAGGAAAATGTGGGAGACTATTTTGCAGAGTAGTTGTTGTATCTTCTTTGGAAAAATATATGAAGCATTTTTTTGCAAAAGAGGAAAGAAGAGAGATAAAATCATCCTTCTCCTAGAGAGAAAAAGAGTGAGGGAGATCTTTTTTATAGAGAAGGGGCCTATAGAAAGAAAAGAAACATTTGAGAGAGAAAAAATTATCAGAGAAAAATCTTAGAGAGATAAGTTTCTAGATGAAATAGGTGATTCAAAAAAAGTTGTTTCTTGAAAGATTATTATAACATTAAGTTAATAGTAGATTTGATCTCTTTCTCTCGTGGATGTAGCTTTTAGAGGCTTTCTTTTTAGAGAAATAAAACATCTAAAGAAAGAGCCTCTAGAAAGGAAATAAGCCTATGAGAAAGAAGATCAGCAGAGAAGAAATCCTAGAGAGAAAATTTTTCTAGATGAAATCGGTGATCTCAAAAAAAGTTGTTTATTAAAAGACCATTGTCATCATTGAGTTAATAGTAGATTTGATTTATTTCTTTTGTAGACCTCGCCTGAAAAGGTGAATCATATAAATTCGGTACCAATAAGTTTTATTTTTTTATTTGCTTTATTGCTTATTTTTATTCTAAAAAACACATCGACTTTGACATATTTTTGTGTTACATTTTTTATGGTTCCACGGCGCAAATATCCACATTCGTACGAGATGGCTCGATTGGGTGAGCCCCATAAATTTACATTTGCTATAAGGTCACAGTTACTTTGGTCATTCAATGTGAAATCGGATGGCTAACAATTTATCACTAATCACGCAAAGTCCGTCGAAAGATTGTTTTTAAGCTTTGTGACACACCCTATGCTGTAGAATTATACATCCAACTACTAAAGCTAGTTGTGACGTAATATCACAAATATATGATCTTACAGTATGCAACCCCTATTTTATTTGCTCTTTTTTCTTTAATTTTACTTTGATTGACATGACAGAGTCATCCACTTTCTCTCTCTGTACCCCAGCACCCAAGGAAGAAATTTTGGAAAATGTTTTGATTTGATGTAACTTGCCAAATATTTATTTATTTAAAAAGCTGATTACATAACTTTGAAATTTTAATATTTATTTCAAGCACCCAAGGAAGAAATTTTGGAAAATGTTTTGATTTGATGTAACTTGCCAAATATTTATTTATTTAAAAAGCTGACTACATAACTTTGAAATTTTAATATTTATTTCAAAGGCTTAATACTTAATTTTGAAATTTAGAAGGCACTATTCCTTTCATTGTGCTGTTTTTAACGTTTGATAATTTGGACCTGAAATTCAGGTGACTTTGGGCACCCTAAGCCCTCCTCCTGTCAAACCTTCTCTAGAAGGAATCTAGGTAAATTCAATGAGGCAACTTCTCATGTGCAAAAACTATTTAATTCTTTTGGATTAGTGGTCAAAAGTCTGATTATTACATCTGTAGTACAAGTATAGGTAAATTCAATTAGCTAATTTCCTTGTTCAATATCTGATTAGGTCATTGAATTCATTGTCAAAATTGTGATTATTCAATTATTATAGCTGTGTAAGACATTTTGATGTTTCTTTTTCTAATTAGGTTATCTTTTTCTAATTAGGTCATAGTTATATATCCACACCAAAGCATCAGGTTTAACATTATTATTATTACATTTGAAATGAATCTCTTCTTTTTGTTTCTTTAAAGTTAGGTCTTTATTTCTTTACGGTTAGGTCAGCTTTTAATGCGTACATGCACGATGAACAAACTCAAAAGTTTAAATCCTCGTGTCTCTTGCAATAAGATTTAGGTGCGGTTTGCATAAGGTTGCAACATTAAACAATCGTATTAAGGTGCACTCCCAAATTTGGTTGTGGGATACACTTTTGGTGTTGAAAATTCTTAGGATGGTGCGGCGATCAATTTTTATCACTAGTTATAACATTTTAAACTCTAAAAATAATTCAAAACAAACAAATCTATAAACGCATGAAAATCTTGAAAATGGACGACCCAAGAAATATATTGCAAGATGTATTATTTTTAAGACTTGAAATATCTTTATCCCTTCATATCTATACAATTCAACGTCAAGATGATCAATTAGATGTTTTTCCAACATCAAAATAAACTTTTTCAAAGGATTTTAGATGTCCACCTTAATTCTACATTTTAAGGTGTCAACCTTATATGAACTTTTTCCCTAAGTTTTTTGTAACTAAATCTCGACGTTTTAGACAATACTTAGAGATTGATTTACATGAGTACACAGTTAAATTGAAACCTGACACCATTAAACTAAAGGGTTGGGCCTTGGTGAATTAGACGACACATCTATTCAAATGCATACCCCTTCTAAAATTCATGTTACAGATGGATTTTGGATCCAAAGCTTCATAAGTTAAATAATGTTGACCCCTGTCATGATTTTGGAAAAACATATGCTGAACAGTAAAAATAGAGATTGTATACAATGGGACAATTTATCTTTGGTACATGAAGGTCACAATTACTTACAAACATCCGATGTGAAATCTAATAGCTTGGGTGTGTCACAAAATTCGAAAAAATTTCTTTTGAAATTTGAGTTTGATCAATGAAATAAATGCAGCTACCCAATTTCACATCCAATAGTCAAGATTAATTGTGGTCACTTTGTACCAAAAGTAAACGGTCTCATTATATACTTTCCCTTAAAAGTAATCTTAGATATTGAACATTAACAACAACTTATCTTAAACTTTTATTAGTGTTGGATATGGTGATATTGAAAATAACCCACATTAGGAAATCCCATAGTATGTGGGATTGTGATTGATATTGATGAATTTCTTAAAAGAAATAGAGATCCAAAAAGGGATTGTGATTGATATTAATAAGTTTCCTAAAACAAATAGAGATCCAAAAAAATTAGTACTCTGGAATATATCTTTTAGAAGTTTTTTATTTGATGCGGATTCCTAATCTTATATATATGGGATGAAAGTGTAGAGAATTTGTATGTCCTATTTGGGTCACCATATGGGAAAGATGACTTCCACTAGAGAGAAAGAGCTCTCTAGAGGCACGGGCCTCCTGTGCATGACAGGCAAGAGCTCGCCTTCAAAGAGAAGAGAGCTTCCTACGGAAGGAAACACCACGATGTGCCTCCTGTAGATTGAGGCTAGCTTTTTGTAGAGAAGTGGTTTTTATAAAGATTTTTGGTGGTTTCCCATTTTAGTGAGTGAGTCTCGGTTGCTCTTAAGGTTCTCCTCCTGGACCGTGGTTTAGCGGAAGGTTATCCTCCTGAACAGTGGTTTAGCTGTGGAATGGAGAAGATCTTTTCTTGGATGTGAAATAAATATGAGAGATTGGAGATGGTTTCAATTGGGAAACCGGGTTTAAAAGGTTCACTCGATTGGATTTTGTCGACAGTTAAAAACATAACACTTATCCCAAAATTTGTGATGTAACTTTCATTGGTATAGTAGATCATATCCGATGGATGTAGTCCTCTTGGGGTGAACCATGTGTATCTTTGTATCTTTGTGTTCTTGTGGCGTATGTGTTTTACTTTTTATTTCTCATATTATGGCTCGTACTCTCTCCTATTTTGTTTCTAGCGGGATAAGTACACGATCTTAGTCGGATCCAACCTTTGGGATTCTTGTTTTCGTATCTAAGAGGGTTCTTAAATCCTAACTATTAGATCATTCATTTACGGAAATATAATTTTAAAAAACCCATTAAAATACCTGACCATGAGTTGAAATAGTTGGAAATGAATAAATTGAAAAATTGAAAAACTCAGGTGTATCCTGATAAATTTCTTTTTATTTTAATCTTTCACATATCATCAAAATTTTCACTATCCTTAGAGATACAGAAATATGGATCTAAACCCGAATGTGTTTGAAATGTCCAAGTAAATGTTTCATTTCCTAAATCCATGAAAACCAAAGTGGGCTAAATGCGAAATAAACATTTTCTTAAGCTAAAAACTATCAATTTCGTGGTATTTAAATTAATTTTTTCTAAACAAGCAGGAGTGACTTGGAGTAGGAATAAACCATGAATAACCAATAGGATTTATTAGCTCCAAATTATTTTCTAGGCATAAAAAATATATCTTAATTTCTGTCTAATTAGAAAAAAAAAAAAAAAAAAAAAACCATCAACATTCATAAACCTCGTCCACGCCCTTTTTCGTCACTTTTGGTATTTTTTTTTACTAAAATAGCATTCACGGTAGTCGTATTACCGTAATGACCAGGCTAAGCATTATAGTACTTTTTTTTTTTTTGACAAATAAGCATTATAGTACTTTAAGTACTATAATAATCAGGTCGAGCATTACTGTACTTTAAATACCATAATACTCAATGCGTATTACGGTACTTTAAGTTCACAAGACATTGAGTATTACGTTATTTTAAGTACTCTTATTCATAAGACATCTTATACGGCACTTAAAATATTGTGAGGAGCCAAGACCAGTAGTTTAAAGGGCGCATGGGATGGTATTGAAGGAGGCGCCTTCCATGGCATCCCCCACCAATGTGAAAAAAATAAAAAAAGAATAGCAACGCCCTTATAATATTTTAATTTATCTTCTCTTTCATGTTTATCTTACAAATTAGAAAGATATTCTTCTTCTTTTTGACAAATAATTAGAAAGATATTCTTTTTTTTGACAAATAATTAGAAAGATATTATTCCTATATTTTATTTCTCATTGCATAACTCTTTTCTTTGTCTCTTCTTGGATCATATGTGGTATATCTTTATATTATTTTTTATTTGTCTTCTCTTTATCCTTTTTAATTTTAAAAGATATGTTTTTAAATCTTTCTTTATTAAGATTTTAGGGGATTTTAAAAAATTGAAAGCTCTCTCTCACTCTCACGTTAACTCTCTCTCTCATACCCTTATATATCTCTCCCTATCTCTTAGGCATTATTTTTTTAAGAATCACCTCCTATCCTATTTAAAAGGCACTAAAAATTTTAGAGGTCTTTGAAAAACAAAGTCCCTCTCCCTCTTTCTCACATAACTCTTAGTCACACACCCTTAATATCTCTCCCTATATCTTAAACATTATTTTAATTTAAGAATCTCCTCCTATCCAATTTAAAAGGCACCAAAGAATTTAGAGGTTTTGAAAAAAAAAGTCATTCCCTCTCCTCCCATCGTAACTCCCTAAATCATTATTTCCCTCACGCCATAAATGAAATAAATATATAGGAAATCCCCCAACGGTTCTCTCTCTAGGAGTAGAGATAAAAGACGAGGAAGAGATGATGTGACTCTAAATATAATGATACACATCGGGAGGATGCAATGGATTCGGTTGCAATGTTTATCTGATCACCCTCCCTATTCTTCCCCTTTCGAACAAGGGGAAATATAATTACCACACTTTAAGTGCTGTAGTAAATGATCAATTAATCACAGTACTTAGAGTAGCGTGATGCGAAAGACGACCTTCATGGTAATGTGACTACCGTGGAGGTTATTTTAGTCCAAAAAAACTCAAAATTGAAAAAAAAAGATATGAGCGAGCTTTATAGAAATTTGGAATTGTTTTCTATTTTGGTGAAAATTATGGTATATTTATGATAATTTTCCTATTTTCTATCTTACGAAATTGATCTTGAGTGACTAATGACCATTTGAAAATCTTTAGGAAAAGAAAAAAAGAAATGAACCTAAACCCTTGGGTGTCACATCGTGTTCAGGGGGTGGATTGTCAGTCAACTAACCCTCTTCCTTATTTTTTCAGGGGCCGGATGTAAAACATCCTAGTTATATCTTATACTAAAGAAACAAGGTGCAAGGTTTGTATAAGGTTGAGGCCCTAAACAATCAAATAAGGTGCACCTTTAAATAGTGTCAAAATATGTTGCTTCAGTATCATACATCTTTGTGATGGCTTGGGAATTTATTTTCATATCTAATTATAAAATTTAAAGATTAAAAATTACTATAAATCGAGCAGATCCATGAACACTTGAAAATTAATGGTCAAGATAATACATTATAAGATGCACTCTCTCCAAGACTTGAAATCTATTTTTTCTCATATCCATACATCTTGAGGTCAAGATGATTGAATCGAGGGTTTTTCAGCATCGAAACAACCTTTCGTATTGAATTTTTGAGGTGCACCTTAATTTAATTGTTTAGGACCTCATCTTTATATAAACTTTTTCCATCTCAAAAATCCAATGATAAAAGTTCTTTTGAGGTCCAAAAACCCTGAAATTGATCTTCTTGAACTCGAGATGTAAGGACCATAGTTAGTAAGTCTCCGTTTAAAACAAGATTTTTTCAAAAAACTCTTCAATTTTTTTAAGTCTGTTAAGAACTCCGCATTTTTCAAAAGATCTTCAAAAATCACTTTTTTTTAATTGAGCCAATATAGACCAACATTTTATCCTTTTTCAAAAAACTTATTCCCTATAAATTTATTTCGTCATTGACTTAATATTATTGAATTTTGATTTAAAGATAAATACATTAATAGTGAGAGTAAATTAAGAATCTTGATTTAATAAAAAAATTCCATAAAAATCTTCACCAATAAGTTCCCTTAAAAAAGGGAACAAAAAACTACAAGCAATATATTACCCAAAAGTTAAGATATCCCAAAAGTTAAGATATCAAGACAATCGTATATCTCAAGATAATAGCTAGACTTAGAAGAAGAGTAGCTCAATGAAAAATATATATATTTTCTTTAAACCCAGAATGTGCTTATAAAGAGGAAGACATAAAGTCAATAAGATTAAAGATTTAAGCGACTAGGATTTTATCGTGAGATTTGGATCTGCTTAAGCATTTTGTTGCTTTTTTTTATATATAAAGAAGCTTGATTAATTTTTTTTTTTGTTTTTTATTTCATTGGCATATACAACATAGCAATTTGGATGGACCACTATTTTAGATATTTGGGTCTTTGTGTTTTGTTTTAATTAACTGCAATATACCTTGGTTTATAGTTCTTATTATTTATTAATGTAGTTTTTGTGTTTAGTATTGTTGTTGTTGTTTCATCTTATGCTTCCAATAGATCTTGAGGGTCTTATATGGACGTAATAAAAGTTCAATTTCAGTTTCATTATATGTTTTATGTTGTGAGAACAATAAGCAATGTTGTTGGATTTATTGAAAGTTTAAATAAAAAATTATCAAGTATTACTACAATGACATTAGGTAAAGGCCATAAGATTATTGCTCAATAGATTTAATGTATCTAAACATTAATTGCAAATCATAATCCCATAGTGTCATTTTTAAATATCTAATTTTTTCACTCCATTTTTTTTAACCAAATCCAAAATATTCACTATTTTATGACTTACTTTTTTTTTCTGCGATCTGTATTTTTTAACTGATTTTTTCCTCCAACATTTTGAAATAAAACCAATTTATTACCGATGTTTTGGTTTGATTATTCCCCAACTTGCTAACTAAGGCAAGGACAGTCCAAAAAAAAAAAAAAAAAACATAGGACTTTGGAGTCATAAAATGACTGCAATCTTATAGTACATTATCTGAACTGTCCATTTCAAATTTTTAAAATGTACATGGATTTGATCTATATTATTTTTGGAGCTTTAAGTTTTATAATTAACGGTGATAGATTTTTACACCATCTGAGGGTTTCTAGCACCCAATAGATTTTTCAACTTTTCCGACTCAAGTTGATATACATTTTGATGGGTATTTTAAAATTAAAGTAAAAGATATAGATAAATGTTTAGTGAACCCTTAGTGTATTTTGATAAATTTTCCAAAAATATAGTGGAAATTTCTTAATTATTCAATAGTAGCAACTCTGAACAAGCAAATGTATTTTGATAATTTAGTTCCATTTATACCCAAACAAATGACAAACCCTATTAAAGAAAAAAAAAATGAAAAAGAAAAAAGACTTTACGAACCCTAGTGATACTTTTCATCATTTGGCAATTCCATGCTGCTAACCCTCAACAACCAAGAGTATTTTAATCAATTAGTTATACCAACTTGTGTGGGCTAAACTACCAAAATGTCCCTAATTCAGATATCCCAAATTGATTATTCTATGGAAAATTGTTTCTTGCATGGACCGCTTTTCTATAATATGCGGTACAAAACATCCATTTTATAGATGGATGGAAATAGGTGGTCCATTTAAAAACAATTGTAACTAACCATTCAAATGTTTTTTTAATATAATTAGTAGTTTTAGTTTTTAATTTTTATTTATTTTTCATATTCATGATCTCCATGTTAAACATTATATATTCTCAAAAATTTAAGACCAAATTATATTTAAAAAATATGTTTATTGTCAAGCCCGCATTTCTACAATATGCTGGCTGCCGCATAGAAACCGTGTTCTTATTTTATTACCATATTTTTTAAGAGGTGACTCAGTTAAAAAATAAATAAATAAATAAACAGCAACACCCGTGATGTTAAATAGGATAATTTGACAATTTTGATGATTAAGTGAACAGATATACAGTTAACACCACTTTGCAAGCAGAAACACCATTTTCTGGCTCACAAACATTTGTGTCCATCTTACCCCTGAAACACACCAAGTACGCAAACCCCACACATCGATGATCAGCAACCCAAATGACAAAAATCCCCAAACTGCCCCTGAACCGCCTCCGCCTCCACCTCCACCTCCCACCACCAAGCCACCACACAATCTCCACCTTCAGCTCTCCCTCCAGATTCACTCCAGGCCACCACCCCTTTCTCTCTCTAAAAGGACCATGCCAAAGCCTCACAAACCAGCCCATTCTCTCTCTACCAAAACCACGCAAAAACCTGCAAGAAAACCCATTTCTTTCTCAATGGAAACCGTGCAAGAACTTTGAGGACCACCCCATTCTCTCTCTCATCAAACCATGCAAAAACTTCAAAGACCTTCAAATGCTTCACTCTCACACTATCACCACTGGCCTAATTCAAGACCCATTTTCCGCGAGCAGAATTGTTGGCTTTTGTGTGGTTTCAAACAATCTTCCATATGCTCGCAATGTCTTCGATCGCATAGAATCGCCCGATGTCTTCACATATAACACCATGATTAAAGGATACTCCGAAACCCATGAACCAGAAAATGCAATTTCTTTGTACTTTCAAATGCTATTGAATTCTCTACCACCCAACACCTTCACTTTCTCACTCTTGATCAAGGCATGCACCTTGAAATGCTTACTGAGAGATGGCAAAAAGATTCACTCCCAAATTTTGAAGCATGGGTTCCAATCAGTGCCCGTTATAGGGAATTCTCTGATGGGCTTTTACTCTATGTGTGAAAACTTGGTAGATGTAAATCTACTCTTTGATCAAATGCATGAAAGAGATTTGATATCATGGAACACCTTAATCACTAGTATAGGCAAACGTGGTGATTTTGAATCTGCACGTCGAGTGTTTGATGCTATGCCTGATAGAAACTTGGTTTCTTGGGCGGCCTTGATTGATGCTTATGTTAAAGGTGGTCATTTTCTAGAGGCCTTGAGACTATTCTGTGAAATGCAAAAATTTGGGATGGAACCTGATGAGGTCACAGTTGCTAGTGTCCTTTGTGCTTGCGCTAACTTGGGTGCTTTGAATCAAGGGAAATGGCTCCATTCGTATATCGATAGGAGTGAGATGACGATCAATGTGGTTCTTGGAACTGCATTGGTAGATATGTATGCAAAATGTGGGTGCATCGACATTGCTCTAAAATTGTTTCGAGAGATGAGAGAGAAAGATATCATTTTGTGGAATGCGATGATTGGAGGGCTAGCGGTGAATGGGTATGGAAAGCAAGCTTTGGAGCTCTTTGATCAGATGAGAACTCTTAGAGTGGGGCCAAATGAAAGGACATTCATCGGTGTTTTACGAGCTTGCAGTCATTCAGGACTTGTCTCTCAAGGTAGGATGCATTTCCATAGCATGATTAGGGATTATGGAATAAACCCTAGAATTGAGCACTATGGTTGTTTGGCCGATGTGCTAGGTCGAGCTGGGCTTTTGAAAGAGGCTGAGGATGTTCTAAACAACATGCCTATGAAACCACAGGCTTCCCAACTGGGCGCCTTATTGGCTGCCTGTAAAACCCATGGCAATCTAGAGATAGCTGAACGAATAGGGCAGAATCTAATTGAATTGGAACCCAATGATGGTGGTCGATACGTCCTCTTATCTAACATATATGCAGCTGCAAATCAATGGGATAAATCTCAAGAGTTGAGAAGAAAAATGAGAGAGAATGGGCTTAAGAAAGATCCTGGTTGTAGCTTCATTGAGTGGAACGGGGTTGTTCATGAGTTTCTTGCTGGGGATATAAAGCATCCTCAAACTACAGAGATATATGCAATGTTGAATGAATTGGAAGTAAGGTTGAAGTCTAATGGATACTTGCCTCACATTAGGGAAGTGTTGGTTGACATGGATGAAGAAGAGAAGGAAATAACTCTCTCCTATCATAGTGAAAAGCTGGCGATTGCATTTGCGTTCATAAACATGGATCCTAAGACACCCATCCGGATTATTAAGAACCTTAGAGTTTGTATAGATTGCCACATTGCCACTAAGCTGATATCCAAGATCTACAATCGTGAAATCATTGTGCGAGATCGGAACCGTTTCCACCATTTTATAGAAGGGGCCTGTTCTTGTGCTGATTACTGGTGAATTTGGAGGTATGACTTTGGAGAGAGAGAGAGAGAGGGTGTACAACTCATTTATAAAATACAAACTGTTCTACAACATCAAAATAAGCTGTAAAAAATTATCTTGATATATATGGCATATATATATGGATTACATGGCATAATGTAGAGAAACATATCAAGTTTGAAAGCTTCTGTAATCAGTAACGATTTCTAAACTCTCTTGAAATTGATTCAAATTCAATTCCTTTACATTCTTTCAGGATATATTCTTGTTCCGACCTGTATTGTATGCTCAGTCTCTTCCCCTTTATCCACCACTGGAAACGTCTCATATCTCAAGAGGACACCAAATAAGATCTTACCCTGCATTTCATTTACATGATCATCATCATCATTATGATTATTATTATTGTTATTACTATTACTACTATTATTATTATTTTTCTTCATCATCATCATTATTATGATTATGATGAATTTTGCACTGCTGACAATCAGAATCTGCGTTAGAAGCCATGGCAATCAAGTCGTGCAACTGACCTGCACTCGCCTAAAAGAGGCTAGAGTCGCCAAAGGTTCCTTGGACATTTGGACTTGCCCTGACCATGGGCTGATATTGATCATTTGACAACGGTTGCATCCGCCTAGTGCCTGTAAAATAATAGATATGAAAGTGTAAAAATCTAAGCACCACCATGTTTATATAAGAATGATTGCAGACGAAGAAACTTTGAGAAAATGATTATTGGGTTTCTTGTTTTTTCAGTCTGTAAGTGGGGTGGGACTGAAACCTTGGTATCATGCTGTGGTTTCATCACCTGACCAATGAAGGAAGATGCCAAGCTTACTTTCAAATAACAAAAACAACCACTAAGGTGAAGAACTAATGGGCAGGGTGTATCCTGTAGCAACAAGAAAAATATTCCTCCTCATAAGAAACACACATAATGACAACTCAAAGATGAGTGAGATTCTTACAGTGAAAAGCTGCTTTCCTATATTGACACTTCTCCAGTTGTCTTCATCATATGAATTGGCTCCTGATACAACAAAATTGGGACGAAATCTCATGGGGTCCACATAAACTGATTCTGTGGCATGTGCAAAACTTCCCTTTTGTACACCTGTCACAGTCATTGTTTATCACTACAGTATCTCAAGCGTCTGTTATCTCTGAAACATTTCATGTTCTATGCAGACAGCTGTTTTCAGGACTGCACAAAGTTCACTATAAAAAAGATTGGTAAAATAATCACGAAATCGCATTACAAATCCTTGATGACATGATTTAAGGATTCTGATGCCCTTCGGCAAGAGCCAACTTGTCAAAATTTGCTTTTACCCCAACACGATGAACTGAGAGAATGCTTATACCAGTTTATATAACTAAATCCTTGAAAATATTGCTAGATACTATCAAGAAGATGGCTATAGAAATGAGAGCTGGGAAGTGACATACGTGAGTTTATCCGGGTGTTAAGGTCACGAACACTAGCCTCGGAAATCAGCAAGAGTTGAGCTTCATTGACGAAGTTGAGTCTACTGTTTACATCTCTACATCTTCCTCTGATGTCATTTTCCCGTATGCAACTTGTAAACTCAGCACCATGGCATCTCATTAAGACACAAGGCCGGCCAACAGCATCTGTGAACCACTGATTGACTTTGCTACCATAAGTCTGCACTTGATATCTAGGACATTCAAATGGGTCATCAGTTAGTTGCCAAATCAGTTTAAAAATTGTCCACGAGCTTTCATATAGAATCTATCATGTAGTAGGTATTTAGGTAGTGCTCAATTATTCCAAGCACTGGATTTAATATTTGAAATATTCCAATACATCCTGTTCAGTACATAAGTGAAAGCAGACCATATTTTTCAGATTGAATATTTAAAGATATATTAGTGTGCATGTCTAATCAATCCTATATGTAGATCTTGCATGTACTCTATTACCAGAAAATATCCACAATTGATCCCTGCCAATATTCATTAGCTTAACATATAAAGAAAGAAGAGAAAAAGGTTGTGTCATAAGGTTACAAGCATAGACAATGTTCATTATTAACAAATTGCATTTGGTTGCTTAAGGCAAATAATGATATGGTCAAATAGTGCATAAATCTTTACTCTGATATCACTTATTACAAGTTGTGATCTCAATCTCTCTTGTACTTAAAAGAAGACTCAAATAAGAGTAAGTCTCCTCCAATTTCCTTTTTATAAACTTGGGGGTAAGGAGGACCATTGCAATCTATCAGAATGTGAGGCATTTGTCCTTAGCATGGTGAAGCCTCTGTCACTGTAATTTGACCACAGTTAATAGCTGTTGAAACTTGTTGACATACTAAGAACATGACATGCATGTCCAACAAGATGCTTTTGCTTAACCTCTTCAGTTGATATGTCGATATGAAATACTTAATGCCACTTAAAATCTCACCATCCTCCGTTAAATGATGTATGGATGTCTGGCATCTAAAAGTTCAATTTTTGGGGATGGAACTCATATTAGTGCTAGATGCTGACATGTCTTTCTGTGTCTTTTGGAACATCACATCTATCTCCTCACCCATTTTGTCATCTGTCCATTTAGTGTATTGTATCTAGTAATCTCTGCTGTATATGTTTTGCAGCTATTAAAGCACTAGTATTGAGTTTGTCTCAGAAATGGTTCAATTCAAATAATTAAACTCTAGAGTTATACAAGATCTGAAAGCACATTAAAAGATAACACAATGGTCTGCCAATGGTAGAGGCTTTCAATGAAGTAATCTTGCACCCCTTCCATGTCTTTTGCAAAAATACTTTTGGACATTGGCATTTACTACCATTTGTTATGAAGAAAAACAAATAATACGGGCAGATAATTCAACATGTAAAGATGATTATTTCTAAATATACACCCTTGCTTTATACTATTTATTTGTAATTGCCTCAGACAAATAACAAAAGATCCCTACCATTTTTTTTAAAAATAACATGTGGTTAATGGCATTCATTTTTGAGAAAAATCTGGAACACAAACTGTGAAATAGAAGATCCCACATACATACATGAGCGTAAGCACACACACACGCGCATAGAGAACAAAAAATGACAATTTGATGAAACCATGATCTGAACTCTTCATGCTTAAAAATTATAGAAAAACGTGCATCAATTTCATTAATATTCCAGTATTTAGAACTATTGTACTGACTGAATATAAATCGCACGGGCTCCCAACATTATTACAATTATTCAAACCTGCTGATCTACTGAGTGGCGATACTCAATTGCATTATATTACCTAAAATTAATAGGAAATTCTCAATAACTTATATGAGATATGGAGCATACATTTTGGAAACAGAATTCAAATATATACTGAATCCAAAAATCGCAAAAGGGTGACATTGGGAGGGATAAAACATTGAAAAGGAATGTTTTCAACTTTAGCTGTCATATAATAGTAAAGAGATGTATACCTTCTCCCATATACATCGGCTTCCTCTGTGAAACTTCCAACAGTATTCAGTTCAAGAGCAATCTGCAGCGGCTCTGGGCAATTGGGCGATTCAACAAACAACTTGCCTTTGGTAGAGTCAATGAACGTGCTAATTGAACACATTCTTGGGACCTATAAATCCATATTATAGTGTAATTAAATAGAACATGACACTGCCCATTTCTCTAAATAAAGAATGCATTATTAAATGGCCCTGGGACCTATAAAACATTATCAGTGTTACACAACATGCATAAAAGTCAAACTGTAATCAGAGGCTAATAATCTATCACATGTGGCATATTCACAAATGATCAAGTCTGTTTTGGTTAGCTGCATTCTCATAAAGGAAATAAAAAACACAAAAATCATAACATATATAACATTTAACTTATGAGCCCCTAGAACTTTTAAATTGAACAACTCATATTTCATCTATGCTTGTCTTCTTCAAGCTTGGATAAAAATCAACACAAGGAGAAACCAGAAAATTTGGAGAAATAACAAAAATATTAAACATTACAAGAAGAATATGATACCTTCAGTAAATCATAAATCAACCTAACTTTGCTTTTAAAACAATTTCAAAGACACCACATGGTGATGTTGCACCACCTCTCTCACTCAACAACACATTGAGAGAGAGAGAGAGAGAGAGAAGCACCAAGTTTGCTTCTCTAAAACACAAGCACACACACAAAGCCACAATCTTGCAGCCTCCACATACACACATAAAAACATGCATAAAGAATCTATGATTACAAGTAAAGTGCAGTTCCAGTGTTTCACATTTTTCAACAAACAACAGGGTCATTATGTGAATTTTCAAAAAAAAATTGAGAGATGACTGCTTCAAATCTAGTTGCATTATAACAGCTTCTACAAAAAATTCGTGACTTCTGCGTTGATTCCTTAATGATTTTACTGAACACATAATGATTTCAAGTTTGAAATTTGTAGTTACCTTCTTTTGAGTTAGAACCTCACCATTAATGCTCCTGAGAAGCCACTCACGATCATAATGTAGGCCTAATAAAATATCAGAGTAGAAAGTAAATAAATAAACCAAAATGCACTACAGAGCCATAACAAATTCACAATCTAAGAGCAGTCCAGATTTAAGAAAAGTGAGCATTACATTTACAAGGTGACCAAAAGTATTAACATAGATGCTGGTTTGCCTTGTCATGAAATGCAATATCAAAACTGTGGGCATTCAATCAAAAGGATGTGTGTATGATAACCATTATTCTTTCCACATATGGTATATGCCCTTTCCTGAAGTCCGGAAGGACGAAAAAGGTTTGGCCTTAGGGATGATTTAAGTACTCAATATTAAAAACAAGACAAGCAAAAGGAGGTTCAACAAGGACTCGAGGAATAAAAAGAATAGATGACAGATGACAAAGATGGGATAAAATAAATAAATTATTTCAGGGAGAGGAGGTGTGGACGCCCCCCCAGAAATTCTGGCTAATAGAATTCCCATAGACCTTAGTTCCGAGTCCTATGGACCACAGTAACCCAATGAGCCCTAGTAAAGCACTTAGAATTGTCTCAAGATCACCCAAAACCTATCCTAATACCCTCAAATAGTCACCTTAGACACCCATGAGTCTTATGAACCCAGAATACTGACCTGAACGCCAATCTAATAACCAGAAACCTAAAACTGAGACCCTGAGTCCTAGCCTGGTAGACCCCTCAAATAACATACGAGGTCACAAAGTTTTCAAGGGTCCAAGATTTGCCTGAATCCGACTTGCGGTTAGAAAGATATGGCCCGGGGAAAAATTGTTCAGAAAAATGACATTTTAGCCCCCTGCACGACTCAACACATGTTAGGCCGTGCGACAAGCCATGTGTTGCATGGTTCAACCGGCCCGAGACAAGCCAAAACATGTTTAAGTCCCATTTTGACTGGATTTTTAAGGCGGTTTTTGATCGAAATATTCAGGAAAAATTCGAAAAATACCCTGATCCTAATAAAACTAGTAGTAGGACAATAGATTAATTAATTTCAAGCCTAACGTTACCTCAAACCTATAAATACCCCCTCTAAAATCCCAAAAAAAACACTAAAACTTCCCTAGAAAATTAGTTAGGAAAATTCCTAGATAATTAGGAAATTCTCAGAAATTCCAGATAATTAGGAAAATCCTCAAGAAAATTAGGGAAAAACCCTAGAAAATTAGAATAAACTCTATAAAGCCTAAAAAATTCAAAAATTCGTCTAAAATACCTAGAAAAATAGGCAAACTCCTAAAACTCCTAGAAAAATAGGAAAAAAACCCTAGAATGCCTTAGGCTAAAGCTCCAAAGACCCAAATCCTATCAAAATCTCTCCAAAATCAAGATCAAATCCTAAGAACAAGTTCTCCTAGATCTTAAAACCTTAGAAGCCATACTTCAAGAAAGCAAGAGAATGCATCAAAAGGTGTAAATCAACCCGCGGTCCTGATACGAGGCCCAACTCTGGATTTCTCAAGTACGCAATCTCTCTTTCTCTTCTGCCAATAGACTCACAAGAGAATTGGATATGCATAGATCTGCGATGCTTCTGAGCCTATAATTTGAGCGACCCCACTCTCTCTACTGATTTTTAAAATTAGCTCGTTCCACAAGAGATTTGAGCTGATCTCGCTCAAAGATCGGTGTGAATTCAGGCGTAAACAGGAGGTTCTCAATCTGTGAATGATGATGACACAATTTACCCCAAAATTTACAATTATAATATGGCGAATGAACAAAGTGCTCCTTATATCATGCCAGGGAGCACTTGTATAATTCATTCGACATGGGGAGAAACTAATTTATAGAAAAAGTATCTTTTTACTCCATGGTATACTCTGCATATTTAATTTCTACTCATGGGCTTGTTTTGTATAATTCATTAAGTTCTAATCAACTATAACATTAAATGAAGATATGCATTTCACAACAACTCTGTCCAAACCCATTAATATAGCATGTAGCAGGTTACCAGTACTACTGAGAGGCCATTTCTCCACACTGAACCCAGCACATGATTTTATAGGATAGAGAGTAATTGACTTCAAATAAATTTCACCCTCTGAATGACCTTTCCACGTGCCTGAAATTGAAATGAAGGAAAAGCTGAGGATAATTAGAAATATTATTCTGAATGATATTATCCGATACTAATCAATGATTTGGAATAAACAATGATGCCTTTTCATTGACACGTTGGCCAACAAGAACAATTAGGAAAGGCCAAATATGAATTGATAATAGAAGCAAACAAATGGCATGCTTACTGCCCTGAAAAGAAAAGAGCATTACCTGCACAAACAACAATGGACACATTGCATTCACCATGTGGTTACATCTCATGGACTCTAACATGGTTTCTTTAGAAAAAGCCCTAATAGACTCAAACAAGTCTGTAATACCTAGCTTGAGAGTCCATATTCCGTACGAATCTTAGAAACACTCTTACTCAGTATACAGAGAAACAGCTCAGCCAAGGTACTTGGCCCTTGCCAAGTTATTCAGGTGAGTCCAAGTAACTCCCCTGAGTTCGAAAAATAAAAATAAAGACCAAAAAATTAATGGAACAAGTTTATATAAGGTTGCAACCTTAAAATGTAGAATTACATATGCATGTCAAAAATGCATCGGAAAAGGTTGTTTTAATGTTGAGAAAACCTCTAATTGATCATCTCGACATCGAGATGTATGAATATGAAAGAAAAAAAGATTTTGAGTCCCAAAAATAGTGCATCTTGCAAAACATTATACAGACCATCCATTTTCAAGATTTTCATATGTTTATAGATCTACTTGATTTTAACCATTTTTGAAGTTTAAACTTTTATAATTAGATATAAAAATAGATTTTGAGATAATCTTAAAGAATTTTTCACCAAAATTATAAAATTTGAAGGTGCGCCTTAATTGGATTGTTTAAGGTTGCAACCTTATAGAAACCATACCAAAAATTAATATATATATATATATATATATAAACTCCCATTTTTTACCATCAAACCTAAGATGGCTTATCAGTTAGTCGTGCCGCTATTGTTATGACTCTTTACCCGAGAGGTCTTGGGTTCGATCCCCAAGGTTGCTCCTTTTGGAACTCTTGCTTTCTTAACTCCTTAAAAAAGGATTAAATTTAAAAGGAGGAGGGAGTGTTTGTGAGAGGGTCGAACCCTCAACATAATGCTACCCAACAAGCAATTTGAACGTTCTTTATTCAAATAGACATATTAATGTATATAGGTTATACATACATGGCGTACAACAAACTTAGGAGGAACTCGTCGTGCCCATAGGGCGAGGCCTAGTAAGGATTCGGCGAGTCGGGACCATTGCTCTTACTACTATCTAATCCCCGAAGGGATTAGGTCCGTTTGGGGGTGTATAAGACTACTCTTACTTCTAGTTAATCCCGTAGGGATTAGGTCCAGGTTTGGAGTTTATGGGCAACAATCTGGAGGCCCGAGATGGACTCACTTTCTTTAAAGTGTTCAATGCCCTCAAGTCAGTAAAAGTCCAAGATGCAATCGGTCCTGGTGCGTACACTACTAGGATACAGCCAGATCAATAAAACACTTGCCGAATCTCTAAGAAGCATGTCCAAAATACTAGCTTAAAACCACAGCCAAAGATATTGATTTCTTCCAATCAGTAATATGCCAGAAAAGCTTTGGATGGGAATGAAAATCAAGAATAGATATTCCTTGTATCTGTCACACCAAATGATATAACCAAATATATTAAAGGTTTCCTACACACAAAATGATACATGAAAGCCTTCTAAGAGGTGTGAGATGATAAAATATTGGGTTTTTGGTTGGAGGACAAAAACGAGTAGAGAGAGAAACAACATGAAAGCTGGGGTTTTATGAGAGAGAGTAAAGAGCATTTTTTCAAAAATAAATAAATAAATGGAGATTATAGGTGTTATAGATGAGAACACATGGGTTTTACCATTAAAATGTAGCATGACATGTGTCATAACAAAGATATTAAATGTCATAAAAGCCCTACGTCATATCTTATATTATAATAACTCACATGACACTTACCCAAAAAAAAAACTCACATGACTCTAAATTGTAATACATCATCTTACCGCATGACGTAAAACTGCTTGGATTTGGGTGCAAACTCGGATTGGCCACCCATGCTATTGTACAAAGGTGTGGAAGGCGCAAAACAAAAATGGTTAACTTTCTCAAAAAAAATAACCATACACATTTCATTATAACTGTCCACTTCATTAAATGTCATATAGCACCTATCCAAAACATCCCACATCATTAAATGTCATATAGCACCTGTCCAAAGATCCCACATCATTAAAAGAAAAACACAATGTTCCAAGTGGTCCAAATGGACCACATTATAGACATAGGCTCTCATGAGGTCTCATAACCACTAAGAAAAGGTAGTCTAATCATCGTCATCACCATTAGTGTTTTAAAATGCAGGATGCGGCCAAAAGCGTTGGGGGGGCCGATGCGGCTCGTTGCGGTCCAGATAAGGGTGCATCGCGATGATGTGATCAATAAATATAAGAAAATTCTAAAAAGTCTAAAAAAATAGGTTAATGCATAGAAAAAATATGGAGGCGCTATATATGCTAGTAGGTATTTAGATTATTCATTAAGTCCAAAAGTATTAGATTTCGAAGATTCTATACTCACTCTCTCCTGATAGAAATTAGAAACTAGCTTCATAAAACATTCAACAATCAACAACCATAAGCACAAATCTGCAACCAAAAACTTTAAAGTTACAAATTTTATAAACTCTTAATTTTGAAAAGAGTCCATGAAGCTCTTCGACTCGACTTGTAAACTTTATAAATTTATAAAAATGTTGTAACTTTACGATATAAAAGCATTTATGAAGATCAATAAATTTTATAAACTCATTAACTTGTAAGTTTACTGTATTAGTCCATGAAACTCTTTAAAGATGCAAATTTTATTTGAAAAGTACTGGCAAAAGTTCTTTGATTTGTAACTTTTAATATTCATGGACTTTTAGTTTGTAGTATCTTGTATTACCAATCGAAGGACTTCAACAAATAAAATTTATGCCCAAAATTTTTTTTGATTCAATCGATCCAATAAAAGCCACATATGTGGCTGAAAAAATGTTGTTTGGGTAGTTAAATACCCCCCAAACCCTTTCCCCCCAATTTCAAAGGTCAAAATGACATTATTGCCCTTGCCCAAATGGTGGACAGATTATGCGGCCTGATACGGTCGATGTGGGATGCAGCTCTGATGCAGGCGCATCTCTCCAAACCGCATATGCGGGAAAGTGCGATGCCCTGGGTGGCACATAGTGCCTGATGCAGCCGCATATGCGGCAACACGGCCACATTTTAAAACACTGATCATCATCCTTGGAGTCTTATCCCAACTATTTGAAGCCGGCTACATAAATCATGTTCCATCATTCTGTTCTATCAAGGGTCATACCCTCAGTAAGACCATAAGTTCCCATGTCTTTTCTCAGCAGGTGCAGAGCGTCACTTATGGCTTTCTGCCCTAGCATGAGTAAATAACGTAGATTCATAATTCACAGAAACTTGCAGCAAAGTTTTATGCTGGCTACCTATGTAGCAGAACCCTCCTCTGCCTAGGCTTGAGAATACTTCAGAATAAAAATTTAAATTAAAGTTAATTTGGAAACACCAAAAAAAAAGAGAAAAATTTAACAATCCCCTGCCTGATTCAAAATAACTAGCCAATCCCCAAACATATTAGAAAAGACAATGCATAAGTGAGGGTGTCCTACAGACTTAGTCTTATGCGGAAACTTATCGGGATAGCGAGTTGACAAACTTCGAATTATATGCATTATTGATAAGCTTCCCACATACCACACATTTTCCTTCAGAAAGATGTGGCTTTTTTAAAGGATTGTGTGTTACAGGCTCTGCGTCAATTTCTAGTTTTCATGAGTGCTTTAAAGAATACCCAATTCTCATAGGAAGCAACCTCCAATTCCACACTTATAAGTGAATCCATGGAGGATGCCTTGCAGTATGACACCCTAACATAAGCTTTATATAATCTAAGCAAGGGAAAACTTTATATAGAGCCGAGGCTCTAAACAATCAAATGAGAGCCTACCTCAAATAGTTCATTAGAAGAGGTTGTTTTGATGCCCAAATATCCTCAAATTGATCATCTCGACATCAAGATGCATGGACATGAGAAAAAACTGGATTTCAAGTTGCGAAAATAGTGTATTTTGTAATGCATTTTTGGATCGTCAATTTTCAAGATTTCCAAGTTTTCATAGATTTGTCAATCTACACTATTTTTGAAGCTTTAAACTTTATAAATAAAGATGAAAATATATTTTAAGACTATTACAAAGATTTTCAGTATTGAAACCACTTTTCTCGTCACTTTTTGAAGGTAGGCTCTAATTTGATTGCTTATAGCTTAGGCTCTAAACAAACCGCACCCTCTAAGCAAATGGACTCATTAACAGCAAATCTCAACCTTTCCATTGAGCCATTTTGGATGTCTAATGAAAAGAATGTTCACATCAAAAAAATTTCAAATTCTTCTCACCATGAAATTGAAAAGGATGCAGTTTCTGCAAGGACTAGGCTTTATGAAAACAATGTAAAGCCTCATGTTGAATCCTTATCTGGAGAGCACTTTGGACATCAGAATCTCCACGATGGCTCTAAAATCAATTTCCAACACCTATGAAATTTAAAGCTCAAAAAATGGTTCAGATCTTGGGGATTTGTAAACACATATTTTTAGAGTAAAATAGATGGTTTAGATAAGGTGTTACAATATACATTTCACAACCACTTGGTCAAGGCCAAGATGATCGATTTGAAGATTTTTCGACACAAGAACTGTAATTTTCGATGAGTTTTGAAGTAAGGATTTACTTATTTTAATAGGGCTGGAGCCCTATCAAAACATTTTAAACATCCTTTCATTTTGTTTTATTGTGCAGGTAGATTGTTTGAAAGTTTGTGAAAATATTAAGCAGATTTTATTCGCTAGATGTGTTTGTTTGTCAACTTCGCATAAATTTCTTTCTTGATTTTTTAGCTATTTTTTAACAGGCTCTTCGAGGTGGCACCTAAATGAAAGGATTTTTAAAGACAATGGGAGACCCGGCAATGCTTTTGGTCAATTCTTTCAAACTCAGCTTCGCAGCAGAACTCAGCCACCGACGTGGCCGAGTTACTCCGACGAATCTGAGTCGACTCACCGAGCTCCAAAATGGCCAAAAGAGTTCCAAAAATCCTAAACATTCTGTTGAATCAGGAATAAAAGAAAATTATAGAAAACAATAGAAGATGTAGATAAAAGATGCGAAGTTTTCAAAAAGTAAACAAAAAGAGAAAGAAAACTGTTCAAAGATAACTTCATAAAATGAGAAAAATTTAAAAAAAAAATATTAAAAAATGAACAAAACTAAGTATGCTTTATAATTGATTTAATCAAAGATTAACTGAAGTATAAATTATTGTGAATGAAACTAAGTATGCTTTATAACTGATTTAATCAAAGATTAACTGAAGTATAAATTATCGCAAATTATATTAATATAAATTTATATTGATAAATAAACCCTAAGTTCTGGGGGGGGGGGGGGCTTGGGCAAGGCAACCTTCCAAGACCGAGTTAGGGCAAGTCCAAGTCGACTTGGCCGAGTTGTAACGCTTTGATTTTGGTAGAAAGGCAAGAGCATTAGAGTTACTGCTTGCTGAACTATAATTGCAAGGCAGCAAGCATATATGGCCATCAAATCATACATGGATGTCCTCACAACAAGCACACTATAGAATACGAAAGCAACCAAACCAAGCTTGATACTCGAAGAATCAAGGCTCATTGCCTCATTATGCTGCACTTCTTTCCAATTTGGGCTTTCAGTTGTTTCCGATCCCCTATTAGAAGAAAAACCAATTCCTTGATCAATCTAAGGGTGAGATTCCTTAGACCCAGTTTCAGTAACTCAATTACCAGTATACTGTTTCATGGGTTTCTACTGTTTCAGATTCTCTAGAAAAAAACCCAAGTCCTGGAGCACCAGTTTCAATAACCGAATCACCAGTAAATTGACCATCTCTGACTGCAAGCAAGCAACCAAAATCTAATTCCAAAACATTAGACTTCTGTCTCCAAAAGCTTATAGTTTTCCTAGAGTTGAATTTGGACTAGACCCAAAACCATCAAGAAGTCTCTTCTTCCGTGACCAACACCATCTCTCTTTGTGAATTTGAAATATTTGATTGTGAATTTGAAATATTAGCCCATGGTCCTTTGAAGCCAACAAACTTGAACCATTATTGGTATAACGAGAACCAGAACCAAGAATCTCTCTCTCTCTCTCCCCAACCCCCCCCCCCCCACGGTAAAAAAAAGAATCTCTTAACAAAGCAAGCTCAAGTTAGGACTCAAAGGACCGCAGGGTACCAAAACAACAAAAATATAATAGAGCACCATAGCATTTAACAAAACCTAAGTGGTCCGTTCAGGTAAAGGACATAACCAATAAGCCACAATAATCCCATTCGAACAAGGTAACCTTGTGTGATAAAAATTTGGTTTTCTCCCATTTAGAGAACCAACACACCCACAATGGAGAAATTGAACAATAGAACCCTAAATGCGATGTAATCTATCGGAAAGATGGGTAGAATAAGAAGTAACAAAGTCCCACCACCCGTGAAACAACAAAAGCATAGAAAACCATGCAATATTTATTTAAGAGGGCACTAATGAGTTTGGCCAATCTGAACCGAAGGTTTTTTCATCATAGATTAAGGTGGCTATGGTTGTGACTGAAGTAGAATAATCAGAAGTTGAAAAAGATGGTTTAATGAAACATACCATTAAGAGTACAAGGAATATGCATACAGAAACAGTGATAAGGGAAGAGTGAGAAAATAGAGCGAGTTTTGTGAAACAAGATAAGGAAAGTCAAGCCCTTAAACCACCTGCAAAAGATCGATCCTCAAGTGATCTATGGAGTAAATTGAAACCCTCTTTGTATATCAAAGTTCAACGGCTTTTCCTTATTGATGCTCATGCAAAGCACACTATCCCAATAGATTTGAGGCCCCTTATTTCAATTTCACATGCCCAAAAGCAAAGCTCAAAGATAATGCACAGAGTTCTTACTTATCTCTCTAAAATGGACAAATTGGAAGACCCCTTCATCTCTCTTAAGGAGCAAACAAATCTCCAAAAAAGTTCTTTTCCTCTCTCTAAACACAAAGTAAGCTCAGCTCTGCCTTCCTATCTCTAACCACAGCAGTTTGAAACCCTTATTCTCTCTCTAGAAACAGAGCAAGCTCAGCTCTACCTTCCTCTCTTTGAACAAGGAGGTTAAGAAAAAGGTTTTTTTATTGTCCTCTCTCTAAAATTAGAGCAAGCTCAGCACTGCCTCCCCCCCCTTCTCTCTTTCTCTCTGAATTGGGCAGGGTGTCCAAAGAATCCCTTCTTTCCCCCTTAAAGAACAATTAAACCCTTTATTTCTCTCTCCATGAGAATACAGGGGTAGTGTTCTCTCACTTCTCAACCAAGGATGGAGATAGCCACTGAAAGTAGGAGGTTGGAGCGGACCTTTCCTGGAGCTTGCTGTGGAGTGCGGAAAAAGCCTTGCCATGGCACACTGATATACTCTGTGAGAGTGAGAGAGAGAGAGAGAGGGGGGGGGGAAGGGGAGGGGGGGTTTGGGTTGGGGTGAGAAAGGGAGAGGTATGGAAATAGGTGGTCATTTTTCGGGGGTCAAGGGATGTGCCAAGCTAAAAATATTTCATTAAAAGAAATCTGCCTTGCTCAAATTTTTTATGGCTGACGGACTTTCATTAGGTGAGGAATGTTTCAGATGGAGGGGGAAAAAACTAAACAAACCCAAACTGCCCTAAGCTCTCAGTAGCATCTTCTTGGCATTCAATCTAATAATCCTGACTTAAGCAGTACAAAGAAAAAGAGGGGGTCTGAATACCCACACATGGGTTCCGCCCAAAAAATTGGCTACCCACAGACAGGTACCCTATACAAGGAGTCTATAGAGGCCAAAAAATTTTATACATCGCCATTTTGCCCATCATTGGTTGGTCTCCAAAGGGAGGATCAAGGGGACCTCTGAGGATTGAATCTGAGAATGGGGTTCCAACTGTGGAGGAAGTCGGAGGGGGAAAGGCCACTGAAGTGTTTGTGGTGGGTTGCCCAAAACATGACAGCTCCTTTGATCTTATCTAATAGAGCTTCCGTGGAATTCTGGCATTTCTTCGTTTCAGATTACCCACAAAGTGGCAGCCACCAAAGCTCTCCACAGTAGAGTTCCAGCCTTGGGCCATGGGAATGTTGAACTTAGAAGCTGCGGGACGTTTGGTGGAGTGACCCACTGCCATTGGAATATCAGTAGGAGTTGAGCCCAAATAAATGAGGCCACCTTACAATGGACAAAGAGATGGGCACTTGGTTTCCTCTACTTCAGTACACAAAATACATCTGTTTGGGATTTAGAATCCCCTTCTTTGCAGTTGGTCCACTGTGAGGGCCCTCTCGGACACAGTTATCCAGCAGAAAAACTGGATTTTGGGGCGGAAAGGGGGGGGGGGCAAGAGAGATCCAAGCTTTAGACATTGAGGGAGGGCATTGATTGGGGCTTGGGGGGTGAGCGAGAGATGAGTAGAAAGAGGCCACCGAGAAGTATCCCAAGGGATTGGGGGCCCAAATGAGGCTGTCCTGTCCCTGAAGCGGTAGAAATAAGGAATCTAGAGTGTTGGAAAGGGTTGAGAAATCCTGAAATTCCGCTTCAGAAAGAGGTCTTCTAAAGATGGGGCTCTACACCCCTCCTGTTGCCCCCAACTGAAAGTGGGATTCCATTGTTGCATTGGGTTCTCAGGCCAGTAGGAACAGGCTGTGGTAGAGTTCCTTAAGGGGAGTATCATCATGCCAAGGGTCAATCCACAATAGAGTTTTGTCACCATGCCTGGGCCTATATCCGATCTTAGACTGAAAATGGGTGTAAGAGTGCATGATAGATTTCCAGATTCCAGAGGAGTTGCTGTGGGCACGCCTAGACGGGACCCAAGAGGGGTCGCTGCTACAGTATTTAGACTTTATCACCTCCTGCAATAAGTGATTACTTTGGGTGGCTAACCGCCACCACCATTTCCCAAGTAAGGCAAGGTTATTGTCTCTGAGGTTACGTATGCCCAGCCCCCCAAGAGACTTCGGTTTGCACATGTTAGCCTATGAAATGAGATGAATTTTCCTATCCCCGTTGCTAGACCACAGAAAATTCCTCATGAGCTGCTCCAATCGGTAAGCAACTGAGGCTGGCATGTGGATAATGACATCTGAAATATAGGGATGCTCAATAGAGTGGCTTTGATCAAAGTTTGACAACCAGCCCTAGGATTTGAGGTCAGGTCAAAGTCGCAAGTATTACAGGACACTGGAACACAGTTTTAAAGTTTGGTTAGTCAACCTGGAACTTGCCTGAATCGAATCACCTCAGGACTGCTTGCTTATGTATCTTAGCACTTGTCAGAGTCTAGTATTATTTGATGAAACTTAGCCGATTCCTAGCAAAGCGACGCAGATCCAGACATTACTATGCCCCAACCCAAGCCCATGATTCTCTAATCTTGATCGCACATGAAAAATCCCAAATGTAGAAAGAGATGAAAGTTCTCAGGTTCATGTTGTAAAATCAAAATCTGAAAATATCTAGCCAAGAAGCACAAATCAGTACCCAATCAATGATTTTCAATTTATTAGTTCACTACATTACAGTATGTAATGAATGTTGTACTAACTAAAGCACATAATGCTCATAAAGGATGAAATTACTCTAAGTATATAAAACAGAAGGATAGTACATATATTTCCAAACATGAACATATCCTGAACTACCACTAAGTATATAAAACAGAAGGAAAAGCTTGTCATGATGTCATACATTATGGATCATCAGGAATGCTGCTTAAGTCATTGCAAAATTTCGTATTTTAAGGAGAAATGTTCTTCTGAATTTTGGACAATACTCAACACCAACAACTAACTAAAGACTCTAAATGCATTACAGCAACCCAACACATAAACCCGAAGATTAAAAACTATCTAAAAAGAGTATCTTTTCTTATGCAGTACAGTAAGTGCTAGGGTCCAACAACAAACCTTCAATGGAGGACTTCAACTTGGTCCCGCATGTTGTCTTTGAAACAAATGAATTTACCAGAAAGCTAATAAATTTCTGCACAGAAGAATATAGATCAGCAAGAAACATCATTCCACCACATAAGAAATTCCAAAATTCCGACTGAGAAATCCATAGCCACAAAAAGGTCTACAATAAACAAAAAGAAAGGTTTATTGAAGATAAAAGATAGCATAGACAAATGCAGCCATGTATGAAATCAGCAATTCTTTAGCCCGTTTGTGCATGTGGCACATACACATATGTAAATGTAAAAATAAAAAATAAAAAAATCAATTCATCACAGTTGCACAATTCTCATGTGTTTTCTCAAGTTTCAACAAGCAGAACAGAAAGATCCCAGTGGGGAGTCGTCGTGAATGTCACATAGCAACAGCATAAAATAGAGAAAGAAATTTATATTTTATGCAATGGCATAAAACAGGATATCAAAGGCATTCTTTATTAACAGTTTTGGAAGTGCATTAGCTGGTTCATGATGTGGCTTCCATCTAATATTTAGAACAGAGTAATTCAATAGTTGTTCCAATAGTTGTTCCTGTTAAGATCTAAAATCCCCTCCAAGATAACTGAATTGATGTAGATGAGCACAAGATACTGGGGAATCATATTGCCAGCTACAAGGAAAAATAATAAATAGAGAAAGAAAAATCACATATGATAAAATAAAAGGTAGATACTATTCTGGGCATTTATGCACTAGATGTAGATAAACATCATCATAACCACAGGGCACAAAATACATTAAATACAAACTTCTAGGAGAAAGCACAAAAAAATAACTAGGTTGTCTCCAAAGTTTTATCACCTCATTGAAATGCATCCAAAAAAAAAACTTATCATTTGTTCAGTATTGCAGTTGCTGTAGGACCAGGAGTTAAGTTCTTAAGAAAGCATGTCTCCAAGGTGAGGGACTTGTTAATAAGGATAGATTTCTACCTTTGCATCTTCAAATGTCGACATATAACCAAAGGATATCCTCACAGCTCCTGTTGGTTTCCCATGCAATATGTCATTATCATCCCAGCAAACATGACCTGCCTGATCCAAAAAGCAACAATGTGCGAAACCACATGCATCATAAACATGATGGAATTGCATAAAAAACTGCAGATTATATTTAGAAACAAATCTGTAATATCATCTTGTAAAGAAGTAATCATAGAGCAGAAACCCAAAGGATGACATACCTCAAAGTTTAAACGCAGATCGGTTTCAGATAAACCTAGATATTTTGAACATGCACCTGGGTTGCAAAAGCATCCAGTCTACAAAATATGAGTAGCAAATAAGAGGTCAGCCAACTACAGAGAACCATTCTAAATGTATTGCATCTTTAATATTGCAGCTATAAGAACATTCTGCCTTCATATGCTGATCTAACAAATAAGCCTTCAAATGCAGATCTAACAAATAACTGAACAGAGCAGACATTATGTGTTAATATTAAGTTCATGTGAAGAAGGTGATAACTGCATTCAATTTATAGTTCAAATTGTTTTCGAACTGAGTCGGCCAAAGATCATTCTGATTAATCCAACCAGTGACCAAACAGGTTCAGACCAACATGAACTTCACCAGACCATTTCTCCTTCATAGTTTTCTGTTGTTCCTTAGTATCACTGATGATTTGTTAAAGAACATAATAGAAAGTACAAGGAAAAACTATATTTTAAGAGGTTGCAAAATCTATGAACATAGAATCAATGTTATTCGACCATGTTTACCGAGCCGTCAACACTAGAATGTGACAATCTTGTTAGGTTTCATCGATTCTGGTAGGTAAATAGGCTTGGCAACTCCTATACATCTCGACTGCAAAGGGATATTTCAATGAGGGACACCACACCTGATTGTATTAGGTGTATCATAATTTTATCTGCAATGATTAGAACCTCAAAACTTAAATATTAAGTTAGGACAAGATGTTGGTCTAAAAAAGTTACATTCAAATCTTATAAAGTAAATTCCTCTAGGGAAAATAATTATCAATTATTTTATTAACATATAAAACTTGTCAATTTCATCATCATCATCCGAGCCTTATCCCAACTATTTGGAGCCGGCGACATGAGTCTTGTTCCGCCATTCAGCTCTATCAAGGGTCAAACCCTTAGTAAGGCCATATGTCACCATATTTTTTTTCATTGTTTCTATCCATATCCTCTTGGGCCTTCCCCTTGGCCTTTTAGAGATTTCCACTTGAACCAAATGGCACCTCCTAATCGGTGTTGTATTAAGTCCACACTGCACATGTCAACCTCATCTAAGTCTACTTTACCTCATCTTATCACCTATTGAAGCCACACCTAAATTCCTTCAAATGTATTCATTCAAGATTCTATCCTTTCTTATCTTGCCACTCATCCATCTCATCATCATCCTCTCAGCTTCATTCCTCATATGGATATTTTGTTTCCTGACCGCCCAACATTCTGTCCATAAAGCATGGCTGGTCTTACAGTTGTCCTCCAGAACTTCCCCTCCAATTTCATTGATATGCAGCAATCACAAAAAACTCCAGAAGTACATCTCCACTTCGCCCACCCAGCTCTAATTCTATGTGCGACATCTTCCTCAATCTTAACTACTTCCTCGTTTTTACTCCTACTAATACTAAACTTGCATTCCATATATTTTGTCTTAGTCTGACTAATTTTAAAACCTTTAGATTCTAGACTATCCCTCCAAAGTTAACGTTCTAATCTCATCAATGAAAACTATATCATCCGCGAACAACATACACCATGTACCTCGTCTTGTAGGCTTAACTCGTCCATAATCAAAACAAAGAGATATGGGCTCAACTCTGATCCCTACTGTAGGCCTACTGACACTAAAAATTCACTTGTCTCTCCAATTGTTGTCTCACACTAGTTAGCGCTCTCATACATGACTCTAACCATGTCAATATAACCTCTAGAGATTTCTTTCTTTTCCAACACCAGCTAAATTAAATCTCTAGGTACCATGTTGTACGCTTTCTCTAAATCAATAAAAACCATGTGGAGGGATTTTTTCTTCCCTCTAACTTCTCAATCAGTTGCTTAAATAGAAAAATAGCTTCAATTATTGACTTCCCTGGCACAAAACCAAACTGATTTTCTGATACGCTCGTTTCATGCCTTAGTCGTTGCTCAATCAATCTCTCCCACAACTTCATAGTGTAGCTCATAAGTTGGATCCCTTGATAGTTCGTATAATTATGTATATCTCCTTTGCTCTTATAAATAGGTAGCACAATATTTTTCTCCATTAGTCTGGTATTTTCTGTATTCTCAACAACTTGTTGAACAGCTTGGTCAGCCAGCATATGTCAATCTCCCCCATGCACTTCGAAACCTCCATTCGGATACCATCTAGTCCTAAAGTTTTTCCTATCTTCATCTTTCTCAAAGCTTCTTATCCTTATCCTGCGAATGTATCTATGACCTCCGCCCTTATTTATGTCAAAGTTTCCTCCTAATGTTGTATTCTCATAGCGTTTGTCATTTAACAATTCTTAAAAATAAATTATCCACTTTTTGTTGACCTCGTCATCTTTCATCAAGACCCTCTGATCCTCACTCGTAGTATTTAATATACACTTCTCCTCTCTCCTTTTGCTAATTTGAAGACATTTTTTCACCTTCTCTTGTCCCTGATTTATTGTATAAGCACTAAATTGATACCCAGTATCCCACCTCTTTACATAAAACTCACATATTCAGGACGAAAAAGTCCACCATGCAATATGACCAGCTATAATCTGGTTTTTAACAAGTCGAGACCATCTTAGAACCACCCTTTAAGATTTTGTTGTAGTTAAGACCTACTTCCTTGACCCCTTGAATCCTCGATCGTGCATAATAGCTACTGTTCAAAAATAAATAAATAAAATATTTGCTTCCTTTGGTCACCATTTTCTGGAACTTTTATTTTGGGAACTCCTTGTGCAATGAAACTCAGTCTTAATGAATGTGAAAATTCGGGAAATATATATTAGAAACATAAAAACCAAGGACCAGCACTAGTGAAATCACATAATTGGCCTACTGATCAAACCTCAAGTAAGCCCAAATCATCGCCTCATCAAGTCAATATTATTAGTTTGTAAATGATGGTCAGATCTTCCGATTATGCCCAACATTTACAACTCAGCTTTAGGACTTGGGCCTCACCCGGGTTTATTCGGGTAAGGCAACTTTTGAGTCTTAAAAAATTGGACTTGACAGGTGTAAAAGATAGGTTACTCTTATGAGACTTTTGGAGCTTTGTCTAAGACTTGTAATTCTTAAATTTCATGCAAGTCTTACTCAACTCTTCTTAGAAATAGGGAATCCAGAAAAAAGCCAATTCTTACAGGATGAGATTCGTCAAATCATTTCAGGACTTGACAAGCTGATTCAAAGGAGTCCTGAGCAGAGACCAACTTTGCAACATTAATTTTGTTTCGACAAATTAATCAGGTCTATCAAACTATCAATAAACCTAACCTGTCCACATGGGCAAGGTGAAAACATGGTGCGTAAATTTCCCTTACCTGCTTACTGTACATAGCCACAACATTCAAATAAATACACAAGTCATGCTCATAAAACAACAAAAATGGTAAGTGTTTATCGATTTCTCCCACACAATCTGATTTCTAGAACTATTTAAGCACAGCAAGGCAATTATATTTGAGGTCAGTATAAAAGAACCCATAGTAGCATATGGAGAAGCATTTACTACATTAAGGATACCAACAGCTGTATATATGAGATTACCCACATACATGACTAGCAATCTGCAACCCATCATTCCCAAAGCATATCACGTAGGAGGTAAAGTGGAATGCAAGAACTTGCAAATCTATCAGTTTTAGTGTGACATAAAGTAAACCAATAGGGTATAAAAAGTTCATTAAAGACACAATAGCTTCTTTTGGAGTAGGGAAGCCATCTTTCTTTAACCACATTACAATATAAACACCAAGTACAACTAGTAGGATATAAGAAGTACAACTGGAAAAACAAATCGCCAGAGGTAATTACCCTCAACTGAATCATAGAGAGAGAGGCCAATTTTTCCACCTCGCGATAGCCAAACCAAGAGCCATCTGGTCTTTTCAAATTGAATGAAATTGTAGGACCCTGCCCCGAAGATAATCCCTAAACAATTTATTGAAGACTACCATTAACCATTCAGTATTGAAAACTACCATTAACCATTCAGCTAGAGTAAGTATTATGCACAACATGTCAACATAATTTGAACCTTATGCATATAGTTGATGAATAGTATAAATTCCAAAATAGCCAGATGCATGAATCAAATTACTGCAGAACAATATGAAAATGAATCAAGATGGAATGAATAAATGAATATCACGAAACTTGTAAAGTTCACATCACAAATTGTCCATGGCCAAACTTTGATGCAAGTTAAGACAAAAAAGCTGCATTCTGGAACTTGGCCTAGTCACTCAAACTCCGCCCCTGCTGAGCCAAGTGGTTGTGTACAAACTTGGGTGTCATATAAAGATCTATTAAAACATATAAAAATTATATTTCTGTAAAATCAATGTATACATATTTTACATATAATTTTTATGTTTTCATAATTTGACCTGAATATATGACGGAGTTTTCGCTCGGTAGTTGTATTTTGATATATAAACTACAGCTATTTTATAAGATGATAAATATGCTAGGTAACCTCCTACAATATGTAAACTTTAATATTAAAGCATGCTTCACATTTAATTTATACCTTCATCAACCAAAAACAAATCATGCATGAGGTATGAATCTACATATTACTGTCTAAATTTACTTTAAGAATTTGGCAAAAAACAACAAGAAGGCCACTCAGAACTGACGAGTGCAAATAAGCAATAAGGTGACATCCAATGAAATGCAAAAAATTGCAACTTCCATGAGGATCCATAACGTTAATGATTCGAAAACTCATTGAAGAAATTAGAAAAGGGAATTAGAAACTACATTGCAATATCGATCAATTCGATTAAGAAAAAAGAAATCAACCTTGGCTGCATCGCTTCCATAAAGTACAGAGACTGCAGTTCCATTGACATGCCTTAAGCTCAAAAGTGTCTTTCTTACGTAAGCAGTAAGTGCTGCCGTATGCCTGGAAAAGTAAAGAAGAAACCAAAATCCCATGAGAATTCAAACACACTAGAAGATTTATGCAGAGGAATAAATCAAATTGCTATAAATTACTAAATATAGAATAAAATAAAATAAAAACTATGATTCTCTAAAAATGCTCCAAACTAGTCATCAAGGTGATGTTTTTTTTTGGGGGGAAATTCAAGGAAATTATAGAGTCAAGGTTTTCATCTCAAGGACCCTAATAAGTGGACGCTCCGAAAAATGCGCTGTTTATATTGATTGAAATGTTTAAGCAAACATTAGACGCCAAACAAATGACCAGAGGACATCACACACGGGGCCAAATTTGCTAGTACATTCCTCTATTACAATTCACATCAGTCTAAACCTAGACGAAATACCCTTGATTCGGGTATTGAAACCTATACATGCGATTCTAGGAAGGAAAATATACAGATGCACTTGAATGAAACACAATACCAAGGGTATATTGACCCATATACCTGAACTGAAATGCAGGGGTATTGTTTGTGCAGCCTGCTCCTTCTTCGAAATCGAGCTTCAAGTGGGCTTAAATGAAACAAGATAAACTTTTCTCTCTCTATCTTAGATATGTTTCAAAAGACCGTCATGTAGTGGACTGTTTCTTCACACCCTGTGTACAAAATCACTTCTCTATTTCTCTCTAAACGTAATGATTCAACCTTATCGGAGTCCAATAGAATTGAACCAAACAAAATCAAGCCCTTCTCTGATCGAGAGCTGAGTTTATATAGTCTTCATCAATAAATAACCATCAATCTTCACTTGATAAGCATGAAAATCTTCAACGTCTATCCGTCTGCTAATCTGCATCTTGGTTTTCACATTGATCTACATCTTCACACATTGATCTTCATGATGATAATCACGTTGTTTATCTTGATAATTACAGGGATTAAAATGGATTTGTATTTCCGCACAGGTGTCTTCTAATGATAATCACATGTTTCAATTAATGCTCATCTACAAAACATTCAAATTTGAATCCATGGATTCGAGATTCGACGAGGTCATCGCGTGAGAAATATCAAGATTCTGTTACTTCTCATCACTGACAGTTAAGCCTTTGCGACTACAATTTGACGCATCTTCGTATTTCTTCAGTTGCTTTTTGATGGCCATTCCTTTGATCACGAAACTTGGAGAGATGAAAGAGGACTCAAAGACGAACACAATCGTTCAAGTCTCACTTAAAATGGATCACAGATGAGAGCGATCTCGTCCATTCAAGTTACAGTGTTTCTCCTGGATATCGCGTCAGCAAAACCAGTGAATTACAGATGCAACCGCTTCCAACATATGAATCAAATGATGCTACACCTTGTAAGGGTGATTGGGCATTGAGTCAGGAATCCAATGGTCTTGGTCCCATGAGAAAATTCTTCATATCGAGATAGAATTCTCAATTTTGGCGACCAAGGGTAGTCCTGGCTGTTAACAGACGGAGTATAAGACTTTTAAGGCCTCAATTGCTGGGGCATGCGGATGATGGGTTAATTCACCTCTGGATGATATGAAACTCCAAGAAGAGGGATATGATGCCTCGAACATGATTCCCTAAGAGTCTCGGCTCAATTCCAAAATGCAAAGTTTCGAGGTGTCGTGCATATCTTAACTGACAGTGAATACAGACACTGGGTCAAGCCAATTCCGAATATTGCCCAATTTGTATCATTCTTGGACGCAAAGGCTTATAAGGCCTCAATATATATATCTTTAAAGATTTACCTCATTATATCGTCACAAGGAGAGGTCTTCCTTATGCCCCGTCTGTTAGTCCCCATATCCTTAACGGACAATGAATTAAAAGAGTCATATCACATCTCATCCAAAACTCCTCCAACATTCGGTGGAGAGGCACATATGGACCATGGGAGTATATGTATCCCAGAGTTTCGTCTCATATCTAATCGTCTTCATGATCTCTTATCATTACACTGTAAGTAATGATGTACATGCATAACTGCAGATGAATCAGGAAAATATCTATATCAAACCGCATCAGGTTCTTCCACATATCACATGGATAGTTATATCGGGGCCTTAGGAGTATATGTATCCTAGAACTTGTTTCACAATGAGATAGTTTTAATATCTTTTATCATCAATTGCAAGTCAAAGATGAACACGCATGACTAATGAGTCAATGGTCGTAAGTCATAAAAAGGCTGACTGACGAGTCAAGATTTCGAAGTCATATTGGGGCCTTCATATAATAAATTTTGGATATGTCATATCTTTCATATCAATTCATCTCTTCATATCACGGACATATCTCAGTAGGTTTTTATCAAGAATCACGCTCATAATTTATCGACTGTCAATTAAGAAAGCTATCAAGTGTGCATCAAAAGACATCGCTATATATCTGTATTCCTTCAAACATATGTTATAGCGTACTTAGTCTTGCATATGGTGGCTAAGAATTCATTCAACATCTCAAGCATATCTTCGGGGGCTAAGCTATCCAGCTTACATATTTATCCAACTGTGACTCTATCCAGCGTCAGTGTTTTAAAATGCGGGATGCAGCCAAAAGCAATGGGGGGGGGGATGTGACGATACGGCTTGATGTGGTCTGGATGCGAGTGCATCGCAACGATGCAGTCAATAAATATAAAAAAAGTCTAAAAAATCTAAAAAAATAGGTTAATGCATAGAAAACAATATGGAAGTGATATATGTGATAATAGGTATTTTAGTTTAATGATTAACTCCAAAAATATTAATTGTCGGAGATTCTGTATCCACTATCTCCTAATAGAAGCTAGAAACTCTAGCTTCATAAAACATTCAACAACCATAAGCACAAATTTGCAACCACAAACTTTAAAATTACAAAACAGTGATACTACAAACCAAAGGTCCATGTCTCCATGAAGATTAAGAGTTTTGACTGGATCATACATGCAAAAGGAGGAACAAGTCTTGAGCCATATTGCCCAATTGCTTGGACCATACATGCAAAACTATTGAGAGTTATAGTATTAAAAAAAATGTCGGCCATGTAAATCCACTTTGCAATCCACTTACATACCGACTTCTTATGTTCTTTCTTGTATCTATTTTCAATTGTAGTTTGTTTTGTTTCTTTCTTTCTCTCCTGAACCACAATTTCGGGGCTAGGGGTGAAAAAAACATCCATTGGCCCCTTAGAGAGAGGTGTTATTATTTCAAAACTACCACCAATATTTGTAACTCTCTCTTGAGATTCCGAGTACCCCTTTGCCTCGTTGCAACTTCAGATATATCATCATCATCATCATAATCATCAACATCATCATCAAATAATTGCATATCATCAAGTAATTCTTTTTTTTTCATTTTTTTCTATTCTTTTATCTTTTTTCAACTCTTTTATCTTTTTTCAATCTATCCATTTATTCTTTAATCTACTTTTTTATTTCATCGGTAGCTTGTGGGTATGCTCATACATGCCCAGAAATTCCGACTAAGTGTTCTTTTTGTCGAAAAATACCACCCATATAAGTATTTCCACAGAGCATGCAAATCACACAAAATCCAGTTTGGCATATTTTCAAGCTGGATCCTTATTACTAGAAGATTAGGAAGAAGACATTGCCCCAAAAATAAGTATTACTATACAAACAATAAAAAATTACCGGTTCTTGAAGAAGTGCTCGATTTCTTCACGGCCTTTGAAACCCCCGATTACTTGTCACAAATTCACCTAAACTTTCTCAAATCAACAACCAAAATCTTCAAATCAAGATCCAAATACCAAACAATCCCCAAATCCAAGATCTCAATGAAAAACAATTTCCGCATTTTTTTGCTCGATTTTATCCCAAAAAAGCCACAAAAGTGGTTGTAAATGCTCTTTTAGGGCGTTTAATACCTCCCAAACTATTTTCCCCAATTTTTTATGGTCAAAAAGACTATTTTTCTCATCCTTGAGGAGCACAATCGAAAATAACATCGCGGAACAATATGCGGCCAGATAAGCTATGCGGCTCTGATGCGCTCTGATGCAACGTCAAAGACTGTCCAGCGTTCGTCAAAGACTTGTGCATTCATATTGATATCTTCATCAAGCACCAGTTGAAATATACTTCGTCTTATATGACGACTAAAAGCATAACCAACCAAGACATATCTTTAAGGTCTTAAGGTTATCAAGCTTATCCGCCATTAAAGCATTTATCCGACATTCATTAGACCCTTGCCTTATAATCACCTGAATCTTTATCGAACATTCATCGAAATGTATCTAGCCTTGTATGTGACTAAACATACACCCAACAATAGGTCATTGAGTTCAATCAATGGGTGTTTTGGTTAGTGGAACTGTGTCTAGGAGCAGATATATGTTCATAAGCATTGTCAAGCAGAAAGAACAAAGAGCTACCAGAACATCTATAGGAAGAAATGGCCAAAAACATTCAATGGTAGTTGGAAACAACAGAAAGAGGAGTCAAGCAAGTTAGAACTTGAAAGGAGGTTTGAAAAACACTAGATGATGTTCAGAATAGACACAACACTCCAGATTAGAAAAGATGTTGCATGCATGGGCATTCCACTGTCCCATATAAATATAAGGAACTCATAAAGTTGACAACAATGAAAGTGCAATATATGGCATCCAACTAGCATAAACAGAACACAAGCAATAAGTTGAAATTCCTCAAAAGGATAAAAAAAAAATTCCCTATTGTCTAAAGGCTCTAAACCAACAAAAAATAAAAAAAGATCACTCCCAATATTGATGCAAATCACATCCGAGATGTTATTTTTTATTTATTTATTTTAGGAATTACTGAATGGGGGTTACAATGGAGTTTTATATATTACTGCAAGCAGGGTGTTCAATTTTTATTTATTAGGATTAACATAAATTTTTAGATTTTATTAGCAAGTTTCCTATCTTGTGGGGAACCTGTTTGGTGGGATTAGATCACGTGGGGCTCTTATGGGGGTCCTATTTTCATGGGAAATCATATCGGTTCCATAGCTTTAGGAAAAAAGGATGGGTTGGGCATTGGGTCTTTTCCTTTCTTCATTTCATTGTTCTCCCAACTTAAATGGGTTTTGTGGGTATGTGTGTGGTGAGAGATTAAAAGGGAAATCTTTCTTAAGTTATAGGATCTGCAAGAGAAATAATAAGAGGTACAATAAGAGAGAGATGGGCAATGTGGTAGTTGCGTGAGATAAGGGAGCCAAAAGCTTTAGAGAGAGAGTTAATTTTATGGTTTCTTTGCTTTATTATTGTTTTTTTTTAAGAGTTCTATTTCATTTTGTTTTATTTTATTTTATTCTATTTTTTTATTTTTGGTTTGTATATAAGGTGGAATTTTCCCCTTAGATGGAAGACATATATTTTTTTGTGGAGCTTTTTTATGAGAGTAGAAAGACTTACTTCTTCCTTTTGGCATTATTACAACTATATTTCTTTCTCTATAGTTGCTAGATTTTGCTTGCTTTAGGATCGAAAGAATACCAGATTTAATTTCACGGGCTTCTTTCACATTATATATAATGATTGATCTTAAAGATTTTTGAACAATAGCAATATGCAATGTACAGTGATATGCCATTTCTCAAATTTTATGGATGGGTCAGCTCATTAATGGATTTTGACAAGATCTAAAAAAAGTAATTTCCTTTCACAATGAGTAAATGAATAGCAACAAAAAATATGTCCACTTAATAACCTACTAAATCTTGATACTCATGGAGCTAAGACTCTGTCAGAATCTAATTGGTTTGTCTGTAACAAGGATATCTCCACCCACATACGACATACCGAGATATTGCAGATACCCTTAAATCATTGATCAATTTGAATCCGTGATGAATAGAAGCTATGCTGAGGAAAGATTGTGTGCCATCCTCAAATGATTCCTCAACACCCTGTCTTCTACTTACAAAGTCAATGTTTGCTATAGATGCAGCAACCGTTCCTGACATATTGTGATTTTTTAATTTAGGAACACTCAACAACGTAAATGCCAAAGGTAAACTATATATTTAAAAAAAAAAGGAAAGACAAGAAGTTCACTAACCTCCACTAAAGTATGCCTTCTTGAGCAACTTGGCAGCTTCTGCAATCATTTGTCACGTAACATTATTTTCGTAGTGACTAATCAATAAACTATTCTAGTGGCATTAGCAAAAGAAATCTTTCAATTGTATCAGAGCTACCAAAAAAAGGAAAAAAAAGGTTAATTTCCATATGACCAATCAGGATCATAAAAGCAAGGTATGAACTCCTCAATATTTTCTTTACGTCCAATACAATATAGATACTGAACAGAAAGGAAACATAAAAGCAAGTTATATAGTCCTTAATAATTTTTGACGTCCAATAAAAGCTGAACAGAAAGGAAATAATGGAGAATCATCCACTTCACTCCATAGATCTCAACAAGCAGTTGGCAATCTTCTCAGAGAAAATTTCTTGCAAAGAGTTATCTAGATAGATCATTACATGAAAAATGTCCATACCTGTTCGAACAAGGAGAGCACCAAGCCCAGTAGGATAGCCAAAAATCTAACAAGATATAATCAATATTAGTGCAAAGTCACAAATGTAAATCATGAGAAAATATTGAGAGAAACAAACATATGAAAAGGAAGTTGCTGAACGACACACCAAAAGGTGATTTGCACTTGGAGGTATTCTAAGGCAATACCTTGTAAAATGACAAAACAACGAAGTCAGCAGGAAATTTAGAAAGATCGGGAGGTTCTGTCGCACAACCTTTTGCAGCATCAATCAACACCATCCAGCATCCCCTGTTGAAATCCATGATTAGAAGGAAATGGAATAAGGTTCTTGATTTCTTGAGTACTTGGCTGGCCTACACAGCCAAGAATTTGTATTGCATTCTAGAGTGTAACACATCACCGGCAATTATGAGGCACTTCTAGAAAATTCTACCCACAAAGAAAATGCAATTGACAAACTGGTATGTGACCTCATGCTGGTAATCAAATACAGTGTTATGATGCAGGAAAAAAGAACAACTATTCCGTGCTACAGAACAATTTCCATGTGAGATCATGAAGTTGGGAACATGTCTAAAGCAAGAAGAAAAGCCATTAAAACTAGTAGTCAAAAAAATGCAGAGTTTAATATATTCAAGACCAAGAATGCAATAAATTTGGATTTCACAAGAGGATCGGTGCCTTTGAACTAAAAAGATAATGCGAATGTGAGCCTGACCACCAAAGCATCTTACATTAATCATACATTTGTAGAACAGTATCTCTAAAAATTTCCAATCAATTTCTGAAACTAATGATCTCTGAATTTCTCAGTGATTAATTTCCGAAATTGATTCTTGACATAATTATATTTCCTCAGTAGCTAAAAATAAAATATACTACTTCCAAGGAAAAAATAGTACAATGTGATGTTGATTCGGACTCTAGGTGATGGCAAAAAATGAGGCTATCCAGAAAATAAATTTCTGACATGTATTCTCACAAGAGGAATCCTGAATTTAAGTAAGCATTCAATTACAATAATTATTTCTCAAGAATCGCATAATGCTAGTTGCAAAGGTATATGTATGTATGTGTGTGTAAGAAAACACTAAAAAACACTCATGAGTGAACTTCTACAGTATTTTGCTCATGGACCATCCAAAGTTCATCAACCAGTCACGATTGTCTAATATTTTTGAATTTTAATAATTCTTTTACAAATCGGATTAACCTCAATTTCGTGGGTGTATTTTCCTTAGTGAGGAACACTTAAATAAAATATAAAAAATAATTCACATAATAAAAATGGCCAAATTGTTGGGTTTTTGGTGGCCATTAAACGCCTTGTGAGAGAATGCAATTAATTTTAATATAGTCGAACAAAGAACTCCAATGGGAGTATGGTCCAGAGGGATCGAGATTGGCAAATATTATTGCCGAGAATCAAACTAGGCTCGAGCTAGGCCAGTCAAGTTCCAAAAACCCTAAATACCTGGTCATAGAGCACAACCGATAAGGGTGAGCAAGGTTATCCCTTAATGAAGTCAGAGTTGCCAAGGGTAGTGAGTCAAGGGACTGTGTGACCCTTATGTGTGAGTGGTGGGCCTGTAGGGACGAGGGCCAAAGCTTTATCTGAAACCATCACACGGCATATACATATGAGAGCCATATCGGGAAGCAAATCACCATTTAGGGTAATACATGTCCATGTGCAAGAAATAACCCCATATGCACCATATACGTCGTGTGTACACAGGTTTGTGTGACCTTAGACTTATCTCTAGGAGAAAACCTGTAATCCATAGACTAGGATTATGTCCCTCACCTATTTGCTGACTTTGGTAGCGTAATCATGAACCCCTGTGATGGACTGTGGGCCATGGAAACTATTGAGTCAGTTTGAAAAAGTGGGTGTGGATTATAGTCTCTAGTAGAAGATGAAGTGCTTCAATAATTATGATATTCCTTAATATAGTTGGATCCAAATCCCATCAAATTAATTTAGAATTAATTAATTTGGCCTTAAATGATTTTTAGATTGATAAAACAAATTTTAGCAGTCTCTAGGTATTTTATTTTCCCAAAAATTGATTTATAAATAGTCAAAAACTGAATTTTCTGTAAAATAGATAGAAAAATAAAATAGCAATCATTTTCTAAAAATCATTTTTATTTTATAAATAGTAAAACACATGGGGGCACATTATGGCCCATAGGCCCCGCCATAAAATTGCATGTGGGAGGGGCCAATTGTGGCCTCATAAGAGGCACACCGCACTTAATGAAGCTTCTTTCCTATTTTGGGGCACACCAAATCAATCAATCAATTATTGAAACTTTAACAGAAAGTTTTGCAATAAAAGAGATTTGATTTTTCAAATAAAGAATGTGTAAGAAATTTATGGAAAAGAAGCAAAGAGAAATATATTTTCCATATTATGTATATTTGATGGGATTAGGTTAAGGAAACTGAATAATAAGCTTCTAGCACCGTCTTTTTTATCATGATGGTTAATCTAAGGATTGTAAAGCTGTGATCTCTCACCCCACAGGTCTCCTATGATCAATGGTCTGGATCTATTCTCCATAAAGATAGTTAAACCTAAAAAACCCTAACCATGAGTCTGAGTCTATAAATAGTCTCTATGGAGGGGTCCCAAATCTCTACACCTTTACCTAGCTCTCTCTCTCTCCCTCACAAGGTGGCACATAATCTAGGCTTCCCATACTTTGAAGATTTGAGATAGATCTTGACACCGTGTGCCATCGAAGGAGGAGACCCAAACTGCGGTGTATCAAGTCCAGTTAAGGTAATCTTCTGGCAGTTTATTTTTGTGTTATGCAATTTATGTTTCTTGCTCCCGACTAAGTCCATGTAATTTTTGGTTATTAAATAAAAAAATTTTATTTAATGGCTGCAAGTGAGAACCTCTTTGTTATTCATATATATTTATTTTCAGTTTATTTTATTATATTTGGACCTTTGTAAGTGTTCTAGCAGGTAGAAAAGAGAAAAATAAAAAATCGCGTATACCGTGTTAGTGCACCCTATTTAACTTTCATTGGTAGTAGAGCTTGGGTATTTGGCTGCCATTAGGTTGATTTATTTTTGTTATTTGGGCCTTTTATTTATTTGAGACAAGAACATATGGCTGCACGTAGTTTTATTGCCGAGATCTTAAAGACCGAAAGGTTCGATGGCACAAACTATGTCTCATGGAAGCACAAGATTGGCTATGTGCTCTATGAGGAAGGCTTGAGCGAAATACTTACTGAAACTCCTTCATCCCATCCTAGAGGCAATGCATCTCAGGCTACAAGAGATGCATAAGCCGAGTGGGAGCGCAAGGCATATCTTGCTCGTAGCCATGCATGACTCATACACGTCTTGAGTATGAGTCAATTAAAACTAAAGGGATACATGATCGGCTCTAGAAGTAGTATGTTGATCCTTTTCTTATGAGAAAATGCTTGGCCATGAAGAAATACAATGATCTGAAAATGGCCAAGGGTGGAAAAATGGCAGATCATGTGCACACCTTCAAGAAGCTTATTCGAGAAATGGATGCGATTGAGATCTGGCCTCCGAAACCCATGCAAGTGGTTCACTTGCTGAATATTGTCCCTACTTCTTGGGAGATATTCATATCTTCTCTTGTTGCCCGAGAGACTGCTCCTTGGCAAAGGAGCTCATCATCTTACTCAAGGCCGAGGAGGAGAGGTGGAACGCTCGCAGTGCACCGGCACCCAAAGATGCGATGCAAATTGTAAACTCTCAACCCTATTTAAACCAAATAAAGGGAGAGGGAAAATGAAAAATAGGAAGAGGGGAGAAGAAAAGAAAAAGGGAGAGAGAGAAAATTGGCCATATAGACAAGAGCTGTAGGTTCAGTAAGAACCCTGGGGGTAATAAAGAACTTACGTGTGTTGCATTCAAGACCTTGCTAGCCGACCCCAAGGGCGCATCTTGGTGCCTAGACTCCAGAGCTATGGCCCACAGATCAAACACCAAGGATGGCTTCCACAACTTCAAAACCGTAGGGCCAGGTGAGCAACTCATCTACATGGGAGGAAACCAAAGGACCGAGGTGTTGGCTATTGGTGACTTTGCACTAGAAATAAAGAATGGTAAGGTCATGGTACTAAAACAAACACTTTATGCTCCTGACATGAGGAAGTATTTGGTTTCGGTCCCAAGGATTACTAAGGCCAGGTTTATCACGACATTCTCTGGAAATAAGGTCATAGTGAAAAACCATAATGAGATTGTTATGACTGGTCCACACAAAGACGGTCTTTATTCCATTGAAATAAAAGAGGTGGTTGCTTATGTCTAGCCTTCCTCCAATGATGTTGATGCTTTCCTATGGCATATGCAATTATGGCACATAGGATTTAAGAGAACGGAAAGATTAAGAAAAGATGGAATTATGGAAAATTACAAAGGAGACTTATCAAAGATGTGTAAGTCATATGTGCAAGGAAAATTAATAAGGAAAAATTCTACCGGGAGCTTCTAGCATTCTAGAAATCATCACAATGACATTTGCAATCCTATGAATGTGGCTACCAAAATCCACAAGGGGTACTTCATCACATCGATTAATGACCCCTCGTGATATGGCTGTGGACACAAAATTCGAAGCCTTAGAGCGATTCAAAGAATATAAGCTGAGTAAGAGAACCAAACAAACTAGAAAATCAAAGTCCTAAGAATTGATAGGGGCAGTGAGTACTCCTCACATCTCTTTAGGGACCTGCGTGTAGAGCATGGTATTATTCACCAATGCCTCATACCTTATACACCGAAGCAAAATGGAATTGCCGAGAGACAGAATAGAACCTTGGTAGAAATGGTGAGAAATATGATGGAGTATGCAAAGCTCTCCTTGGATTTTTGGGGAGAAGTAGTATTGATAGCAGAATCTATCCTGAACCGTGCACCCACTAAGGTTGCCCCTCTTACTCATGAATAGGAAGACACATGTGGGCCATTGTAGTCCATGGGACCCACCATAAAATTGCATGTGGGAGGTGCATGGGGCCCACTTGTGGCCTCATGAGAGGCACACCCCACTTAATGGAGCTTCTTTCCTATTATGTGGCACACCAAATTAGCCACTCGATCAACTGAAACTTTAAGGGTAAATTTTGCAATAAAAGAGATTTGATTTTCAAATAAAGCATGTGTAAGAAATTTATGGAAAAGAAATAAAGAGAAATATATTTTCCATATTATGTATATTTGATGGGATTATGTAAAGAAAGCTGAAGGATAAGGTTCTAGCACCTTCCTTTTGATTATGATGGTTGATCTAAGGATTGTAAGGCTAAGATCTTTCACTCCACAGGTCTCTTATGATCAATGGTCTAGATCTACTCTCCATAAGGATAGCTAACCCTAGAAAACCCAAACCCTGAGTCTAAAGTCTATAAATAGTCTCTATTGGGGTTCCCAAATGTTTACACCTTACCTAGCTTTCTCTCTCTCCCCCTCACAAGGTGGCATGCCACCCTCTCTTTGATCTCTATCATCTCTCTTTAAACCTCTCTAAGAGTTCAAAATATTTTGTGGGCGCATGCCCCACATGCAAAAGCTTGAGCCTATTTTGTGTTCCACCTTGCTCTCTTATTGAAGGGTACATAGCCTAGGCTTCCCAACCTTCGAAGATCTGAGATAGACCTTGATCGCATGCGCCATCGGAGGAGGAGACCCGATGAGTCCATATAAATTTTGGTTAAATTGAATAAAATATTTTTATTTAGTGGCAGCAAGTGAGAACCACATATACCGATGAGTCCATGTAAATTTTGGTACATAGCCTCTTTTGTCATTCATATTTGTTTATTTTGAGTTTTTCTTATTGTATTTGGACCTTTGCAAGTGTTCTAGCTAATAGAAAAGAGAAAAGTTAGTTCACCCTGCCCAACTTTCACAAAATACCCTATGAATATTTCAGGAGTATTTTTATCATTTTATTTTTTACATTCTTTTTTGCGTGTGTGAGATGGTTGGCATGCCCCAAATGTCAAATTAATCAGATTTCTAGAAAAAAAATATTAAAATTTCACTTTGGATACCTTGGAAATCCCTAGAGGTGCTGAGGTGCCTAGGCACCTCACCTAGGCTAAGATGGGCTCCCCCAAGAAAAGAAAAAAAACATGGTTTTAAAATGTGGCCACATCGCTGCATCATGCGGTATGCGGTGGGCTCTGCATCAAGACTGACCGCATATGCGATTTTGACCTATGTGGCCACATATGCGCCGCATCGTAGCCACATCCTGCATCACACTGCATCCCCTTCAGCCGAAATTGTTTTCGATTTTGCCTCTCGAGGAGGGGCAAAATAGTCTTTTTGACCATCCAAAAATGGAGGAAACTGTTTTCGGGGGTATTAAACCCCTTAAACGATGATTTCCAGACACTTTTGTGGCTTTTTTTGCATCAAATCAAGGGAAAAAAAAAATTTGGCGGAAATTTATTTTTCATTCAAATTTATTTATTTTATGCATTAACCTATTTTTTTAGATTTTTTAATTTTTTTTTACATTTATTGACCTCATCGTCGTGATGCACCCGCATCTAGGCCGCATCGGCCCCCCCACCGCTTTTGGCTGCATCCCGCATTTTAAAACACTGAAAAAAACCCACTCCACCCCTAAATTTGTCTAGGCACTACCATCTGACTTTTACCACTACTGCTTCTATTGTTGTTGCTGCTACTGCCACTACTGCTCCTACAACACTTGTTATTGCTGCTACTGCTGATCTTTGCCACTAGTGCCTCTACTACTGCTCGTGCCCTTGTGCCGCTGTTACTACTACTACCACCACTCATGTTGTCAATGCTCCAGCTCCTAGTCCGGTGTTGCTGTTGCTGCTACTACTGCACTACCACTACTATTAGTACCACCACACTATGCTACTACTCCTACTCTCATTGCTGCTGCTACAACTGCAGGCTGCTACTCCTGTTCATACTGAGGAAATGAAGATTAAGGCTGCATCGCACCAGCCAGAGCCCCACCCCAAAAAGCTCAAACCAGGCTCGGGCCTCCTTTAAAAATATTTTAAAAACAGCATTGGAAAGAGGAGTAGGCCCCACCTCTCGCTTCTCTCCTCTTCCCCCCCGCCAAATATCCTCTCTCTCTCCCTCTCTCTCTCTCTCTCTCTCTAACCTCAGTCTCGTCCATGGCCGCTTGCTCAGGCGTGGCCTCTCCGCCATCCTCCACTCTAACCCTCCCAAAACCCTTGTCTTCATTCCCTCTCCCTCCAATGAAATCCTAACCGACTGGCCCGTCTCTCTCTCTCTAACCTAAGCCTCATCCATGGTCGCTTGCTCAGGCGCAGCCTCTCTACCATCCTCCACTCTAACCCTCCCAAAACCCTCTTCTGTATCCCCTCCTTTCCCACCTCTGAAACCCTAACTGACTGTCCTGCCTGTCAGAGATACTCTTGTCCTGCTGTGGATGGGAGAGTGTGATGATTTTCACAACAAATTACAAGGAGACATTGGACCCTACTCTCTTGAGGCCAGGGTGCATGGATCTGCATATTCATTTATAATACTGTGAAGGAAAAGCTGTTAAAGTTTTGGCAAGGAATTATTTAGGGGAGAGGTTCGAGAGATTGGTGGGGAGTGGGTGAGAGAGAGAGGCTGGTTTTTTGGGGGAGATTGGAGGGAGAAAGTTTGGGGAGAGAAAGGCCCATGGGTAATGGGTTGGAGATTGAAAGTTTAGAGAGAGAGAGGCTCACGGGGGGAGTAGACAGAGAAAGGGTGGGAGAGCAAGGTTGATGGAGGAGATTGATGGGATGTTAGAGAGAGTGAAGGTAACCTGATTTAGTAGAGGTTCTCAGGCTTTCAAGCCAGAGAGAGGGGGTGTATGTTATGTTTCATGTCACAGAGAGAGTTTCAGGCTTTTGGGCTATGTACGGCCTTGCCCAGCCCAACCCAGAAAAAATGGGCTCTTTTATGCCCCGGCCTGGATCTGGCCCGAAGCCCAAAACCAGCCCGAAGCCCCCGGGCCCAGCCCCAAATCCCGAGGCCAGGCCAGACCATTGACAGTCTTACTGATGATATAACTGCAACTGCTATGACTATTCCTACTGCCACTGCTACTACTGTTGCTGCCACTACTATTACTCCTGCCAGTGCTACTACTAACACCACTACTACTGCTACCAATGCTAGTACTGCTATTAATGCTAATTCCTGATATTGCTTCTGTTGCTATTACTACTAGTATTACTACTGTTGCTACTGCTGCTACAAGTGTTATCGGAATTGGAACGCCACCAAATGGGTGACGCATAAGAACAGGAAACGCATCTAGTCCAATCAAAACCAATCCGATCGTCAGTTGATGTAGTTAAACTGAAGTTTAGAACAATAAAGAAAAAAAGTAATCGTTTAAAAAACTGAAAATATAGTACAAAACAAGTTACCTAACTTTGTTTAACTAGTCCAATCAGCCTATCCGACCAGTCAAACAGTAGTTTTGACAAGATTTTTACCAAACCTATTTTACTTTGGACTAGACAGAAATGGTACTATCTAAAGTGTTACATGACATTGACACAAGTTCTAGTATCTATAAGTGTGAAGGTGTCAAGTACTTTGCCAAAAAGGCCGATAGAGCTAGACGCCTCCATACATCTATTATTGTATGAGTTATTATATTTCTACTATAAGGATATATATATATATATATATATATATATATATATATATATATATATATATATATATATATATTTATATATAAAATATTTTATAGGATTATATATATATATATATATATATATATATAATCCTATAAAATATTTTATATATAAATATATATATATATATATATAATATTTTCCTATTATACAACAAATGTAGTGGATAGAGAAGTGGTAGAACGATGGCAAGCTTGAATAATTTAAGTTCTACTCCCACTATGGGAGCCTAACGAAATTTTTTATATTTTTTTAGATACCAAGTGTCCACAAGTGTCAAGATGTGTCTAAATGTCGAAATATTTCAACAGGTGACACCAACCCAAGGCTTTATTGGGCTGAAACTGCCAATCGGTGGTCTAACTAGCAAGACCAACCAGTCTGGATCGGTCTTAACAACTACAATAGTTGTTGTTGTTGTTGTTGTTGTTGCTAATACTACTACTAATACTATTGTTGGTGTTCCTTCTGTTGCTGCTACTATTGCTGTTGTTGAAGTTGTTGTCTCACTACTACTACCACCACAAGGGGTGTCCAAAGGTGGAGTTTGAGCATGGCCAGACTTGCCGCAACCCTTGCCCAAAATGCTATAGGTTAGGGCCGAGACCAGAAAACTTAATTTCAGGCTGGCCTAGACCTGGCCCAAATTCATGACAACGAGGCCAGAGCCCGGCCTGCAAAGTAAAAAATGGACTAGAGCAAAAAATATTTAATATATGTAAAATAAAAACTTTTCGGCCTAGGCTGGTGCTGACCATCAAGTGCGGCCAGCAAATATTTTGGGCCTACCAAGCCTGGACGTAGACTGAAACAGTGCCCAAACCGCAAACCACCAGGGTGGCCCGAGCCCTTTAATTGCCCTACCAACCACCGCTACTACTATTACTTACTACCACTAATAATAATAATAACAATAATAATAATAATAATAATAATAATAATAATAATAACAACAACAATAATAATAAAAGAACAATAGTAATAATAATAATAAAAGAACAATAGTAATAGTAATAATACTCATAATAACAATACTAATAATAATAATAATAATAATAATAACAACAACAACAACTATAACAACAATAATAGTATGAGTAATAGTAATAGTAATAGTAATTCTGATAGTGATAGTAATAACAATAATAAGAATAAGAATAATAACCACGATGACAACAACAACAACAACAATACTACTACTACAACTACTTGCTTCATAAGATGCATGGATATATGAATATGTGTTTGTTCCATGTCTAGGACATTGGAAGCATGGTTCAATATTCAAAAACCTGACAACATAGCCATATATATGAAATCACATCTTTCTTCATAAACAATGGTAAGAAAAAAAAGTCCAAACGGAAGGTGTTCACAAGTAGTACCTGCCATAAGGCGAACCCTTGAAAAACGATTGAGTGTCCTCCTTAACATTTTTAACCAAGGAAAGATCAAATTTAATACCAGAGAAATTGCACTCGGAGGGAAAGGCAAATAAGTTATATAATGTCTCTGCGAACAGAAAAAAATGCACCAAAACATCCAATAGAAATTAGATAACATAGGCTAGTGACTACAAAGATGCAACAGAAGAAATACAGTGCCACTGTATTACCATTTGACATTTCTTTTGAAAGTTTGGGGTCTCGTCTTTGTGGGGGATGGAAATATTTACGAGTGGAATAGACATCAGCATCAGACTGCCCACCACACTCGTTGAGCTGTTCAATATCGACAGCAACAGCTTTGGATCCTTGATTTAGAGCATATCTGTAGATATTAAGGGCCAACATAGACAGTGACGATGCTGAGTTCAAAAGACAAATGTGAACTTAAGATTTTCATATGACAAGCTTGCATGACATGTAAATATTTCCCAACCGCACACCTTATTCATTTGTATTTTTCCCCTTTCATGATTAAAAAGATTTCGAAATAAAACTAAAAACCCAAATCCATTCAAGAAAAGCTCTCCTCTGGTTTTCAAATCAAACATCCTGATAAAGAGGATACTCACCTACGAACCAAATAAAATAATACATCAGATGCACCTTTTGCAGGGTAAATATGTCAAATGCACCATAGAAAACCTTTTAATACATATTCATCACTATCAGCCCTCAAATTCAATCTCTAGAATAGGACTCTGATTGCAGATGCACTTTCAGCCTCATGTCCAAAGTCATATGTTATTCATGTATATTGTATCTTGAATACAACTGTAGTCTTTTCTCATCATAGGAGAATAACAACCAGTGCCCTTGAGAGTTGAAAGAGTTGAAATTGTGAATTTCAAACATATTAGTTTCAAGGATATGATAAAGATGGTGCTGATAGCTCATTGTGGATGGGTAGATTAACTTCAAAGGTCACAGAAAATCTTAAAGTGAGGAAAGGGAAGCTGAAGTACAGAACAGTTAATTTTGGGAGAATAAGGAGGGATTGCCCATAGAGACAAGAGAGTTTTCAAAAGTTGAACCAATATTATTAAGACTGGACCAGAGGTCAGAAAAGTAGGGGCACCGTGGGGTCAGACTGTTTGACCGGACTGGTCCACCCTTCCGGTCAAACCGCTCAAATTTTTAAAATTAAAAATTCATAATATACAAACAAATTGGAAAAAATAGAAAAAAAAAAAGGGGACAAACGAATAAATAAGAAACACGAACAGGTTCAAAAAATATTAGGAACTGATGTTATAAAATGGATCTGAAAGAAATAAACAAAATATATATAAAAACATTGGTCAAAATTGGTCTAAACCAGCCAATTCGGTTCAGACTGGTTTTGACAGATTCAATGCCCACCGGTTTGGGACCCCTAAAACCGCTGGTTGGGGCACCAGGCCACCAGTTCCCAGTTTGAACGGGCTGCTCTGGTCCAGTCTTAATAACATTTGTTAGCACTAAAGATCTGGTGTCCCTGCCTCAAGAAGAGATAAAACATACAATTCACCTGAAGAATACCTACCAATGCAGTGACGCATGGATTGGTGGACCGCTATATGTGCTTGGTCCATGTGATGGCCATTTCTCATACGAGAAATAATTCAAAATCCAAGAAGTAAAATAGATGGATGATAGGCTGGCTAGCAAGGTGTAATTAGAAATATAGCATGACTTAGTGCATTGAGATTTGGGGTCCAATTTGTATCCTTTTTGTGCATAACAATCTTCCCATACACATACATTCCTAATTGACCAATGCTAAGTTTAAACTGTTTAGCAGACATAGAACCTAACTTCAAACATGTCAACAAAGTATAATATGAACCAAAAACAAACAATAGACAGAAAAGAATAATTAAATTAATTCAAGGGGTCTAATAGAATAGGTTTTATCATAAAAAAAATAGATCAATTTAAGGGGCTAATAGCTCACTCTCTGATTCCAAGGACACTGTTATGATTCTCCATCGTATACATGTAGGTGCTCTCTGTGCTCCAAGGGAAAGCCTCACCGACAAGTTTAAGGGCAGCTGTTGCACCAGAAGTGAATATACATTTGTAGTCCTTCGCTGATGCATTAAAATAGTCCAGGACCTGTGTAACGAAAATAGTGATCAACACACAAATGAGCAAAAACCTGACTTCAACAATAATCAATACACCTTGAACTACGTGCAAAGAAAATAGAACAGAAAACCTAGTAGATACAATACAGACTCAACTAGTAAAGAAATCAACAGCAATAATAACAATCAGGGTTCATGGACTCAGCTGAGTCCACTCAAACTCATCCTAGTAACTCGGCCACAGGCAAGTTTTACTGTCCAACTCGCCTTCTTAAAAAAATCAATAACTTTGTTAAAAAATCGCTAATATAAACTTAAAAATATGTTTCTATATAATTTGTGTGGTTTTTATGATGATTTGTAAACTTTTCTCATTATTTTCTCTAATTTTTTATTTTCCTTTTTATGTTTTCTGAAAATTTTGAAGGGAATTTATCAAAGTAGCTATCAGAGATCTACTTAGCACTTTACCCATGGAGTTTGATTTAATTTCAAGATGCCCATCAAATGATACGTGATCATGAGTTGGAGTAGCCGCACCGGTGGAAAATGTTAAATAGTGCATCTCTCATGGTATTTTTAATTAATTTCCCATATTTTCAAAGATAAATCAAAATTTCTAGTAATCCATCTATTATATATTTTTGTCAACTAGTATAGAGTTCTAATCAGTGTTTTAACAAGTGAACTGCCTAGCACCTGGCCGGCCGCTGCCTAGGTGATCCACAAGGCTTGGACGCATTGATATCCGCCTAATTTGGCCGCCTAGGCACCCACCTGAGCCCGCCTAGGCGGTCGAGAACCCACCTAGGCAGCCAAGAACCCACCTAGGCACCCACCTAGGCGGGCGGCCGCCTAGGGCCTGCAACCGGCCCAGGGGCGGGAATGCCCCTCGTTGAAGATATTTTTGGGCCATTTTTTAAATACGGTGCAAGATTATGTATTTTTGGGTCATTTTTTTAATACTAAATGTACAAAATTGTGGGTTTTACATTCATTTGAAATCTAAAATCCATTAGAACCTATTCTAGAGAGAGAAAAACCCAAAAAAAAAAAAAAAAAATTCTACCGAGCCACTTAGGTTCTGGGCGCCTGCCTAGGCGCTGGGCGGCCTGGACCCCCCGACCTCCTAGGTGCTGACTAGCGCTTTTTGAAACACTGGTTCTAATGATTCCTATTACTTATTTCAGTGTTCCCTGATTTTCTTTATTTTTAACAGTTTTTTTACATTTTATTTTTGGATTTTTGGATCTCTGTTGCACATGTGCAGGACTCGGCCAAGTCCACTACCGAGTTTCTCAGCTCGGGCCAGGGCCAAGTTACAGAAGCCTTATAACAATGGACAGAAAAGTAACTTCATGCACAGAAAAGTAACTTCATGCATTGTACAATATAAGCACAAAGTATTCTTGAATTTGCAAATGAAAGTACGATAGAATATAAGAAAGACATAATCCTGAATCTATAAATGAAAATGTAACAGACAAATGCTTGAGGTGTAAAAATTCAGGCATTTGCATCGAGATAGAAGTAAGGGTTACTTGTTGGCGTGCCGAATTGATACGCTCTGATGCAGCCAAACTGGAATCACTCTGGCTATCTGATAATCACCAAGTTAAGTTAAAAATTGAAAAACTGGTCCCAAAATAGTGAAGACTGGTGTTCAAATTGATACTGAAACAGCAAAATGTAATGTGATTACAATGAAGAAAGAGTTCAAGTTGAATATTTCTCAGAGAACAAATGACCAGAAAATTGGAAAAGTAAAGGATACGAGGATTTCCATAGACATTAAATTTCAGGTCATTGAAAATGGCTTCCATCTGCAACTCTGAGTATAGAGTAGCGCCAGTATGATCCAAGTACACAAGTCCTGTTTTAGAGAGAGAGAGAGAGAGAGAAATCATCAATAGCTGAATTCGGTTTAAAATAGAAAGAGAGAAAGAAAGAGAGAGAGACCATTCAATCTCTTGAATTCTAAAGCTCTGATCTCATCAATGCTTTTTGAGCCTTCTGGGTAACCATAATCCCTACCAAATTCCTTCAAAAACTCTGCCTTCTCATCATCCATTCTGCAAAAATTAATAAATAAATCCATAGAAATTACTTTTCCATGACCAAACAACACCATATAGTAATACGAAAAATTAACAAAATAAAGGAAGAAGAAGAAGGAATACCGTTCATTCTCGCTCATCATCTTCCTGAATATTGAAAAGCCAGAAATGAGGAAAATTGAAGAAAACCAAGAAGTAAAAAAATCCCCAAAAAAAATTAAACCTAACAATAAACCACAAAAAATAAAGATGAACACCAATTCTCTATATAGCGAACCCTAATTTAATAGCAAACCCTAAGTTTCAGGAGTTGGAATGGATGGTGCTCGAGTTTTATGCACTACTTTCAAAAATGGTGGGAGAGAAGGAAACAACTTTCAAAACACGTGGAGTTTAATATAATCCTGAGGACTATGTGATTGAAATAGTCTTTAAATCATACCCGTACACAGAGATAAAAAATGTATTGTTCGCGGTGATAACTTCACTACGAAGACCGACCTTTTTCGTGGTTGTAACTTGTTGGTAATATTTATTATGCCAAAAGATCATGTGCCCCCGCGGGTAAATGCTCGCTTGCGTAAACACCAAGCAGTATTTTGGCATTTTCAAGACCCAAAATTGAAGGTAATCTCCTAATCTTAACAACCAAATTCTGAAAAATTAAGGAGTAAATGTATTTTTTTTTTTTTTTTTAATATAGAAATTAAGCCAACATTGAATTTTAGATGATTATATCTTAGGTAATCAGGTCTTTTATAAACTCATGGTCCAACTTATTTTGAGAATCGTCAGATATTTAATTCTAAGACACATTCCAGGTAAGTGAAAAACCAAGTAGAGGTGGCAATGGGTCGGGCGGTCCAATCTGGTCCCGCCTTTTAAACCAAGGGCTTGGGCCATAAGATGTAGCATGCGGTGTTAAGGCCGGGCCAGGTAGAGGATCATGACAACCAACGAGGTTCAACTGACAAACTTTTTTTTTTTTTGTTTTTTTTAGAATATATTTGGCACGACCCAGCTCGGCCCGAGTAACAAGCTGGGGCAAAGACGTAAAGAGGAAGTAAGTGCAGACGATTGACGATGCTTCATGGGAATACATTTATGGTCAATTATTTATTGGATATTTTTTAAAAAAAATTAATCAATTAGTTATCAATTTATTCATTATTATAGTCTATCCCTAAAAAAAAAACTTTGACGATAATAAATTTATTAATTACTATCACATAGAGATGGGTCAAACTTACTTATTGAGTTGGTAAGCACTTACGTGGCTTGTGTATCATTTGAATGCAAGGAATCAAAGAACTGAGTCCTTCGCGCACCGTCATATAGGAAGCTGGGGAAAGGAAAAGCATGCCATACACCACCTGTGTACGGATTTAAGCTGCACCACGTGTATGATACAGGTTTAATATCTGCCTTCAATGGACGATAGAGATTGCACCACCTGTCATTATGATGTTGCTCTACCCATGTCAACCCATTCCCTCTTATGCATTTCTTTATACGTTCGTGATCCGGGAATTATGGAAGAACAAAAGCATGTGCTACAAAGGCAAAGTATATCAATATTCACATGATCACATGGGGTATGTAGTCATGGTGATCATCACCGTCCAACCAATGGGTCGGATGGTGATGGGAAACAGCAAGCCTCCGGCACAAGGCATGACTTGGATGTTGGGTCTTCCTTTCACCTTACTACTAGCCCACGTTTTGTAGCCAGCATAGTTAATATTGAAAGGCAATATATTGTGTTTAAAAAATCGGTGATCTGAATCGTAATTGCTTGAATCAAATAGGGCTTGCTTATACATAAGACTATTTGTGGATCAGAGTCAAGAACTGGGGTGATTGGTAAACGCGGCGATTAATCGGTTAAAATTAAGAATTCTCCAAATTTTTGAAAACCATGCAATTTTTTGGGTTGTATTATTGAAATCAATTTTGCCCCATCTTACATCCATTTTATCATCTTGATACTCGTTGATGTTGGGAGGTCAAAAAACAATATATTTATAGAATAAGTATATCATACATG